>NC_133406.1:226639166-227297777 GCF_049350105.2 Macaca mulatta
CCATTAATTCTTTTCCTAATTCCCCTGTGGATTATACCTGTACTGCCTTCCTTTGGTAATTACCCAGTCTGTGGTTCAACATCGCTAGTGAAGGGCTTTGCTGTTTCTGCTGGGGTTTGAGCACGAGGACCAGACTGGGAGGCTTAGGTGTCTCAAACCTGTGTATTGCTTCACCTCACTCCCTCCACCCGCTAACTCTCCGATATCTCAAGCCAGGCTGCTATTAACATATTGGAGGCCTTGACCTGGAAAGGAACAAACAGTGGAGCAGATAACGTGACTACACAGTTGGTATAGTGGTGTTTTGTTATTTGTAACCAAACAGCCAACAGATATTTATTGAGTGCCTTTGTACCAGGTCCAGCATGCGCACAAATTGCACAGAGCTTAGCATCTTTACAGAAGATTAGATTTGTGCCGAGCCTAGCTGCATAGAAATGTCCCAAATTCTCTACAGGGGTTTAATATGGTTCTTCCCATTCTAGAGAGTTGTGCAAAGTTTTATCATACGAGGGGAGCCCTACATCAGTAACTGCTCCTCATAGCAAGGAAGAGGAAAAGACGAATAATTTTCCCTGTGATCAGTGGCCTCCCACCCTAATTAGCAGCACAGGTAAAATCTATCCATGTGTGTCAGTGCAAAGGTGGGTTTAGTGAATACCGATGGGGCATTGGGTCCGAAGTTGACTGCCAAGGGCCAGTAGGGCTGAGGGGTTGCGATCTATGGGGCCTCACGTGTGCATATTCGTAGTATATGTAACATAATGACTATTGAGATTCATGTGTATCTATTTGCATTTCAATTTCTAACCAGCCCATTTGCTGGATAAAGTAATATTTCTGGGGAGCAGAGAAGTGTGAACAAGAGAAGTGTGAACAAAGTAGCTGGGATAGGGGAGGGGAGAATGCTTTGGAAGGATTGAGGAGAGACTGCCAGGGAGAAGAGTTGTCTGGGGAGAGAGAGCTAGGGATGGGGTGGTTCACAGTTCAAGGGAATTGGGTATGGGAAGGGAGGACTGTCCCTTTGGCTTGGGGGTCTGCCTGACTGAAGAATTTCAGTCTGATCCTGAGCATTGTGCCTGGATAAGCAGGAGGAGGAGGAGGAGGAAGGAGAGAGAGAGAGAGAGAGAGAAAGGCAGGGAACTCAGGTTGTTTAGTTGTTTAGGTTTTGTCTGCTGCTAATTAACTTATTCTTTAAAAAAAAATCCAAAATTTCCCTCACCTAAAGTAGACACTCCTTCGAGCAGGAAGAGTACATTGTACCCACTGTTGGCTCTAGCACCCTGGGAAGAAACAAAATAATAGAAAATTTAAGCAACAGAATCACTCATTCCCTCCACTCTAGCCACACTGACCTTGCAGAAGCATGCCAATATTCTTCCAGCCTGCACGTGCTGACCTCTCACCTGGAACATTTTCACCCAGATCTCTGCCCGGCTGCCTTCTGGACCTGCAGCTGTCAGGTCAAATCTCTTGATTACCTTTGGCTAATTTTTTTTCCCCATTCCGTTCTCTTTGGCATTCCTGTGTTTCATTTGCTTCCCAGCTTTTCCACCTCTCTGAAATCTTCTTGTTGTTTTCTTGTGTACTGTGTGTCTTCCCATTAAATGTAAATTTCATGAGTGTAGAGAACTGGTTTTCCTTTTTCACCTCTGTATCCCCAGATCCTCGGCAGTGCCTGGCACAGACAAGTCTGAGTAAACATGTGTTGAATGAGAGTGGCTCCCTCTAGGCAATGGATGTGCTCCACCACAGGTGTGCCTACCTGGGAATGTCGTCAACGGAGCAATAAACTAAATTAATAGCAGAAGGGACCCCCATTTTGAATCTGAAAACCTTACCTCTACAAAACATCTAGAAACGTTGGACAATAGATACCAAACATCCTCTCAGATGCTTCACTGAACTTGCAAAAAAGTAAGGGAAATCTCCAGGGACCAAAAATAAAGAAACAGAAAACCAGAGTGGTGAACGGGGGCGAAGGCCATGGCTGTTGAGGAAGTTGGCAATTATAGTATCCAAGAGGCGTGGTTTTTAGTGGAGACAGGGTACAGGCCTTGTGCCTGTCACTCATGGCGGGGGTGGGGGGCGTGGTGGGGGGGCGCGGCGGGGGCAGGGTGGAGGTGGATTACCTATTGTCCAAGGAAAGTAGCAAGTTCCTTGTCCTGAATTAAAAAAAAAAAAAAAAAAAAAAAGGTTGCCCGGAGAACTCCTAACCACAGTGTATTAAGTTTGGGTCCATGACCCATGTTGGTCCTGGAAACCTCAGGAGGAGATATGAACACAAAGTAATCTCTGGCCAATACCATCCTGTGTCTGGGCCACAGGTATGGATAAGGGGAGCCCCAAAAGTTTTCTTCTCACAAAGTTTGGTCTTTTATTTGGGAAGGGACTTCCTTTCCAAAGACTTAAACCTAGATTCCATTGGCCAAAACCGTTTCCTATGCATCTGTCCTCTCCCAGCTGCAGGGAGACTGTGGGTTGAGTATTTTTAGCTGGGCACAGTACAGAGGATCGAATTCTGGATTCTATGAAGGAGAAAGGAGGGGCATCGACAATGCCTAGGCAGCTGGTGTTGTCAGACCCAAGGTGCAAGAAAGACAGAAACTAAAACGACATGATAATATGATTATCTACACAGAAAACTTCAAAGACTCTACCGAAAAAATTATTAGAATTAATAAGTGAAATCAGCATGTACGCTCTTTTATAAGATCAGTATATAAAAATTTACTGCCTTCCTATAGACAGGCAACTGTTTAGGATAGCAACAGAAACACTGAAGTGTCTAGGAATAAATTAAGTAAAATATATGCAAGCCGGTTATGGATAAAATTATAAAATTATTCAAAGACATAAGATTAGACTTCAGCGGGGAGATTGATCATGTTCATGGATGGAAAACATCAATAGCATAGAGATTAAAGGAGCTAATATCTTAACACCCAGCAATTCCACGCCTGTGTAATGCCCTGGAGATCCCTCACATGTGTACTGCAGACAACGAAAGAATGTTCACAGCAGGGCTGTTTTAATGGTGAAAAGAGAATATTCTCAGCAAGAGAATATAAGCAAACGTGGTGTATTCATCCAATGAAATAATCTATAATAGTGAGAATGAATCAACTGCAGCCAATGTGCTCGAAAGGATGGGTTCTGGAATAGAATATTGAGCTTAGAAACAACTCACAGAAGGAAACATACAGTATTATTCCACTTATGTATTCAAGGTATGTAAAATACAATTATGTATTATTTAGAGACATAAACATATATGGTGAAATGATAAAGAAATGCATGGAGGCTGGGCGTGGTGGCTCATGCCTATAATCCCAGCACTTTTGGAGGCAGAAGTGGGCAGATCACCTGATGTCAGGAGTTCGAGATCTGCCTAGGCAACATGACGAAATCCCATCCCTACTAAAAATACAAAAATTAGCCAGGCATGGTGGTGGGTGCCTTGGGAGGCTGAGGCAGGAGAATCGCATGAACCCAGGAGGCAGTGGTTGCAGTGAGCCGAGATCACACCACTGCACTCCAGTCTGGGGGACAGAGCAAGACTCCGCTTCAAAAAAAAAAAAAAAAGAAAAAAGAAAATCATGAAGATGAAAAGCACTGAAAAGAGCTTGTACGATTGGTGGACTGTGGGCCACATGTAGGCCAGAGCGGCTTTGAATGTGGCCCAATACAAATTTATAAACTTTCTTAAAACATTATGAGATTTTATTTTTTTGCAATTTGCAATTTCTTTTTAGCTCATCACCTATCGTTAGTGTATTTTATGTGTGGCCCAAGACAATTCTTCTTCTTCCGGTGTGGCCCAGGGAATCCAAAAGATTGGCACCACTGTTTTAGGTCGTAACTTTGGTAGTAGTTGCATGGATTGTCCTTGTGGTATTCTTTGTGCATGCTTTGTAAATATGAGTTATTTTAAAATAAATTTTAAAAACCTTAACACTAAAAAGTACATCAGGGAAACTTGTTTTGACTCATGTCGTCAATTTACAAATGATTTCCAGTTTAAAGGAGTTTTGAAGACGATCTGTTCCAACCCCTCCATTGAACAGATGGACAAACTCAGACCAGGAATGATGAATTCAGTTTTTCATGAACACACAGTCCATTAATGACAAAGTCAAGACTAGAACTCAGGCCTTACCTTATATAGAACTGTTTTATGGAGTAAAACATCTCTGTAATTTACTAGTTTTATAGGTTAGCATTTCTATTTATTGAATTTCTTAAAATGGGAGAAATGGTATTCCAAATATAGGCAGGAAATAGGCCAAAGGTAGCTTGCATTGAGAAGGTTAAGGAAAAAAAACGTCATTCTATTCTTCCCTTTAGTAACATTGGGAGAGAACTATTGACATTTTGGTTCACAGGGGAAGAGGCTGACGCAGGAAAAGACACCTGGGGTTTAAAATTTATGCCAATTCTGAGATTCTGTAATTCTCTGACTGGGAGCCATAGAGTTGATTTAAGCTTGGATCCTGTCCTCAGCTCACTCAGTAAATACATGTGAGTTCCCGACATCTCTCAACCTTGTTTTCCCAGGTGCACAGGAAGGGGACTGGATGAGATGCTTTTTAAGGTGAACTCCAGATCCAGGAAAGTTTAATCTCAGGCAGTAAGACTCCAGTTACAATGTTTTCAAGGACTGGGATGTTACAGCAAGAAAAATGCTTCTTTTAAAAAAATGCCCCAAAGTTGATTTGCCACAGCTGATAAACATCCTTCACATCTGTTCATGTAGGAGTATGGGGTCTGATTTTCCTAGGAAAGTCTATTTAGACTCTGACACAGATTGCATTTCTTTTTAAAGCAACAAGAGTGATAAAGTGTCTTAGTATAAAATCAATAGAAAGCAGTTTAGTGGCCTCTGAAGCCTTCCAAGCAGCCTTTCCTTTTCGTTTTCTCTGCAGGAAGGATCAAATGAGAAGTCACCAGCTTCCTTGTGTGTTTTAGTTATTTGCTACGTAAATCACTGAGAAACATTTAGGAAACCATTTAGAACTGGGGAAAGGCTCTTCTCTTCTTCTAGCACCTCTCACCCCCATAAAGGATGGGAAAAAAAGGCCCTCACATTAAACTAGCTGACGGGACAGAGGACTTGGGGGTTATTTTTCTGAAGTACTATATCGTTGTTTCTTAAGCTTTGGAAGAAAAAGAGAGAAATTTGTTTCCATTTTCTCCCTGGAAGCTTTTCTCTCCATCTGTCATACAACCAGACTGAAATGTTGCATTAAGCTTGCTCAAAAATGATTGGCTATTGACAGTGTGTATTATAAGAGAATATCGTATTTGGAAAGAATAATTGTGGTAGGCAGAGAAAATATGCTTTGCTGCAGTCTGTGCTGGGGTAGGGTAGAGAACTGATAGTTGATTTCAATCACAGAAACCCACCCATTTCACATGGTTGGCATTTTACATTTATGCTTGTGAAACCCTGAAGGTACATCGCATAAGATGCACCATCATGATATCAACTAGCTCTTGCGGTGGTCAGTAATCTTATTCACCAAATATTTCTGGTTCTCCTAACTTGGGACATGGAAGGATCATGGTTAGGGACACGGTAGGATCATACTTCCCTGCCTCAGTGGGGCTAAGTGGGGCTATCTGGCAACTTGCTTTGGTCAATGAAATATGAGCTAAAGTAATATGTATAACTTAGGGTGGGATATTTAAAAGCCAGTGTGACACGCCACTTTCTCTTTCCCCACCTCTGACTTGATTTACAGGTGGATGCTCCTTTATCTGAGTTTCCTGAGTGACTTTGATGAACAGAGACCCCTGTCTACCTGGATGAGCATGTAGCATGGATGAACAATGCAACTTTGTTTTTTATTTTTATTATTATTATTTTTTTATTTTTTATTTATTTTTATTTTTTTGAGACAGAGTCTTGCTCTGTCGCCCAGGCTGGGGTGCAGTGGCCGGATCTCAGCTCACAGCAAGCTCTGCCTCCCAGGTTCACGCCATTCTCCTGCCTCAGCCTCCCGAGTAGCTGGGACTACAGGCGCCCGCCACCTTGCCTGGCTAGTTTTTTGTATTTTTTTTTTAGTAGAGATGGGGTTTCACTGTGTTAGCCAGGATGGTCTCGATCTCCTGACCTTGTGATCCGCCTGTCTCGGCCTCCCAAAGTGCTGGGATTACAGGCTTGAGCCACCACGCCTGGCCGTTTTTTTAAGCCACTGATATCTTGACTCTTTTGTTACTGCAGCATATCCTAGCCTATATGGACAGATACATGCTTATTAATCTCTTACTAGAGGTCAGGTAATACACTAAACATTCCATATGGGTCATCTCATTTGGATGACCTTATGACAATCTTACAGAAAGGACACTATAATTATCCTCCTTTTACTGATGAAGTATTGTGGGTACAGAGACATTAAATAACTGTCCCAAGGTCATGGAGCGGGCATGTGGTGGAGCTAGGATTCCAACTCAGACAATCTGTCTCCAGAGCTTGCAATGAAAACCACAACACTCTATAGACTGTTTGGAAAAGTGGTGGGTGTTGCACATGGGGGAGAAGAAAGGACATTCTTTAAAACCAACCTTTGGCCACCTCCTGGCCACCTCTGTGACAAAGGCATCAAGCTAATCAAGTCAGTAGCACCATGGAAATTGACATGATCCAGACACAAGAGTGGTAGGGGAGCTGCTCTGCCCCAGGAGGAACATCTTGAGCTTCTTTCTAGGGGCAGCTTTGAAGAGAAATAACAAGATTATAAGAAAGATCTTAGAGCATTTTGTGGGGGAAAATGTCTGGTATCAATGTTTAGTTTGGTCCCAAATTTATTGTAAGGTCCTTTGATAGGCTTAGGTGACACCACTCTTGCATACACCTGAGTGTGAGAGATGGATGAGTAGAGGAATGTGCTCTGTGTGGTGGAAGGGAGACTCACAGAGCACAGGGCTGGGCACTTTGAGTGGCCTGGGGGTCCAGGAAAGCTGGTTTGGGCATCAGAAGCCAAGGGGGCCAGGCGAGGTGGCTCACACCTATAATCCCAGCCCTTTGGGAGGCAGAGGCAGGAGGACCACTCGAGCCCAGGAGTTTGAGAACAGCCTGGGCAACATAGTGAGACCCAATCTTTTTTTTTTCTTTTCAGTAAAGAAGCCAAGGGATGTCTTCTGAGTATCCTTAGTTTTGCGTAATAATGTGGCATAAATATATTCCCAGGGATTTATCTAAACCTTTTCAGAAGCTAGTTGTGTTTTTAGCCCATACCACCTCTGGCACAAAGAAAAGTTGTTTAAAATAGGGCCTCCTTTAACTGATCCTAAAGGAGTCTCTTTTAAGTTCCCAGGCACGAAGGGAGACATTCGTACTTTTGAATTTCATAAGTCTATGTTTCTCCTTTGCATATTTTTATGGTTTTTATACATTCTGGTCCTCCCTTCCCATATTCTTAGTCACTTGGGATTAAAGGAGCCCACTATTTCACATTTTTGAGAAGATTCTTTAAAAGACCAAAAAAAAAAAAAAAAAAAAAAGAAAGAAAGAAAGAAAGAAAAAGAAAAGAAAAAAAAAAACCCCAAATCTCAAAGTGGTAATTTGTGGTTTGTCTGCGTGTTAGTTCTTAGAATTTGAGATCCCTTGAGAAAATCTAGGAAAAAACAAATCCCCCAACTCAGAAATCTCCATTCAAGGCATTTTCCAAATCAAAGAAAGATTTGGGTGTTAGTTTTCCCAAATGATTCTTTTTATAATGAGATTTTTCTTTAAATTTCTGATTTCAATTAGGGCTCTGTGAAAGGTTTTGTACTCCCTCCCCCTAAACTTTGAAAAGCCTGATTCAAAATTGGTTGGAAAAAATATGCATTTCACAAAGTCATAAAAATAATGATTCCTTGCTATCTGATTAAACATGTTTTTAGACCCAATCTTAGAGAATCCATTCATTGTCTTAATAGGCAACAAAGTGTATGAAGATGAGTAGAAACCTACAATTAATTGTCTTACTAACAATGCCTGGGTAGTCCTTTCATTTAATTGGTCATCTAATAATCTTATTCCTTATTTGATTTATTTTCTTATGGGAGCAGCACTAATGTATGTAACTTGCTGTTTGCCAATTTCTAATGTGTGAAACACTCATAATACGGTGGTCTCCAATGACCCGACGCTGCAAAAATGGATGGTTCTCACATTAGGATGGAAATAACTACTGCACAAGACTCATAATCTTGTGATTTGCTTCCTGCTGAATCACTGCAGCAAGTATGAAGCAACTTCTGTACAAAAACGGAAAAGGGGTGCTATTAAACTTTAAAGGGACCCCTCCATCTGAAGAAGGTCACCTTTTAATGAGCTGATATAATTTTCTAAAGGTACTGATGGGTCGCTCAATGCATGGGATTGACAGGCATTGCTGCACTCTGTCTTCCAGCTCTCCAGTGTGTCCCTGGCATGACTGGCACACTCCAGGACCAGCCAACTTCACGGTTCACAGATTTGGAGGCAAGCATCTCCCAGAGCAGAGCTAGAAGACCAGTGAAGCTTGGGGCATTGTTCTGCAAGGGACTGTGTTAGAGGGCATGCCAAATTCATGCAACTTATTAATGCAAGGGTGGTAGGTCCCTTCAATATTTCCAGCCAACCACATATCTTGAACACTTATTTTCATGCCACTGCCCCTAGGATGTAGATTACTGTTAACTTCTGTACACGTTGAGTCACATTGTTTGTGATGAAGCATTTTTAAAGAACATTATGACACAGGTCATATAGTCCAATTAAAGGTGAGTGACTCAGGCTTAGAAAAATAAAGATGTGTCCACAGTGACCCAGTTAGTTAGGAGCCTGTGTTTCTCATCCTGCTATTGGCCAGCCAATAACATGTGAAAACACCCTCCAAGTAGGCACCCCTCCAACCCAATACTATTTTCCTTTCCCATTCCTTCCGTCTTTTCCATACCCAAGAGCACGGCTGCCACTTCTGGCTGGGCAGGCTGAGCAAAGTACCACTCCAGACAATGTGAGCAGCTCCCATTAGAATTGTGCAGTGTGATGACTGTGACCTTAAGCAACATGTCACTTTGCTGTTCCCCCACTTACCCAGGGTGAGTTGACACTACAGTTTAGCAAGAGGTAAAGACAAATAGCTTCACACTGAGCACACATGGACATAATTATGAGAACAATAGATACTGTGGACTACTAGAGGGTAGGGAGGGTGGGTGCAAAAGCTACCTATCTGATACTATGCTCACTGCCAGGGTGATGGGATCTGCACTCCAAACCTCAACATCACACAATATTCCCATGTAACAAATCTGCCCGTGTACTTCCTGTAGCTAAAAGACAATTTGAAATTTAAAACAAACAGAAAAATAGCTTCATCTATGTTTGATTTTCTGGGTCCTTAAAATCTGAAGTATATGTATAAATATTTGTAGTTGTTATACCCTAGTTCTTTTTGGTAGACTTCGTATTTGTGAGCACCAACGAATTCACAGGTCTTGTGTGAGCAAATGAGCCTGTGGGTTCAAAGGATATCCCTGAGACACAGACTGTGGAGTCACTGGTTTCTAGCATAAGGTCACGTAAGCCAGGGCCATTTGTCAAACTCTGCTTTTTGGAGGAAATGCTCTATGCTGTATGAGAGAGGCTGGCAACTGCCTTAACAGGCCTCTGCCCTGACGTCCGATTTGTGGGCTGTCAAGGCGAGTAAGTGGAAGTTTCCATTAGTTGCTCCCAAACATCAGATGAAACATCTCAATGTGACATAGAAGGCCGCCTTTAACGATGAGACCGAGGAGTTATCTAACCATTCAGCCCAAGGAAAGGAAAACAAATGTCTTTTTCTTGTGGGGTTGAAACTTGAGGATGAAGAGAGATTAGAACCCATAACTCAGGGGCTGGAAACAGACAGAAACACTTGTAAGAGTGGCGAGACTTTAGCCTCAGATAGCAACGAAGCTTTGCCCCAGTTGGGCACCAGGTCTTCTGAAATGCTGAATGCCCTCCCCAGAGCAAATCTCATTTATTCTCCTAACTCTTGGCCAGTTTTAGAGGAAGCACAAAGGGTTGAGTAATTTACTCAAGGCTACCTGGCTTATCAGTGAATTCTGGGTTAATGTCCTGGCCCCAGGTGCCTTTCCACACTGCCTCACTGGAAAATGCAAGCTCAAGATTCACCTTCACTGTTTGGGACTGAACTTGCCTTGACCTCAGTGTTTTTCTTAATAAAAATGGGAAGAACACATATTCATATGCCCCAGGAAAGAACTTATTGTATATCCACAAATCATCATAGAAATGTTTCCTTTTCATTGGTCTGTCCCATAAATTACATTGGGTATCTATTTTGTCTTTGCCATTACTAGCTCAAAAATCTGGCTACTTTGAAGCTACTTCCTACATCCTTGGGGGAAGTTGAAGTATAGGATAAATGGTTAACATTTCCTTGAGATCGGCTGACAGAAAACTCAAGAACTCTTGGAAGTAGCTGGATCTTGGGAGAGCTACACTTGAATACTTTCTTTGAAAAAGATAATTAGCTTATACACTTGAGTAGAGGGGTAAATATTTGTGCCTGGGTCTGTTGCCTACTCCTTAGAAACTGTGCAGGGTCTTGTTAAGAATTTGCATTTGATCCCTACCTAGAGCTCCCATCCGTGTTCATCTAATTATTTATGCAGCTTTAAAGAATGATGAAGAAGGGAGAGGACTGAAAAACCCAGCTGGGAGTTGGAATCTCTCTCTCTAGAGATATGCATGCATTTATGGATATATAAATACACGGTGACCCAGAATTTACTAACATGTAGAGGACAAGGTAGAGATTACTCATATTAGGTCAAAGTAAATTTATTTTCCAAAGTGCCAGGAACCTGTGTATGATTAACCCAAGTTTTCATATTTTCCCCATTCAGACATTGGAAAGTGGCATCCCATGGAAGTATACAGACCACAGACTTGGCTTACTTGGTAACTCTGTTTTATGTTAAAAACAAAACACAACAAAGAGTCATGGAGCAGTTTGATCTAAAAATTCAGAGTCCTGGCCTCTTTTGAAAAGTCAGAAGAGTGGGCTGCACTGGACACACTTTCTGTATGACAACCCCCTTTGGATGGAGCATATCTTTTCCTGTTCACCATGGTTGCATCACTCAGCCTGAGAGCTCTCTCCCTGGCTACGAAGGCATTTGTGTTTACAGTCCATAAACAAGGGACGCGGCCTGCTTAACCCTGCGGGGCTTCAGTTTCACCTTCACAAAACAGGGTGGTAATGCCTGCCCCATCTTCCTTTCAGGCTCATCTAAGAGAGGAAGGGGCTCAGGATTTACTAACTGCAGGGGTATTCAACATTTAACTGAACACGCTGGCATTTGGCTTGAAGGCCAGTGTCACCGTATGGTCTCATAAAAACTCAAAGCAAAACCAACTCCTCCTCCAAAGCACTGATGCGAAACGTTGATTTCCCTGAAAGTCTCCTGGGGATGATAAAGTGAAGTGACATCATATTTCACTTAGCAGCACTTCCAGGGTCTGTCAGTTCCTTTATTATGTAAAGCAATTTCGTCTCCTTTGGACTTTTCACATCCCTCTCTCCACTAGTAATACAGATAATTCTACTTGGAAAGCTGGGGATGGGGAGCGAGTTCATACACAATGGGATGGGGATGGCGGAAGTCTACATAGCCAGTTATTCACATGTCATTGAGATCAGGAAAAGATGACTTTAAGTGCATTCACTTAATTAGGATGGTGACTTTGCTTTGAAAAATGAAGCTAAAAATTATGAAAGTTAATTTGTTATCTTACATTTAACAAAATTTAGGTTCTGATGGCAAACAGGCACTAATTCTTGGAATTAATAGAAAATGAATCAAGTCAGGGCCTAAAAAAGTCTGGCATTTTTTTTTCATCAAACTAGAATATACTCATTGTTTATTTCACATTGGATATACACTGCAATATCATAAAGGAAGCCATGTTTTACAAAAATATCTAGGGGTCTTATGAACCACTCTAAAGACCTCTCTTAATTCTTTGATATTCAATCATTCTCTTTAGAACAATTTTAGAGTTACAGAAAAGTTGCAGAGAGAGTATGCAGAGTTCCATAGACCCTTCACCCAGTCTCCCCCAATGTTAGTATCTCACAGAACCATGGGACATTTGTCAAAACTAAGAAGTTCACATTGGTACATTACTAGCAACTCAAGTCTACTGACTTTATTTAGATTTCATCAGTTCTTCCAAAAATGTCCTTTTATTACTACAGGATCCAATCGAGGATACAACATTACATTTTGCAGTCATTCTCATTTGAAGCATATTTCTTATCATCATCTTTGTCAATAACGACTGGTCAAATTCTGCCATATCCTTTGTCAGTGTCTTGCCTGAAGTGTGACTTACATAATTATTTTACATCACTTTCATTGACTTTATGAACTCATGTATCAGTTGCAATATTTGAAATTCCCCTTAGCAAGAGGTTGACGGTAAAAACGTTGTTTCATTTTGGGGGAAATAGAGGAATGGGACTTAATGCTAGCTTTAAGCCAGGTTGCTCTTCAATTCATTTGCACTGGTATAGTCCTTCCCTTGTTAAAATAGTAAAATAATGCTCTAAGTTTTAGTGAATAAATGTGCCCAGAGGGCCTCCTCCCCATCCACTTACCTTCCCTAATGGAGCAACTGAAAGGTAAATTCCTGGCCAGCAAGGGGCACCCGGGGCCCTGTTCCATGTAGAAGGAGTCCCTGTGAATGGTGGTGGATGTTGTGTTATACTGGATGGTAAATATTTGGGCTATCATTCTGGTGTTAAGTAAGAAGGAGGACTAATTTTAAAAGTGATCAGTTTACTGATGAATATCTTTGAAAAAAAATGAGAACTTATCTTTCTTGTAGCCTTATAAAATCATTTCAGCTGCTTGGAGCATCAGGGCCTCTGCTATGTTTTCAATGTGTCTTCTCCAAAATTTAGGTGTTGCCAAGATGACAACATTAAGAGGAGGGGCCTTTAAGAGGTGGTTAAGCCAAGAGGGCTCCTCCCTTATGGTTAGGATTAAGGCTTTTATGAAAGCGGCTGTCCTCACCTTTTGCCATGTGAGAACAGTGTTTCTCCCCGCAGAGAATGAAGCTCTCACCAGGCCACCAAACCTGCTGGCGTCTTGATCTTGGACTTCCCAGCCTCCACAACTGTGAGAAAATAAATTTCTATTCTTTATAAATTACTCAGTCTTCGGTATGTTGTTATAGCACTAAAATAGATGACATCCTAATATATTCTTCTTCCATCACACACTCCCTCTAGTGAGATGTTTTATCATACACATTTTCAGAAAAACAAACTGAAGCAAGGCACACAGAAAAGTAATTTGTCTAATATACTAATCAGACAGTTGTGTCTGGATGGAAAATTGTAATTTCTGGCTCCATATATTGTTCTCAGATACATATCTTTGATGCAGTGGGTATAAAGCAAGATCTAAGTTCAGATGCCTCAGGTCCTTGGCCAGTCATCAATGAGTAAGTCACATAGCAGAGGGTTCAATGTGATCCAACTGGACTTTAAATCTACCTATGTCCCCACCCAAAGATGCCTGCCCTTGGATTCCCCAGATGTCTCTTTCTGCATAATAACCCCCATTTATTATTTGTGCTTGTTTGCATGAGTTTTCATTACTTCCAACCAAAAAAAGCTTGAACATGAGGGCATGGCCTCCATCAGGTTACCAGGGGGCTAGATACTCCTCTTCCCTCTATTGCTCCTTGAAGTTAAGCCTTGTGCTATCAAGAGACAAGGGTGAAAATGTGAACATGAGAACTGGGAAGGATAGGGAAACTGATAACTGAGATCCAAACAGCTCTTCCAACTTTGCAAAGCATTTTCAGCATCTTATAGGATCTTCCCACCAACCTGGCGAGGTAGGGGGAACAGGCAATACAATCACCCTCATTTCAGGAACTGTAGGAACCGAGGCTTGCAAATTCAAATGACCACACTCGGGCTACTGGGAATGAGTGGCAGGGATCAAATTGGAAGCCAGATTCCCCAATGGTTAGGAAGCAGCTGGTTAGTGCCCATCAGACTAAGTCTGTGCTGTTCAAGATCATACCCAGTAGCTGTGATGGCAACGCATTTAGATTTAAAGTTGTAAAAATTAAAATGAAATAAAATTCAGCATTCATTTCCCCAATCACACTGCCATGTTTCACGTGCTCAAGAGTGACATGAAGGTAGTGGCTACTGTATTGGACAGAGCAGATACAGAACATTTCCATCATTGCTCAACATTTTGCTGGAGAGTAGTGGCCTGCATGGGTTCAGCAGGGTCCTGAAGGAGTATGGCTCCCTGATGGTTGCAGAGAATTGGAAACGTCTTGATTTGGGAACTTTCTCAAAATTCAGGCTCTGTGGACTGTTATTTGGAGTGTAAACTGGAGGTTTGTGGACATTTATCCATCAGCATAAGAAAAATGTTCACTCAAATATTTACTGAGTACCTTCTAGATGCAAGACACCATGCTAGTGCTGGGCTATGACACAGAACAAGTCAGGTGCCATCTACACTGTCTCAGAGCTCACAGTCTAGTGAACATCTATTGTACCAGGAGATGCCAGAGACTGGAAGAAAGAGAGAACCAAAGAGAGAGAAAGAAACAAGAGTGGCTGACTTCAACGTTATTTTTTTTTTTTTTTTTTTTTTTTTTTTTTTTTGAGACGGAGTCTCGCTGTGTCTCCCAGGCTGGAGTGCAGTGGCGCGATCTCAGCTCACTGCAAGCTCCGCCCCCCGGGTTCACACCATTCTCCCGCCTCAGCCTCCCAAGTAGCTGGGACTACAGGCGCCCGCTACCAGGCCTGGCTAGTTTTTTGTATTTTTAGTAGAGACGGGGTTTTACCATGTTAGCCAGGATAGTCTCGATCTCCTGACCTCGTGATCCACCCGCCTCGGCCTCCCAAAGTGCTGGGATTACAGGCTTGAGCCACCGCGCCCCGCCTGTTGCTGTTTTTTGAGACTGAGTTTCGCTCGTGTCACCCAGGCTGGAGTGCAGTGGCATGATCTCGGCTCACTGCAACCTCTGCCTCCTGGGTTCAAGCGATTCTCTTGCCTCAGCCTCCTAAGTAGCTGGGACTACAGGCATGCACCACCATGTCTGGGTAATTTTTGTATTTTTAGTAGAGATGGTGTTTCACCATGTTGACCAGGCTGGTCTTGAACTCCTGACCTCAGATGGTACATCCGCCTCAGCTTCCCAAAGTGCTGGGATTACAGGCGTGAACCACCATGCCTGGCTGACTTCAACTTTTCTGTGGAGGACCAATTGATTTTCTTCCTTCTTCTTCATTTCTGAGCTGTCTCAGCCCTGAGCTTTAACACTCCTCAACCTGCCTATCCCAATGTCAAAAGTCACCATCTGTGACTCCAGTGGAGACTCACTGTAAGGCATACACATCTGATAACTATTAGTCTCTTCCCAAAGAGTGGATCACAGATCTGAAAAATCAAAATAGTACCAGAGCCTCCAGGACCTCATCCATTCTCCCCAGACACACGTGGTAAGGGACATTCACATGAGCAGCTGTCTTGCACAGGCAGACCCCTTCTTTCCCCACTCATAAAAATGTAGGGAAATGAGAGTCAGAGGACATTTGGTATGGATAACCTCAAATCCATTCCAAATGATTTAAACCAGGAAGACGAGAAGTCATTACTCAGTGTTGAACCCTTGGTCATTACTAATAACAAATTATTTGTGACTCATGCCCGGATTAGGTTGACCATGCTCTAGCCTGCATGTTACCCAAGCCAACTGGAGAGGCCCTATACAGCTGATGCTTCTATAGCCTGCTCCAGTAATTAGGGAGTCCTAGTTCAAGTTAATTAAGAGATTGCTTTGGCTGCCCCAGAGAGCTTTTGGTCATTCCATTGAACACATATTTATAGGCTATTCTATTTTCAACAAGTTGCCTTGGTGATCTGGGTTCCTGATTTGGTCCCACAGTGGGAAAACTGGCTCTCCTTGTTTTCAGTTGGTGTTTGAGTTCTGTATGGCCATCACTGTTGACACTGTGATAGACAAATTAGGGAGGGTTCAAGTCCAGGCTGAAGCATCTCAGACATGCAGAACAGGGAAGAGCATCCATCAGTTCTCCGTGGCATGCAAGCTGCAGTCCCGTGTATTTCTTTTTTTTTTTTTAATTTATTTTTATTTTTGTTTTTTATTTTTTTGAGACAGAGTCTCACTCTGTGGCCAGGCTGGAGTTCAGTGGTGTGATCTTGGTTCACTGCAACCTCCAACTCCCTGGTTCAAGTGATTCCCATGCCTCAGCCTCCCCAGTAGCTGGAATTACAGGTACCTGCCACCACGCCCAGCTAATTTTTGTATTTTTAGTAGAGATGGGGTTCTGCCATGCTGGCCAGACTGGTCTCGAACTCCTGACCTCAGGTGATCTGCCTGCCTCAGCCTCCCAAAGTGTTGGGATTACAGGCATGAACCATTGCTCCCAGCCAGTGCTACAGCTTTAATGGATGTTTCAAGAATCACATGCACTTGGAGTTGAATTGCTTTCCACGGACTGCCCTGGACATGGAATGTATGTTTTTATTCATGTGTCAACAGCAATTGGAAATGGCCTGTTGGAGAACTTTAATGAGAAGGTTTCCAAAGCTGAGTCTAGCCTCAGAAGAAAAGAGCATTGTGTGAATCTGTAATGTCTGCTGCAGATTCAGGATGGGAGAGTGGGGTTATTCTTGCCTGGATGCACCTCCGTCCTTGATCTCATCTTTCTGGAAAGGGTTTCATTGGGTACTGAGCAGGACTCAACCCCAGTACAGTTTAGGCTAAGGAAAACTCATAAAGAAACAGAACTTGGCTGTATAAATGTCTTCTTTTGAGAAGTGTCTGTTCATATCCTTTGCCCACTTTTTGATGGGGTTGTTTGTTTTTTTTTTTCTTGTAAATTTGATTGAGTTCTTTGTAGGTTCTGGATATTCGCCCTTTGTCAGATGAGTAGATTACAAAAGTTTTCTCCCATTCTGTAGGTTGCTTGTTCACTCTGATGGTAGTTTCTTTTGCTGTGCAGAAGCTCATTAGTTTAATTAGATCCCATTTGTCAATTTTGGCTTTTGTTGCCATTGCTTTTGGTGTTTTAGACATTAAGTCCTTGCCCATGCCTATGTCCTGAATGGTATTACCTAGGTTTCCTTCTAGACATTTATACAGCCAACAGACGCATGAAAAAATGCTCATGATCACTCGCCATCAGAGAAATGCAAATCAAAACCACAATGAGATACCGTCTCACACCAGTTAGAATGGCAATCATTAAAAAGTCAGGAAACAACAGGCGCTGGAGAGGATGTGGAGAAATAGGAACACTTTTATACTGTTGGTGGGACTGTAAACTACTTCAGCTATTGTGGAAAACAGTGTGGCGATTCCTCAAGGATCTAGAACTAGAAATACTATTTGACCCAGCCATCCCATTACTGGGTATATACCCAAAGGATTATAAATCATGCTGCTATAAAGACACATGCACACGTATGTTTACTGCAGCACTATTCACAATAGCAAAGACTTGGAATCAACCCAAATGTCCATCAGTGACAGACTGGATTAAGAAAATGTGGCACATATACACCATGGAATACTATGCAGCCACAAAAAAAGATGAGTTTGTGTCCTTTGTAGGGACACGGATGCAGTTGGAAACCATCGTCTCAGCAAACTATCACAAAGACAAAAAACCAAACACCACATGTTCTCATTCATAGGTGGGAATTGAACAATGAGATCACTTGGACACAGGAAGGGGAACATCACACTCCGGGTCCTATTGTGGGGAGGGGGGAGGGGGGAGGGATAGCATTAGGAGATAAACCTAATGTAAATGACAAGTTAATGGGTGCAGCACACCAATATGGCACATGTATCCATATGTAATAAACCTGCACGTTGTGCACATGTACCCTAGAACTTAAAGTATAATAATAATAATAAAAGAAACAGAACTTTTGAGATCATTTATAAACTTTATGAGTGCTTATCTTTATTATCTGGGGATGCAGTCAGAGAGGCAATGATGCTTCTTTGCAAGTTTGGACAACAATCCCTCAGATTCCTTCTAGAACCCTGATTCTCGTATGTGAGCAGACAGGTGAAAGAATTAGAGAATAATCAAGGTACTCTCTGCTTAAATCCCCCACACAAAAATGTCTGGTAAAATATACCAGAGTCATTTATCAAAAGGAGAGAAATTATGGATTGTAGATTGTTTGGAAGTCTCCGTGAAGCACATGACACCTGAGCAAAATTGTGAAGGACAGGTGGACACGGGAAATGTGGGGTGGGTGGGGGCAAGCAAGGAGCAAATAGGATGGATCCCTCTGCTAAATTAAAAGCAAACAGTGCAGCCAGATAAAATTTATTATGGGTCTGATAGACTGTGGTGTCGGGGTACAGCCATCTTGTTGCCGACACAATCATAAATACCAGGAACCTTGAGGGGGATGCAGAGCCGTGAGTTTGGAAAGATTGCTGGCCTTGGGACAGGAAGGTGCTGATTCTTCAAAATGTACCAATATCCAATATGCCAAGTTGGTTGGCTGAGAAAAGGCTACTCCGTCTGCATGTGGGATTTGGAGAGCATTTCTCCTGCCTTTAACCAGAAACAGGTGAATTTTTCTGTCTATAGTTGCTAGACATGGGGCCTTTTCAATGTGTCTCATTTTCCCCCTATGTCTAATAACTTTTCCTGGGGTACTGTGTTTATCCCAGAAATGTTAATGACTTCATAACTCAGTGTGAAATGCTCTGGGCAATTTTTGTATTATTAAAGATTCTACGAAGTATAAAAACGGGGAAAGCTCTGAAGGTACTGGGCCACAGTTATAACTTGATTCTCATTTTGGAGAAAGGAGTGAAATTAAGCTTTTTAAAAATACATGTTTTTTGACCAGGAAAGCAGTTCATTTCAGCATAACGACAATCATTGCCCTTTGGAAGTAAGGCAGTAAGTCTCCGGAATGTTCTCGGACTGTGAATTTTATCATCTCTCCAGTGCCTGAGTCATGCCAGGACTTAAGCACCAGGAATGAGGGTGGGTTTGGGGTTTTGGTGAACTAGGGTGAGAACCTTGGACTCTGGGCTTTGGAGGGGGTGGACGGGACATTGTTTCTGCTCGCTGAGCTGTGATTCAGGCAGTCAACTAGCAGAGGGGAAAGAAAGAGCAGGATGGGTGAGCCGTTCTGAGCAAGAGGGGAGGCTGTTAAGCCCACAGCAGTCACCACCTTCCTTCTTGCACCACTTTCTTGGAATCAGTGAGTTTGCAACTTCTTTTTTGTTTTAAGCCAGGGAATCTGTTCTATGAAAAAAGGCACGTGAAACCAATGAAAGTCATACCACCACTCGGATTAAAATCGAAATGAGAGATGGGAGTCCAGCACATCCCAGCACCTTCCCTACCTTAGTCCCCTCCCACAAGGGGAGGCTCCAGGGACCTTTGGTGATTCAGTGAGCAGAGTTTGAAAAATCACTCCCTAAAATGCTTTAAGAAAAAAATATACGTGAAAACATTTTGCAAATAGGAAGACTCCATAGAAATCTTTGTCGCAAATATTAGTTTCCATTTCAAAGCTTCCCTTGCTGTTCAGTCGAACATGTCAGGTGGTTTGAACGGCAATAATGATGATGAAATATTGTACAGATAAGAAAAACTGAGAGGCTGGGGAAGATAAAGTAAATTAACCAACGTTTTACATTTAGCAATTTGAGACCCAAACCCAGGCTGTCAACCACATCCTTCCACTGCATCCCAACCCTGCAACCCCCAAGCCCCTCTAGTCCTTCCCCACATTCTACACCCTCCGCCTGAGAGCCTCCTTAAAGCCAAGACCTGGTTAAAATGCTGATCCCTACAATGTGATCCTGATGGGTTCTGCTGAGTTCTTGTGCCATTGTCTAGTGAGAGTAATGATGGCGGGGTTTGAGAACACAGAGATCAATCTGCACAGAAGTGAGAACACACATTTTTGGCTTCCTGTTGGCTTACTTGGGTAATCTCATGCGATCTCCAGTATACGGGAGAGGACATTCTATGACTGTTTCAATCTTTGGTGGACTGGGAGAAGAAGCTCAGCTCAAGATAGTCTTGCTTGGATCTGCTCACAGAAGTTTCCGTAAGTGACAAGTTGCACAGTTGAGTCTTGGGCCCTGTAGGGGATGGGATGTTTACACTCTGCTATTGAGATGCGTGTCAGTCCATTTTTGTGTTGCTATAAAGACATATCTGAGGCTGGGTTACTGATTGATTGATTGACTCATTGATTGAGACAGGATCTCACTCTGTCGCCCAGGCTTGAGTGCAGTGGTGCGATCACAGCTTGCTGCTGCCTAGACTCCCAGTCTCAGGTAATCCTCCCACCTCAGCTTCTTGAGTAGCTGGGGCTGCAGGTGCACGCCACTATGCCTGGCTAATTTTTTGTGGAGATGGGGTTTCGCCATGTTGCCCAAGTCTCAAACTCTTGGGCTCAAGTGATCCTCCTGCCTCGGCCTCCCAACGTGCTGGGATTATAGGCATGAGCCACCATGCCTGGCCAGAGACTGGGTAATTTATAAGGAAAAAAGGTTTAATTGGCTCACATTTCTGCAGACCGTACAGAAAGCATGGTGCTGACATCTGCTTCTGGGGAGGCCTCAGGAAGCTTCCACTCATGGCAAAACGTGAAGGGGGAGCAGTCACATTGCACCGTGAGAGAGGGAGCGAGAGAGAGAGAGAGAGAGAGAGAGAGAGAGAGAGAGAGAGAAGAGAGAGAGATTGAGAGAGAGGAGGAGGTGCCAGGCTTTTTAAACAACCGGAACTCAGGTGAACTCAAGAGTGAGAACTCACTCATTACCATGGGGAGGGCACCAAGCCATTCATGAGGAATCTGCCCCCGTGACCAAACCACCTCCTACCAGGCCCCACCTCCAACATCGTGGATCACATTTCAAAATAAGATTTGGAGGGGACACACATCCAAACCATATCAAGATGTGTAAAGAAAATGTAGCTTTCTTCAAATGGCCTTTTCTGGCTTAGGAAGGCTGCAGTCCACTGATGGCAGAGATGGATAAAACCTACACCCTCCTCGTTAGAGGTGGCTCAGACTCTCCTGGATTAGAGCAGGCTCTTTGGAGTGAGCTCAGTCTGCTTCAGGTGTTAAATTTTTCACTGTATTTCCTGCTCCCGTTTTCTCTTCCTGGAATGTGTCTTGGTAGAAGGAAGCCCACCTGCCCTCCTGGCACTGGGGGAAGGTGGTCTGGTGGGAAGGTGGTCTCCCTGCTGTCCTCTGCATTTGTGCTGGTTTCCATTCAGGATCATTGGCTTCCCCTGGCCCCCGCGATTCCAGTATTAGTGCTCCAGAGAGCAGCTGGTGCCGTCCAGGTGCTTTGGATGCTGTGCTATCACCTGCTGTTGAAGTCTGTGATCCCTGCCATAGGTTTGGTTATGAGAGCCCATCTTTCCTATGCTGTGTTCTGTAAGTTCTCTTGGGCTGCCCACGTGTTTTTGTCATAAGAGCATGTAGCTCCATAAGCAGCCCCTGGTCCACTCACTTGGGTATTTTCCGTGATCATTTTTAACCTTCTGCCCAAGCCGTGCCACACAGAACATGCAGTGTCTCCAACAGGGCTTGCAATGCCCTGGTCTGTGCCTGAGCAGCAAGGATGAGCAGTGAGGCCTGGCGTTTCTGCACCCTCATTTGGCTGCTTCTAATCTCAGGGATTGTGTCCACTGTCCACTGGGTCTCCTTTCTCTTTCCTTCTCCTCTACTGGGGCAGGCTTTCTCCTCCTGTCTGCTGAGAATGTCTCCTCCATCATTTTCTCTGTCCTCTCCACACTGGCTTCGAGTAAACCTCATGCTCTGCATCCAACACGCTTGATGTTCTGGAATCTACAAGACACTCTTCTCTCACACAAAGTCCACATTCCAAGATCATCATTTACTGTGGGCCTAAACATCTGAAACAGGACTTCAGAAGCTGCACAGTGGCTCTTTTGTTCTCTTTGCATGAATCCCAACCCCAATCCTAATCACACCTCAGGGACTCAAGATGCTTCCATTAGATAGGGGGATGGTAATGTACAAGAAAGCACGAGAAAGACAATTATTATTATTATTATTATTTTAGATGGAGTCTCACTCTTGTCACCCAGGCTGGAGTGCAATGGCATGATCTCAACTCAGTGCACCCTCCGCCTCCCAGGTTCAAGCGATTCTCCTGCCTCAACCTCCCGAGTATGGGATTACAGGCACCTGCCCCATGCCCAGCTAATTATTGTGTTATTATTATTATTATTATTATTGTTATTGTTATTATTATTATTTTGAGATGGAGTCTCGCTCTGTCGCCCGGGCTGGAGTACAGTGGCGCAATCTCGGCTCACTGCAAGCTCAGCCTCCCGGGTTCACACCATTCTCCTGCCTCAGCCTCCCGAGGAGCTGGGACTACAGGCGCTCGCCACCACACCCAGCTAATTTTTTTGTATTTTTAGTAGATACGGGGTTTCACCGTGTTAGCCAGCCAGGTCTCGAACTCCTGACCTCGTGATCCGCCCGCCTCGGCCTCCCAAAGTGCTGGGATTATAGACGTGAGCCACCGCGCCTGGCTGAAAGACAATGATTTTGTTATAACTGCAGTAATCGTTAGAATAAAGATAACTGGAATGGGGGGTGTGAAGAGGTCTGTTTCCCTCTGGCTGATTGGTTTCCTGTTTTGCACATGGAATGAGGCTGCAAGAGGGACATGAAGAAAGTGAAGTTTGTTCCGAGCAGAGACAAGGTTGCCTGAGATGGATGAAGAAATTGGGGATGAGCAGCTTGGAGGAAAGAAGAGTCAGGAGAGTGAGGAGAGCTGTCATTTTTTTTTTTTTCTTTTGAGATAGAGTCTTGCTCTGTCACTCAAGCTAGACTGCAGTGGCACCATCGTGGCTCACTGCAACCTCGACGTCCTGGGCTCAGGTGATCCTCCCACTTCAGCCTCCCAAGTGCTGAGAGTACAGGCATGTGCCACGACGCCTAATTTTTGTGTTCTTCATAGAGACGAGGTTTTGCCAGGTTGCCCAGGCTGGTCTTGAACTCCTGGGCTTAAGCGATCCTCCCATCTCAGCCTCCCAAAGTGCTGGGGTTACAGGCGTGAGCCACTGTACTGGTCAAGGACTGTCTTTAAAAATACGAAAGGTCATCATGTGGAAAGGTAGGAGGAGTGTTCTTTATAGATCCAAGAACTAGAACTAGAGGTCAGCGTGTGGCAGATTCTCAGTAAGTGTGAAAATAATTTTCTTTTTTTCTTTTTCCTTTTTCATTTTTTTTTTGAGATGGAGTCTGGCTCTGTCACCCAGGCTGGAGTACAGTGGCATGATCTCGGCTCACTGCAACCTCCACCGCTCACATTCAAGCGATTCTCCTGCCTCAGTCTCTTGAGTAGCTCGGAGTACCTGTGTGCGCCACCACACCCAGCTAAATTTTATATTTTTAGTAGTGATGGAGTTTCACCATGTTGGCCAGGCTGTTCTCAAACTCCTGACCTCTAGTGATACACCTGCCTCAGCCTCCCAAAGTGGTGGGATTACAGGTGTGAGCCACCATGCCTGGCCTTGAAAATAATTTTCTAAGAGCCTGAGATATCCCAAGTTGGAATGGGACATCCAGATCAACAGCAAGGCCTCTGTTACCAGAGGAGTCTTGGGTACAAGTTGGACTTTGCCAGGTGCTAGAACATAGATTAATATCACTTATAAAGGGGTAGATGACTCTGGAGCTCTCATCCAGCCTATGGTAGATTAAAGATGGCTGACTTTCTTTTGACACTCTTCCCATGAAGAGGAGGCCTATGTCCCTTCCTCTTGAATCTGAGTGGGTTCTATGATTGCTTGAACAATAGAATATGGTGGAATCAAAATATGTTGTACCAGTTTCCAGGCCCATGACCTAAGAGGCTGGCAGCTTCCACTTCATGTCTTTTGGAAAATTTGCTCTTGGAGTCTTAAACTGCTGTGTAAGAAGTCTGACTATTCTAAAGTTGCTATGCTGTGAGGAAGCCTGTGCTAACCACGTGGAGAGGCTTCATAGAGTGGGGAGGAAGATAGATAGATAGATAGATAGATAGATAGATAGATAGATAGATAGATAGATAATAGATAGAAGATAGATAGATAGATAGAAGATAGATAGATAGAAGATAGATAGAAGATAGATAGATAGATAGATAGATAGATAGATGGAAGATAGAAGATAGATAGTAGGTAGATAGATAGATAGATAGATAGATAGATAGATAGAAGATAGATAAATAGATAGCTGGATAGAAGATAGATAGATAGAAGATAGACAGATGGAAGATAGATAGATAGAAGATAGATAGATAGAAAGATAGATAGATAGATAGATAGATAGATAGATAGATAGATAGATAGATAGACAGACAGACAGATAGATAGATAGAACGATTCTAGACCAGACACTACTATTCCATCTATCGCAGCCCAGGCACCAGACATGTGAATGAAGTGCTAGAGTTGGGATATGTGTCTTCTCCAAATCTCATGCTGAAATTATTCCCACTGTTGGAGGTGGAGCCTGATAGAAGGTTTTTGGGTCATGGGGGCAGATTCTTCATGAATAGCTTGGTGCTGTCCTTGCGGTAATGAGTGAGTTCTCACTCTATTAGTTCCCACTAGAGCTGGCTGTTAAAAAGAGCCTGGCACCTCCCTCCCTTCTCCCTTACTTCCTCTCTTGCCATCTCTGCACATGCTGGCTTCTCTTCGCCTTCTGCCATGAGTGGAAGCAGCCGGAGCCCCTCACCAGAAGCAGATGCCTGCACTATGCTTCTTGTTTCTTGTTCAGTCTGCAGAACCGTGAACCAGATAAACCTCTTTCTTTTTTTTTTTTTTTTTTTTTTTTTTTCAGACAGAGTCTTGCTCTGTCACCCAGGCTGGAGTGCAGTGGCATGGTCTCAGCTCACTGCAACCTCCGCCCCCTGGGTTCAAGTGGTTCTCCTGCTTCAGCCTCCCGAGTAGCTGGTATTACAGGCGCCCGCCACCACATCTGGCTAATTTTTGTATTTTTAGTAGAGACGGGGTTTCATCATGTTGGCCAGGCTGGTCTTGAACTCCTGACCTCGTGATCCCGTGACCTGCCTTGGCCTCCCAAAGTGTTGGTAATACAGGTGTAAGCCACCACACCCAGCTAAGCCTCTATTCTTTACAAATTACTCAGCCTCAGGTATTCTTGTATAGCAACACAAACAGAGTAAGACCAGAAGTCTTTAGATGACTCCAGGCCCAGCAACCATCTGACTACAACTTCATGAATGACCCCAAGTGAGGACCACCCAGATGAGCTTGAACAAGTCCAACCATGAGACATAATAATACATCGTTTTAATCCACTGAATTCGGGGGTGATTTCTTATGCAATAATACACACTGGTCCACAAACATTTTAGTTTATAATTTAATTAAATACATACAGGAGGAGGATTGAACTTAGGCACAGGCAAATCAGATGACATTGTCAGAAAGATGTTAGCAAGAACTCCGCACTATAACATCTCCTCTGGTGGCCTGTCCTGTTGCCATAAATTACACCAAGAGAGAATCGCTTCTGGGTGACAGGTGATCTCTTCAAGATGGATACAAAAGGGGGTCATTGAGCAGCGAGGGAGAACACCTCATGTTTAATGAGGTATCTGTACCTTACTATGAAGTGGTTTCTTGATGTCTGAAAACGGTCCCAGGGAAATGAGGTTTTTGATATCCAGAGAGACAGTGCAAGGGATATGTTTAAAAATATGGACCACTATGAAACTGGAAAAAGGCTGGAGTCAAGAGCAAGGAGATAAGAATGGAAGGAGGAACAAAAATATTCACTTACATCTTTGTCTGTTTCAATTTGTCGATTTCGGCTATAGATGACCCGGAGGGTTCTTTGTTCTCAGCAAACTTTGTAGCTTACATGGTGACTAAAATATGACTGATGATGCAGATGGATGGGGAAATGCTTTATTTCAAACCTCCAGGGGACTTGGCACATGGCTGTAACCCAGGTCTATGCACGTCACCTTGATCCTCTGATGGTGACTGGCTCTGAAACATGAATGGGCAACAAAGGGGCCCAAATATGGCTGCCCCAGACTCTGCTGCAAAGGGAGTCCTCTTTCACCTTTTGTTCCCTTGGAGCAAATGGGAAATGATTGGTGTGTCTGCTCTTATGTAGAGGCAAAAATGTGTACAATTAAAGATTCAATCGTATCTACTCAGGAGAATTCCCTTTCTATCTTGCTAAATGACAATGAGGAGGGCTTCAAAACCAGGGAAGGGAAAAATTTGGAGGCATCCCAGCTTGAGGCTCAGGTTGAGGAAACGGTATCATAAATATTGATTTAGTAGAGTTGAAGTAGTACACTTAGTTATAATGACAACAATGCTGGTAGCAGAGTTCCACTGAGGATTCCCTAGGTACCAGGCATCATCCCCCTACTTTATGAGCAAGTGGTGTGCTTTTGCTGTGAATAACGCAGCTCTGAGATCCCAAGACCTTGGTTCAAATCCCAGGTATGCAGCTTCTTAGCTGAGATAGGAAAGTCACTCAAACTCTCTAAAGCTGTTTCCCCATAGGATTGTACTGAGTATTAAAGAAATTCATGATTATCAAGAGCACTAACAGTAGCTAGCATAAATATTCATGCTATATATGCCATATTTTGATTCTTTCTAGAATGAATTGACTTTTGTGGATGAATCTAGTAACCCAAACAATATTTACAATCATTTTTTTCCTATGGGAAATGCATTCTAAATTAAATATTGGCAAACTGTGGCCTTTGGCCAAATCCAGCCCGTCACCTGTTTATGTATGGCTGGCAAGCTAAGAATAGTGTTTGCATTTTTAAATTGTTGAAAAAAAATCAAAAGAATCATAATATTTTTTGATATGCAAATGTTATATGAAATTCAAATTTCAGTGTGCATAAACAAAGTTTTATTGGAACACAAGCACGCTTATTTGTTTATGTGTTGTCTAAGTCTGCTTTTACTCTGCAATGGCCAGCTGAGTAGTTGCAACAGACACCTCATGGTTCAAAAGCCTCATGTACTTAGTAACTGGCCCTTTACAGAAAAAAAGTTGGTAACTGATGTTCTATGTGATAAAAAAGAAATTAATGCACAAACTACCTATTAGAGCACAGTTTGCATAATTGGCAAGCTAATTCTGTATGGCTGGCAAGCTAAGAATAGCTTGCTTACATTTGCGCATTTGTACAATATGTACATTTACACTCTATTCTGTTACACACACATACATGCATGCATGCACATATTCAAACACATGTTCATACATATACATAGGACAATGCTGATACATATGTCCATGTGTCATCTGCTCTGAACCTGAGTGTCCTTCCGGGGTGAGCTGCTATCCAAAACCCATGCTGTCTTACTGGCATCCTGTCCCACATGGGGTTTGGAGTAGATCACTGGTGCTAAATACGTCTAGCCAAGGTGCAAATGTCTGGCTCTCTCCAGACCCTGCTGGGTCTCCAAAGAAATATATGAATATTTTAGCTTGCTCTTTATGGTAGATGATTTCTGTTTTCCTTATGGGCTTCCTTTGCTGGTGTTTTAAAGAACCTGTTCTGGTCACGAAATCAGGCACAGGAACTATTTATCATACATATGAGAATCAACATGAATAAAACACCCCTTAGGTACTGTTCCCATTTCTTTTGACTTCTCACTCTTGAGCTGCTATTAAACTTTAATATACACGAAGTTTGCTGGGTTTTATGGAGCTGAACAGGGAAAGCACAGTCATGGCAGACTGACACACCTGGGGGGTTAAATTCATCCAGGCTGGCCATTAGATAATGAGCAAGTACCCTAATCACCATAAAATAGCGTTTAAAAGTATTGTTTAATTACCATCAAAGACCCTCAGAGTCAAAGAGAGCCTGGTGATAAATTGGTCTAATCTTTTCTTTTTAGAGATGAGCAAACTTAGGATCAGGCTGAGGAGTGGGCTTTCTCAAGCGCACCGGCTCCTTTTGGAAAAGCTGGGTCTAGAATGTGGGTCATTGGCTCCAGACCCTTGACCCTGACTCCATGCTTCCAGGATGTCACATAAATGCACACAAGTGACACACGTTGGCTGGGTGTGGTGGCTCAAGCCTATAATCCCAGCACTTTGGGAGGCTGAGGCGGGTGGATCACTTGAGTCAGGAGTTCGAGACCAGCCTGGCCAGCATGGTGAAACCCCGTCTCTACTAAAAATACAATAGTTACCCAGGTGTAGTGGTGCATGCCTGTAATCCCAGCTACTCGGCAGGCTGAGGCAGGAGAATCACTTGAACCTGGGAGGCGAGGTTGCAGTGAGCTGAGCTCACACCACTGTACTCCAGCCCAGGTGACAGAACAAGACTCTGTCTCATAAAAACAAAACAAAACAAAATGAGTGACACGCCTTTTAAGCCACATGGATATATGCTTTCAAAACAACACCTTGCTCTCCCTTAGCTATTCAATTCGACTGACATATGTGGGATTTTTATTCCATCTCATGTGTCTGTGCCATGTCTGGAAGCTTCCTCAAGCCCCTTCCTCAACATCATGATCTCTGAGCCTTCCTGTGGCCACCAGCACATTCTGTGTAGCCCCAGGACCACTTGGGAGGCTCGTGGCCTTTAGCTTCATGTACCATTGGATCAACCAGCCACGCTTCTTCCTGCTGTCACCTGTGTGGAAACACTGAAGAGAAAGTAAGGGACTCAGAAGGCAGCTGGAATGTACAATGAAATATTGGCTTGGGAATGGAACTAGGAGGGAAAGTGAAGGAAGTGCCGGGATTCATGTAAGGGCTGCTGGTGATAGAGCAGGAAAAGAGCTGGAGAAGTGTCCCTTGCTGTAATTATGCATGACTTTGTGACATTTGCAGGGCTGGGACACATTTGTATCTACTTGGGTATTGCTTCTCTTTATTTCCGCCCTTTCCATGTGTCTGGTAGGCCACAAACTCTGAGCTGGGAGGCTCCAGGCAGGGTGGAGAGTTGGAGCTGCATGCTGGACAGCTCCCTTTCTGGCCTTGGTTTGCCAAAGCTTACAATCACAGAGGTGGATGGGTTTGGTGGAGAGGGAGCACCTCTGGGATGGACATGAAGAGCGAGGGAGCCTTTGAAGAAAAGTTTATTGCCTTGGACTGGAGGCCAAAAAGTATTCTGAGAGCTGGGGGAGGCAGCACCCTGCTCCCTGGCCAGGCCCAGGGGGTTGGTGAGGATGCCAATGGGGAAGGGTGAGGTGCCTCCCAGCCTCACCAAGATCCTGAAGCCTCCATGCCTGGTGTGGAAGCTGCAGCCTCAACCTGGAGGCACCAGTAGACTAGGACGATGAGTGTCTCCATGGCAACCAGTGTGGCCTAGTGACTCACAGCTCGTACATGCTGGGGAGTTGTGGGAATGACAGGCGGACGGGGAGCCCTCCCAGCACCTTGGTGCTAGAGAAAGACCCTCTGGGTGGGAACAGGGGCACCCAGAGAATCAATGAGGTGGAATTTCTTGCCTACCTGTTGGCATGGAGTAGTCACGATTGAAATTAAGCTGCTTGGAAGAAAATACAAAGATCTGATACTTGTCCCACACCTGAGTTTATGACCTGTGATTCATTCATTCCTTCTACATCTGAAACACACACACAAAATCTATATTTTCTCCGATGAGTTATACAATGCATATTAAGTATCCCAGTAATTACAGGTGCATTATCTATTGTGTTGCTGTAGGTACTGTCTGTATTCTTCTGCTGGTGCCAGAGGATGGCCAGTCCACATCAATACCCATTTGTATTTGTTCTTTTCTTGGGCTTTTATTAAAGTCAGGCTTTAAAGTAACACCCAGAATCATTGCATAACCCAAGGGACCAAATTGTACATGTCACAGGTGATGACGTGATTTGCAGGAAACCTTTTTGAAGAGCTGGCTCCTTGATAACTGTAATTGTTAGGATCAGGATCAAATTAGGAGAGCAGAGGTAGCTGCACCAAGAAGCTGTATCTGCTCAAATCTCCCAAGCAAGCTTGGCTGTTGCCTAAAGAGCAAATTTTTGTAGGCAACAAGGCAAATTAGATGTAGGTCTCAGAGGGTTTCTTCCTCTGAAGACGGGAGGCAGAACTTATTTCTCTTTAAGTTAGGTCAGTCACAGTTATCTCACTGGGGAGAACAAAGACATGATACAGCCGTGACTATGCCAGGAGAGAGAAGCAGAAAATTGTATCTTACTTAATCAAGTTGATGTGGGAGCAGAAAAACTCATTGGCAAAAGGCAGGGGACTTCTACGCAAGCAGGGGTGTGAGTTCCTTTCCTTTTTCCAATGTGTCTATGAAACTCTTGCTGGAGAGAGCCTGTGTAAAAGGTTAGGAATAACAGAGCTCAATGTACATTCCCTAACACAAATTTGCATCTATATTAGTAATCTCAAAAGTTCACATTCTTTCAAATTTAGCTGCAATACTCACTGAAATGTGCTGAGGTCTCCGAAAATGAATTTCTTCCTATGGTGCACTTTTATTCACTTAAAAAATGTGATTTTTAAATGTACATTTGCCAAAAATAATCAGTTCTGAGATAACCCAAACCACGATGTGATAACTTGACCCCCAACTCAAGGTTGACTCAAGCTTAATCCCCAGCAACCACACTTCCTCCCTTTCCCCAGTTTTCAAAGAAAAGAGACGATTCTAAAACAGGATGAGGGCAACCCAAGGGCCCAGGCTGGTCTCTTACAGACTGTAGAAGATTCTCAGTTCTCAGGTCTCAGTTCAAAGCCAGTTGCTCTGCTGGTTTCTTCCTTGAGTTGTTTCATGGCATCGACCATGGTTCATGATTTCATGCAAAAGGTTCAATTAAAGCCAGTCCAGCGCTTCAAAATGGAAGGGCTTTTTCAATTTCTCAGCATTACAGGGTTCACATTTCACAGAAAGGCCTGGCCTGATTTAATCCTGAGTTCATAAAGCCCAAATTTACCTTTTTGTGTTTTTGTCGGAAGTTTTCACTTTGGCTCCAGAAAGCGGACCCACAGGAGTCATGTGGACGGTAGACCCACTTCCGAAGGGTTGGAGGGGCATAAATGCAGTGAGGGCAACATTTCTGTTTAAATATCACATTGGGCACACTGAGTGAAAAGGGATTTGGCTCAAGTGGTCGAGGCGCCTCTTTAAATGTCAGAGTCACTGCTGACCGGCGTTTTGGGGACATCATCAGACCCCTGACCCCGAGCCTGATCTTTATTTGCATTTCTCCTCCCATGGGCTGCACCCCTCCCTCGGCATCTGCCTGTATGACCCTGTGGCACCTAGGGTATCCATAACTCAGAAGCTCATCTGGATTTTGTCTACTGGTTCTTCCAAGAGTGGGGAGTACTCGGGAGTTTATTTTCTCTTCCCTTTCCCTCTGGATCGTGCCACTGCATGCCTCTCCCCGCTCTGGCCTCTCATGGGCCTTCTTCCCAATAGAACAGTGCCTTAGGGGAAGCTGCCCTGCCCAGGGAACGCAGCTGGATGAATGAACAGTTGGCTGCAGGTGCTGGGATTATTTGGCTCCTTTGGTTCAGCTCTTTCATTTTTTAGTTGAGTCCGGTGAAGCAGATGTTAAAACAAAACCATCTTTGGTTAATGCAAAAGAATTAAGGTTCCGGGGGGAGTTGGGGAGGACTGGTCACATGCTTTTAATGGTTCAGTTCAGTTTCAGTCTCTGCCCAAACAGATACCAGGGAAATTCCCAGAGGTGGCTGCTTCCAGAGGTGAACCTTAGCAAAGCTGTGCTGAGCTCTTGCCTGGGCTCCTCAGAGCCTCTGCCCCCATCACCTGGTTATGCTTTTGCTTGGGCTCTCTTGGTTGTCCCATGAGCCACTGCTTTTTATGGAGATGGGCATTGGATTAGTGTGTGTGTGTTTTTATCTGCTATCTTCCCTCTTCCTGCTTTCTAGGTGCCTGGGCATGCACAATTGTCCCCCAGGCTCTGGCAGCTTCAGTGCCCGTTTCTCTCTCATTCACATGGTGACCCCAACCCCTGTTCCTGCTTGCTACCTCTATCATGGCATCCCATGCCCACCCTTCTTGGGAGGTCTGTCTCCTCCACTGGGCTGTGGCCACCAGTGGAGAGAAATCGTATGGCCATGTGTGGTCATTTCAGTTTCTTTGTTTACAACTTGGCCACACCCAATGGATCACACGGTTGTACAAATGAAATGTCTGTGATTATGAACAAGTGCCAGGACTGGATGCCACTGGGCCTTGTGTCGTCCATGAGCCATACTGGCCTCATTCCCTGAAGCTCTCTCTCTCCATCTTGACTTTTGTCTACAGGGCTGCACATGTGACTGCTACGTGGTCCTTGGCCCCAATTATAAGGCGTCTTCTTGCCACCACCTATGGCACGATCTGTGCAATGGTAGGAGACACATCTGTTACAGACGCCTGAGCTCATGGGAAGCATCCACGGCTCCCACACCATCATAGGGCCCTCTGGGTGCCTGAGGACACTCTCTGTTCTGACCTCATGCTTGGCACAGGGAACCCTGTGAGGCCATCCCAGGCCTATCCACTTCTAGCTCAGACATTTCTCCCGCTGCTGGGTCACGCTAGACACATGGGACTCTGGGGATCCTCCTGCATCTCTCAGGTCATCTGTGGGCTGGTATCCCCCAAACTCTTTTGGGGGTAATGCAGGGTTCAGGGCCCACTGGCATCCACATTTTCCCTGTTTTCCCTCTTACTCTTTTTTCTTCCCTCCAGATGGGAGGATATTCACCACCTATGCTTTCATATCTGTCTCGTGCCCTGGCCTAGGCTTTAGAAACTTAAAAGCAGACTTTCTTTTTCCCATGTCAGCTCTCTCCAAAGGCAATATATGCTGCTGGGCGTAGGGAAAACTGGGAGAGGGGAAGAGCCTCAACTGATGGAGGATACCCATGAGGGTAGGATCTGCCACTCAGCACCCTCACTGTCCCTGACATTTATGCTGCTCTTGGCTGCTTTTCTCAGACAACTCCTTCCTTTGTTTCTTTGCGTCTTCTCTTCTGCAACTTCTTCCTGCTTCCTGCATTCTGCCTGAAGAACTGGCCTCGGAGGCCATCTAAAGCAAAGCAGAGGGCTGCTGTCTTTGCAAACTACAAAACCACGGCTCAGTTCTGTGCCTTGAGCCCTCCTCTCCTTCCCTGTAGGGTCCATGTCAAGCTGTGTAGTCAGGGGCTGTTTCTTTGATTCCAGAAACTTTTTGTTTTCATTATTTAAATGTTTTTTTTAATTCCAATTATTTTAGCATCATAGGCAGTCCATGCTGAATGGGACTCGGAGACTCAGAGACTCAGATTATTTCTAAACTCCGCATCCCTTACTCCCTTCCCACCCCTCATCTATGGCTAAGGAAGTGGTGACTCAAAGAAGGCAAAATACTTGCCTCATTATTCAGGGTCCCTAGAGCGACAGGATCGCCAAAGTCGGGTCCCTGTGCAGATGAAACTTTCCTTCGATCCCTGCTTCCAGCATTTTCAGATCTAGCACATTCCAATGAAAGCATCAGATTTGGCTCTCAAAATATTAACTACTAGCAATTATTGAGCACCTACTATGTGCTTGGCACTGAACATAGCTCTCAAAATATAGTATCTCTGTTGATTCTTCTGATAGCCTTGTATTTTCACCATCTTACTAATGAGAAAATGGAGGCTTGATAGAGGACACACAGTGTGGTAGTGCTGGAGCCTGGGAGGGAAGCCTGGCTGTTTGATGCCAGGGCAGGAGCTCCTAGCGGCACTGTCACACAGCTCAACAGCAATGGGAAGGCTGCGTTCATTGGCCCAAATATTGTAGATGAAGCGATGAGAGCAGATCATCTCTTCCTTGGCAAATTCATCACTGGGACTGTAATCAGCTGACATTCCTAATGCTTTCTTACTTTTTCTTTAAAAATGATTTCAAACAGGCTGGGCACGGTGGCTCATGCCTATAATCCCAGCACTTTGGGGGCTGAGGCAGGCAGATAACCTAAGGTCAGAAGTTTGAGACCAGCCTGGCCAACATGGAGAAATCCTGTCTCTACTAAAAATACAAAAATTAGCTGGGCGTGGTGGCAGGCGCCTGTAGTCCCAGCTACTCAGGAGGCTGAGGCAGAAGAATCGCTTGAACCTGGGAGATGGAGGTTGCAGTGAGCTGAGATTGCGCCACTGCACTTCAGCCTGGGTGGCAGAGCGAGACTCTGCCAAAAAAAAAAAAAAAAAAAAACCACAAAAAATGCCTTCAAACAGACTCCAGTTACCAAGCATGGTTCTCTGGTAATGATAGAGACTGACTACCCCATTTGATGTGAAAGGACAGAGCAGCTAAGTGGCTTGTTCGAGGTCCTGCAGCCAGCCAGCGGCAGATCTTGGGCTTGAACCCAGAACTCCAACCCCAAATATAGGGAAGTAAAGGGTGTAAAACACCCATCACTCATTCTGAAACACACTGTAGGTGCTTGGCAATGTTAGCTTCATTTCCTGTCCTCTTTTTCCTTCTCATTGTTCCTGGGGGCTGAGCACACACTTACAGCTAAAACGGCCTACATTCTTCTGCTTTGTTTTATGTCAATGAGAAACTGTGGAGCCATCCATCCACTTCACCGCTGTTGAAAAATAATAACTGGATGATGTTCCCCTTGGCAGCTGTGTGGACCTGGTATTTAAGCAGCATCCTGTTCCAAAGAACTTCCCTTTAAAAAGAGATTAGGATTGCACATCCACTGTGTACGAGCTGGAAGATAAACAAATGTTCTTTTCTCCCCAAATATTCCCAGCTTTTGCTCTAAGGTGTTTCTCATGATTGCAGCCCAACTTGTTGTCTGTGCAGGACTGGAAGAGCTTAAGCTCATACTGTGAGTCACAAATGGCACTAAGGCATGCGTTCCAGGTTTCTTATTGTCACTTTGATTCCTGCATTAGCCTTTTGGTTGCAAATGACTCAAACTGAGTAAGTTAGAAAAAGGAATTTTTATTGGCTCACGAATTGGACAGTCCAGGGGTAGATTTAGCTTCAGGTGTGGCTGGATCAAGGGGCTCTGATGTCATTCCTTGCTCTCTCTTGTGATTCTTCTGCCCTCCTTTACTCTGTGTTGGCTTTACTTTCTAACAGGCTCTCCCTCTTGGTGGTAAGATGATCACCAGCATCAGCAGCAACTTGCTTACATTCTACGAGCTTCACCATTCCCACAGAAAAAGAGAACTCTGTTTCCTAACACTTTACATAAACTCATAGACTTGAGTCTCATAGTCTGGCATGGGTCACATAGTCATCTCTGAGCCAATCATTGTGGCCAAGGTAATGGAAAACACTGGTTGGCCAGGTGTAGGTTTTATGCCTCTCTCTGTCTCTTTGCCTCCAAGGGGTTGGGTCAGTTCACCTAAACCACTGTGACCTATCAATGAGAAGACATTGTTCCCTAAAGTAAGAGCAGTGTTTTATATCAGAAAAATAGTAAATGGGTGCTTGGCAGGCAAAACAACCACCACTACAATGAGATTCTTTACTTCTAGGAGAACACAGATGATTTAAAACACACATTTTGTTGACTACCTTTTCTTACCAAGAAAGTCTCTGTACAGAAATTGAAGGTGATAGAAAAGAAGAAGAAGGCTGGTTCTTGTTAGAAAAATGGAGCTGTGGATGGGGAAATGACAGGAACCAAAAGGTAAGGACTGATTCATTTTTCCCCCTTTGGAAATAGGAAGGCAGATGGCATGATGCCTGCCCTCAAGGAGCTTACAGTTGGAAACAGAGTCGGAGCTTCAAACATACAAGACAAATACCTTGATATAACAAAATGACTCCAACATCAGTCACTCATTCATTGACCCCTGACTCAGTAAATATTTGTTGAAAGTCTGTTGTTTCCCACAGAAAAAGAGAACTCTGCTTCCTAACACTTAAGAAAGTCTCTGTACAGAAATTGAAGGTGACAGAAAAGAAGAAGAAGGCTGGTTCTTGTTAGAGAAATGGAGCTGTGGATGGGGAAAGGACAGGAACCAAAAGATAAGGACTGATTCATTTTTCCCCTTTGGAAATAGGAAGGGAGATGGCATGGTGCCCGCCCTCATGGAGCTTACAGTTGGAAACAGAGTCGGAGCTTCAAACATACAAGACAAATACCTTGATACAACAAAATGACTCCAACATCAGTTACTCATTTATTGACCCTTGACTCAGTAAATATTTGTTGAAAGTCTGTTGTTTCCCACAGAAAAAGAGAACTCTGCTTCCTAACACTTTGCATAAACTCATAGACTTGAGTCTCATTAGCCTGGCGTGGGTCACATGCTCATCTCTGAGCCAATCATTGTGGTCAAGGGCATGGAAATGCTGGTTGACCAGGCCTAGGTCTTGTTCCTCTCTCTACATCCAAGGGCTTGGGTCAGTTCACCTAAACCACTCTGATCTGCCAGTGAAAAGAGATGCTGCTGATGCTGGTGATCAGCTTACCACCACAAGGGAGAGCCTGTTAGAAGTAAAGCCAACACAGAGAAAAGGAGGGCAGAGAGATCATGAGAGAGAGTAGGGAATGACATCAGAGTTGGTTATCTTGCTCTGTCACCTGCTCTAACCTTCAGCACCATCAAAGAAACAGACAGAAAGGCTAAAACCTACTGTTTTTCAGTTAAGCTACGTTCAACTTGCTGCTCAAGCGAAACACCTGAGAATTCAGACCAGATTACTAGAACTTGGTTGGTCAGGCAGCTGGAGTACTATCTTATTAATTTACTATTTTTCTGTTAAAAAAAAAAAATCTCCTGTTTAGGCCCTAGTGATACATGAGTAAAGAAGGCACACAGGATTTTGTGGTCTCATGGAGCTTATGTGAGACCATGCTGGGTCTAGGATTTCTTTTTAGTTGGGAGAAATGGAAAATAAGCAAGGGACCCAATGCAGGAACAGAAGCATTTCCAGGAGGAGTAAGAACCATTTGAGCCAGGACGAAAACCAAGCAGAATGACAGGTTATAAAACAGCTGGTGGAAGGGGGAGCCCTTTGGTCGAGCAGTCAACAAAGACTTGGTGAGGTGGCAGCGGCTAAGACTTGAGAAAAAACAGCTATGAAGGTCTCATGGGGACAAGGGCTCCAGGGAAAGCCCCCAAGGCAGCCCCTAAACTGGGTGTTGCTGAGGACCAGAAAGGAGGTTAGTGGCCTGGAGCTCAGTGAGTGAGGCTGGGATGGTAGAACAGGAGAAGGATGGAGGGGAGGCAGAAGCCAGCTCCTGTATTGGTGATTCTATTGCTTCTGGATTTCCCAAGTGCTTTGTTTACGGGCACATGTGGTTCCTACATATGGTGGAACTGACAGCAGCTTCCACATCATAAGCATGCTCTGCTCCCATCCCTCCTGCCGCATTCACACTGCCTCGCAAGTATCAGGCATTCAGTGATTGTTTCCTACAGCAATTGGATTGAAATCTCAGTTATGCCATTTTTTAGCTGAGGAACATTGGACAAGTTGCTTAAATTCATGGTCCTCTCATTTGAAAATAGGATAATCTGGGTGTGTCGGGGGCTTTAAGGATTAAGCAAGATCATATAAGAGAGAGTTGATGGCACAAGGTCATTAAATGTTCGTTTTCCTGATTTCATTGGTAAGAGACAGAATTATGACCTAGTGTCAGGTGGATTTAGGGAAAAATCTGTCTTCTTATTTTTGTCCATTCTAGAAGAACTGGGCACATGGGGACAAAAGCTTGGAAATGGAGCACAGTGTGAAATAAAAAGGATAAAAACAGTAAGATGATCATAGAGGAATGGGATACTATATGTGAATGATGACATCAGCAAAAGCCCTAGCGACCATTTTTTTAGCTCACACTATGAGCCATGGACTGTCATCTGACTTCATCCGTCAACACCAAACAGTGACCTGCATGGAACAACAACTCTACCAGGTGCATTCGTTTATTAGTTCCGTCTTTGAATGAGGTTCAGGAAGGGGGCTCAGGAAGATGAAGTCATTTGTCAAGATCATATAACTAGTGGGTGGTTGACCCTGTATTTTTAACCATTATGCTACCTGATTCCCTGGGTGGAATTACTAATACAGGCACAGATCTTTGCTATACTTTTGCAAAAGACAGAGTCTTGCTCTGTCACCCAGGCTGGAGTGCCGTGGCACGATCTCGGCTCACTGCAACCTCCACCTCCCGGGTTCACACCATTCTCCTGCTTCAGCCTCCTGAGTAGCTGGGACCACAGGCGCCCGCCACCACGCCTTCCAAAAAAATAATTTTTTTTGTATTTTTTTTTTTTAGTAGAGATGGGGTTTCACCGTGTTAACCAGGGTGGTCTCGATCTCCTGACCTCGTGATCTGTCCGCCTTGGCCTTCCAAAGTGCTGGGATTACAGGCGTGAGCCACCGCGCCGGGCCTAAAAAATATTTTTTTGGCTCAGCTGGTTCTGACTCCTCAAAAACCCAAATGTCCCCTGATTTCAAATGGTTAAATATATAGTATCTTTAAATGAGAAAATTAACGATATTGAACCTCAGAAACATTTTTTTTTTTTTTTAGAAATTAAAAGACACCCCTAAGAATGATCTTCTAATTGTAGCAACCTGCTACATGAATGTGGAAAAACTCATTTACAATTCAGCTGTTAAATGACAAACCATTACCGCCATTTTTATTGCTGTATATTCCCCTAACAAATTTATGATGTAATTACCCTCCATAACAGCATCATTTTAGGATGTAAAGTTGAAATAAGGTCCCTATTTTAAAATGCTTACTACGATATGTTTTCAACATCTAGTCTATATAAAATATCCGGCATGGAGAGCATGTTTTCTCTTTTGTTAACCAGAGCTCAAGAAATAGGTTGGCAATTCTTCTATTTCATGAATCTGATTCTCTTTGGCTCTCTGCTGTACCTTAGAAAGAGGGAAAAAACTAGACCTAGAGACTCCCCATTCTTTAGCTTGGCAATTCATTAGTCAAAAACACTCGTACACATAACACAAGCTTGTTGGGTTTTGTGATTGAGGATTAGGAACATGGCTGCTATTCCCAGCCACCCAGTGAGCCTGGGCCCAGGTTTAAACAGAAGTCTATCAACAAAAGAATGGGGATTTATTGGTAACTTGTGCAATTTCTCTCTGATGCCGCTTCTGACTGTGGGAGTTGGAGAAACCTCCCAAAGCCTGGAGGAGAGGGACCGGCTAACACAGAGGCTTAAGACAGTAAGTTATACCACGCCTAAAGGAGAAACCGGTTTGCCCTAATATCCTTTTCCTAAAGGCAGAAGAAATCGGACATGTTTCTAAGGAAAAAGGCCAAAGGGAGTGTGCCTGGAGACATCCCCAAGCAGGCCGGCTTTCGCAAGGCTGTGGATAATGAGCTGAGGAAACCAAACTAGAACGAGATCTTTTATGAGCAATCTCAATCATATGTGATATTTTGGAATCCTTTTTGTTACTTGGGCTGATTAGGAAAACAACGTGGTAAGGGAATGCATTCCAAACTTGCCTGCTTTTCAGACCCGAGAGAGAGAGAGAGAAGATGCTACTTCTCTCAGCAGGAGAAAAGCCGGCCTGATCGTCCAAGGAAGGTGTCATCAGAAGAGGACCGTCTCGGTTGTCAGATCCCAATAAACTTGTACCTCTCTGCAAATACTGCCGTGAATAGGAAAGAGATAATCTGCTCTTTGACTTTATCTCCATCTTAATTTCTCTCATAAACCCAGCAGGGTGGAATCTGGGCATAGAATGTGCCAATAGGTGTTGGAAGAGCAGCCGGCAGGCTGTGTTCTAGTGGCCCCAGCGAACTGTGTGACTTTGGGGAGGGGCCTTAGCTTTTTTAGGGCTTTATTTTCCTGCCTGTGAAATTAGGGAATTGGAGCGGGTTGGTGCTTCGTTTGCTTTTCTTGAGTCAGTAGATTTGCTAATAAGCCAGTGTCCTGAATCTACCTACGCAGCCTAATTCAGTGGTTCTCAACTGGAAGCGTCTCTGTGCTACCCAAGGGACATCTGGCAACATTTGTAGACATTTTTGTTTGTCACAGTGGGTGGTGAGTGCTCCTGGCATCCCATGGGTAGAGGCCAGGGATGCTGCTGAGTATCCTACAATGACATCCTACAATGCACGGGACAGCCCTCCACAACAAAGAATGACCCAGCCCCAAATATCAATAGTGCTAAGGTTGAGAACCCTGCCCTACACTACCAATTAGACACAAATTCACATTGTCCCTCCAAATTAATATGCAACCACAGGAGATGTCCTAGACAAACTCCTTTCTCCTGACCCGTGAACACACAAGTCATCCTAAGTGCTGTGGTCTATGTGGATTCCTAGGGAGAAAGATACTCCATGAATCTCGTAGCATCTGAGAAGAAAGCTGGATGTCAACACGCATTTGTGCCAGTAGGGAAAAAAGCAGCATGCCCTCCACATTTTCTCCAGAAGAATTCCATCCTGACCTCCCTTTCCACCCCCTGAAAAATTCTTCCATGGCCTCCTCCAGCCGTGCGAGTTATGCATAGTGGATAAGCAGCTTTGTTTCAGTCTTTAGAATTCTAATGTTTAAACTAATGCATTTATTTATGTCGAATGCAGCTTTCCACCCAGAACATTCTGAATTCTTCTTCCCAGTCTGGCTTTTTAGTACGTGATTGCCGAAGCTGCTGGTTTCCATTCCCTGTGTTAACAAGATCTGACTTTGTGGATCATTTAATATTTATCCAAAATATTTGATACACATATAATGACATAATCACTCAGTCCCTTAGCCTGACATGGTTGCATAAGCACCTACTGGCTTTGAAAATCTACATTTTTTCAGAATATGTTGTCAGTTAGTATAATGTATTCCAGGGCATAGATTTCTTGCCAGAATAATTCTGCCCGGTGAATGATAAATGTGTTGTGATTATTCCTTCTGCTTTTGTGAAAGCACACAGTAGGGATAGTGTCTTGAAAGCTATACACAGATCAGTGGAACACAGGGCTTCTCTGTTTAGTTCTGCCATACTCAGAATTTGCTCCCTAAATTCTTTCCCCAAACTCTCTTTTACTAGTTTCTACTCCCTGAAGTGATTGAGGCTGGCAATGGAAGGCTGTGTTTAGCTAATAATTTCTTCTTGGCTCCAATATGTGTCTCTCTTAGTTAAGCCCACAAGAACTTAATGAACTGTTGTGTCTCTCCTGGGTCAAGTTTGTTGTAGCTCAGGTTTAAAGCAACCTCATCTTTCAAAACTGGCTTGACGAATGGAAAAATCTAGAGTCCCAGATGCCTGCTATTTCTGGTTTCCAACAGAGTGGGAATGAATGACTATCACGTGCAACATAGAAACTGGGACCCCCACCCCACCCCCCGCAGATAATTCTAAAGTCCATGGTGTTGATTAACAATGTAAGTGGTCAACTTGTACAGTATTGGTGAAGGTTACAGAATTGAGGGGGATCACCAACGGTCACCAAGATTAATCATGTATCTTGAGCACCGAAGAGACCTCCTGGTCTAGTTAAGTCGACTTTGACATCTAAGAAGCTTCCCTAGGCATAACAAGCAGATGAGAGTCTGCTCTTGAATCGCTCAGAATCATCCTTGATTTGCCGATCTCTCTCCCTCCATACCTCCCAATCCATTAGAAGCTCTGTTGAGTCTGCCTCCAACGTGTATCCTGAATCAGTCTACTGTCTGAGCTCACGGCCACCCCCTAAGCCAAGCCATCATCATCCTTTGTCTGATCAACGATGACTCTCTCCTGCTTCTTCTCTTTCTTCACCACAATCCATTTTTCCATGCAGCAGCCAGGATAATCTTTAAAAAATGTTAATCAGTTCATGTCACTCCCTGCTTAAGCCCCTTCGATGACTTTCCAGTGTTCTCAGAATCATTTCCTGAGAGGGCTCACTAAATAGTGTTGCCAGATGTAGCAAGTAAAAGTACAGCATACACAGTTAAGTTTGTATTTTAGATAAACCATGAATATCTTTTTTTTAGTATAAGTATATCCATGCATATTTGGGATATACTTATATCAAAAAAGATTTTTTTTTTTTTTTTTTTTTTTGTTGCTGACCTATTTGTTACACTTAACATCTGTGTTTTTGTGTTTTTTGTTTGTTTGTTTGTTTTTCTGTTTTTTGAGATAGAGTTTTGCTCTCATTGCCCAGGCTGGAGTGCAATGGCATGATCTCAGCTCACTGCAACCTCCGCCTCCTGGGTTCAAGCAATTCTCCTGCCTCAGCCTCCTGAGAAGCAGGGATTACAGGCATATGCCACCCCGCCTGGTTAATTTTGTATTTTTAGTAGAGACAGGGTTTCTCCATGTTGGTCAGGCTGGTCTCAAACTCCCAACTTCAGGTGATCCACCCACCTCGGCCTCCCAAAGTGCTGAGATTATAGGCGTAAGCCACTGTGCCCGGCCACGTCCTGTATTTTATTTGGCAACCCTACTCACAGGAGCTCTATGTCTGGCACTGCCTACTTTTCTAACTCCATCTCACACTCCTGTCCCTCTAACTTGCCCCAGCAACGCAGGCCTTCAATCTACTAAGCCCTTTCTGACTCTGAGCCTTTGTACTAATGAATCCTTCTGGAATGTTATTTCAGCTTTTGCATGGCTTGTTCCAGCTCCTTCTTCAAGTCTCTGTTCAAATATCTCCTCCTCAGAAAGGCCTTTCCTGATCTCTCTATCCAAAAAGGGCCCCTTTCCCGCCTTCGGACCTCTATACCGCTTCACTCTGTTTTGTTTTCTTCATAAGATGAGTGTGTATTTATTTTTCATCTCTTTGCTTGATTTTTGCCTCTTCCAGGAAAAGCGGGACACAGCTTTGTCTGTCTTGTTTGCTGCTGTATCTCCAGTGTCAGATACAGGCCTGGTGCATGATGCAAGCTCAGGGAATCATTTGTGAATGAGAGAATGGACTTAGGTGTGTCTCTTTGCTTTTAGAATGAAATTTAATCTTTTTCCACAGCCCTACAAGCCTCCTCGCCTACCTCTCTGATGTCATTTCACATAGAACATTTTCAAAGGAGGTTTCACATGTGTAAAGGCCATGGCAGTTTCACCCATTTGGTAAGTGGGGTCACATCTCCAACCATCATGGACGTGCCACTCTGGTTGGTAGAAAGACCATGCGCAGAAAGACCATGCGCTTGAGTGGTAGAAAGATGTGGCTGTGAATCCCAGCTTTGACTTTAGCTAAGTCACTTCCTCTTTGAGCCTGAATTTCATTATCTATATAACAGGGATAGTCATACCACATTTGCACCACATTTGTAGGGATATAGTATAAAACTAAATGCAATGATACATTTAAGCCACCATTACAGGGCCTGGAGCACAGTTAGCCTTTAATAAATAGTAGTTGAATTTGCCCATGGCCAAGTGCTCTCTAGAATACCTTGGTGGTACCCCGTGCTTCAGAGACTGTTGAAACCGTTCACACATCCTACTACCTCCGTGCTAACACTATATGCCTCTCCTTTCTCACTGCCCTGTTAACCCTGTCATCCTTGCACTAAATTTCCACTGGTTCCAATAGGCCCTTAGCTCTGTTTGCACAGTGCTGTGGTCTCTGCTTTCTTACAGGACAAAACAGGCAAGCAATGATCCCGGAAAGGCCCTTCCTAGTCTCCTGCTTGCACCCAGGATGGGACCCGTTCCTGTCTGATCAAGTTCTGCTCCTTAAATATCCTCCAGGCTGGATCTGCTACAGATGTTGCTGTTACCATGGTGACTATTATGGCCGAGATTTTCTGAAACTATGAAGGGAGAACGGGCGAGGTCCAAAGAGCACACATAATTACTCTTATACTGGGCTTTAAGTGCTCTACATAAATGCTGGATGATGCGTGCCTGGAACCTTGGGTCCTCTAAGCCCTCCACTTATGGCAACTCTTGATACTATGTGGGCTTGCTGACTAGTGGAGAGTGCTTCTATTGAAACCTGGTGATTCCACTAGTTTGCTGCTATGATGTGGCCATAAACTATTATCCGTCTAGTAGGGAATTTTCTTTTAAAATTTGAAATTGTTTAATGAAGGTCTTAAAATACATCTGTAGTTTATTATTATATTTTTAACTTTGGTGTGGCAATGTTAAAATTCTCACCTTTTCACTGAGAGTGGGAGACTATATCTCTTCCTCTTGAATCAGGCATGCCTTTAGTAACTTACCTGTAACTAACAAAATATGGTGGAAGTGCCACTGTCATTGAGTGATTTCCCAGAGGCTGGGTCACAAAAGACTTTACTCAATTTTGTTTTGGGAACCTTGACTGTCATGTAAATCTCACTACCTTGAGGCCACCATGCTGTGAGGAAGCTCAAGCTACCTGGAGCACACATAGGTCTTCAGCTGACAGCCCTACCTGAGGTCCCAGTCAACAGCCAGTGTTAGCCATCATACATGTGGCACTTCCAGAAGTCTCCAATCCCCAGGCATCAGATCACCCAGCTATGATTCACTCCCAGATGTTGCATCTTCCCAGCTGATGCCCCAGACATCATGAAGCAGAGATGAGTTGTTTCCACTATGCCTTGTGTGATTTCCTGACCCATAACACTCATGAGCTTAATAGAAAGGTCTGTTCACCAAATTTGGGGGTCATTTGTTACACAGCAATAGCAACTGAAACAGATGGGCTGGCTCTCATTGGCTGTCTCAGGGGCACCTGAAGTTCAACATGTCCAAAACAAACTCCAGGACTCTGTCTTTTCTGGTGCATAATTTGAACCTTTTCCAATGTTTCTTTCTTTTTTTTTTTAAACCTCCACCTACCAGGGTCATTTAAGGTAATAACATAGAAGGCACCTTGATTTATCATCTTCTGTCACCATCATCCAATCTATCACCTGAGTGTGTTGATTTTACCTCTCACCCAGGTGCATTGTCTGGCTTGTCCATACTTGGTAGAGCTGCCCCTGAGTGCACCGTGGTGGCAATGGATGGGAAAAATAAAGCACAGATGTTGAGGGACACAGACTCGGGTTCAAATCTCAGCTCTAAGAACTATCTTGGGCAAGTGGTTTTGCCTCTCTTTGAACCTTGATTCCTGCATCTGTAAAGTGAGAATAACAGTAACTCATATCTTTGTGGTGAGTAGTCAATGAGATAGTCCATGGTAAGTGCTTAGAACTGTGGTTGGTATGTAGTGAGCCCTGTTATGCTTCTTATTATTTATTTATTAATTATTCTCAATATTTGGTGGAAATGTGGAAGTCATTCCAGCTCTCTGGGCATGAAGGAATCATTCAGTTGGGGTTGGGCTTGCCTTCAGGCAGGTCAGATGTCATAGAGTGCTACCACCTTCTCATATCCTCACTCCCAGATATGTGGCACTTCCAGATTCCATCCCCCAGTCACCCCCAGAAACTGCATCTTTCCACTGAAGCCCCAGACATCCTGAAGAAGAGGAAAGCTGTTCTTCCTACTACATCTCACCCAAATTCCTGACACATAGAATCTGCGAGCCTAATAAGAAGATCCTTCTAAGTCATGAAGTCTTGGGGGTAATTTGTTGCACAGTAGTAGTAACGGGAACAGATGAGCTGTCTCTTGTTGGCTGTCTCAGGGACACCTGAGTTTCAACAAGTCCGGCGTGGAGCCCAGGACTATCTCTTCTAGTCCAACCTGATGGCTTTGCAAGAACATATCTCAGCTCTCTTGGGGGTAGTACTTCCAATGTCATTTAAGCCAGAGTCCTTCAGCCCCAGGAATAACGACTGCTTCAGGGACTCCTCAATGATGGCAGAAGGATGGAAAAGCAGGTGGTTATGTGGATGCAGGGTACTGGGGCGTCACAAGAATTGGGTTCATTTGAGAGCATTTTGGGAAGATTTTGCTCCAAGTACTGCAACGTCACTATTTTTTTTTTTTTTTTGAAACGGAGTCTCGCTCTGTCACCCAGGCTGGAGAGCAGTGGTGTGATCTCGGCTCACTACAAGCTCCGCCTCCTGGGTTCATGCCATTGTCCTGCTTCAGCCTCTAGAGTAGCTGGGACTACAGGCACCTGCCACCATGTCCGGCTAATTTTTTTGTATTTTTTTTTAATGTCAAATTTTTATTAGACCTTCAGAGTTTCAGTGGGAGATCAGAATGAGGTGCCCATGGATGTAATTGTCGACTGAATTCCATCAGTGTTTGATTCATTGCCCCAAGGCTTTCAATTAAGAAAAGAAATACGGTTTCAATTTGGGGAAGAAAAGACAGCTCTCCTTCATATTGATTCTGGTAGGTGGTGTCTATTTTAGCCAAAATCTTATATGCACTCTGTTCCACTCTCAAAAAGAATTCTGCATTACTGGTGTGATCCCTGGCGGATGCATTGACTATATATTTAGCATTTGATTCCTGGAATACAGGCTCTTTAGGTCTTCTAGCCATCGCTCGGCAACTTTTGTTTCCATAGAAACTAATGTTTATGTTTATATCTATGCAGACTCTGTTTCTATCAGGTTTTACTTCTCTGAGCAGCTGTTGTAAGTCATTTTACCAAGATGGACGATCGTGATAGGGAACAAAGCCCCCATTCTAGTGAAATGAGAATTTTCTTTAGCATCATTATGGGCCCCAAAGTCAGAATGGTTCAAAATAAAAATAAAAGGGGTTTGGAAAGGGATCTTATGCAGTAGTGTGGTCCAGAAAGCAAGAGATTCAGTACTGAAAATGACGACCTGGCCCACAATGAAACCCATGCTCTGCAAATCAACAGGGGCTTTATCGATCTCTTTCTCTGGGGAAATAGAAAGGCAATGTACATATTTAAGTGCCAATCTGTTCTCTGCAGATTGTGGAAGAAGGGAAATGAAAATCTATGTTTGGAAGGGATGATCTGGGTGCCTAATTTATGCAGATGCACCACAATGGGATGGCTGCTTAACCTTCCCAGTGTTCTCACTAGGGCTCAGCCTAATCTTTCCTGAATGGCATTTGGAAATAATACAGACAGCCTCCTTTGCAAAGCTGAGACCACTGTCAGGTCTAATAGGCAGCCACCATATCTTTTCCTATTTAATCTTGGCTCCATTTGTTTTTGTCATAGCTGACAATTTATATATACATACCCAGAGTTTTATTTCTTTCCTTATTTTGTTCATCCGTTCTAAAGCACTGTCCCTGGCGCCGTGTTTGACAGTGAGTGATAACAATGAGAGCTAAAATTTATTGGGCACTTACGATGTGTCAGCAATCCATACCATGCTTTATGTGGGCCTCCTCATTGAATCCTCACAACACTCACCCAGGTAAGTATAATGACGATCCCTACTTTGGCAGTTGAAGAGACTGAGGCACAGAAAGCAATTTGCTCAAGGTTATAGGTGAGTGCGCAGCAAAATTGCAATTTGGGGCTCTGCAGTCTGCTGTCTGAATCACCATATGATACTGTACTCATGGTTCTGCTCTGGAATTCACAGGCCAGTGGGAGAGACAAAGGTATAAACGATGATCATGGCATGTGATGCATAGCAATAGCATCATATGACATATATACTGCTGTAGAAATATAGGAAGGATGTGATTAAGTCTCCATGGGAGAGTGAAGCCTGGTTTAAGAAATATCAGTTGGGCCTTGAAGACTGACTAAGAGTTTTCCAAGAAGAAAAAACATGTCCTCTTAAGCAAAGAGAATAACCCACTGCTAGGCACAGATGCACCAAAAGATATCATTATGGGCCCAAGTGGTATCACCTTTCTGACCTGTCCTCCTCACCATCTAGGTCACTTTTTTTTGTATTTTTTTATTGTTGTAAAATATACATAAGATTTCTATCTTAGCCACTTTTAAGTGCACAGTTTAGTGGCATGAAGCACTTTGGTTCAAACACCTTCTGGTCACCACTTTTCCACTTTCTGTCTCTATGAATTTGATTACTCTAGGGATCTCAGATAAGTGGAATCATGGAGTATTTGTCCTTTTGTGTCTGTTTTACTTCACCTAGCATGATGTCTTCAACCCTAGTGAACTTTCGAGCATTCGATCTCAGGTTTTCGTAGCTTTAGTCAATTATTGCCACACAATTGTGGCTGATATCACATGTCACAGAAGGAAGAAGCATAGTAGACATCTATTGGCTTGTCTGCCTAGGACCTGTCTTCTAGAACCTGCCCTTTCCTTGTTCCATCCACTTGCTTAGAAGGGGAGGAACCATGTTCAGACCCACCCTCCTGGCTACAGTTGATTGGTTCATGGATGGCCACTGGCCTAGGCTGGCCCATGAGCCTTTTCTCTGGGAGTTTAGAATGGGACCAAGAGATGCCTATCGGCATGGCTGTTCTTAGAAACAGGAGGGGCTTCAAGTGGGGAGTTATTTGAGGTGGCCATTTCCTAAGAGGTAGGCAGAGAAGCAGAAAAACCCTTTTACACAGAAGCATAAAAGGCACGAGGAAGCAGGAGGCATCCCTAGTTCCCTCCCGAGCTACAGTTTTTGGTGGTATTTGCTTCCTAAGGCTCAGCTCTTCACTACCCTTGGGTTTCCAGGGACGCCCTGTAACCTAATCAGGTCTCCTTTCTGTTTATGCTAGTTCAAGTCATGTTCTATCACATGCAACCAAAATAATTCTAGTTAATACAAGCACTTAAAACCTTTAATCTGTTGGCCTCCACCTCTGAACATGAGTTTGGCCGTTAGGGAGAATAAATTTATCCTACAGCGCTTTACCTCAGAGGGTGGGGCAGGAAATTCTTCATTAACGTTTGCAGAACTCTGGAATTTAGACAATTACAGAGGATTATGTTAATTCAAAGCTTTGACTGGAAGATGGGCATTGCTGATGCATGTTCCCTGATGAAGTCCATTGCCCCTGATTAGCTTCTCTTCCTACAAATAATTCTTCCTCCCAGATAGCTTTCATCTCCCCCTTGAGTAGCAGATCCCATCGTATCAGCTGCTTCCACTCCGTGTTGCATCTTCTCCTGGCTTCCTTTCTGCAATTCAGTTTGCCAAAGAGAACTCGCTTGTTGGAAGTGCTTACTCAGTGGCTTCTTTCTCCACAAGAGAAAATGCTTGGCATTTCATTAATCCTCATTAGGCTGGTTTTCACTTGTTTCCATGAATTCTCCTATCTTTTCTAACATCCTGTTGCATTTTAACTCAAGGCCATCGGCTTTCTTCCAACTTCTCTCTCTCCCAGCTTTAAATTGATGGTAAATGTGGCCAGTGCCAGCCTCCAAATTATACCAGACTCCACAGAGTCTTCCTTCCACACTACCCCCGAGTCTGTTTCCATTTTGTTGTTCAGAGACAAGGTAATTGTCAACTACAAACACAAACCGTGATACTTTGTCCTCATTATGACAAGCTCTGGGGACTTCTTGATTGGAGATACATTCAGGGTCTGGATTAGTGTGAATCAATCAAAGCGACTAGGGCACGACATTTAAGGAAGTGTGAAAACTCGGAGGTCAGCCCTGGCCCTGTGCAACCTTGAGAGTGAGGGCTTCCTTAAATGTTGTGTCCTACGTGCCTCTCTTGCCTCACCCTTGTGCTGGCCCAGGTTACAGCTCACCGCTATGTCCAGGGTTGTTTAGATACCATGATGTGATCAGACCACAGTGTGGGAAGTTTTCTGGAGAAGGATGTGATTCCAAGTCCTAAGGAATGCAGTGAGCCCCTGGCCCTAAGACGAGGAGGGTATTAGCATAGGTTCATCAAATCTGGCTTGCATCTTAGCCTTTGCGATTTTAGCCTTGGATTTCTCATCTGTAAAATGGGAATGATAACTATTCTCTGCTTGCATAGGGGTTAGAAGGGTTGGACATGGGAGATGGTGAATGTCCAGCATGGTGGCCAGCATCTGGTAAGTCAATCAGGTAGAGGATTCATAACTGCTGTTAAGTCTGTGTGTTTTGATGTGGAATCACAACGAATACTTATTGATCATCTAGTACAGCCAGGATATGCTCTAAGCACTCTACACATATCAGTTCGTTGTTTCTTAATAATACCTCTCTGAGATTGGCATTGCTATTGACCCATTTCCTAGAGGAGGAAATGGAAGCAAAAGCACTTAGCTGGTGGATGCAGGAGCCAGAAATGTGAACCACCCGTATTCCACTTACCTGCCCCAGGACCCCTGAGCCTGCATTAGAGGTTCATTTATTTGGGTCTGAAAGGCATTTAGGTATTCTGAAGGCAGATCCAAGAAGAAGCACAGGAGAGAAGAATGATTATAGGTTTTAGAGCCAGGTGAAGCTGAAGTGAAAGCTCTGGCTGTCAACTAATTAACTGTGTCATTGGGTAACTCTCTCTGAAGGGTGTTCATAAAACAGAGATCATAAAGTTAGTGGGAGGATGGAATGAGATGATGCTTGTAAAAGCCCTGCATGGTACCAGGCACACAGTAAGTGTCTGTCAGTGTCTGTATTTTACTCTTTCTGTTGCTCTGACCCACCTTGCAGGGATGCTGTGGTCATCACACAGTGCTCAGGACATTCCAGGAGCCCAGCAGACGCTGGAGGTTTAGTTTAGTTTAGTCCTCAACTTAAAATAGAGGAAGCATAAAAGGTAAACCTTTTAAACTGACCGTTTGCTAGAAAGCAACATTTTGGTAGGCCCCTAGGAGTAGGGTTTACTGGAGACCTGAACAGAGGGCTCTAAAGAAGAGAGCTCGTGGTTTCTCTACCCCCTATTCCTGCCCTTACCCTGCAAGAGATGACCTAAAAAAAACCCAGAAATCAGAATTTAATTCTAAGTGCATGTATGCTGGACTGTAAGTTCATCTGAGGACAAGGATCAGTTCTGTCTTCTTCAAAACTATTGTGCCTTTGGGTCTAGCACAAAGCACAATTCAGTTGATATGTGGTGAACGAATGCATCAGTGAGTAAATGAATGAAGATACCGAGACTCTTCAGTCTGGAAAGATGCAGAATTAGCAGAGGAATGTCCCGAAGGGGTTGGAGAGGACAAGTACAGATTTCATTAAATACTGGAACAGACCCACGAGGGGCATTCCTGGCAGTGACTCTCAGGGGACATTAAAAAAAAAAATCAGCTTTATTAAGATATAATTCACATATCATAAAATTAACCCTTTTTAAAGTCTACACTTCAGTGGCCTTTAGTATGTTCAAAGAGTAGTACAACCATCACCACGAACTAATTTCAAAACTTCACTACCCAACCCTCAAAATCTGTAGTCATTACTAGTCTCTCTTCATTCTCCCCTCCTTTGGTCCCAGGAACAACTGATCTGCTGTTTCTATTGATTTGGCTATTCTGCATATTTCATGTAAGTGAAATCATACAATATGACTGGATTCTTTCACTTTGCAGAATGTTTTCAAGGTGTACCCATGTTGTAGCACGGATCAGTCCTTCCTTTTTGTGGCTGAATAATCTTCCATTGCTTAGACTGATTACAGCTGGGATTCTGTTAGGGATTGTGTTGAATCTGTAGGTCACTTCGGGGAGTATTACCATTTATCAATATTAACTCTTTCAATTCATGATCATGGAAGACTATTGTCATCTATTTCAGTCTTCCTTAATTTCTATCAACATGTTTTGTAGTTCTTAGTGTAGAGTTCTTGCACTTCTGTTGTTGATTTTATACCAAAGTATTTTATTCTTTTTGATTCCCATCTAAAAGGAATTGTTTTTAAAATTTTATTTCTGGATAGTTCATTGCTAATGTATAGAAATAGAATTGATTTTGTATCTTATATCTTGACGTAAGATACAAGATCGATCTTGTAAGATACAAGATACAAGATCGATCTTGTATCTTATAACTTTATATAACTTATCTGTTAATTCTGGTGGTTTTGAGTACGTGTGTGAGTCATTCCTTAGGATTTCCTATATACTAGGTCATGGCATCTGCAAATAGATCTACTTTTCTAACCTAGATATTGTTTTGGTTTTTTGTTTTTGTTTTTTTTTTCTCTTGCTTAATTGCACTGGCTAGAACCTCTAGTATAATGTTAAATGGGAGTAGTGAGAATGAATATATTTGTCTTATTTCTGATCTTGGAGGGAAAACATTCATTCTTTCACCATTAAGTATCATGTTAACTGTGGCTTTTTTTTTTTTTTTTCCAGATGCTCTTTTTTAGGTTATGAAAAAGTCTGTGAAGAATTGGTATTTATTCTTCTTTAAACTTTTAGTAGAATTTACCAGTGAATCCATTTGGGCCTGGGCTTTTCTTTGTGGGAATTTTTTAAAATTAGAATTTCATCTCTCTACTTGTTATAAGTCTATTTAGATTTTTCAATTTCTTCTTGACTCTGTTTCTGTGGTTTGTGTCTTCCAGGAATGTTCCCATTTCATCGAGGCTATATCATTTGTTGACATACAATGTGCGTATTTCCTCATAGTCTGTTTTATTCATAATCTGTCTTATTTTATAAGGTGGGTAGTAGTGTCTACGCTTTCATTCCTGGTTTAAGTCATTTGAGTCTTCATTTTTCTTTATGAGGGTAAAAGTTTATCAATTTTGCTGATCTTTTGAAAGAACCAACCTTTGGTTTCTTTGATTTTCTCTGTTGTCTTTCTATTCTATCTTTCATGTATTTCGGTTCCAGTTTTTATTATTTCCTTCCTTCTGCTTGCTTGGAGTTTAGTTTGCTTTTGGTTTTCTAATTCCTTAAAGTGGAAGTCTAGGTTATTAATTTGAGATCTTGCTTCTTTTAAAAAATAGGCATTTATAACTATACATTTCCCAAGGGACATTTAAAAAATAAATATAAGGTTGTACTACTTAAGTTTTGAGAAGCTATATAGGTTGAAAAGAGAAATAAAACTATAAGTAAAGTTTAGGTCGGGTTTCTGCAAGTGTTCTGTGTGCAAGTACGTTTGGGAATAGTTGGCTTAAAGGAAGTGAAACAGATTTTCCCACTGCAGCACAGCTCTGGCCCTTTGATGTGCTAGCGTAGGATATGACTTTCCTAAGGGAGGTGTGGCTTTTGAGTTCCCAGATTTTATTTGCCCAAGGAACACTTCATTGCTGGCATTCTGCAGGGCAGGGTAGCATCATGACTTGGGAGCCCTAGGTGCTTTTGCCTTTGTGGTCTTCTCCTTCATAGAAAATATTAAAAACTATATTTTACAAACACATTGACATAAAGACATATAATGCAACTTAATTCATTATTATATGAATTCACTTATTTTATTCACGTTTTTCTAGGTTTAAAAGAAATTAAAACATTTTTGATTAATGAAACATCGTGTGCCTTGAACAGCGTGGTGGGCCTCTGCTACTGTGCCTCCTGGAGAAGGTAGCCAGATGCAGAGCTCAGCCAGGTGCAGAACATTCCCAGGAGACATGAACACCCTGCTAAGCTCAGTGAGGGTTTCAAGACAGGCTGGCAAGGACAAGGCTTGGAGCACAACTGAGGCCCAAGCCACTAGGGCCAACCCAGGGTCATTGCCAGGACTGTGGCCATGAGTCATTTTTAGTATTCAAAAAGAAATAAAAATGTAACTGATCAGGAGCTCAGTATCTTCTCATGAAATAAAATAACTCTGTTCTGTCTACACCTGCCTCTCTCTCTTTAAAGGATTTGGTTTGCTTGGGAGGGGTCTGAAATGTGCACCCGATCTAACCCAGTTAGACTGCAGAACAATCGATAATGAGACAATGCACCATTGTTATTCAGAAATACCTCCCTTTTGCACAATCCGGGCACCTACAGCCAGCTCCTCCCAGAAAGAAAGGTAGGACAGCAATTGTCACAGGATCAATATCTTCTAGCTTAGGAGGAATCGATCCCATGGCAGAGCCTCAAGGCAGCCTTCTTCCTACCTAAGACTTGGGTGGGGGAGAGAAGTGAGCATCCACCCCAAAAGCGAGATGTGCAAGAGAGGTGCACTTAGCAGTGATGGGGAGTGTAGAAGGGGGCTCTGCATCTAAGCTTCCTTTTCATATTTGGGAAAAGTTGAGAGGTGGGGGCTTGTAGCATTGCCTGAACTCATACGACTTGCCTGAGCTAGAGCTGGCATCAGAACTCCAGTCACCCGATGTCCACTTTGGCATGATCTTAGTTTTATAAAATACATTCACCAAATATTTACAGATTCCTAGATTTGCTGGGGACTCTGTTGGCAATGCATTGGTTAGGATCTTGGCAGAAAAGCAATGGTATCGTCAATAAGGTTAATTGCGGAGGGTTTAACGAGGGAACTGTTTACCGTGCTGCTGCAGCGTTAAGAAAATCAACAAAGGATGACAAAGCACCTAGGACGGGCAAGAGTGGGAAGCTGTCACTGTCCCCAGGCCCCCAGGCCTGAAAAGGAAGGGGAAGAAGGGGTTCTAGAACCTGGGGAACTGTCACTGTAGCCAAAAGGCTACTTAGACAGGGGCTTGCTGCCTTGGCCAACCCATGGATGGAGGGAGGGACCCAGGAGAATTAGTACCCAGACTCCTATCTCTTCCTACCCTCCACTCTCCATTTTTTTTTTCTTTTTCCTTTTATTTTATTTTATTTTATTTTTTATTTTGAGACAGAATCTTGTTCTGTGGCCTGATCTCAGCTCACAGCAACCTCTACCTCCAGGGCTCAAGCGATTCTCCTGCCTCAGCCCGCCAAGTAGCTGGGATTACAAGCACCCACCACCACACCCAGCTAATTTTTGTAATTTTAGTAGAGATGGGGTTTCACCATGTTGGCCAGGCTGGTCTCGAACCCCTGACCCCAAGTGATCCACCTGCCGCGGCCTCCCAAAGTACTGGGATTATAGGCATGATGAGCCATGGTGCCTGGTCTATGCTCCAGTTTTCATTGGCGTCTTCCCAACTAGAAGCTAGAGAGCACTCCCTGCCTGTGGCTTCAGCCCGGGGCACAGAGCAGGCAGGAGAAGGCTGGAGAAAAGGTCTGCAGTGGTGAGTGGACACGACCCGGCACAGTGCAACCAATAGGAGATGGAGGAACCAGTCCTTTGAGTTAGGAGCTTATGATGGAGTAGGGGCATAAAAGAACATTGATGAACCATGGATTTTGTGCCGTGTAAACTCAAGGTGGTATGGTAATGTGAAAGAAGAAAACTGGAGAGGGGATCAGCAAGGAAAGTCAGGGAACGTTTCCAAAGTAAGAGCCTTGAACTGAGTCCCAGACATTGAATACGAATGAGGTGAAGGAGAAGCAGCTTGTAAAAGTACAGGCAAGGGAAACCGGATGGAAATTGTTGCCAGGCTGCAAAGCTTGAGTTTTAACCAGAAGGTACAGGAAGTCATTAAAATATGTTACGAGACCATGGGCAAGGAATTAACATGACTTCTTTCTAATGATGGGTTTTTGTCACTCTGCCTTTTCTTCTACATTGTAGATTCTTCTTCTTCTTCTTTTTTTTCATCTCAAATTGGATCAGCCACCCAATAGTTCCCAAAGGGCCAAGCAATAGTCAATATGTTGATCGGGTGGCTGTATTGGAAGTCAAGCCCTAACCCTCTAAGTCTTCCAGATCCTCAATTCTCTTGACAATCTGGTTCTCCAAGTAATATATCTTCACAGGCTGAATGGGGTAAGCAGTCTTTGACAAGCAGTATTAAATGTCCTATTATTTTACTCTGTTTCAAATTCCATACTCATTCATATGGCCAACTTTACACTGAAATAAATTATTCTTCTGGTGACTCTATTCGTCCTGAAGTTGAAAACCTCCTGGAAGTAATGGAAACTCAAGTTCTAAGGTAGGGAAATGACTCCGATTTACTTTCGTGAAATGTTTTCCCTTTTAAAATGATTTATTACAGTGTGCCACTATTCAAACCTCTTTAGGCTCTTGCAGCTGAATTTAAACAAAAAAGATTTTTTTTTTTTCAGTAACAGAATTAAGTAAAGCATAGAAAAGACCAAACTCTACAACCGCAATAAAAACAGTCATTCTCTTATATCTCTTATAATTAAGATTCAATTTCACTTTCTCCTCTGTCTCTACTTATTAGTCAGAATCTCAGAGTGAAAAGGGCGAAGTCGGTGTTTTATTGCTGTCAGAGTTGGAGATAGAATAAGGCTTATGGGTTTTCTGTACCTCTTTTGTGCATGTTTTGTAATAGTCTAGCATTCTTTTGGTGGATATTCAATACCAGTAGATTGAATCTTGGCAGAGTTGGAAAATAAAACACAATGTAGCATTCAAGTATATATAATACTTTAGGCAAAAAGAATGATAAAGATGTATTTCTCCGTTGTCAAGTTCTGAGATCAATGCATGGAAAGGGAGCCAGTATCTCTACAGAATCACGCCTAGGTATTTCTGCAGCTGCTTCCTAGTTTCTGGATTTGAATTCCAGCTTTTTCTCTTTTTTTTTTTTTGATAAGCCTTTCAAATGCTGATGCTACATGTTTAAGAAAGTGCATGTGAATATCACGCTTTGCGTGTAGGCACGCACACATTTTCACCTATGCCTCAACTCAGAAAAGATGGTTCAGTGTGACTGACAGAGCCCAGTAGTATTCTTAGAGTCACTGCCAAGCTTCTTTAGAGCTGAAAATTTCAAGGGAATCAAAAATTAGGCTTCTATTTTCTTTGTCACTGTTCCTCATCTATCATTATAATAATGTATTCAAAAGTGATCAGGAACCTTTTCAAGAGCAATAATAACTAAAGTCTTTCAAGAAGCTATTCTTGTCTCCAAAGGAAACACCTTTTTTCTCTGACCTTTATGAAAATAAAAATATCAAGGATTAAATCAAATCTCTAGCCCCCTAACGTCGTGGTTAATGAGTCTATGAATATCAATCTTCATATTCACATGCACAAGCAACCCCCAACAACACCTAATTTATTCCCTTCCCCCCTAGAATGTTCACATTCCTCAGTGCCATTTCTGTATTATTTCAAACATTCCTTGTTTCTATTTTGATTCTCGATAAGCAGAAAGAAGAGATTCAGAGGTTTTTTCCTTGTTAGCTTCACAGCAGGGGTTTTTTATAAATATGGAAACTACAGCAGAGTTCGACTGTGTGTGTGAACTGGAAACCAGCAGCCCCTGTAAAGCCTAATTTATTCAAAATAACCACATGGCAACAAGGATCTTTCTTCTTCATTCTCTTGAATTGGTGAAAAGTGAGACTGTGAAAATAAATAGCAAGCCTTGGAAAAATCCTGTCTAATAAACTCAAAATGCTGGATCAGATAAAACACACTTGTAGGAAAAGTCCTGGACTATTAAGAAAAGAAAGAAAAAGGAAAGAAAGATTCAATATTTCCCTCTTAAGGACCCACCGTTCAAAGAAAGAACGTTGGTTCCACTGACTCCCTGAAGATAAATGATGGAGAAAGGAAAGCCCCCTTTCCTTCCAATGTTATAAATCCTTGATGCATTTTGCAAGCCCTTGAAGCAATTGGCAAGACCTGAAGGCAATTTCATTTTCTAGGAACCCTCCTCTATCCCTAATTTCCTAACCAAGTCAATGGTGGATCACTGAGATACACGTTCATGGGCATCTCATTTCCTCCTGATTTCCTGAGGCTACTTCTAATAAAGAAGGAGAGTTGGAGAGACCCAGAGACTCACAGGGAGCCTAATATAATCACTTCTGTCAAACTAAAATTCTGACTCATGCTAATTCACTGTGACCGATCACTGGGAATTCAAGAAATAAGCTAGATCTACACTGTTAATTTGAATTATTCCAATGTGCTTCATCTACCAGAAAGGAAAGAAGCATGAATTTCTTCTCTTTGCCTGGGGGTGTGGAGTGAGCCATCTGGCTAAAGGGGCGAGGGTAGTTAAAACTCACTCAGGATGAGGGACTTGATGGAAAATAGAACCAGGAGCCCCTGCCCTAACCCATGCTGTGGCCTTCATCTAGGACTTTGCAGGTTTAAGGGAAGGTCTGATTGAGTCAAAATGATTACTGTCACAGGACTTCTTTATGGTTTTCTTTTAATCACCAGGCCTGGGTAAAATTGTCTATTGATTGACCTTAAATGAAATCTACTTTAACCTGGGAACTCCATTAAAAGAATAATTCAAGAGGCCATCTCTCGCAGCTCATTGTTAACCTGACTGCCTGGGAATTAATGATGCATGCCGTTCTGGGAGACTCGTAATTCCTTCCAAGTTTAAATATTTATCTGAACTCCTTGAAACCTTGCTGTATTCTCCTTCTCCACTAGCCTGAGTTTCATTTTTTCTCCTTTCCTTTGATAAATGAATTTTTGTTTTTCCTTCCTTAGAGTCAGATTCATTGGTGCTCTCCGGGCTCCACATTCTAGTAGGTCAGCTGTGGGGGAAGTTCCCAGAATTCCCCACCTCCCTACATCACCCAGGCTGTCTCTCCTAGTGTCCAGAGAGCATTGGAAATGCAACATGCCTTCCGTAGTTTCCCATAAGCACTGTACCAAATGCATTCCAATTTGTACTGCAAGGGGTCACATTTTGGAAGAAATTGTCCTCTCTGGACATATTTACTCCTGAAATGCCTGCTGGAGATTTTGGTTTTGCATGGACAATACGGATTGGTTCAGGAAGTCAGAAGTAAGGCAGTGGGGATAGACTATTATACCTAATGTTGGTAGCTAGGCACGAGAGGACCTGCCTTGCCACACTAGAGATTGGACCAGATGCTGTGTACCTCAACCTGTCACCTGCCTATTGACCTGAAAGGGGATTGGCATGGCACCCAAATAGACAGTGAGAGGAAATACATGGGGAACTGACATCCCAACTATCATCACACAAGAATCCTGTATCATTTATGGCTCATTGACAGGGACCAAAGTTGGGGTTGGAGGGACCCAAATTCAATAACATGAGTATTTAAGAAAAAGCAACAGCTCAGAATAAGAGCAGGTAGCAACCTCTGCCTACCTTCTCCCTCTCTGCCCAGCCACGGTTGTGTGCTCATACTATACACTGTGCTTTAACCTGCACATATTGTATTTATGGCACTTGTCACACTTAATTAAAATTGCCTGTATAATGGCTTAGTTTCCCCATTCGATTCTATCATCTGTGGGGACAGGAACTTGCTGGCCCTGGGATGCTCCTGTGACTAATTTAGTGCTCAGCCCTGGGTGGGCAGTCAATAAATTGCATTGTTGAATTAATGAATGAAACATCCATAATATTCAGAGGAGATACATGCTTCTGAAAATGATTTACTCTAGGAACCAGAAGAAAAGTTTAGAAGACAAAGGCAGAAGACATGGCCCGAGGAGGAAAAAGAATAGAACGTCCTAGGAGAGAAGGGGTTGAGGTTAAAAGAGAATTGTCTTGAGGCACAATCCTGACCTGGAGATGGGACTGAGGAGACAAAGAAGTATTGAAAGGAAACTAATGTTGCAGTTGCATAATTAAAATTCAGCCTTGAGGCCAAAAAGAACAGAATCATCATTGCAGATCAATGACTGATTCCTGATCAATGACCTGACTATGAATTTGAGAAGCTCTCCCAGAATGCAGAACAAGAAAATCTATAACGAAATCAGATATAAGAATATAAGAAATAAGACATCTTCATGGAATTGGAGAAGACTTAGGGAGTAGATAGAAATATTACATCGTGTTTCAGGCAAAATTAATGAAAGGGGCACCATTTCCAGACACATTCTGGCAAAACTCAAATTACAAGGATAAAGACAAAAATCACACAAGCATGAGTCTGAAACAAGATGAAACAACATACATTGTGGGAGAGAGGGCTTCTCCCCACTCTTCTTTCCCCACCCCACCTTCCTCCCCAAGGAGGTGGAATGAGCTACAGAGTGGTGAGTCCGACATGAATGGACGGGACCTGAGCAGCTCAGCTCTTTCTCTCTTCTTCTTCTCTCTGGGACCCTCCCTGTCTAAGTCATTCTGTAGAATTATCACCACCCACACCAGGTGTTGCTTTCATCTTCCGTTCTTTCAACAAATACTCATTGAGTGTCTACTTTGCGCTGTGCCTGGTTTCCATGCTGAGGATTTCAGAGAAAGTCTGATTGAGAAGACAACAGGCAAAGGCACAGATCAGTGTACAGCTTGGGGCAGGCAGTCCTAAGAGCCCTGAGGCAGAACAAAGCAAGGCAAAGGCCTGAGGGATCAGGTGGGAGGGAGGGGCACGTCTTCCTAGAGAGGTGGTCCAGGAAGGCTGCGTGGATGAAGTGACATTCCAACAGGCCTGAGAGAGGTGGGGGACAAAGCTGTGCAGACGTCCAGGGAAGAATGTCCAGGCAGAGGGAACAGCCAGGGCAAAGGGGCTGAGGAGGAAGAGGGCCAGGACCTGATTAAGGAATGTCCAGGTCAGGAGGCTGCAGCAAGCAAGCAGTGGGGATGGCAGAGGTAGCGGTGTGCATGTGTGTGTGCTGTGCGTGCTCATACGTAGGTATGGTGTGTGTATGTGTGTGATATGTGGGAGGTATATGTGTGATGTGAGTGCATATGTGTGATATGTGTGCACATGTATGGTGTGTGTGGTGTATGTGGTGTGTGTGTATAGTATATTTGTGGTGTGTGTGGTGTGTGATCCCTGTGTGGTATGTATGTGGTGTGTGTGATATATTTGCGGCTTGTAGCATGTATATGGTGTGTGTGTGTGGTGTGTGGTGTATGGTGTGTGTGTAATGTTTCTGTGTGTATGTGTAGTGTATGGTGTGTATATGGTTTGTGTAGTGTGTTATGTGGTGTTTGTGGTATATGTGTGGTGTGTGTGGTGGGTATATTGTATGTGTGGTGCGTATGTTTTGTGTAATGTGTGTACGGTGTGTGTAGTGTATGTGTGTGGTGTATGTGTGTGGTGTGTGTGGTGTTCGTGGTGTATGTGTGGTGTGTGTGGTATGTAGTGTGTGGTGTATGTGTGTGGTGTGTGCAGTGTGTGTGGTGTATGTGTGTGGTGTGTGGTGTGCATGGTGTGTGTGGTATATGTGTGCTGTGTGTATGTGTGCTGTGTGTATGTGTGCTGTGTATGCTGCGTATGTGTGGCATGTGTGGTGTGTGTAGCATATATGTGGTGCATGGATGTGTGGTGTGTGGTGTGTGTAGTGTATGTGTGGTGTGTGGTGCATATATGTATGGTGTCTGTGTGCTATATATGTGGTGTGTATGTGGTATGTGATTTGTATGTGGTGTGTGTAGTGTGTGTGTGGTATGTGTATGTGTGCTGTATATGTGTGGTATGGTATGTGTGTGGTGTATAGTGTGTATGTAGTATGTGTAGTGTGCCTGTGCTGCATATGTGTGGTATGTGGCATGTGTGTGGTGTGTCGTGTGTATATGTGTAATATGTATGCTGTGTATGTATGGTGTGTGGTGTGTATGTGGTATGTGTATGTGTGATGTGTGTGCTGTGTATGCATGATGTGTGTGTAGTGTGTGTAGTGTGTGGTATGTGTGTAGTTTGTGGTATGTGCATGGTGTGTGTAGCATGTGGTGTGTCTCTGTAGTGTGTGGTGTGTGATATGTGTAGTGTGTGGTGTGTGTGTGATGTGTGTAGTGTGTAGTGTGTGGTGTGTGTGTGTGATGTGTGTGTATAGAGTGTGGTGTGTGTGTGATGTGTGTAGTGTGTGGTGTGTGTGGGGTGTGTGTAGTGTGTGGTGTGTATGTGATGTGTGTGGTGTGGTGTGTGTGGTTTGTGGTGTGTGTGTGATGTGTGTGTATAGAGTGTGGTGTGTGTGTGATGTGTGTAGTGTGTGGTGTGTGGTGTGTGTGTGATGTATGTGTATAGAGTGTGGTGTGTGTGGGGTTTGTGTAGTGTGTGGTGTGTATGTGATGTGTGTGTGGTGTGTGGTGTGTGTGTGATGTGTGTAGAGTGTAGTGTGTGGTGTGTGTGTGATGTGTGTAGTGTGTGGTGTGTGTGGGGTGTGTGTAGTGTGTGGTGTGTATGTGATGTGTGTGGTTTGTGGTGTGTGTGTGATGTGTGTGTATAGAGTGTGGTGTGTGTGTGATGTGTGTAGCGTGTGGTGTGTGTGGGGTTTGTGTAGTGTGTGGTGTGTATGTGATGTGTGTGTGGTGTGTGGTGTGTGTGTGATGTGTGTAGTGTGTAGTGTGTGGTGTGTGTGTGATGTGTGTAGCGTGTGGTGTGTGATGTGTGTAGTGTGTGGTGTGTGTGGGGTGTGTGTAGTGTGTGGTGTGTATGTGATGTGTGTGGTGTGGTATGTGTGTGGTTTGTGGTGTGTGTGTGATGTGTGTGTATAGAGTGTGGTGTGTGTGTGATGTGTGTAGTGTGTGGTGTGTGTGGGGTTTGTGTAGTGTGTGGTGTGTATGTGATGTGTGTGTGGTGTGTGGTGTGTGTGTGATGTGTGTAGTGTGTAGTGTGTGGTGTGTGTATGGTGTCTGTGTATAGAGTGTGGTGTGTGTGTGATGTGTGTAGCGTGTGGTGTGTGTGGGGTTTGTGTAGTGTGTGGTGTGTATGTGATGTGTGTGTGGTGTGTGTGTGTGGGATGTGTGTAGTGTGTAGTGTGTGGTGTGTGTGTGATGTGTGTAGCGTGTGGTGTGTGTGGGGTGTGTGTAGTGTGTGGTGTGTATGTGATGTGTGTGGTTTGTGGTGTGTGTGTATAGAGTGTGGTGTGTGTGTGATGTGTGTAGCGTGTGGTGTGTGTGGGGTTTGTGTAGTGTGTGGTGTGTGTGTGATGTGTGTGGTGTGTGTGGTGTGTGGTGTGTGTGTGATGTGTGTAGTGTGTAGTGTGTGGTGTGTGTGTATAGAGTGTGGTGTGTGTGTGATGTGTGTAGCGTGTGGTGTGTGTGGGGTTTGTGTAGTGTGTGGTGTGTGTGTGATGTGTGTGGTGTGTGTGGTGTGTGGTGTGTGTGTGATGTGTGTAGTGTGTAGTGTGTGGTGTGTGTGTGATGTGTGTGTATAGAGTGTGGTGTGTGTGTGATGTGTGTAGCGTGTGGTGTGTGTGGGGTTTGTGTAGTGTGTGGTGTGTATGTGATGTGTGTGTGGTGTGTGGTGTGTGTGTGATGTGTGTAGTGTGTAGTGTGTGGTGTGTGTGTGATGTGTGTGTATAGAGTGTGGTGTGTGTGTGATGTGTGTAGCGTGTGGTGTGTGTGGGGTTTGTGTAGTGTGTGGTGTGTATATGATGTGTGTGTGGTGTGTGGTGTGTGTGTGATGTGTGTAGTGTGTGGTGTGTGTGTGATGTGTGTGTATAGAGTGTGGTGTGTGTGTGATGTGTGTAGCGTGTGGTGTGTGTGGGGTGTGTGTAGTGTGTGGTGTGTATGTGATGTGTGTGGTGTGGTATGTGTGTGGTTTGTGGTGTGTGCCTGTGTGGTTATATAGGGCCTAGGGACTATGGGGCCTTGAATTTTCTCCTAAGTGTAAAGAGAAGCCATCAGAAAGGGCAGCAGTCCTGGTGCTTCCACCACTGGAAATGGCCTTGTGCTTTTTCTGGCCCTGTCTGCCCGCCTCTGTAGAACAGAAGCTTCATAAGGGAAGTCTCGTTTTCCATCTTCTTCCCATTGATTTCCCAGCACCTACAATGGCATCCTATGCAGGGCAGGTGCTGAAGAATCATTCACTGACAGAATGAGTGCATGAGTGAAGCAGAAGCCATGAGGAGGCAGGGAAAAGACAGTGTGGAGAGAAGCAAGGCTCCTCAATTCATGGTGGTGACCAAGTGTGGGGTCCCCAAATTCCAGGGGGCCCTGAAACCATCTGGGTCCAGATGCACCCAAACTCCTATTCTCTCCAAGACTCAGCTGATTGACTCTTCTTGGGCAAGTGTGAGTGACAATCCTCTTGTTACCTCTGGACAGCCTGGCCGGGTCCCCCAGCTGGGTCAGGCCCTTCTAGGATCTACTGTTGCCCCTAAACCTGCTCACAGCAGTGGCCAGTTCAGGCTGGGTTTGAATGTACCCCTTCCAGCACGTTCTACCCTCTTTTTCCATTTTTGTTTAATCCAGTGTCTGGCATAAAGTAAGCATGGGGCTGGTAATTGTTGAATGTCTTACTGCACAAGACACTGAAAATCAATGGTATGAAAAGATTAAAAATGGAGGGATAGGCAAAAAAGTTAAATAATACAAGCAAAAAGATTTTTTTCTTTTTAAAAGCAGGGGTGGCAGGATCTATTTCAGACAAAGTAGAATTCAAATTCAAAGTGGAATTCAGAAGGGGGAAAAGCATTATTAAATAGAACAAAGGGGACATTTATATAGATAAATGGTATAATCACACAGAACTTATAAATAGCCATGCACTGACAATGTATTAGATAACATGCAACACCCACTCCTAATTAAAAAGGAAAGAAAACCTCTTTGAAAGCTAGGAATGCAAGTCCACTTAATCAGCATGATAAATAATACCGAGCTAAAACCAGCAACTACCATCATATTTAATGGTGAATACGGAAGGTATTTTCATTAAAATCAGTAGAAATCCAGGTGTCCCTGGTAATATCAAAAGAGTAACATGGATACAGGGAGGGAACATGACATGTCGGGGCCTGTCGGTGGGTAGGGGGCTAGGGAAGGGATAGCATTAGAAGAAATACCTAATGTAGATGACGGATTGATGGGTGCAGCAAACCACCACGGCATGTCTATATCTATGTAACAAACCTGCACATTCTGCACATGTATCCCTGAACTTAAAGTATAACAATAATAAAAAAAAGAGTAACCTGTAACTCTCTTAGAGTTCATGAGGTTTAATAAAGTAGGTGGATTAACTATCAAACAGAGAAAAAGCAATAGCATTGCTTATAACAGCATTAACCAGTTAGAAGATGAAAAGAGAAAGAAAACCACTTTCTTAATTGCAATAGCAAACCCAAGACACCTACGAATAAACACGACAAGGAATGAGTAGGATCGACATGATGAAAATTGGAAAAATCTTTTTGAGATACAAAACAAGATGTGAACAAATGTATAAACATTTCTGTAGAAGGAATCTAAAGTTTGTGATAATCACAATTCTCCAATTAGTTTATAAACTTAATATTTTTCAGTCAATAGTCTTTGGATTTATTTTTCTTTTGAAATGTGACCAAATGATTCTAAAATTGATTTGGAAAAATGAACAGATGGGAAAAAACTAAGAGGATTAGAACAATGTTTCAAAAGTGTTGAAATTGATTATATGGGAACACGATGGCAGGTGAATTTTATTTTCCTCTTTGTATTTTTCTACATTCAAATTTTTTTTTATCATTCTAACATTTCATACTAAAGTTCACATAGAAATAGAATTAGTAGCAAAAATATAACCATTAAAAACAACCAAATACAGATAAGTTGTTCATTAATCTCAGGCTATACGAAGACTTTCTAAATACACACACAATTAAGATCATCATAGGAAATGTGATGAAGTGGGTTGTACAAAAATTAAACTGTGACTCTCAAAAAGTAAAGACACTCAAAAGGCAAACTTCAAAGAAAACAAAGTTGTAACTAATGCAGATAAAGGGTAAATTTTTTCCTGAAATAAAAGGGTCTCAAAGATATAAAAGAAGGACCTTCACCCATCAGTAGAACAAAAGGGTGGAAGATAAGAGCAGATAAATCACAGAGGCCAACTTGACTAGTAATCAAACAAATTAACAAGGCAAGTCACTGCCATTTATGCCAAACTGTCCAGCATGAAAAGACGCTGAATGCTGAGAGGATGAGGACGGACGTGCCTTCCTCTTCAGGCTGTTGGTGGCTTATAGCGGGATGCTTATTCTCAAAAGCATTTGACAATGGGTAACAAGGACTTAAAATGAGTTCACACCCTTTGACAAAGAAATTCCATTTCCAGCAAGTCTGTTCTAGGGAAACAGTCAGATATGTAGGCAAAGATTTATACACAAGAATATTTATTCATGGGAGAAATGAACATTGAAATCTATTTTGAATAATATTTAAATTAAGGAAAAAATTCTCCTTAAATAATGTTGATTGAAAAGTGATTTCACAACAGTGTATTCATTATTATTGTTATTATTATTATTATTATTTTTATTTTTAAGACAGAGTCTTACTCTGTCACCCAGGCTGGAGTGCAGTGGTGTAATCTAGGCTCACTGCAACCTCTGCCTCCCGGGTTCAAGTGATTCTCCTGCCTGAGCCTCCCGAGTAGCTGGGATTACAGGCATATGCCTGCCTCCATGGCTGGCTAATTTTTGTATTTTTAGTATAGACGGGGTTTCACCATTTTGGCCAGGCTGGTCTCGAACTCCTGACCTCAAGTGATCTGCCTGCCTTGGCCTACCAAAGTGTTAGGATTGCAGGCATGAGCTGCTGCACCCGGCCCAAAACAGTGTATTCAATTTACACTGAATTGCAATAAATTGATCCCAATTTATGTAGATCCCAATTTATATGGATATATTTTATGTAGATACAGTTTATATATATATAATTTTATCCCAATTTATATAGATACAGTTGATCTCCATTTATGTAGATACAGATACACAGAACGTATATAGATGTGTATAATAGATATACAGAGTCCCAAAATGTTACCCGTGATTATCTCTAGTCAAATTATGGTTAGTTATTATTTTTGTTATATTCTTCTTTTTTTCACATTTCCAATTTTTCTACAATGTGTAGAAATGACCTCAATAATAAGAAACTCCAAGATTATTTTTAAAAAGACAAAAACAACAATTGCCAAAGAATTTGGCTCTCAAGGTGTGGGACAGAAGTTAACTCTAATGATCTCTGTCTGTCTTTCTCTCAAGGCCCAATAAAGGGAAAATATAATTAAATCAATTGTCATAAATGTTTACTGCACCCTTACTGTGAATAAGGCACAGCACTGAGGGCAGGGAAACAATGCAAAGATGGACAAGAAATGAATCCTGTCCCCCAAACAGAATCATCAAGTGAAAGAAAATGGACTCCAACTTGGAAAGCCGTAAAACAAGGCGCACAGGGCCAAGGGGTGATGGGAAGCCAGAGGCAGATGGAGAGGGCTAACAGGAAAGATCCCTGGGGAATAAACTTTCTTGCACTTCTCAGATGTCGCAGGAACTACAGTGCCATGGAGGAAGTTTTCTTTTCTGGAATTCCTTTCAGGGACAGCATTATGTGTGGCTGGAGGAAGGGGCGGTGAATGAAAAAAGCAGCCTGTGATTGAAGACGCTTACAGAGGGCCAGGCGCTCTGCTAAATGCTTTAATTGTGCGCTTCCACTTAGTCCTCAGACTGAGCCTATGAGGTTGCCACTATTACAAACCCCATGTTCCAGATGGGGAAGTGGAGGCCCAGCAGTTACATAATGTGCCTGTGTTTGCACCCAGCACAGGGTAGAACCAGGATTTCAGTCCAAGCAATTTCACCTTTAGAGCCTTTACTCTTATTTTTCCTACAGAGTGGAGCATGCAAATTGGGCCAGAGCTGAATTGTTTAGACCTTAGTGAGGATAAGAGATTGCCGCTCTCTTTTTCAGCATCCTCCTGTCTTTCTTCCTCTCTCTCCCCCAACATCTCAGGCAGCTTTGAGCCACTCCTCCAAGCACGTGACTAAGAGACAGATATTTAAAGAATATTGTATTGAAGGTGTGCCAAATGATTAGCCTCTACATGATACTGAAGAGTCTTAAGTCTGGGCCTCTGGAGAGCCCAAAAGGGAGACAGGTTTCTTCTGCAAAGACTCAGGTTTACTGAATAGTTGCTGGGCATCCAATAGGCTAGGATATTGTGTTAGGCACCGGGGATACCCTCGAAGCCCCTTAGTCAAAACCCTCCAGTCTACAGCCCTCTCCTCTGAGACAGCGGCCCATGTGAGCTCTTTCCTTGGATGTGTTTACCCTCAGCACATCCCAACTGAATCACTGCTCTGCTCCAAGCCTCCCATTCCTTCTGGATCCTTCACACTAGTGACCCAGATCTGTAAGCCACAAATGACCTTCTGCCCCATGGCATCTGATCCATCCTCAAATGTTGTCCAGGCTCACCCCTCAAAAATATCTACTGCTGTCCACCAGCGCTGCCACCACCTCAGTTCCAGCCACCATCCCTTCTCTCCTGGACAACCACTGTAGCCTCCGAAAGATATTCCTGCTTTGATTCAGCTGTCACACAGAGAGAACTTAACACTTTCCTTTCCTCCACTTTTAAAACCCTCTGGGTTTTTTTGTTTATCTTTGGAACAAAATAAAAGTCTTTGGCTCCAGCCCCTACTTAGCTAATTTCTTCATCTCTCCTGTTCTTCCCTTTGAATGTGGATATGAAGCTGGGGAAATATGTGGATGTCTGGACTCCAGGCTGTGACATTGTGACTTTGGGGTGTGAGGCTGGGGATGAGAAAGGAGTTGAGTGGAGGGAGATTTTCTCACGTATCTTTGAACTGTTTCACTGGCTATAGTGAACACAAGTTAACTTTGTAATATTAGCAAAGAAAATTAATAAAGTATGCTTACATATTGTCCATTACTTAAGGAATGAGAGTCTTTTAGTTAGTTATATGGAAAACTTTACTGTAATGTTGGCCTTTTCCTTCCCTATGGTGTCCTAAAAAACCAGGGCAAACAAAACAGGAGGTAGGGAGGGGGCCTGAGCACTCATGCTGGTGTTGGATCAAGGGCTTTCAACTAAGTGGAAAAGAAAAGTGTAACCCTGTTGATTTAGCCCAGTGTCCTAACGTGCTAGGAGAGAACTCACCATGTAGCTGTTAGCACTGATTTATGGAATCTCATCTAGACCATTTCAGCCCTACCAAAAAACAGTTGGTCCTCTGAATACACACAGCTGATGAGTGCCTCTGTTTAACTTGGCCACGAGCAAAACCACACTGAAAGTGAATAATTGCTTCAGATAAAATGACAGAACCCGTAATTTATAGGGAGCTACCAAGGAATTTAGGCTCGAGGTCAAACCGATGGCCTGGCAAGTGTAATATTACGCCTGGTACTTCCCAGTGGTCAGTACTTTGGAATCCAGCCAGGCTGTTTTTGTGAAATTCACCACGGAGGACAAGGAACAGAATTCTCCTCCCAACCCTGAAGGTGTTAGTGGCATGCTGTCAACTCTTATTACCTAGTTAAAAATTGATTATCAAAATGTCTATCTGCCGAGTCTATCTGACTCAACCATCTTCACTACGCATTATCTTTTATGGATCTTAAATGTTCAGGCTATTAAAGTGGACCAGCTCCTCTTATAAAACAAGAGAGAGGAAAAGGAAGAATATTTCCAAGACAGCTCCTGTATGAGTAACATACAATGGTAGAGTAATGAACTATGATGCTAAATTTTCACTATGAAGTTTCACTTCTCATCTTCAGTTTATTTTCCTGGAATCTAGAGTAGGCACCAGTATTTCAACCACAAGCCACAGTTGGTGAGGACTTAAGCATCCCACAACATATATTACGTGAAAAATAATTTCATTTGTGAATTACCCATTGGTCTTAACTGAGAGTTGGTGGAAAGGAACAGTAAAGGCAGCGCTTTCAAACTTTCATCCAAGTCAAACCTATGTAAAATGGGTAGAAATCTTAATGTCTTTAAACTCATTTTTCATTTTTTCCATGTAGATATATATTTCCTGAAATACCAAGGCCTTGGGGCAGGATGGCGGGAAAAGTGAACTCTCCATGATGCAGGGCAGGCGATCCCCAAAGTGGAGCTTAGCCACGTTAGCTTAGGGTTCTTGGCTTTGCCCAGGAAAGAATTCAAGGGAAAGCCAGAGGTAGAAGAGAACAGCTTTATTGAACAGGCAGTGCTATAGGTCTGGTGGTGTTCCAGCTCCATGATTGCTCCTGCAGAGTGAGACTCCCCTGTGAGCAGAGAGCAGCTCCTCAGGGCAGTTCTGCAGTCATATTCATATCCACTTTTTTTTTTTTTTTGAGACAGAGTCTCGCTCTGTCACCCAGGCTGGAGTGCAGTGGCGTGATCTTGGCTCACTGCAACCTCTGCCTCTGGGGTTCAAGCGATTCTCCCGCCTCAGCCTCCCGAGTAGCTGGGACTATAGGCACGTGCCACCACGCCTGGCTAATTTTTGTACTTTTAGTAGAGACAGTGTTTCACCATGTTGGTCAGGCTGGTCTTTTACTCCTGACCTCTTGATCTGCCCGCCTCGGCCTCCCAAAGTGCTGGGATTTACAGGTGTGAGCCACCGCGCGGGTTCATATCCACTTTTAATTGCATGCAGATTAAGGGGCAGTTTATGCAGGGAGGGGGTAGTAACTTTTGGATCACTGAATGCCATGGAAAGAGGTGGCAAGGCCTGGGTGTTGCCATGGCAACAGTAAATTGACAAGGCACACTGGTAGGTGGGTCTGATTGAAAGCTGCTTTTGCCCTTGGTCCTGTTGTAGCTAGTCAGCTAGTCCTCAGTCTGGTCCAGGTCTAAGCCCTACCACCTCCTACCTCATAAAGACATATCTGGATTAATTCAAAGTAGGTGGCACTAGAAATGTTGGATGAGATTTTAAGACATTCTTTGGAAAGAGTGGAACATGAGAATTTGGTGTTTCTTTGAATGCAACAAGGTCTGTGAAAGGGAAATGCTGTTTGATATTCTCAGGGTTGCTCGTCTTATGGGTGATTCTGGCCTTCCTTTCAGTAGGCTTGATCTCTCTTATAATTTTCCCTTTTCTTTCCCTGAAATAAAGATTAGCAAGTTCTTTTGGATACGTGATAGATTGATTGACAAATGACCACAATTCTTCATTTTCCCCTGAAGCTAAACCCTTTGCAGTGTAAGTTTGCATGACCTCTTCATAGTATATGGTGGTGTGAGGGAGAATTTTGTCCCATCTCTTGGTTTTGGGCTCAGCGTGTGATTTGCGTTGGCCGAGGCTATGGTAGCAGGCATGAGACAAACAGAAGTTTGACAAAGCATTTTGGCATTTCCACTCACTTTTTGGCTTTTGCTGTGAAACATGTCTGGGTTAACCTGCTGGAGAATGAGACCCACAGAGCAAAGCTGAATCAACCCAGTTATCCCAGGTGAGGCCCCAGACATGTGAGAGAGACCAGCCAAGATTGCACAGCTGCCTGACATCCCTGCAGCTGACCACAGCCACGTTAATGTGCTCTGCAGAGCCCAGCCTTGGATGAGCAGAACCAGGCAGTCAACCTGCAGACCCCTGAACAAAAACAAATGTTTACTGTCACCACTGAGGCTTTGAGGTTGTTTGTTATGCAGCACTATTGGGACAATAGGTAACTGATACAAGATGTAAGTTACTTTTTTCTTATATTTGGTTCAAGCAAGAAACATGAGCACAGAATATCTTCTCTAAAAATTGATAAATAAAAACTGTACATATTCATGGTACACAACCTGGTATTTTGAAACATGAATATATTAAATCAAAATAATTAACATATACATTACCTCACATATCTTTTTTTGGTGGTGTAAGCACTTCAAATCTGCTTTCTTAGCGATTTTCAAGAGTATAATACATTGTTATTGACTATAGCTACACCATTGTGCAATAGATCTCTTGAACTTATTTCTCCTAGCTAACTGAAAGCAATATTGAGCAAAGAGAGCCAAATTGGAGTCACATACTACCTGATTTCAAAATATATTACAAAGCTAGAGTAATTAAAACATCATGGTACTGGCATAAAAACAGACACATAGACCATTAGAACAGAATAGAAAGCTCAGAAATAAATCCATGCATCTATGGTCAATCAATTTTCAATAAAGATGCCAAGAAGGTATAATGGGGAGAGGACGATCTCTGTAATAAATGGTACTGGAAAAACTGGATATCCACATGCAGGAGAATCAAATTAGACCATTGTCTCATACCATATACAAAAAAAAAAAAAAAAATTAAATGGATTAAAGACTATGTAAGACCTGAAACTACAAAACTACTAGAAGAAAACATCAGGCAATAGCTCCATGACATTGGTCAGAGCAATGATTTTTTGATATATGACCCCAAAAGCAGGGGCAACAAAAGTGAAAATAGACAAATAGGATTAAACTAAAAAGTCTCTGCACAGCAAAGGCAACAATCAACAGAGTGAAGAGACAACCTATCGAATGGGAGAAAATATTTGCAAATGTACAAATATATAAAACTGATGTAAACCTATACATACCTAAAATGCATAAAACCAAACTGTAATATAACTGCTGTGGACCCACTTTCCCAAAACCTCTTAAGACTCTGTTCCCTTGGCATGGTCACTCATATTGGCTCAGAATAAACCTCTTTAAAATATTTTGCAGAGTTTGGTTTTTCCATTAACAGAGGTTTATATCCAAAATATATAAGCAGCATGGAATATCTTCTGCAAACAAGTTGCCCTTTTGTTCCTTCTTGGACTGACTGATGTCTTACATCAGTGAGGTTTCCCTGATGCTGTGAGTCCCTAACTTTGGGTCATGGGCCCTCTTGCTGATGTTTTTGCTCCCCTCTGAAGTGCAAGTGAGAGATATTCCAGGGTTGTATGGAGGAGGAGGGCCCCATTCTCTATCTTCATTTGAATATTGGTAGCTTTAGCATTCTTATTTTGATGTGACTCTCCCTGGCTGGAAAATGGCCTTGGAGTTTGGATGGGTTTTATTGTTGGAAGATAAATCAGATTTGAGATCCTGAGGGATTCTAGCAGCTGAAGTGTACACTTGGATGGGAGCAAAATCAGAATAATAATGGCTAATATTTACAGTGTGTGTCAGCATGCCAGGAAGGAAAGCTTAGAAAAGCTCTTTGCCTGTTTTCATTCATTTAAGTCTCGGAACAACTCTGTGAAACAGGAATGATTGTTCCCATTGTGCAGATTACAAAATTAAAGTATCAATAAAGAGGTTATGTAATTTACCTAAGGACACTTGCCCATCTAGTAAGTAATATAAGTCCAGGCAGTCGGATGACAGAATCCACACCCTTGACCATAAAATTATACTCGCTCCCGCTGACTTGGATCACACGGGGACCACGTGCTTAGTACATAGGTAAAACCCACTCTCCTGCACCCTCAGCAGGCTGGGGAAGTTCCTGCCATATGCTGGCTGTCAGAGAGTGTTCTCCTGAATCTCTACCACAGGGAACTCCATAAAGACCCCTCCCCAACTCCTTCCCCTTCTAATGATGCCATTATTCTGCATTAATTGAATGCTTAGCATGAAATAAGCCCTCAAGGGGTTTACTTGTAATGTTTTATTGAACACATACAACCTGTTAGGAGATATTAATATTACCGCTATTTTAGAGATGAGCAAATAAAGTCTGAGAGAGGGTAAGTAACTGGTCAGAGATGGCTTCCCAGAGGCAGAACAGAGACCCAAGTCAGCCAGACTCCAGATCACCTACACTCTTAGCGGTAAGCTCTAGTGACTGCCTTCACATGGGACTTTGTGATTTTATTCAAACTCTGGCTGTCTGCAAGAAATAACTTTTCATTTCTAGACCTGAACCTACTTTCTCTTTGGGCCCTGGCTCCCCAGTCATGGTGGAAATTTCTCTTGGTCTGAAGTTCTCTGCTTTTCTTTCAGGTTGGGTAGGTTGGGGGAGCAGCTAGTGGGAGGGAGTGAGCATCTGTTCCTTTATAGATGGCACCTGTCCCGGAAGTGGCCTTCTTCCTGTCTGGTCTTTGGCCATCTATCCATGTAGTTCACCGCTGCATCCTCCTCAAGCTGTCCAACATTGCCTTGGCTCTCTGGTCCACGTGGACGCAGCCTTTGGGAAGTATTACAATGTCCCTAAGCCACTCTGAGCTGTGGAAAGACATGGGGCTGTCTTGGGCTCTTCGGCCTAGACACTCCATGCAGGCATGCCATTTGCTCTTGTACCACTGGGCCTGCATGGTTCTTGACTGACTTGCACACTCTGCTGCTCTATCTGGGGCTGAGAGTTCCAGAACATTCCCCAGGAAGGCAGGGCCAAGGTCTCCTTCACAGGCATCTCCAGCATCCTCTCTTCTTACACTTTTAAGCATGCCTCTTCCAGCTCTCCATAATCTCTCTCTCACAGTTTCTTTTTTTTTTTTTTTTTTTTTTTTGAGGCGGAGTCTCTCTCTGTCGCCCAGGCTGGAGTGCAGTGGCCAGATCTCAGCTCACTGCAAGCTCCGCCTCCTGGGTTCACGCCATTCTCCTGCCTCAGCCTCTCGAGTAGCTGGGACTACAGGTGCCCGCCACCTCGCCCGGCTAGTTTTTTTATTTTTTCGTAGAGACGGGGTTTCACCGTGTTAGCCAGGATGGTCTTGATCTCCTGACCTCGTGATCCACCCGTCTCGGCCTCCCAAAGTGCTGGGATTATAGGCTTGAGCCACCGCGCCCGGCCTCTCTCACAGTTTCTAGTTGCCCTGTGTATACATTTCCCAGTTTTCCAAGTTGAGATTTTTTTTTTTGCCTCAACAATCAAGAACCACAATAAGTACTTAATAAATTATTCATTTTAAAAAATGAAGTGCCCTGCTCTGTGAGGCCCCAGGCAAGATTACTTTCCTCATCCCTATTCTTGCCATCTGAGAGCCAAAGATCAAAAACAGGTCTTTTAGGAACCATGTATGAGGGCTACTGCTGACCTCTGAGGTTCAGTAGATAGAACCTGGAACTTGCGCTCTTCCTTAATTAGACAAAGCATTTATATTTCATAGATTTTTTTTCTAGAAAATTGGCCCTAACACTGAGCTACTTTACAATAATCTTAAACAACAACAAGACCATTATTAATAATGGCCAACCTTACTGCGGGCTTATTATGTGCCAGTGCTTTAAAAGCTTTTTCATACACTAACTTATTTTACTTTCACAATACCCTAGGCAGCAGGTACTGTTAACAATCCTACTTTGCAGATATGGAAAGTGAGTGGGCAAGAAAATTGTCCAAGATGACACAACACAAAAGAGGCAGAGGTAGAATTTGAACGTAGATGGTGGGTCCTGCAGCCCTCTCCTGACCATTTGAGATTGATCTATTCATTATACACCTACTGAACTGGGTTAGAAAAAGCAGAGCAAAGCTATGCTTAGGGAATGAAAGACAGAAAATACACACATGAAGGCAACTGATCAAGTGTATAGTCATCATTGCCTTTCCATCGTGTGTGTCTAATATAAATATATATGTAATAAATAATACATAAAATATTATATTAATATATTATATGTAAAATATAGAATATATTTTCTCTCAGGTTGGGTAAGTTGGAGATGCAAGCAGCTGGGGGAGGGTGAGAATCTGTTCCTTGGTTTCTTGGTGTAATTTATAAATATATATACATAAATTACATATTATATACATTTTTTACATATATAAATACATATATAGTGTATGTAATATATGTATTTGTTTATATATAAATATTATATATTTGATATATAATATATAGTTTACATGTTATATATAAATGAAATATATATTATATATCTAGTACATAATACGTATTTATATTATGTATTATGTTTATAAATATACATAAACTTATATAAACATATAAATTATATATAATATATATATGCTAGAACATTTTGTTAATGTAAAGGCCTTCTAGAACTCTCGTTGTCCCTTATACATCTATGCAAACTCTGTATCGTACATCTTACTGTTATCATGACACCAGACTGCTATTGTGTGTTTAGGGGCCTGCCACTCCTGCTAGAATATAAGCAAATTGAGGCCAGAGAAAGCATCTTTGAGCAGAGTGGAAGGAACTTGCCCAGGGCTCAGTAAATGTTTGTCGTTGTTGGCTGTAGCTACCTGCATATGTGCAGAGTCCACCTGACTTACAGAGGGTTTCCTTTGCAGATTACAAGAGTACAGGTGAATGTTTGCTACCCTTTCTCCACGGCAGATGCCTGCCTGTGGGCACAGAGGAGGAGAGGCTGACATCTGTGACATCATGGGAAGGCTGGCTGCTTTGATAGTCTTATGTTGATTCTGTGGTCTCCGTCCTTGTGGGATTCTCCAGCACTGGTCACATGGATGCCCCAAGTCATGTCAGGATTTTTATCTCGTCCTCTTATCTGTGTCTAAAGCAGCGACTCAGCTCTTTAGCTGCTCAACAAATGTTTGTTGAATTGAGTTTATTGCCAGGGCTGTCACTTTCTTTTTGGACACTTGGTTTATGTGTCTTTCAACAATCTTGAACAGATGCTCCACACTTTTCAGATTGGGACCTAGTAAGACATTGAATAGAGACACCTGGCAGAGTGGGGGTTCTGTTTACACATGGATGCAACTAGCCATCCATTCAGCAGCACCTCCTATCTCCCAGGTCTTCCGTGGGCATTTGGAAAACCCAGAGGAAGAGGACCATGCCACTGTCTTCAGTGAGTTCACAGTGTAAGGTGGTGGGGGAGGGGAATTGCAAAAAGTACAGTAGGGGTGATGACAGAAATATGGGCAGCATGTCTAACTCTGCCTAGGATTGTTGGGAAAAAAATTTCAAAGGACCAATTAGTCTAATGCAAGGAATGCAAATGGGAAGGGAATTCCAGGCAGAGGGAACAGCACAGGCAAAGTTGTGGAAGTAAAAAAAATGAATGACGTGGAGAGCAAACCACTAGCAGGGAGCAGCCACAAGTGAGGTTGCAACAGAGGCTCGGGCAGGCCATTGATTCTTATGAGTGCTAGTAAGAAAGTTGGACATTTCCCGCTAGGCTCAGGAGAGCCATCAGAGAGTTTTGGCCATTGCAAACCATAGCTGTATATGCATTTTAGAGATCATTCTGGAGCAGGTGTCTCTAGGGGTCTGTGTCACATCCCTCAGCCCACGTCTGATTGAAGCTGCAGCTGCAGGGGACAGTTTCACAGGAATTCAGGCTCATCTCTGGACTGTGTGTCCCTTTCCATCCCAGGGCCTTTTCCATTGCCACAGGGGCCCACTTGGCCTGCCCACACACACAGGCTGGATGTGTGGAGCTGTTAATGCCACCAGGGGCAACTCTGAACTAAAGAGGATAGAAGCTGGTGGACAAACACTTCAGTTTCTAATCCTTCAGATGGACTGTTGCTGGAGGCATTCTGCATGCTTCCCAGAAGCTCCCAGGAGTCTCAAGTCCCAGTTGCCCATAGCAGCAACCTTGATAATATACCTGTATCTTGACTGTTTTCTCCTTCTTCCCTGATTTATTTTCCTGCTTCTCTACCCTTGTTTTCTTGGATCTTCTCCCAATAAACCACCTGTATCCAAGTCTTTGCCTCAGGGTCTGCTTTCAGAGAAATCCAAACCAGGACACACTCTGACCACAGCAGAGCCCAAGTGTTGGTTAGGGTGGACAAGACACAAGGGAGGCCAGCGGGTGGCTGGGGCACGGGTCTGTGTGAGACATTATGAAGGCAGTAGCCATGGAACATGAGGTAGGGATGAAGCCTAGAGACACATGGGACATAAAATAAGAGAAATATGTTGGTAGATTCATTGAGGATGGGCGAGGAAAATTTTATGGCTTGTGAAGGAAGAGTAAGGAAGAAGGAAAATATTAAGAAAAATGGTCACTTAGTTTTGGACATGTTGAGTTTGAGGCATTTGTAGGAATAGGTTGTCCTATGGAAGGAAACAAAATAGTGACCTTTGTGATTTTTCTTTTGTCCAATCAACTCTCAAGTGTCTGAAACTGCCATCCACCCATCTGCTCAACCTTGCATTTATCCTTCTTTACATCCACCCATATATATTCATTCTTCCATCTATCTATTCACTTGTCATCCATCCATCTATCCATCCATCCATCCATCCATCCTTCCATCCATCCATCCATCCTTCCATCCATCCATCCATCCACCCATCCACTCTTCCTTCCTCCCTCCCACCTTCCCTCCCTCCCTCCCTTCCCCCCTCCTTCCCTTCCTCCCTTCCTCTTCCCCTTCCTCTCCCCTCCCCTCCCCTTCCCTTCCCCTTCCCTCCTTTCTTCCTTCCTTCCTTCCTTCCTTCCCTTCCTTCCTTCCTTCTTCCCTCCCCTCCCCCCTCCTCTCCATTCCTTCCTCCCCTCCTCTTCCCTCCCCTTCCCTTCCCTCTCTTCCTCCCTCCTCCCTCCCTTCCTCTCTCCCTCCCATTCTTTCACCCATCCCTCCATTCTTCCATCCATCTATCCACCCATCATCCACCCATCTATCTTTTTATCTATCCTCCCATTCATCCCCCAATATTGAAGTGCTTTGTCTGTGCTAGGAAATATTCTCAGTCCTAGGGATTTTCTTGTCCTGAATTCTCTAGAAAGCAACTTGAGGCAAAGGTTAACATGCTTATGTTTCATTTGGGAAGTGTGAGCTCATGGCAGTGAGAATGAGGGCGGGAGTGAGGTGAGTGACACTCTACACAACGTGCTGCTGTGATGATTTTCACCTAGCAATAAGCTGTGGAGACACAAGGCTGGCCATGCAGCAGAGGTATTGCTTGGCATACAGGGCTTTTCTGGATGGCATGTGAGAAGAAATCATGCCTCAAAGTAGTCCCTGGGAGCAAGAAGGAAGAAGTAATTTATCTGCCAACTCCATGGTCCCATTCGTCTCCTCTTTCTAGTGGGCAGAGTTGCCCCTGTGGAGAGTCAGCTCCTCTGGATGTCCCATCCTCCAGGTTCACTGCCACTTGGGGTTGGCTCAGGAAGCCAGGTCCCATGCCTTTCACCCCAGGGTGATTCTTTCACCTTTGGAATTGACAGGGACTCTGGGTCTGTGACTATTCATCTGCGGCAGAAGGAAGAACTAGGTGGCTCAGGTAGGCCCAGGAGCTTGTGCTGCAGCTTATATGAACCAAGTGACTGGCAGCACCGAGGGAATCCGAAGAGATGCACAAGGCTTGTATACAATGCAAGGCAGAGCAGAAACAAAACAAATAATTTGCCCTGATGAAAGCACATTTAAAAGACTAGAGAGAAAGAGAGAGAGACAGAGGGAGAATGAATTACCTGGGAGGGTATATTAGTCTGTTTTCATGCTGCTGATAAAGACATACCCGAGGCTGGGAAGAAAAAGAGGTTTAATAGATTTACAGTCCCCATGGCTGGGGAGGCTTCACAATCATGGCAGAAGGCAAGGAGGAGCAAGTCACATCTTACGTGGATGGCAGCAGGCAAAGAGAAAGCTTGTGCAGGGAAACCCCCATTTTAAAAACCATCAGATCTTGTGAGATTCATTCACTATCACTAGAACAGTGCAGGAAAGACCCAACCCCATAATTTAATGGCCTCCCACCAGTTCCTTCCACGACATGTGGGAATTGTGGGGAGTTACAGTTCAAGATGAGATTTGGGTGGGGACACAGCCAAACCATATCAGTGGGTGAGATATTTTAGTTAGGCCTTTCCAGGTTGGTGACGTTTACATTGAGACATGAATGATAAAAACTCTTCAACCAGGCACAGGTATTCAGGAAGAACACTCTAGGCAGAGGGAACACAAGGTGCAAAGGCTTTGTGGCAGGAACAAGCTTGGTATAGTTGGAGAACAAAAAGATATCACCACGGCTAGACAGAAGTGGACAAGGGAGAGAACGGAAGAAAGGAAGTAGACAGGAATCAGATCCTGTGGGTGCAGCAAAGAATTTGAAATCCTACTGCCAGTTGAATCATCATAGTCACAAATTCCTATCAGTCTTCCCTCTATGTGGGGGATGACAGCATCCAAGAATCCAGTGACAATCTTAAGGAGATTTTAAGCAAACTGAATATATAATATCTGGACTGCATTGATATATTAACTCTTAAAATTTATAGGAAATCATTATCAGTAATTATTACTATATCAAGAAAAGTAATTACCAATACAATTTTGGGAAGCTCTTGGCTGCATACAGTTCAGTCCCTGTTGTCTGTCTTCTGATAGAAATCCCACGATCTGCAGAGCACTGGGTGGGGAAAACATATTTAATCTAATAAAGGTCGCCCTCACATCTCTTCTGTTCTGTGACATGCCATTTATGGAATCATCCATTATTGCCCAAAGAACAAAGACGAGCTTCACTAAGCAAAGGGATGATAAAGTTCACTTGAAAATTGGGGAAGAAATTGCAAAACTATTTGAGGCCAAGGGCAGAATCACGCACAGAAATCAATAGCTGTCAGCCAACGAGGAGGGAGGAGAATGAATAAGCACAGTAAATAATGCTGAGAAATGGCTTGATGCCAAGCAACCAATCAAGGAGCCGCCTGGGGAAATAGTAGAGAGTCCCAGCATTGAAATCAAACCAGTCTGAATGTGCACCTGTGCTGTACATGCCACATAGCCTGTGAAAACCTCAGCTGACCCATCTGCACAATGGGCAGAGTACTATTACCTGCCTGTTGGGCTGCTGAGGGACCAAAGGCGGGACAGTCTGTGTAGTATATGCTCAAACAATGATAACCTCATTATTGTCTCAATCCTCCTTCTCTTCTTTCTCCTTCAATCAGGATTTATCAAGATAACACAGAAGAACAGCATGACAAGTAACCTTCCAAAGGTTTTCTTTCTCAGACTATTGGAGAAGATAGGAATTTTAAAAAAAACCCACAAAATTATTTAGCGTAGAAAAGATGCCCATTGGGCTTTCCTTTGCCTCACATCATTGACAGTGAAATGAGCTTCCTCCAACTTATGTTCAAATTCAAAAAAGTTTAATTATTCACACATACTCACAAGAGCCCTCCCTATATTAAAAAACCATCAAAGGGAATTCAGGATTGTGAATTAAAAAATTGAAATACTGAATAGTTTATAACACTTCCCACACTCCATCATTTCTCCCTTTCATTAAAAAATCTAAACATTGGGTATAAATGTTATTGTTTTGCCAGGTTTTAGTTCAGTCTCCGAGTCTGAGCAATATAAACTAGCTGACAGAGAGAGTGATGAAAAGACTACTTGAAAGTTACAAATCGATACACAAGATATGGGAAGTGAATAACAATGACTACTGTGTCCTGGGCACTGGTGTAATGGATCAGTAGGTATTATCCCTTTTATTCTTCACATTATTTTCAAAATGTATGTATTAAAGTCCTCTTTTCAGATGAAGAAAGTGAGCCTTCTTAATTAACTCCTTCTTCAAGATTTCTCTGTTAATAAGCGTGTCAGCTATAAGGTTCAAAAGGAGATTTGTCTGGAGTCTGAGAATTTAATAAGCATTTTTTACTTCCTCACCCACACATCACTTACTATCTATCCTTTGTCTCTCTATCCACTATCCATCCATCCATCCATCCATCCATCCATCCATCCATTCAATATCTATCTACCATCCATCCATCCATCCATCCATTCATCCATCATCTATGCATCTAATATCCATCTACCATTCATCTATCCATCCATCCATCCATCCATTCAATATCTATCTACCAGCCAGCCATCCACTCATCTATCATGTCTGCATCCAATATCCATCTACCATTCATCTATCCATCCATCCATCCATCCATCCATCCAATATCCAATTCATCTATCCATCCATCCATTCAATATCCATCTACCATTCATCCACCCATCCATCCATCCATCCATCCATCCATCCATCCATCCATCCAATATCCACCCACTATCCACTGATGAATCTATTTATCCACCCTCACATCCACCAATGCATTCTTCCATTCTTTCCATTAATTAATTAATCAATTTTTGTTGGTGATGCCTCACTATTATATCTTAACTTGCCCCCTTCTCTCTTCATTGTCAAAGCAAAAACCTAGACAAATCCACCATCCACTCTTGGCTGGGTGACTGAAATGGCCTCCTATCTGGTATTCCTATTTCCATGCTTTCTATTCTGGAGTCCATTTTCATCACAGCTACCAAGGGATATATTATTTCTCCAAATTCAAGCTCTTAAAGATATTGTCATTGTATTTAAAGTAAAACTCCAACAAGAGTTTTAAGACTTCTCTGGCTGTCCTTCCAACCACCTCTCCCACAGGTTGCTCTCTGGCTCATGCTATTCCAGCTATGCTGGTCAACTGTTTGTTTATTCCTCAAATAAGCCAAGTATGTTCTTATTTTAGAAGTGTTTCAACTGCTACTATACCCTTAATAGTCTCTCCTTGGATGGCTCCTTCTTTCTCATTATGTAGAACTCAGTTCACATCACCTAATCAGAAGTGCTTTTTCTAACAACCTCAGTGAAAGTAGAACCCAGTGAAAGTAGTTGGTCTTCAGTACATTGTTCTACTTTTTTTTTTAAAGTACATTTACCCCTATCATAAATTATATCATTTGGTTGTCTAATCTTTCCCTTAACTCTTATCTCCCGTATGCATGGGTATTTGCATGTACAAAAACACAGGAGCCTTGAGCAAACTAAAGCATAACTCAACTCATAAATGTCTATTTCTCACCCACCACCTTCCAGGAGGTTCTCTTATCAGTGCTGGGATCTGGCAAAGGACAAGAGAGACACAGTCCCTGCTCTCACTAGCTTACATTATAGTGAAGAAAGAGACGCACACAATAAAACTAGGATAATTTTAGAGTAGCAACTTCTATAAATAAATGCAGCAATGTGACCAGGAATGATGGAAACAGGGCAAGAGGGTGCAACTTCAGATCATTTGAGCTGAGGAGAATAAAGAGGAGGAGTCAGCTTCCCAGACAACCAGAGGGTTCCATACAGAGGAAACAACACGGGCAAAGGCCCTGAGGTAGATGCATGCCATGCTTCTTAAAGGAGTAGAAATGAGGCTAGTAGGGCTGGTGTGGCATAGACATGTGGAGATGGCGAGGGAGGTGGAACAGAATGAGATTAGAAGTGGTTGAGGCTTCCGTGATGATGAAGAGTTGCTTTTTGTTTTTGTTTTTTGAGACGGAGTCTCGCTCTCTTCCCAGGCTGGAGTGCAGTGGCACAATCTTGTGGTGTGATCTCGGCTCACTGCAACCTCCGCCTCCCCGGTTCAAGTGATTCTCCTGCCTCAGCTTCCCAAGTAGCTGGGACTATAGGCGCGTGCCACCATGCCCAGCTAATTTTTGTATTTTTAGTAGAGATGGGGTTTCACCATATTGGTCAGGCTGGTCTCGAACTCCTGACCTCGTGATCCATCTGCCTCGGCCTCTCAAAGTATTGGGATTACAGGCATGAGCCACCATGCCCGGTCAAGAGTTTTTAAGATAAAGTTGCCAGGTTTAGCAAATAACAATATAAGCTACCCATTTAAATTAGAATTTCAGATAAACAAGGAATAAACATTTAGTATAAGTATGTCCTAAGCATTTGTTATTTGCTGTTAATCTGAAATTCTAATTTAACTGAGTATCCTGTATTTTATCTTGCAGCCCTTTTTAAAGATAAACCTCAAACATAATCAAGGTGTGACATAGCTCAGCATTCTGGACCATGTTTCCATTCTCTGATCACAGAGAAAAATTCGGAGAAGAAATTTGAACTGGTAATTAATGGAATGATCATTCCATTACCATCTACTTGGAGAAAAAAGACATTAGGAAACTGAAAAGTGTATTTATCTCTGGAACATATTAAATAATTATTACAGGCAATTACTCTCATAACTATGTTAAAACGGAGAGGCCATGTGCTTCCCTTAAAGGAGGGACCATATCTAATCGACTTTGTATCTCTTCTATAGCACCCAGCATAGCACCTTGAACATATATAGGTCCTTGGTAAGAAATAAAAACAAAAACACTAATTCACTGAGAATAAGGAAAGCCAGTTTAGGATTCACCTCACTGTATTCCTATCTCACAGAGACAAAGATCTCAGGGAATCAAACTGTGATTCCTGTCTTTCTCTCTCCTTATTTTTTTTCCAGCAAATTGTGAAAGAAAAAAAAAAGAAGAAGCTTCTTTGTTGCAGGCATTACTGATGCTCATTAATATTCTGTTTTCTTCTACTTCCAGGTATGTGTAGAATAACACTTCCTTACCCCCCTGGAAGATGGGGTGGCCATGTGACTTGTTTTGGCCAACAAAAGGTAAAAAGAAATGCCCTGTTCAATTCCTTGGGCAAAAACAGGGCAAACCACTTAATTCCAGCCTCATGTTGATACGGTGTTGTCATAAGATGGCAGAACCTCCATCAGTCTGGGCCCCAGAATGATTACAGTGAACAGAGACTCCTCCCCATTGCATTGGGCATGGAACATGAGCAAGAGTAAAATCTTTGTCATTTGAAGCACTGAGCTTTTGGGGTTGTTTGTTACCATAGCATAACTGACTGGACACTTGGCTATGGTCTGAAGGTTTCTGTATGGCTGAAATTTATATGTTGAAACCTAATCTACAGTGTGTTGGTAGTAGAGGTGGGGCCTTTCAGGAAGTGATTAAGTAATGAGGGCAGAGCCCTCATGAATGGGATTAGTGTTCTTATAAAAGAAACCCAAGGAATCTTGTTCACCCTTCTGCCATGTAAGTACGCAGCAAGAAAGTGCCATCTATGAAGCAGAATGTGAGCCCTCACCAAACACTGAATCTTCTGGTGCGTTGGTCTTAGACTTCCTAGCCTCCAGGACAATACGCAGTACATTTCCATTGTTGTAAATTACCCACTCAAAGGTATTTTGTGATAGCAGCGGGTAAGAGACTAATACATAGTGCTAGAACTTCTGAGACTCTGTAACATGGCAACAATTCCAATGGGTCTTTAGACCTAAGTTAAGCAGTTTCAGAGCCAAAGAACAAATTGTTCATGCCTTTCTGAACATTTGTGGGCAAATAGAATGCTCTGACTCTCCTCCTAGCTCTCTCTTCCTATGTAAGGGTTAATCCCAAGGTACAGACTAACTGTGAGGGAAGACTGATAGCTTTCCCAGTGTGGCTGAGTATAAATGAGCCTGAAAACACCTTGAGGGCAGGGGCAGGTCATTTTTATTCGCTAGCATGTACTTGGGTACATGGTGGTCTGGGTACACAGACTGTCTTCTGGAACATCAGTTCAGTATTGCCACTCCTCTACTCAAAGTTCCCCAGTGGCTCTTTCATGGGCTCAATGGAAGCAAAAGCCAATGGCTCAATCAGAGCAAAAGCCAACTCGATACAATGTCCCTGTGTGTACTGTAGCTTCAGCCCTTCAGATGAAATTGCACACAAAAATCCCATTTTCTTTGACTTTTATTGTATAGAATAGTGTGCTAGGACATGTAATTTTACCCCCTTTTATGCCTGAATATATGTTACTTGCTCTATTATATTTTAATATAAAAGTCTGAAATACTTTAAAATTATAATTATAGAGGCAATCCCAAATCAAGAAGGACAGCCAGTTGTATTCATTAGCTACTGCTGTATAACAAACTACCCTAAAATATAGTGGCTGAGAACAATAACATTTATGATTTCTCAGTTTCCGTGGGTCAGGAATTTGGGAATGTCTTAGCGGGGTAGTTCTGGCTCCAGGTCTCTCATGAGGTTGCAGTCATGATATTGGTTGGAGTTGCAGCCACCAAAAGGCTAGACTGGGTGTGAAAGACCCACTTCCAAGGCAGCCCACTCATGTGGACATTGGCAGGAGGCCTCAATACCTCACTATGGGACCTCCCCAAAAAGCTGCTTGAGTGTCCTCACAACAGGCAGCTGGCTTCCCTCAGAGCAAACAATCCAAGAGAGCCAGACGGAAGCCACAGCTTTAAACCTAGTCTCAAAAGTCATACTCTATTCAATGCGGAAGGGAACTACCCAAAGCCAAGAGTCATGGGAGCAGGGGTCCTCAGGAGCCATCCTGGAGACTGGCTATAGAGCAGAAGATGGTGCAGTCCATGGAGGAGAACACAAAGGCACTGAAACTGGCTTTGCCCACACTCTTCATATCCACCTCTACCTTCCTTTGCCTGCAAACAAAGTAAACTCTGGTCCACAGGGAAAGCTGCTTATGTAGGCTTTCCAAGAAGAAAAATATATCCTCTCTCTCTCTCTCTTTCTCTCTCTCTGTATGGGGTCCAAATTGTTGGCTAATGTGGCTCTTCTAAGATAAAAATCTCTTCACTTAGTGCAACATTTTGTCCCAAGAAAACTGCCCACTGTAATGGACATGACCAGACTGTCAAATGGTGGATTTGGCATAACCTTTCTCTCTGCTTTGGTGTATGTACAGTGGTTAGTTTTCCTTCCTCTTGTCTTCCTTTTTGTGCCCTGGTCTAATTCCAAGGCCACACCTTTTACTACCTTCCCCAATAATTTGTTGCTATCCCCAAGTGCTAAGTGTTTACCGAGGGGACCGTGGAAACACCTTTCCTAAGGAGGCTGCTTCGTGTTTTATCAGTCTAGTTGACATAATATCCTGCCTGTATCTGTATTTCCTGTTTTTCATAACAGAACTTTCAAGCTGGGCTATCTGTCTCAACTCAGCATTTATTCTCGTTCTGTTTGTTGTATGTCTTTGGACATTTCTCAAGCGCATTGTTTGAAATATGTAGGCATGCAGCCTTAAAAAGAACCTGTTCCTATAAAATGGTCAATAACAACAGCTTTGCTGCTCAACATTATCACCACCCAGACTCACTTATTCCCTCCTAATAGTTAGCCGTATCAATGCAACACCATCCATTTGGCTCCCAATCATGATACTATTTCTTGGTGCTTTATAAAATAAGACATTATTCAAAGCCAAAAACCAACACGGAATACCGATAGAAAAGAGCTAACCTGGCAAGAGCAAATAGTCACTTATGTCTGAGGTTGGTCCCAAATCTTCCAGGGACATTTGTAGTGCCAGGTGCAGAGATTTTGTTGAACAACCCATCATTAATGCTAATAAGAATCTGACATCATGGCCTCTTTTCCAGAAAAGCCTGGTGTCCATCAGGACATGTTCAGGGGAAAATATACCTGCCATCTATCTTCCTGCTCATAAGACCAAAATTCATTATTGCCATCCTGGAACCTAGAATTTTTTTAACTTGTTAATGCTACCTAGGATGGCAAAATAATGCCTCTGGCAACTCTGTATATTTGCTGTTGCCATCTTCACTGATAAATTGCCCAATTTTCTTAGCAAATTCAGCAACAGTAACAGTTTTCTGCTAGCAAAATAACCTTCCATTTCATTTTTAAAAACTGGGCTGGAATGGAACGGAGTGAAAGAGGTTTCATGTCTCCTACAAAGCCAAGTTCCTAATTTTTAGTTTTCACTAGCCGTGTGTGGGGACTGGTTTTTCATTCCTGATAAATAAAAGTGCTATATTTTACATTTAGACTATTGCTGTCCTCAGACTGCTGGCTAAATAATGTCAATAGAAAAGATCTATTGCAACACTTTATACGTTCATTGGGAATATAGCAGATTTTTTTTTACCTGCCTGACACACATTCCCCCATAATCTGATTGCAGCACCCCACCTTTTTATGGCTGAGATTCTGAGTGGTTGTGTCCAGTAGCAGACATTAAGGAAACTGTTGCCCTTAATCCACCAAAAATGAGAGAAGCATTTTCAAAGAAAAACCTGGCTGAAGGGAACATCTGATTTCAACATTGGTTGTCAGCCTCTGCCAATGAATGAGGATGGAAAGAGACAGTCAACTGTAACAATCCCAGTATTCATCGTGATCCATTGATACCAAGATGAAGCCAAAGACTGAAAAATTTGGTGTGACCCGAATTGGAACCAAGAGGCAAATAAAAGTGAGAATCATGACCCATCATCAAGGGGAGATCATCTTGCAAACGGTTGATGATGCCCACCCGCAGAGATGCCTGGGCAGGCAAAATATAAATGTACAACTTACACAAACCACCACCAACCAGACACTGATGTGAAATAACTTTCCAGTAAAGTGAAAACCAAGAAATTCTAACTTTGTGTCTTGCCTGCACTCAATCTCCAATACCCCTAATTTAGCTTTGATTCTAAGGTTCAAACCCAGGTTTGCTGGGAAGCCAAATCCCACCTGGGCATGTCTGTGGCTTCTTCCCGGTTCTTACTTGAATGTGGACATGTAGGAAGACTCATAGCTATAGCATGATGTGCAATATGACGCAGGTAGTGCAGTGCAGGGAAAAGGACCCTATGCTCTGGGACTGTGCTGAATCCATACTACCCCCTGCAAAGTGGGCACTTCCTGTTCCTCAGTCTCCTCATCTTCAAAAGTCTGAGAGCCCCATCTTGTTCCTGGGGTTTCATGGCTTGAGTAAGACTGGGTATATAAAGGGGCCTGATGCAGAGCAAGTGCTTCTTGATGTCAGGTTCCATTTTCCCTTTTCCCAGTCTCTAAGAACTCAATGCAAGCATGTTTCATGTATCAAAAGAGCTAAAAAAGATTTTTAAAGTTAGTGCAGAAAATTTTTTGGACAATTAAAACATGAACATAAAGACATATGTTTGAATACCTCATAGATTTTTTAGCTTGGCTTTTTTTCCATGTGCCTCCAACCCAAAAAGCATGTGTAATAGGTGCTTGTGGTTTATTGGCCAGCTAAATATCCACTCTCCTGTCTTCTGTGATAGCCTCTTGGCCTTCATTGTAGGAACACCCCTCACTTCCTCTCATGCCATACTGGTCAGGAGAAGCTAAGCCAAATTGTCCTCCAGAGAAAAGCATGTGATTTATGCTTGGGCCTGGAAACTAGCTCAGTTGTGGACATTTAACCCAAGCAGGCCAAAGAAACTCAAACTAGGAAGTTTGCTGGTACTGTAGAGAAAAAGAAGTTTATGTTCTGTTGGAGTCGCTAAGCCTGGAGCTTCTGAGAGCCATCATGAGAGGCTGAATCACCTGAGAGTGGAATTAACAGAGAAGAAACCTTAGGTGAGTAAGGCTGAGTCCCGGCAGCATCATTTGAACTCCTGGATTCAACTGAGGCCGATGTAAAGTCTCCCTTTTTTTTTTTTTTTTTTGCTTTTTGGATACATGAATCAAGCATTTTCCATCTTTTTATTAATACTTTCAACCGATTTATGTCTTAGATTATAAAGTTCGTCACTTGTAGAATGTATATAATTGGGTCATTTAAAAAAGTCACTCTGCTAATCTTTGTACCGTTTGCTTTGAGTGTTTAACCCATTTACATGGAATGTAATGACTGATAGGACAGGATTGACATCTGCCATTTTGCTATTTGTTTTCTGTATATCTTAAGTCTTTTTTATTCTACCATTTCTCCATTACTAACTTCTTTTGTGTTAAATAGATATTTTCTGCTTACCATTTTATTTTCCTTGTTGTTTTTTTATGACATATTTTAAGTTATTTTCTTAGTGGTTGCCCTGGGGATTGCAATTAGCATCTTAACTTAAAACAATCTAATTCAAATTAATGCTAAATTAATTTTAACAGTATACAGAAACTTTGCTTCAAATAAAGCACAATATCCTCCCTCCTCTTTTGTGCTGTTAATGTCATACAAGTCACATTTTATTCATTACAAGGCATTGGCACAGTTTTATCATAATTGCTTTATGTAGTTATTTTTAAAATCCGAAGAAGGAATTACAAAAACATATTTATACTGTCTTTTATGTTTACTAACGTAGTTACCTTTGTTGCTGTGAATCAAGTTTCTTCTATTTATTTATTTATTCATTTACTTATTTTTGAGACGGAGTCTCGCACCATCGCCCAGGCTTGAGTGCAGTGGCGTGATCTCAGCTCACTGCAACCTCTGCCTCCTGGGTTCACACCATTCTCCTGCCTCAGCCTCCCGAGTAGCTGGGACTACAGGCATAAGCCACCACGCCTGACTAATTTTTTTGTATTTTTAGTAGAGATGGGGTTTCAGTGTGTTAGTCAGGGTGGTCTCGATCTCCTGGCCTTGTGATCCGCCCGCCTTGGTCTCCCAAAGTGCTGGGATTATAGGCGTGAGCCACCGCGCCCGGCCGTTTCTTCTTTTCTTTTCTTTCTTTTTTTTAAAATTATTTTTAAGTTCGGGGGTACATGTGCAGGATGTGCAGGTTTCTTACACAGGTAAACATATGCGATGGTGGTTTGCTGCAGCTGTCGACCCATCACCTAGGTGTTAAGCCCAGCATGCATTAGCTATTTTTCCTAATGTTCCCCCTCCCCCCACCCACTCCTTGACAGGCCCCAGTGTGTTGTTCCTCTCCCTGTGTCCATCTGTTCTCATTGTTCAGCTCCCACTTATAAGTGAGAACATACAGTGTTTGGTTTTCTGTTCCTGCATTAGTTTGCTGAGGATAATGGCTCCATCCATGTCTTCTCTTTTTTTTTCTTATAACACTTGAAGTTCAATTCTTGAACTTCAAAACTTGAAGTTTTTTTCTTATAAAACTTGAAGTTCACTTCCTTGTAACTCAAAGTGTCCTGTGTGATACTGCATGTCATGGGGAGTCACTGAAATGAGCAGTGGGCACAGTGCAGAGTGAGTTCTCTCTTCTACAAACCTGTCTTTCTGCTTTGGGGGCCAGGGACATAATTTTTGTGTAGTCATGTGTTGCTTACCGACAGGGATATGTTCTGAAAAACATGTTGTGAGGAGACACCATAGAGTGTGCTTACACAAACCTACATGATATAGCTTCCTATTTACCTGGACTGCACGGTATAGCCACTTGTGTGTGCCTAAGCTTCAAATCCTTATAGCATGTTACTGTACTAAATGCAGTCAATTGTAACATAATGATGAGTATTTGTATATATCTAAACATACCTAAATATAGAAAGGGCGCAGAAAAAATATAATATTATAATTATATGGGACCACTATTGTGATGTGGTCTGTTGTTGACCAAAATGTCATTATGTGGTACATAACTATATAATGGATTATTATAAGACAGTTTTTATTTGGCCTAATCAGTATCCTTTAATTCAGGAGAGCAGAATTTGAATAACTGACCTGGTAAAGTTGGCACAAATTCTTTTCTGTTCTGCCTATTGAGTCCAAGTTCCTTCCCCATGACAAGACTGGCCTCAGTGACTTGCTTGGCCAACGGAATGTGGCTGAAGTAATGTTCTGGAATTTGTAAGGCTAGGTCTCAAGAGGCCTTGTAGTTTGTGCCTGGGTCCCCTGGAATGCTTGCTCTGGGAGCCCTGAGCTACCATTTGAGTCCTACTACCTTGGTTCTGTGCTGGGGAAGCTTTGCAGTACTCCAAGTGACACGTACAGCAGAACCCAGACTTCTAGTCACCCCTGTCAAGCAAAAGACTTGTGAGTGAAGCTGTCTTTTTTTTTTTGCAGGGGGGGAGGGGTGCAGGGGACAGAGTCTCACTCTGTCACCCAGGCTGGAGTGCAGTGACACAATCTCGGCTCACTGCAAGCTCCGCCTCCTGTGTTCACGCCATTCTCCTGCCTCAGCCTCCCAAGTAGCTGGGACTATAGGCGCCCACCACCGTGCCAGGCTAATTTTTTGTAGTTTTAGTAGAGACAGGGTTTCACCATGTTAGCCAGGATGGTCTCGATCTCCTGACCTCATGATTTGCCCACCTGAACCTCCCAAAGTGCTGGGATTACAGGCATGAGCCACCACACCCGGCTGAGTGAAGCTATCTTGGACCCTCCATGCCAGCTCATCTGCCAGCTGAATAGCAGCAAATGACCTCTGCAGACATGATACGAGACAGAAAAAAACGTTCATCTAAGCCTTGTTGGATTCCTGACCCACAAAATCGTGAGACATAATATAATAAACACGGGTTGTTTGAAGCCACTGTGTACTGGGTGCACAGCTTACTATGCAGCAACATGCTATATAACAAGGTGACCCCATTCCTGTGGCCCAAGCAGAAGGGACCACTAGAAATAATTCAGACTAGGCTGAGTGCAGTGGCTCATGCCTGTAATCCCAGCACTTTGGGAGGCGGAGGCGGGTGGATCACTTGAGGTCAGGAGTTCGAGACCAGCCTGACCAATATGGTGAAACCCTGTCTCTACTAAAAATACAAAAAAATTAGCCAGGCATGATAGCATGCACCTGTAGTCCCAGCTACTCAGGAGACTGAGACAGGAGAATCGCTTGAGCCCAGGAGGCGGAGGTTGCAGTGAGCCAAGGTCGCACCACTGCACTCCAGCCTGGGTGATAGAGTAAGACTCCATTTAAAAAAAAAAAAAATCATTTAGACTAGGAGTCTCCAACTCAAATGCCAGTAAGTGCTATCTAAGCAAGTAATGTAAGTGAATGACTGCTCTGGAGGGAAGGGGAGAACTTGTGCAAATCAAAGAGTGTATGTCATGTCTGGAGAGAAAGGCCAGTTATTTTTCTAAGGAAACGCAATCCGAGTGTTGCCAGACTTTTTAAGAGCAGTCAGATTTCATGCAAAAACCTGAATTTTTAACTGTTGAGGACTAATTAATAAAAATTGTAACACTACTTTGCAAGCCAAATAACACACACCTGCAGTCTGTACTTTCTCCCCAGCTACTAGTTTCTGATCTGTGATCTGGCTCAACTCCCTCCATTATAGATGACAAAACAGTAGTCCAGGGAGGGAACGTGCGTTGCTCGAGGTTCCACCGTGAATTAATGTTCTGAAAGATCCCGGAGGACAGGTCTTTGCCTCCCGGCTCAGGACTTTTGTCACTGCCCCACACCACTTGGTCAAGACAGAATTCCCAGACAGATGGTCTTCCTAGTGCTCTTCAGGTTTAACTGAAGTGAACATGACACGGCCTAAGGGTCCCTCCAAGCTCTCAGAATGAAACTTCCCAGAATTAGCAGAACTGCAGCCTGTGACTCCTGCGAATGCCTAGGTCCCCATGGCATGGAGCAGGGGAGGTTATCTCTGACTCCACACCCGGGCTTCACTGAGAGTAGCAGGACTTTTTTCTGTTTTATTTCTGCTTGCTAGTAACACTGATGTGTACCCCACATTTTTATGGTAAGGGAAAGCATATTAACTGATGCCTGAAAGACTCTTGGGCTGAGGATGGTGCCTGGATCTCATCTCATTTTTTAATTTAGAAGTCATAGTAATTGATTACAGAACATCGTTTGGAAATTGTCATAGTATATATCAAAATCTCGAGAGAGTATAATTAAAAGGAAGAACACACAGACTGCCAATTCTAAGGCCTATATTGCTAATAATCATCACTAACATTTATTGAGTGCTTACTCTATGTCAGCAACTGTTTTAGAAGCACCTTATAGAAATACACTAATCTTAATAGAGTGATTCCAATAAGGTAAAGCTGGACTGGTTGCGGAAACTTGACGCGGAGGAGAGTGAAGAGGTTGGGATTAAAGTGAGATAGGAGACCCGCAGGACTTGTTTTCTGTTCACAACCCTGCTGACCAATACAGGATCTGGTCCAGACCAGACAAAGTGAAGAAATCAGCAGATGGCAAAAAAGCAATCCCTAGCTGCCCTCATTGCTCATTAGCATAAGATGCTCCCACCAGCACCATGAGTTTACAAATGCCATGGCAACAACCCAGAAGCTGCCACCTTTTTCCATAGCAATGATCCAGAAGTTAAAGCTCCTTTCCTAGAAAGTTCTAAATAACCCATTCCTCAATTTGCATTAACCCACCCCCTAATTTGCATGTAATTAAAAGTGGGTTTAAGTGAATATAAATACAGTTGCCAAGAGCTCGTAAATTGCCAATCCTGGGCCCACTGCCTATGGGTTAGCCCTGCTCCACAAGGAGCGGTACTGTTTAATAAAAGATTGCTGTCTACCACCACCAGCTCACCCTTGAATTGTTTCCCAGGTGATATGGTTTGGCTGTGTCCCTACGCAAATCTCATCTTGAATTACAGCTCCCACAATTTCCATGTGTCATGTGAGGGACCCTGCGGGAGGTAACTGAATCATAGGGGCAGGTCTTTCCCATGCTGTTCTCATGATAGTGACTAAGTCTCACAAGATCTGATGGTTTTATAAAGAGGAGTTCCCCTGCACAAACTCTCTTTGCCTTCCACCATCCATGTAAGATGTGACTTTGCTCCTCCTTACCTTCTACCATGATTGTGAGGCCTCTCCAGCCATGTGAAATTGTGAGTCCATTAAACCTCTTTCCTTTATAAATTACCCAGTCTCAGGTATGTCTTTATTAGCAGCATGAGAACACACTAGTACACTGGTCAAAGCCAAAATCTCTCCCAGGCTAAGCCCCGCAAACAAAAGGACTTTAGGATCATCCTAAAGTCTGACAGAATGAGGTTCTATCAGTGGGGTTAATTAAAATGTTGGCCTTTATTACTTTTGAAATATACAAGTGGAATAGCAGTTGGCAAACAGATGGGGGAAGAAAATCTGCTTCCTGAACAGGAAAGCTCCCAGGACCCAGGTTTGTATGGTGGAAAACTAAGGGCTCCCTGTCTAAATCACAAACAGTCTCCACTCTTAGTCCCTTGTCCTAGTGGCCAGGAATTTTGGTGAAAAAACAAGAGAAACCAATGCAGTTTACTCCTCTCTCCTACAAAGAGTAAAAGAGCACAGCTATTTAGCATTTTGCGAAACTGTGGGAGAACAATAACATTCAAAGCTAAAAGTCTCCACTTGCTTTCCCAAGAGGAAATCCCAATGGGGTTTCTTGCTTTCCCAAGAGGAGACTTTTAGCTTTGAATGTTATTGTTCTCCCACAATCCCAGAACAATATTCTAGGAAATTGGAAATAGGAAATATCCCCATATTCTTGGAAACTGTGGGAGCTATAATTCAAGATGAAATTTGGGTGGGGACACATCCAGACCATATCACCCAGGAAAGAATTCATATTCTTGCTTTCCCAAGAGGAGACTTTCAGGAGAGTATCTTAGGCTGATGGCCTCAGTGTCAAGCAGGTCCCTCCCAGGAATGTTTTCAGTTTCTGTTTTCTTAATTTATTTTAACCCCTTCCTGGCTACATGCAGGGTATACACAATTCTGGATATACCTGGATGGTGACCTCTAGGGCAAGGTGAAGATATAGGTGGGGTTCATTTGTGTACCCACGCCACCAGCCAGTCACCATCCCTCTCAGCTGTGCTTGCTTTAGTCATGTCTTCTCCCCTCAGTTCAGAAGAGGGAGCAAATAAACTAATTCCACTTAAATTATAATTATCTTAATGCCTTATCCCTCTGTATCAGTCTGTTTTCACACTACTGATAAAGACATACCCAAGACTGGTAATTTATAAAGAAAAAAAGGTTTAATGGACTCACAGTTCCATGTGGCTGGGGAGGCTTCACAATCACGTCAGAAGGTGAAAGGCACGTCTTACGTGGTGGCAGACAAGAGAGAATGAGAGCCAAGAGAAAGGGGTTTCCCCTTATGAAACCATCAGATCTCGTGAGACTTACCACCACAGAACAGTATGGGGGAACTGCCCCCATGATTCAATCATCTCCCACTGGGTCCCTCCCACAACATGAGGGAATTATGGGAGCTGCAATTCAAGATGAGATTTGGGTGGGGACACAGCCAAACCATATCACCCTCCCAGAAATTTTGAACCCTGTGAAAGAGATGACATCCAGGAAAGGGTAATGAGGAACTCAAGGGCAGACTCTGTTGCTGGATTCCAGGTCCACCCCCAGTGAGGAAATGGGGTTTCTGTGGGGTTAAAAAGCAGTGACAAGTTTCACAAGGCCCCAGAACTTATAGCCACCATAGCCACAGATAAAAAGTTCAACCAGCTAGCCTGGTTATGGCAGGCAGACCAAGGCACAGGGTCCAGATACTCTAGGTTTGAGCCTGGCCTCTCTCCTTAGCATGCTGCATGGGCTCAGGAAAGTTCTTTCACATTTCTGAGACTCAGCTCTGAGAAGGAAAAATGGGCATCAACTCCTTATCTTGAAGATATTTTGTGCTTTAATGAGATCAAATTTGTGATTAGATCAGACTTGCCAGAATGCTCTCGGTGAACTGTAAAATGCCGTGGGAAAGTGAAGTATCTCTATTTTCTCAATGAGCCTCTATTTCTGATTTTCTGACCAAAGGACCCTGATGAAGAAGGGACTCATCTTCTTCAGTCACCCGTGGGACTTCTGGTTGATGTGTGGGGATGATGGGATGTCCCGGACAGTGACTTAAAGTACATTAGGGGAAAGATTGTCATAGAGGAGGAGAGGGGTGTCCGAGGCCTGCAGTAAGTACTGAGTGATCAGGGCACAGGCTCACAGGCATGCCTGGGAAAACTTGTTTGGGGTCTAAGATGAGTCTAGTGCTGGTGGCCCTGGAAGGCTGAGTAGAGCCAGAGAGAGAAGCCAACATCCCCGGGGAGTGAACAGCCCCAAGCCTGGATCCTCACCACCTTGCTCAAGCTCCTGGATGCTGCCAGGCTGTGTGTAGGGCCTGCCAGACGGGCTAAGTACATTTGTCCATGTGAATGAGAGAAGCCTCAGACAATGCCCAGTGTCTTGGGGGCAGCTTCGTGGGGGTTTCCCAAGCCCAGACATCCAGCATCGGAGTTGGTTAGAAAGCCAAAGGGGAACTATGTGTCCCAGGGTTCTTGGCCAGATGGTATATTGTGGGTTATAGGTGCCCTTTGCTACCTGTCAGAATGGTGATGCCACACCAATGCATAGATACAGTGCCAGCCAACCAGGCCCAGTCTTGGGCATCCGAACACCTGCCAGGATCAGAAATCCAGGAGCTGGAGAGAAGCTTCTACTAATTGATTGGAGCTGGTGGGTGAGGGAAAACGGATTTGCCATTTCTGCTCTGACGGTATCACCTGCCTAAAGCTTACTCTACTTGTTAAGTATGTATTACTCAGATGGCTTTGGTTTCCATGGGATCACATGAATGCAAGAAAGAAAGAAAGAGAAAAAAAATCCCACAGAAGTTAAAACATGGGTGACAGCAGCCAAAATCCTTCCTTTCTTTCCTTTCTTCCTTTCCATTGTGCAAATATCACCCAATGATTCTCTATACAGATCCTATTTAGGTGTATGTTTCTATGGCAATAGACAAGGGCCCTTGTTTGCCCTTGGAGGTTAGAACATTCCAGTTCTTCCATTGCTGTAGGCATACTGGACCAGCATCTCCTGCTGTGGCTTGCATTTGGCTTGTGAGTTGCTGCTCACCCTTCCTGTGCCCAGAGGAGACATGGTTAATTGGTTGTGGCATGCTTTCCCGGCAGGCTGGAACCCAGCCTCAGAATCCTTCCTGATGCAGCAGTCCAGGCAGCCAATACCAATTGATTGCAATTGGGATAATGGATGAAAACGATGCGCCATCCTTGATTTAAATCCTCTCTACCCCACGTTAATCTGAGTGGGGGAAGAGTGCAGAGGCCTGCTGCCTTTTTTTCCCCCTTTGACCACAATTTCTGCCTCACATTAATCACACAAAGAGCCTTGGCTCACTATGGAAGAGCAAAAGATGCTGGAAACTGCACATTCATACACACATGGGCTTGTGCAAATGTGCATGGGCACGTACACACACACACACACACACACACACACACCACATCCCCCTTGAATCTTAACTCCTAGTCCAGCAGGAGGTCTGCCATAACAGGGTAGGGGAAATGGCAAAGTATATGAAGATAATCCCCTAGTGAGAAGAGGAAGCCTGTGTGTTCAGTGGTGTCTATTTCTCTCTGGATTTAAGCTGAGGAAATGGGCCAAAGCCTGGGGGAGTCCAATCACTGAAGCTGCCAGGCAGGAAGCAAGTAATGGGGCCACCCAGTTTGACAAACAAAAAGGAAACAAGGGTTGCCATAGCTTCCCTCTTCTTCAAGTTTGGATTTTTTTCAGAGTTGGCTAACTTAAGACCCTCCAAAGACTGAGTCCAATTTTAACTTAGATGTGTTTCTAGGATTATTTCTTCATTCATTCATTCAAAAAATATTTATTGAATATGGAAAAAAGTATCAATTTGCCCAAATTCTTCATAATCATGGCACCCATTGTGCTAAAATATCTCATCACGGGCATGGAGTCTCTGACCCCGTGAATAATATATTTAAATGAAGTGTCTACGACTTCCAAATGTTCTTGACAAAATGAGAACCCTTGAACGCCACCAGTAAATGTAAATTAACATGTATGAACAGAAGTTTTTAGAAAGATTATGAGCCATAAGTGGAGCTCCCAGCACCTTTATAGCAGCAGACTCTCCCCAAGAGCCTCCAGAGAAAAGGGGCTACTCAGACCGTCCTGCTGCTGGAATTTATTCTGTATCTAAGACAAGAACAAGACAAGAATAACCACCATTACCATTGCTGTTTTTCATAGCACTGGCCAATATTATAAGGAAAAGAAAGAAAGAAGAGATGCAAGAACTGAAAGGGAAAAAATAAAACTGCTATTACTTTCAGAAGAGATTACTTTGTACCTAGAAAGACCATGATCATCAACAAACTATTAGAACTAATGAAGAGTTTAGCATAGTTGTTAGAAATATGGTAAGCTCTCAATGAAAAAAGAGTTTAGCAAGGTTGCTAGAAATATGATAAACTCTCAACTATTAGAATATTTTATAGCATCAATAATCAAATAGTTTTATAAAAAATAAGATGCCATTCACAATATCAACAAAAACCATAACATAATTGAGAATTTGTTGTTAAGAATATAATACGCTTCAGCTGGGCGCAGTGGCTCACGCCTGTAATTCCAACACTTTGGGAGGCCGAGGCAGGGGGATCACGAGGTCAGGAGATTGAGACCATCCCGGCTAATGCGGTGAAACCCTGTCTCTACTAAAAAAACACACAAAAAAATTAGCCAGGCATGGTGGTGGGCGCCTGTAGTCCCAGCTACTCCGGAGGCTGAGGCAGGAGAATGGTGTGAACACGGGAGGCAGAGCTTGCAGTGAGCTGAGATTGCGCCACTGCACTCCAGCCTGGGCGACACAGCGAAACTCCGTCTCAAAAAAACAAAAAAAAGAATATACTACACTTCCATGAAGAAAATTTAAAAACTCCATAATTAAAGAACATGCAATATGATCTGTACCATGCTTAGCTGGGCCAAACTAATCTTATAATGATAACAATCCTCCTTGAAGTAATCTATAAATTCATTGAAAACCAATAAAAATTTCAGTTTGATTTTTTTCCTAGGAACTTGATAAACTTACTTGAAAAATGTAAAATTGTACTATAATAAATAATAAAAGCTGTAAGGTACAAGAACAATGAAACAATAAAACAAAACAGAAAGGGCCACGTGCATGAATTATTTCTATTCAAAAAAGGACATTATGAATAAAGTTACCAGATGACAGAAAGAAGAAATTTGTATGCAAATATCTCAAATTGTACATATAGAATATAGATGTACAAATAATTTCTACTCATCAAAAAGAAAATGGGCAACCCTGGTAGAGAAATTGGGAAAGGAGCAAACAGGTATTTTAGAGAAGAGAAACTCCATAGGGTTAACATGCATATGAAGAGATACTTAAATTTATTGGTAAGGCAAAATAAACCACAATGAATTATCACTACATCTACTACATTAGCAAAATTTGGGCCTTGGATAGTGCCAAGTTTGGTGGTAAAGTGGAAATATATGAACTACTTGGTGGAAGCCTTGGACAGCAATTCAGCTGTATTTAGTCAAATTAAATATATGCTTTTTTTTTTTTTGAGACAGAGTCTCGCTCTGTCACCCAGGCTGCAGTGCAGTGGGGCATTCTTGGCTCACTGGAACTTCCGCCTCCCGGGTTCGAGCGATTTTCCTGTCCTAGCCTCCCAAGTAGCTGGGACTCCAGGCGCGCACTATGAGGCCCAGCTAATTTTTGTACTTTTAGTTGAGACAGGGTTTTGCCATGTTGGCCAGGCTGGTCTCGAACTCCTGACCTCAAGTGATCTGCCCGCCTCAGCCTCCCAAAGTGCTGGGATTACAGGTGTGAGCCACCACACCCAGCTGCACATTTTTTTTGACCCAGTAATTTTACCTGTGGGCATATAACCTTAAGAAAATTTTTAACATGCCCCTGTAAAAGGATGCATGTAAGAATGCTCATTAGTGCTTTGTTTGTGGAGAAGAAGGTGGGAGACAATCTGCTTAAGTGAAATGCAGTGCTTGCATACCATGTAATACTTTGCAGATATTAGAAGTAACATATGGAGGCCGCATAGCAATGTGGATGGATCTTGCAACACAGTGCTGAATGAAAAAATAAGAAACAGTGTGAGAGCTATAATACAACACCATCTACATGAATTGAAAATCTATACATGCCAAACAATACATATCCTGTAAGAACAGGTATAAACGTCTACAAATAAAAGGTTCAACATAAAAAAAACTCAACAAATATTTTTCGAGTATCTACTAAGAGTACCATTCCATACCAAATACTGTAGAGACCTCCATAAACAAGAGAGACCCACTTCTGTCTTCAGGGAATCTCTACGCTATCAGGAAAGACTTTAATAAACATGTAATTATCACGAAATCTGATTAGGTCCACAAGGGAAGTAGAAGAACGTGCACTGATGCTCAGAAAGTGTCAGATAATACTTGCTTGTTGTTTTAAGCTGCTAGGGTTTGGGAGGCAAAGTGTTACACAGTCATGGATAACTAATACACAAATACGAAGGTGCCTATTTATATAAACATATACTTATGCATTTTTAATAAGGCTTTTTAAACTCATAGCTTGTCCTGAAATCTCGGTGATATTAATTTTTAAATCTATCCTCTTAAGCCAGCACCAATATTCAGGACCAAACTAACATCTGGAATTTTGGTCTGTTGAGATAGCATTTGACTTGTGGCCTCTTGTTCATTCCACAATAATTCATTGAGTGCTATCTCTAATGGACATTTCTTTCTCAGCAAAACCTGTCTTCAGAAAGTTCACAGAAAATGACCATTTTGCATTTACAGTCAAACCCCCTCTGAGCCAGAGGGACGTAAATGGGCACAGTCCTTTCCTCGAGGAGTTGGATCCGGCAGTATTCCTCTGGCTAGAGTAACTGATCATGTTTGAGTGGCAAGCTTATTTCTGAAGGGACAGGTAGTTCAGAGCTTTGGGCTGGTCCTGTGGGGTTGGAGGCAGAGGCTGTGACCTCAATGCCTCTTCTGGAACAGCACATGCCAGGTCAACTTACAGAATTATTTTTTCTTTCAGATCACTGTCCATACTCATGCAAATACGTCAAAGGTCCTAATTCTGGTAGAAAAGATAATTTTATATTTTCTAAGGTAGGGGTCCCAAAGCCTCTTTGCAAATAACACTGGACACTGTGTATCCCAATTTAACAAATGTAGCCTCCTAGATGGCCCGCAGTGATCCCCGCCTCCTGGTATTCTGTAGGATGGAAAGTTCCAGAAGAGCCAGGGAATTCTGAAGACAGTGAGACATGATATCTCTGTCCTCAAGTTGCTTATTGGACTCGAATTGAGGAGAAAAAACTTGTAAATCAGAAACAAATAAAGAAGATACTCTCAGCACATGGTTAGAATTTGTTATTTTTATGACAACTGAATGGATACACGGTTGTTAATAAATACTAAATGGTGTGGAATTTGTGTAAGTATGAATCAGCTTCACTTCTTATGCAGTTCCCTCCCACATTGCGATGTCATTTCTGAGACGAGAGCATAAAAGACGTTGGCTTCCATCCTGGACCCTCTCCCCCTTTTTCTTGAATCTCTCTTTCTCTGGGGAAGCTCATTGCTAAGTCATGAGCAGTTCCAAGGAGAAGCCCACAAGGCGAGGAATGGAGGCTTCCTGCTCCTGGTCCTGGTCAAGCCTTCAGGTGCCTGCAAGCTTGACTGCAACCTCATGAGAGATGCTGAGCCTGAGGCATCCCATTGAGCCACTCCCAGATTCCCAACCCTCAGAAACTCTGAGATAATATTAGATACATGCTTGTTGTTTTAAGCTGCTAAGATTTTGGAGGCAATGCGTTACGAAGCAATGGATAACTAATACACACCTCTCTTATTTTCTTCCCTGACCAAGCATGGCCAACACCTTTCACAGTCCAGAGAAGACAACACACCTCTCCTTTTTTTTTTTTAATATCAAAAAACAGTAAAAGTGGAATCGATTATTTGTTAGTGAACATTTTCATGGGTGCCATTGCTATCCTCAATAACGTATATGCCCCAAGGTCAGTAGAATTCATTTATGTATTCAGCCAAATAACATTTCCTGGGCTCTCACTAACTATGGTAAACGCAATGCCCATGGGATGGGACACAGAGATGAACAAATGCATTCTCTCTTCAAGGGAAAGCTATTACACATGTGATTATAACGCAGGATGGAAAGTTCCAGAAGAGCTGGGGAATTCTGAAGATAGTGAGACATGATATCCCTGCCCTCAAGTTGCTTATTGGACTCTAATTGAGGAGAGAAAACTTGTAAATCAGAAACAAATAAAGATGATACTCTCAGCACATAGTTAGAATTTGACAATTGAATGGATATATGGTTGTTAATAAATACTAAATGGTGTATAATTTGTGTAAGTATAAATCAGATCCTTATTTTTTCTTTTATGTTCTCTAGATTTTAACAACTCATTGGAGAAAAACACCTCCCAAACAAAACAAAATAACAATCAAACCCCTGTCTTTCCATGCCTTGGAGAAGTGATCTTTCTCCTAGCTCCTTGCTGCACAGAGAGAAAATTAATCCAAAATTTCTCAATTCTGTAAAGCTCCATGGAGGATTCCTATATTGGCTTATACCACCCTATTGTCCAGTTGAAAGAAAGGGCTCATTGCCTGTGAAATATACCAGAACCTCACTATAATATTGTCCTAAAAATACATGCTGTAAAAGTTCTTTTTTGCAAGGCCTTTTATGTCTTTGTTGAATATGGTAATAGAAGATGCTATAGTGGAAGTTCTATGTGGTTTCTTCCCTACCCCCATTTATATTCTTGGATTGGGCTTATGGTAGATTGACTATTTTTTTTTTTTTCTTTTGAGACAGAGTCTTGCTCTGTTGCCCAGGCTGGAGTGCAGTGGTGCAATCTCGGCTCACTGCAACCTCTGCCTCCTGGGTTCAAGCGATTCTCCTGCCTCAGCCTCCCTAGTAGCTGGGATTACAGGGGGCATGCCACTACACCTGGCTAATTTTTGTATTTCTAGTAGAGACGGGGTTTCACCATACTGGCCAGGCTGGTCTCGAACTCCTGACCTCAAGTGATCCGCTCGCCTTGGCCTCCCAAAATGCTGGAATGACGGGCCAGAGCCACCACGCCTGGGCAGACAGACTATTGAATGTGGTGTGCACATGGTGGAGCAGGCATTACATCCATAGTAGCCCAGATGTCTTAGACTAGTACTTTTTTAGACTAAATTTGGCCTTCACCCTGTGTTTGTTGAAGTTATTGTTTTTAATTAAGCAATAATTGAAAATTTGTACTCTCGATTATTACCTTTGTATTACAGCTAAGGAACACTTTTTAAAAAATCTTTTATAATAGAGAAACATTTTCCTTTACTCATGTTGCTATAAAAAATTAGAGAATAAAAAACAGAGTAAAAGAGAGGCCTATTTTGGCCGGGCGCGGTGGCTCACGCCTGTAATCCCAGCACTTTGGGAGGCTGAGGTGGGCACATCACGAGGTCAGGAGATCGAGACCATCCTGGCTAATACAGTGAAACCCCATCTCTACTAAAAATACAAAAAAATTAGCTGGGCATGGTGGCGGGCACCTGTAGTCCCAGCTACTCGGGAGTCTGAGGCAGGAGAATGGTGTGAACCCGGGAGGCGGAGCTTGTAGTGAGCCGAGGTCGCGCCACTGCACTCCAGCCTGGGCGACAGAGCGAGACTCCGTCTCAAAAAAAAAAAAAAAAGAGAGAGAGAGAGAGATGCCTATTTCAAGAAGAGTGTGGATTGGAACACATTAATTCCTGGCTTGCTTTACTCATTACTGTGGCTTGTCCGGCTTCTGTATGCATTTGAGTCTACGACCCCAGCAACAGAGCTCAAGAAAGGCCGCTATTCCCCAAGACTCCTGGGAATCCCTTGATGCTTGGTCCTCACTGTAGCATATCAATTCCCTCATAAAATGTGGTCAAGGGCAACTTAACCAGAGTGTCTTCACATGTGGATAGAGAAGAATCCAGGGGTAAGGCTGTTGCGCTGGCTGTCTTCTAGGTTTAGGCGCTTTCTGTCTAACTCTTCCCTATATGCCAATTCCACAGTGCCTGCCACTCAAGGTCCTGCTTAGGCCAAATGGCCACTTTCTATACCTGGAGGGTCTTGATGAAGAGTCATAAATCCAAACCCTCAAGGTATATTGTGACTGAGCGCCTTTTGCCTGTCCTTGCAGCCCAGATTGACCAGGCTTTGATAAATGCATTCTCTTGGATAAAAGCAAAACCAAACTTATGTTTTAAAAATGGAACTCACTCTGAAGTGACTAGATGTATCATGAGATGCCTGTGCTCACCAGAGGCCCTAGGTAAGGATTTCAAAAAGAAGAGAAAATGGAGGCTCAGAGAGTGCTTTTCAAGGTTGCCTGGCCAGGTCAGTGGCCACCAGCTTTACTTAGTCTACCCATTCAAAGTTGGCCAGGCATGTTGGCTCATGTCTGTAATCCTGGCACTTTGGAAGGCCGAGGCAGGGAGATCACCTGAGGTCAGGAGTTCGAAATTAGCCTGGCCAACATGGTGAAACTCTGTCTCTACTAAAAATACAAAAATTAGCTGGGCGTGGTGGTGCATGTCTGCAATCCCAGCTACCTGGGAGGCTGAGGCAGGAGAATTGCTGGAACCCGGGAGGCGTGGGCTGCGGTGAGCCAAGACGTTGCCACTGCACTCCAGCCTGGGCAATAGAGCGAGACTCCATCTCAAAACAAAATACAACAAAAAACAAAGTAAATCTCATCCAAAAACAACATCCAATCTGCCAAGGGTCCAAATAGATCACAAAGGCTAAGAAGGGATAACTCTCTCTACCTGATTGTCTTTAAGGTGGAACATCAGTCTTCTCCTGCCCTTGGGTTTGGATTTGGACTAGAATTTACAAGATCATCAGCTCTTCTGGTTCTCAGGTCTTTGGACTTGAACTGGAGCTAGACTGCCCACTCTCTTAGGTCTTCAGCTTGCTGACTGCAAATCTTGAGACTTCTCGGCCATCACAATTACAAGCAAGTATAAAAAAATCCTTATAATCTCTCTCTCTTTCTTTCTCTCTCTCCTGAAACTGCTGGTCTGTTTTTGTTCTGTTCTGGAGAACCTAGGTGGGTTCTGTTTCTCTGGAGAACCCAGACTAATAATCAATTCTGTGGGCCTAAGCCCTTCCACAAACTCAGTGTTAGTTGTTGGTTTCTGTTGTCTGTAATCACGTGCTCCCACAGAAACTAAGCCCTGAACTGGGCGCAGATAAGCAATCTAAGTATACATTCTTCCTGATTGCCTTTTTGAGGTACCAATATAATTCCCGCCCAGTATATATGAATCATGGGTAGATGACACTGTTTCAGAGCCTAGGCCTCTGAGGGGGCTGGGTTTGTGTTTTGGACAGTCCTTGTGGGGTGCTTAGCAACTGTGTTAGGCCATTCTTGCATTACTATAAAGAAAGGCCTGAGACTGGGTAATTTGTTGAGAAGAGAGGTTTGATTGGCTCATGGTTCTGCATGCTGTATAGGAAGCATGGTGCCAGCATCTGCTCAGCTTCTGGGGAGGCTTCAGGGAGCTTTTATTCATGGCAGAAGGTGAAGTTGGGGCAGGCATGTCACATGGTGTGAGAGGGAGCAAGAAAGGGGGGAGGGAGATGCCACACACTTTTACACTGCCAGATCTTGCGAGAGCTCACTCACTATCAGGAGGACAGCACCAAGAGGATGGCACTAAACCATTCATCAGAAACCCACGACGACCATCCAGTCACCTCCTACCAGGCCCCACCTCCAACACTGGGGATTACAATTCAACATGAGATTTAGAAGGGATGACATCCAAACTATATCAGCAGACAAGTACCCCCTTCTCAGTTTTTCTTTTGCAATTTCCAACAGCCTACCCCTTCTTCCCCACACTTGATGCCCGGGGTTTGCGTAACTTGGCAAAGTGGTTATTAACATCATTTTTTTTCCCACGCCCCACCATCATCACAATATCACAAGGGCACTACCATGCAGCAGCTCTGTTTTGTTGTTTATTTGTTTTGAGGTGGAGTCTCATTCTGTGTCCCAGGCTGGAATGCAATGGCACAATCTCGGCTCACTGCAACCTCTGCCTCCTGGTTTCACGCAGTTCTCCTGTCTCAGCCTCCTGAGTAGCTGGGATTACAGGTGCCCACCACCACGCCTGGCAAATTTTTTGTATTTTTAGTAGAGAAGGGGTTTCACCATGTTGGCCAGGCTGGTCTCGAACTCTTGACCTCAGGTGATCCACCCATCTCAGCCTCCCAAAGTGCTGGCATTACAAGCGTGAGCCACCGCGACCAGCCACAGCAGCTGTTTATATCAGATACCCTGTGCTAGCTTCTCATGAAACAGCATCCTATTCCTCAAATCAGTTGGAAGCTCAGAAAACAGAAATTAAATGTGAAGCAAGAGGGATGAAGACCAGCCAAGAAAAGAGAGGACAGGTGTGGTTGGATGACAGGCAGAGAGAGACTGCAGGCAGGGGTGCAGCACTCTCCCCAGCATCTCCTGAAGCTCCCAGAGCATGCTGTGGCTAAGATTTGCATGAATGCATTTGCTCAGGGTGAGCAAATTGGAGCACCAAGTTGGAGCCAGGCACAAAACCATAAACCCCTCCCGAGAGAAGCCATTAAGAGTTAAAAACTGGGTAAAATTCCTTTTACCATGATTTTACTTGAATCTGGGAATGTACCCCCTCATTTTGCTCAAGCTTAGAGTCAGAAGGGGCTCATTAAACTCACAAATTTCTCCAAATGCATTTGAAATAACCAAGATGAAGTCAAGGAGGAATCATCGCTGGGTATCAGCCCATTGTTCAGAAAGCAGCATACCGGATGATCCCTGATCTTGAAAACATTCACTGTTTCTAGGTAGTACTGATTGAAGACCATAAAATTCAAAGTCAGCCCTCATCCTAAATGAAATTCTCAAAACGATCTCCATAGTGAATTTGGGTTTTACTAGTTCTTTCCCTCTTGGGGAACATGTGTTTCAAGGTGTGAAAAGCTTTATACTACTCTCTCCTCCCAAAAAATTCCATATGTATAAGCACACGCTATTTTGCATGGAGTTTCATTTAGGACAATATTCCTATTCCTGCTGCGCAGGGAGGCATGGACCGCAATCCCCACCCAAATCAAGAACCTTTAAGCTTGAGGCCAGTGCAAGAGTATCATCCAAGTTTCTGAGGGTGATGGCAAAATATTCTGGTTCTATAGAAATTGTAAGTCTCTAGGAAAAGATGCAAATAACTAAAGCAAAGTGGTAGAGATGGATAAGGCCGGATGCAAGGAGATGAGTCCATGATGGCCAGCAGCCATTTCAGCAACTCATGGGGCAGCTTACTTGATAATGAAGCCAAACCAGAAGACAGCAGAGAAAAGAAGGAGGAGAGACTAAGTCCTCATGGCATAGTCTGGGATCTTGCAATCAGATATTATTGGAGCCATCACCTCCTTGAACTTTCTAGGTATGGGAGCTAATCAGTCCCTTTCGGTTAAAGCTCATTTGAATTGGATTTCTATTACTTACAACCCACATAGTCATCAATATTGTCGTGGACCATGTGTCAGGCCGGGAGCTAAGAGGTCACACAGGAGCTAAGAGGTCTTCAATGTAGATCAGATTCTACCACGAAAACCTCCCTGCAAGCCTCTCCTTTGGGTCTCAGCTTCTCCATCTGTATAATGAGGGGACTGGGTAAGATGCATTCTAGCTTCCTCCAGTTCTCAAACTCCACGACAGGAGGCAGAAGCATGACCTTGCCCATCAGTCACGTGTGAATGTCATGGGAGTTGAGAAGCAAAAAAGTATGCTTGCCTGTGCAGGGCAGGTGAGGTGAGGGAGTCAGGTGTCTTGTTTGGGTTGCCTGGGGTCCCTCATGCCTGCCATCATCCAACTCCATGTTGGACCACTTTGCTTCTGTTGCCTGCTATTCTGTACAGGGCCATTCCTGTGCCAGTAATCTGTTACTTCCTCTCTGGGGCTGGTGTCCAGTCAAGAGTTTTTGGGAAACCCCAAGCAGTGACTCCAGTCCAGAATGTGCATTTATACATTTGCTAAGCAAGTGGCATCCAGAGCCCTTTCCTTGGCTCCTCTTTGTGTTTTCAAAAGGGAAGAAAGAGTCCAGCAATACAGTCAGATGACCATGTATCCTCTGCAGATTCATCTTGGTGATGGAGGATACGTTCCAGTTTATCTGTTGGTTAGCACAGACACAGGAAGTATCTGAACACGTCCTGCTGGATTGCTCCTTTCCACTCTCCCTCTCTGCCTCTGCCACTTTCTCATTCTATAGCTGTGGCGATGGCACTGTCTGGTGCCTTACACCCGGGCTTTGGACCAGAAAGATCCGAGTTCACATCCCTGCTCTGCCAGGTACCAATGGTGTGACCTTGAGCTAGTGACTTAGTCTTCTCGGTCTCGGTTCCCTCCTCTGTAAGATGCAGGGTTGTATGAAGATTGAAAGGGGAGATGTCCAAAGTGCTTACAGCAAGTCTCAGCACATGGCTGTTATTCAGCCAGTGCTACCAGGGCTTGTTGAGAACAATCTAACCAGTTTGTCCTTTGGACAAGCTTCTGAGTAGATATCCTGTTTACTTGCTGTGCAGAGCTCAAACCACAGGTCCCCTACCCTCTCCTGCTATCCTGCAGCTCCTGGTCCTGCCTCTGTTCCAGGTTTTAGGTTACAATGTGGTGGTGACAGAAACAGGTTTTAACTTCTTTTCATGTACTTTTTTAGCTGGAAGATCTTGGGCACATTATTTAACTTCTTTTAGCTGCTGCTGCTCCTGTTTTTTCTTTTTCTTTTTTTTTTAGCTGCAAAATGCTGATCTAATCCACCCTTTGATGTTGTGAAATTTGAAGTAGTCAGTGCATCTAAAGGACTTAGGACAGCACCCCCTCCCAGAATCAGAGACCCCCACCCCCATGGCTGAGGAGACGAGATGAATTCTCAGCCAGAATCTCAGCTTTAGGATGACTAACCATAGTCAGTAAATACAGCAGATAAAAATTAAAAGTGAGGAAAAACGGGAGAAAATGAAGCAGAGGGTGTACACTGCCCAGGTAATTCTAAACGTCTAGGTTGTTAAAATGTGGTGGAGGGCTGGGCACGGTGGCTCACACCTATAATCCCAGCACTTTGGGAGGCCAAGGTGGGCGGATCACAAGGTCAGAAGATCGAGACCATCCTGGCTAACATGGTGAAACCTCATCTCTACTAAAAACACAAATAATTAGCCAGGTGTGGTGGTGGGCACCTGTAGTCCCAGCCACTCGGGAGTCTGAGGCAGGAGAATGGTGTGAACCTGGGAGGCAGAGCTTGCAGTGAGCCGAGATGGCGCCACTGCACTCCAGCCTGGGCGACAGAGCGAGACTCTGTCTCAATAAATAAATACATGAATAAATAAATTTTAAAAATGTGGTAGAAATGCAGTGTTTCAAGGGACAACTAGAAGAATTATGGGTTCCCATGAGGACACCACAGGCTCTGGCTTTAGCTAAATATAGAGCACACATGGACATAAATATGGGAGCAATGCACACTGTGAACCACTTGGGGGTAAAGAGGATGAGAGGTATGGGTTGAAAAACTACTGATCAGATACTATGCTCACTAACTGGGTGACGGGATGTGTACCCCAAACCTTAGCATCATGTAACATCCCCATGTAACAAACCTGTACAGGTACCCCTTCCATATAAAATAAAAGTTGATTTTTTTTTTAAAGGTGCTTCCATTCAGGAATCCATGGAGCACAATTTTCCAGCTCAAATCAACATGGGGTGGGGAACGGGGATCCTTCCTAGGAGGCAGGGTCAAGCCCAAACAGTCCCACAGGACAGGCTGCCGCACCAGCGACTATGATGGTGGCAAAGGACTTGGACTTGCCACCGTGGAGGGGTTTGCACTAGACCGAGCTACTTGTGAATGAAGAACTGGAGCCCTCTCACCTAGGGTTCAAGGGGAAAAAGAAATGAAGAGATTCTGAATACGCTGGATGAGGAAGAATGGTACCCCAAGTGAGACAGGTGACTGAGACCTCCACCGGTGCCAACCCTAGCCTCCACGGTTAGCTTATACTGGAATTAACCACGGAAGAGGAGACTTTTCCCAATTGAATTCGAGTCCACATAGATTGAGACTAAAGTTATTGACCCACTAGCATCCTAGGGAGGCTAAAACCAAGATATTTTCCTTTCACCCTCCATTTCTTACATACCACTAGATCCCTGCTATGGTCTTTGGCAACAGAAAGGTCTGTTTGCATTGCTATGTACTGGGCCCTGGGAACATCACTGGACTTGGAATAAGGTGTCTAGGCTGGGATTTAATTATTTTTTAATTTTTTATGTGTGGCCAATGCTGTCACTCCTCTGCTCAAATTAGCACGCAGCATTGCAGTGATGTAAACAACTTCTTTTTTGTTGTTTTATGAAATAGGGTCTTGCTCTGTGGCCCAGGCTAGAGTGCAGTGGCATGATGATAGCTCATTGAAGCCTGGACCTCCTGGGCTCAAGTGATCCTCCAGCCTCAGTTTCCCAAGTAGCTGGGCCTATAGGTGTGCACCACCACACTCAGCTAAGTTAATTTTTTTTTTTTTTTTTTTTTTTTGTAGACACGGGGTCTTGCCATGTTGCTCAGTCTTGAACTCCTGGCCTCAAGTGATCCTCCCACCTTGACCTCCCAAAGTGCAAGGTTACAGGCTTGAGCCACTGTGCCCAGCCTCAACCACTTCATACTTCAAACACATGCAATACTCAGCCTAAGGGTTTTCTCCCTGCTGGCGGGAACCCTGGGAGCCTGTGCTAGAGACAAATGGGAGATGGAGGGTGAATACCCCGGCTCCCTCTCATCTTGGCTGGGATCACTCCAAGATGTGTGTTCTACACTGTGTCCCAGAGTTCCCCAGGAGGATTGATCCTCAGGTGTGCTCAGTACAATTCCAGTCAATACAGCACCTTTACTGACTGCCTTCACTTTCCTAATCGCCAACCAGGCTTCCTGGACCACCATGTTGGTGTTCCATAACAAAGTATCATGGTCGGGGAGGGGCTTCAACAACAGAAGTTTATTGTCTCACGGTCCTGGAAGCCAGAAGCCCGGGATCAAGGTGTGGGCAAGGCTGGCTCCTTCTCACAGCCATAAGGAAGAATGAATTCCAGCCTCTCTCCAGGTTTCTGGTGGTTTCCTGGCAATCTTTGACGTTCCTTAGCTCATAGATGGATTACCTCGTTCTCGGCCTGCGTGTTTGCGTGCTGGTCTCCCTGAGCGTATATGTCTGCCTCCACATTTTCTCCTTTTAAAAGCACACCGGTTGGCTGGGTGCAGTGGCTCACGCCACTCAGCACTTTGGGAAGCTGAGGTGGGCGGATCACCTGAGGTCAGGAGTTCGAGACCAGCCTGGCCAACATGGTGAAACCCCGCCTCTACTAAAAACACACAAATTAGCTGGGCATGGTGGCCCATGCCTGTAATCCCAGCTACTTGGGAGGCTGAGGCAAGAGAATTGCTTGAACCCGGGAGGCAGAGGTTGTAGTGAGCCAAAATTGCACCACTGCACTCCAGCCTGGGTGGCAGAGCAAGACTCTGTCTCAAAAATAAAATAAAATAAAATAAAATAAAATAAAATAAAATAAAATAAAATAAAATAAAAAAAAAAAGCACACCAGTTGTGTTGGATTAGAGCCCACCCTAATGACTTCATTTTAACTTGATTAAAGACCTCTCTCTCTTCAAATCAATTCACATTCCCAGTACCAGATTTTAGGGCTTCATTATGTGAATTTTTGGGGAAACAAATTCAACCCATAGCATGAAACCATTTGTAACTAAAAGCCTAATGTTTTCAGGGTAGTTATGAGGCTAGTGCAGTGATTATATCTATAAATGTTTTGAGCTCTTACTTAATGGTGGGTGGGACATGTGAGATCTTTGGTGTAGAACAAATTTAAATTTCGAGGTCCTGAAGAAATCTTGTGCATTCCAGGAGTAAATACCCAAGCTGCATCCACTGAAGAACCCCGATTCTACCCAGGCGTCGGGGTGAACAGAACCGAGCACCAACAGAGCAGAATAAAGAATCAGGGACTGGACACAGTGGCTCACGCCTGTAATCCCAGCACTTTGGGGGGCCAAGGCAGGAGGATCATCTGAGGTTAGGAGTTTGAGACCAGCCTGACCAACATGGAGAAACCCCGTCTCTACTAAAAATACAAAATTAGCTGGGTGTGGTGGTGCACGCCTGTAATCCCAGCTACTGGGGAAGCTGAAGCTGGAGAATCACTTGGACCTGGGAGGTGGAGGTTGCAGTGAGCTGAGATCGTGCCATTGCACTCCAGCCTGGGCAACAAGAGAAAAACTCCGTCTCAAAAAAAAAAAAAAAGCAATTGGGGAAGATGAATTTTGAATTTGAAGAACTAAGACTTTAATTCCTTTAAACTTTAACTTATACAAGAGACATAGATGCAGCCTTTAGACTTAATTTCTTTTCAGAAATTATGTAATGGGAGAAAGGTTATATTCACATTTTCGGCACCTCTAGTTGTTTTTGTGCAATCATTTGATTCCATTGCACGATTTCTGATGCCTTACATTGGACACCTGCTTGGTGGGCGTCATTTGAGATGGGAAAGTGCATAGAAAGTGGATTTTCATCTTAGGGCACAGCACAGCCTTGAAGTTAATGTAATTAATATGCTGCTTTCATTATTGAAACTTCTGGGAGCAAATGTGGACTGCCCACCAGCATTACCCAGGGGACCCCAAGGCACGGTAGTTGGCACCGAGGGAGTGCTGACACGGCTGTTTGGGCTGCCCTAATGGGGCTGAATTTCTCCCCACAGAGGTGCCCACAGACTTGGTTCACCATGAGCTTCCTTAAATTCAGCAGCTTGAGAGAGACACGAGCTGGTGAATTTTGTCTTTTGTGGGGACTGGGGAGGTGAACCCCTAATTTCTTGGCACCTCTTCCCACCTGTCCTTCCTACTCTCCCAAGAGATGGAAACTCAGTGCCGGTGGCTCAGCCCCGTCTTCCCAGGATCCCTTTTATGGACTTGAGTGCCCCCGGGATGCTCTCTGTCCCTCTGCAGCTGCTGAAGCCGCCTCCACTGGTGATGGGGATTCCTGCCTCCCCGATTCTGCCTTCAGTGGGTAGGTTGAATTCTGGAGCCCAGAATTAGGAAGCACATTTTGCTGCTCCTCTTGGTAAAGTCTCCCAGCTCTCCAGTTTTTTTGTTTTGTTTTGTTTTGTTTTTTGAGACGGAATCTTGCTCTGTAGCCCAAGCTGGAGTGCAGCGGCATGATCTGGGCTCACTGCAACCTCCGCCTCCTGGGCTCGATGGATTCTTGTGCCTCAGCCTCCTGAGTAGCTGGGACTACAGGCACATGCCACCATGCCCAGCTATTTTTTTTGTATTTTAGTACAGACGGGGTTCCACCATGTTGCCCAGTACGGTTTCGAACTCCTGAGCTCAGGCGATCCACCCGCCTCGGCCTCCCAAAGTACTGGCATTGCAGGTGTGAACCACCACGCGCGGCCCAACTCTTCTTATCAGTAGCAAAGTGGATCCTGTTATCAACTGCTGGATCAATTGATTGCTGTGGCTACTTTTTGTTTGGCTCTGAACTTGGAGAGGGATTTAAGGGGAGATCAAGTGTCACTCCAGAAGACCTTAAACACAGACATTGAGGTCACAGGGCAGAGTAGAAATCGGATCTCATTCCTCAGGCTCACATGGAGATGGTAGGAGAAGGCAAAGCTGCGGAATGCTGAAGCTTAGAATTAAAACTTAAGCACAGACTCTTAAATAAATTAGTCGTAACACAAGTAGACACACGGTACATTTTAACTGAGAGCTCTGCTATTTTACAACATTTGAAGATTTTAGCAGAGAAAATTCTCTACTTCTCTTCCCTGATGATAATCTCAAAGAGGGTTGGAAAATTCTCAAGACGGATTTTACTTTACTTTAATTAAAAATCATGGGCCAGGCACAGTGGCTCACACCTGTAATCCCAGCACTTTGGGAGGCTGAGGTAAGCGGATCACCTGAGGTTGGGAGTTGGAGACCAGTCTGACCAACATGGAGAAACACTGTCTCTACTAAAAAAAAAAAAAAAAAAAATACAAAATTAGCCTGGTGTGGTGGCGCATGCCTGTAATCCCAGCTACTTGGGAGGCTGAAGCAGGAGAATCGCTTGAACCCGGGAGGTGGAGGTTGCAGTGAGCTGAGATTGTGCCACTGCACTCCAGCCTGGGCGACAAGAGTGAGACTCCAGCTCACAAAAAAAAAAAAAAAAAAAAAAAAAAAAAAAAAAAAAAAAATCATGAATTTAGTTTATTTTGGAGATGAGTGAGTTGGAGGGCAGGTGACGCCAAAGAAAACATCAGGTGAGGATCATTGCCACAGTGGATTTTGATATCATTTTCCTTAAGGGGTGTATGCACATCTTATGAAGGTTTGCAGTGAAAGCCTTTGCAAAAGTTTGAGAGTTACTCTGTGTGTGAACTCATACTTTGAAGTCTATTAAATAAAACTCTACTATTATAATCCAGGTAGGTTCAATAAGAAAAAAATATATACTCTGCAGTTAGTACAGGAATTGAGGTGGCCAGATTTCTTGTTTTATAGCTTTCAATTTACCTGTCTTCTAAGTTGAGCAAATCTTGTGATCTCTCAGGTGGTGACTCTGCTTAAGATTTACAAAAAAATTTGAAACTTGACGGATAGTGGAAGCTCTGGGAACTCTTATATTCAAAGTGCAAAAAAAGGAGAACAATCCTGCTATAAAATTAGCCAGAGAAACACATCATTTTGGCAGCAGGAAGACCACAGAATGTAATCAGAATTCTAAGGGAAGCAGCAAAATACGTAGGTCACATGAATAAACAATGCACCTTTAATGTCTCCACATCCCTGTGGGAGGCTCAAGAGGAATGAGTCACTGGGGATTAGCTTCTGGAATTAAGAAAACACGCTCTCCTCCATTAATGACATCTTGCCTTATCTTCCCATCCCAGTTAATACCATAATTGCACCCCATCAGAGCCCTGGAGAGTGGGCAGGAAGGCCAGGGGCCTCCAGTTCAATGGAGACTCTCCCTTGCTCTCTCAGATGACTGCAGGCCTCCTGTTAGAATGATTTCCATTTGCAAACGAGGTGGGCTACTCTTGATTTATTTCATTACTGGAGCAAAGCTCCATCCTCCATCTCTGGATGTGTCTTGTGCCTTATCTCCCAGGAGCCCCTGGGCCACAGAGGTAGACTGCTGGCTGGAACTTAATTAGGCAGCCTTTGAAGATCCAGTGGCCCCTCTGGCAGCCAGCCACCTTATCTCATGGTGCAGAAATCCCACGGGGAGCTGTTCCTGCGAGCACTGGGGCCCATTCAGGAGAGACTTGAGATGTATTTTTGATTTGCAAAACAAAACAATACAAAATAAAACCTTTCTTTTAATACTTGGGAAGCCCAGATCATGTTTGGAAGAGCCAAAACAATTCAGGGTTGCCAGATTCTTAAAGGTTATGTAATTCAAGGAGGGTGGGTTGGGGTAGAAAAGAGAAGTGAGGACCAAGAGAGAGACTTGACTGATTGGCCAAGCTCACCCAAACAGCTCAATGAGACAAGCTAATGGTGCATGGGTTCCCCAAAGAAAGAAAGAAAACAGACATGGCATTCCTGAGAAGGGTAATTCTATAAATGACCCACGTGTCCAGGAGCAGGGACCAGCTCACCTTGGCTGGTGCTGTAGGGTTAAACTGCCACAAGGTGGCAATGAACAAGACCACTTTTGCTTTTATGGAAAGTGCTTTCGGTGCTCAGTTTTGGGTACTGACACTTACAAAATCAGGCCAACAGGGATTTTTGTAGTGTCCGAACAAGAACGTTTCAGCCCCCAAATGCAAATGTCAGAACAAGTCTTCTTTCCTCTTAAGTACAAAATAAACGGAATTCCAGGCTTGGCTCACCTGCAAGTGTGTGTGGTTTCTGGTGCTTCTGACCCCTTTCCTATGGAGTGCATTGCACCAAGTTAACCCAGCAGCAACCAGCTGAGTCCCCAAGGAGCTGCTTCTGGGCACCCAAGCCTGCTGGTTGAGAAGGTGTAGCTGCAACAGCAATAGACGGTTAGGGGGCTTCAGCAGGTCCTCTGTGACGATCTCATACAGCAGCAAAACCTCCAAGGGTATAGTGAGCTTCTATGACAGTCCCTGTTCCTGCAGCTAAAAAGTCTTGCTGATTTCTCTGAGCCCCAAGTTTTAAAGCACAAGCCTTGGTGGATGGGAAGTGATTTGTATCCAATTAGCATATCAGGCATTTGGTAAGCCGGACTGAGTGAAATGGTCAAAAATGTAAGTTTATTGCCAAAGCAGCAATCAAAATCATGTCCAATCTTCTCTTTGTATAACACCTTGTAATTTTCAAATGAGGCTTTCTCAGTCATCATCTTTTTTGATCCTCACAACAACTCTGTGAGGTGGGCAGGAGTATTATCAGAAACTCATCTGGTTTGTAAGGCATTTCTAAGTGGATTAGAAAGATGTCCCTTCCCCTGCAGGGGGACAAAGCCTAGCTCAGCTGGACTTCAGCACCCACTTGCTCCTCAGCTGGGTTCCTTTGTGTAGTGCACAACCTGTTCAACCCTACATGGCAGCCCTGGGAAGTCTCTCAATTTCTTAGGTGAAGAAATTAAGGCTCGAAAGGTTTCTTGACTCGCTCAAGGTTACTTAACTTAGATCTTCTGGCTACAGGTCCAGTGTTGCCTTTACCATACACATCTATCTTCCCAACTCTCCTTTTTGCTTTACCTCAACAATTTTTTTTGTTAAAAAAAATTACATTTAATGTGAGCATACACCATTCTTTCTCATTCTCACCCAAATGTCCCTCTTGCTGAGTTGAATTAAATGCCCCCATCATGAGCCAGCTTTATGGGATTTTGACTCACTATGTAAAATTGCACCAAAAATTTTAATCCTCTGAGACATTTGAGGGTTGCAGCTGCAAACAATTAATTTGTGTTAAAATCCAAACATATCTGGATGCGGCATAAATCACTGCTTTCCAAACTCTGTTCCTTAGGATACAAATAATCTCAGACTTGAGGGGCCTCAGAATCACCTGGAGGACTTGTCAAAGCTCGCTGGCCCCACGCCCAGGGTTTCTGATTCAGCAGGTCCGGGGTAGGGCATGAGAATCTGAGTTTCTCAAAAGTTCCCAGGTGCTGCTGCTGCTGCCGGAACAACATGCTGGGAAGTCCAGTTCCAGACGACGCTAATGGAAGTTCAATATAATTTTAGTTTTAGGGTTTAAAAAATATATATATACACACATATATACATGTATTATATATACTAATACTAATATATATGTATTATATATACTAATACTAATATATATATTAGAATACATATATATATATATATATATATATATATATATATTAGTACTCTCATGGAAGTTAATTCAGAAGATAGACTTGAAAAAGCCTATCACAAGCCATAAGAAGCCAGTGTTGCTTTCCGAGCTTAATTAATGTATCTTCCAGTCATTTAAACAATCATAAGAGCTGAAGATGGTCCAGGGGCTGCTCAAGGCCCTGGGGCTTCAGACGCCTGGTCCTTGGTCTCCAGGAGCTCTCAGTCCATCAGGGGCTCAGAGAAGCAAACAGGCCATGACAACCCAATGGATTGCATACTCTGTCCTGCATATGATCAGTGCTAGTCATCTGGGGCCTGGGGGTGATGGTGGTTCACTGAGACAACAGCAGGAGAGAGGAAGGTGGCTGTCAGCCCTCAGAACCTGTCTGCGTCACTCATCTGCTTTGAACACGATGTCTTTTATATTTCTAAGTCATAGACCTGGACACCTGACTTAACACGTGTAGTGTGCCTTGGGAATTCACAGAACGTCACAGGTGACCAGGACGGGCTTCATGGACGAGTGACCTATGCATGGCATCCCCTCTGCCAGAACAGAAGAGCACCATGTTGATTTAATGCTCTGCTATGGCTGCCTTGAAATTCCTAATAATGTTTGAACAAGGAGCCCTGCACTAGGCCCCCTGCAAAGTATGTAGCCAGTTCTAAGCCTGACTTAATCAGTCATTCCTCAGACATCTTTCTGAGCAACCACAAAGTGTCATATACTGAATGAGGCATTAGAGGGTCCTGCTTCAGTAGGATGGGGTTCCTGTCGAGGAGCTAGTCACTAAATGCAGAAGACAGACACATAAATGGGAATTGACAATCCAGTGTGGTAGAGAACAGAACACACCCGATCCTTCATGTCTACAGGAGAGAATTTATTTCTGCCAGTCTCTCCAGCTGTCAGTACAAAGCTCTGCATTTCCTATCAACCCACGGACGACTGGAGTCCTCCCCCAGGTAATTTATGGAGAGGGGTTGCGGGGAGTCTCCGTCACCTAGAATATCACCCTCCTGCCAAGGTTAGCATTTGTCAAAGTCATGGTCATTAATGCACATTTTTTACAGAGTAGCTTCTTTGCAGCTGAATTCTTTAAAGGGCTGGGGACATGCAGTGAACTAGACAGATAAAGATCTTCACCTTGGTGGAGCTGGTGTTCCAGCAAACAGACATAATAGAACAATAGACCTAATGAATAAGTAGATTATGTAACCTCTTAGAGGGGGAGAGGTGCAGTGAGAAAGAAAAAAGTAGAGCCAGAACAGTGGGTTTGGGAGTAGATGGGGGTGGGACGTGGTTGGGATGAACTGAAAAGGCAAGCACTGAAGGAGGTGAGATGTTAACCATGCTGAAGGAGAACCCTCCGGGCAGAAGGAGCAGACAGCAGAGTCTAGAGCCTGTGCTTTGGAGGAACAAACAGTGAGACGTCAGCGTGGGTGATGTGGGGTAAGTATAAGAGGTAGGGGAGAAAAGAAAAGGTCAAAGCATTACGAAGGGAGCTACTCATGTTGGGCATTGTAGGCCTGCACTGTCCAATATGGCGGCCACTGCCTCATGTGACTATTTTCCTTTAAATTAACATAAAATAAAATTTCAAATGTAGTTCCTTAGTCACATGAGTTACATTTTAAGTGCTCAGTAGCCATGTGTGGCCAATGGCTACCATACTGGACAGTGTACATCTAGAACGTTCCTGTCACTGCATAAAGTTCTAAGTGAACAGCAAATTTAGAGACTTTAGTTTTTACTCCTAGTGGAATGGGGCGCTATGGAGAGTTTGAGCAGAGGAGAGACATTCTGGCTATTATATTGAGGAGGGGGTCTAAGTGGGTAAAAACTCCTAACTCTGTTAGGAGGCAGTTGTAGTTTTCAAAGCAGCAATCACTAATGGTGGCTTAGATCAGGGCAGCAGAGGAGGTGGTGAGAAGTGCTCAGTGCGTTGATATTTTGAATGCAGAGCCAACAGAACTTGCTGATGGATTGCATAAGGAGCATGGAAAAATACAAAAGAGAAGGAGGAAGGATGATGGCCAGGCCTGTGCAGCTAGAAAGCTGTGGTCAGCATCTTCTGAGAAGAAGAGCCTGTGAGCAGGGCAGGCTTTGGGTGTGGAGAAAAATGACGAATTTAGTTTTTGATATTTTTTGTGTGTGATATGTATTGGATATCCCAGTAGAGCACTGAGTAGACAGTTGGCTGTAAGAGCCTGGAGTTTAGGAGACGAGTCTGGACTAGGTATTTACAATGGGCAGTTGTTAGAACGGAGACGCAATAAAGACCCGAGACTGGGTGAATTTGTTAAGGGAGTGAAAATAGAAGAAGACCTGTTAGAAGAGGTGGAAGGCTTCATAGTACTAAGGGCTTACATAGGGGAACAGCAGGAACTGGAGGAAACTGGAAACTTCTACTTTAGCCTATCAGCCACGAGGAACCTTGGAAGACTTTTAGGAATCATGTCATGAGCCCCTCCTTGACTCCTATGGTAATTTCTCATTCATTTCACAAGGTTAAGAGAAAATGCCACTCAGAGTAGAAGCCAAAACCCTTCCAGTGGCTGCCAAGCCCTCCATGACAGGTCCCCATAAAACTCTCACTTGTCCCATCTGGTCTCCTACTCATTGCCGCTCATACCCTGTGCACTTTGTGTTTACACATTCTGGCCTCCTTGCCATTTGCCAGGCACACTCCTTCCCCAGGGCCTTTGCACCAGCTGCTCCCTGTGTCTAGATGTCTAGAATGTTCTTCCCCCAGATACCTGATGGCTTACTCTCTTGCCTCCACATGAATCTTCCCATTCCCTGTCCCCTTGTTCTGCCCTCTCTTTTCCACTAATATTTGTCCCCATCTGACATGTCATACGTCTTGCTTATTGCTGATTCCCCTTCTCCCCACACCAGAAAGTCAGCCTCCTGAGGGCGGGGATGTTTGTTTAGCTTGTTTTGCTCATTGACGTATCCCCAGCATTGGGAACAGCACCAGGCACCTGGCGGGCACTTGGTAAATATCTGTGTTGAGTAATTCAATGTAAGCCTATACCCACAGGACTGTGCTCAGAGATCATCCAGAGCATCTGCAAAGGGATGAACAGAAACAGAGAAGCAGGGCATGCTGTGTTGCTCAGAATTTTTTTTTTTTTTTTTTTTGGCTTTAGGGAAATAACTTTTTGACCTCTCTTGTAGTTTAACTGGTGGCAGGGGGAGTGAAAAGGGAAACCCAAAAGGGAGGCAAAACTGGGATGAGAGCTGGTTTGTTGCTTTCAGAAGTGCAAAAATCCTGCCACCACCTTTTAGAGGACATGAAAAAATGGGAACATGTCATCCCGTCTCTGGATGGGATGATGGCAGCTTCTCCTCCTCCTCCTTTTTCTTTCTCATTTTCTTTGTTGCTGTCACTTCAAACGCTGCCCTCTCTGACTTCTTTTAAATAGCCAGGGTAGAAACATACAGGGGGGAGGTACCGTGTGTGTCTTTGAAACCTGGTCCAGCAATGCATCACCTGCACATGGCTCTCAGCATGCAGAGCCTCCCGGCTTCTCATGTCCGACCCACAGGCTGCAGTGACTGCAGCTCCTGGCAGGGGCACGGATTCTCAGAGGTGGAGGCAGGGGAAGGGGGAGGAGAGGAAGGATGTTTGACAAGGCTCCTACCTTTTTTTCTTTTAATAAAAGTACAGCAAATTGATCCTGTTGGAAAAATTGGACAAGCATTTTTACAGTGCGTTGTTTCTGACTGCCGGGGTGAGGTGAGGAAGAGCGAGAACAAAGACGCAGGTCTCACCATCTAATTCTTTTTGTCCAGCATAAAGCATCATTTTTCATGATTGTTGAAAATTACGCACCGGCCTCAGTGAGGACTTGAAAGGGAAGCTGAGCCCTTCAACACATGCGTTTCATCGACTGTGTTCTGAAAATGCTCCTCATTGCTGTAAATATGCCCCAGTCTTAGGAGTTAAGGAGAACGGCAGTGAGCTGGAGCCCCCAACTGTGGGATGTGGGGATGAGTGGGAGTCAGGGTTCCTTTGAGAAATGGGGGGAGTGGTTCTCAGATCACAGACTGACATGGTTTTATCTAGAAGAAACACATGGCTCTGACTCACTGAATTTCCATGCAGGATCTAACTGGAACACATCAAGGGAACCTCAATGTTTTTAGCACCAGCTTCACAAGAGGAGAATGAGACAGTTTTTATCTATTTCCTCTGGAGGACAAAAGGTCCAGATCCAGGGTAGTTGGTGAAAGAAGCTGAAGTGTCAGGCAGGGAAACAGAACTTTTAAAAAGTGATAATAAAATGAACTAAGATCAGCTGAGTGTGTTGGAGAGGTGCATGCAAAGTATCTTGAGAAGAAGGCTTTGGAATCAGACAGACCTAAGTGAAATCCTCTTTGCTCCACTGACCAGCTGTTGGACCTTAGCCAAGTAACTTAACATCTTAGGGCCTTGATTCTCCTCTCTGTAAAATGGGAATAATACTAGTAACTACCTCTCAGGATTGTTTTAAGATTTTTTTTTTTTTTTTTTTTGTTTGAGACAGAGAATCACTTTGTTGCCTAGGCTGGAGTGCAATGGTGTGATCTCAGCTCACTGCAACCTCTGCCTCCTGGGTTCAAGTGATTCTCCTGCCTCAGCTTCTGGAATAGCTGGGATTACAGGTGCCTGCCACCACATCTGGCTAATTTTTGTAGTTTTAGTAGAGACGGGCTTTCACCATGTTGTCCAGGCTGGTCTTGAACTCCTGACCTCAAGTGATCTGCCCGCCTTGGCCTCTCAAAGTGCTGGGATTGTTTTAAGGTTTAAACAAGAAAATGCACATCAGTGCCTGGCACAAATCCCTCAATAATTGCTAGCTGCCACTTCCTTCTCCACCACCACAACCAGCACTGCCATGGTCATTATCATTATCCTCATTAACTTAATTCTGACTCAACCACTTCCTGTTTGAGTGACTGTGGGTAGGTCATCTAATCCTGTGTGTGTGTGCATTTCATTTTCTTTTTTCTTTTCTGTTTTTTTTTTTTTTTTTTTTTGAGACGGAGTTTTCGCTCTTGTCGCCCAAGCTGGAGTGCAGTGGCACAATCTCGACTCACTGCAACATCCGCCTCCTGGGTTCAAGTGATTCTCCTGCCTCAGCCTCCCGAGTAGCTGGGGCTTTAGGCACCCGCCACCATGTCTGGCTAATTTTTGTATTTTTAGTAGAGATGGGGTTTCACCATGTTGGTCAGGATGGTCTAGATCTGCTTTTCTTCATCTGTAAAATGGACATTTTGACAGTATTTGACTCAGATTCACTGATACAATTTGTGTTAAGCACAGTGACTTAGTGGCAGCACATAGTAATGTCCTATAGAGAGTCACCCATATGGTAGGCCCTGTCACCATCCCCATTCTAAGATGAGGTAGCTGCGGTTTAAAGAGCTTGCTGAAGGTCACAGTTTTAAGCAGGGCTCTTAACTGCTGCCGTCAGCTGCACGCTCCCAGAAGCAGCCCTGGAGACCAGGGTCTGGGTGTAATTGGGTCCCAGGAGGCAGTAGTGGGGACGAAGGCAGGGAAAAGGAATGGGAGGCAGCTCATACAGCATCCATCAAGGAGCAGGACATCCCTGCAGGCAGCTGGGAAAACTGGACAGGTGGCACGGGTCATGCCTCTGAGCTGCCCCTTAGTGTCAAAGGAGCTGGGGTGTTTATTCTCCTCCTTGCATTTGCCATTGGCTGAGGGTGGCTCCTGAGAGTGAAAACTCCTGGTCACCTCTAGTTGTCCTAAGTGTGGCTGAAGGAGAGCTCTTGGGTATTCAGTTTCATCATTAGCGAATGCCAGAGTGGAAATGCCGAAGGATGGCCACCATGCACCTGTCAGCTGGGAAGTCAGGGTAGAGCTGAAACGGCCTAGAATGGAGGAGTTCAACTGAGCTGGGCAGACACAAGGAAAGCAGGGAGAACAGTGGATCAGAGCGCTGAAGACCACGAGCACCACCAACGCTGGAGGGGCAGAGAGGGCAGAGGGCTAGGACTCAAGGGGCCTGCGCTGGCAGGAGAATGGAATTGGGTTTAATCAAGGAGACCCTGGCCGAGGTTCTGTCCCATTGAGGTGTGGTGTCAGGATGGTGGGAACGCTGCCTTCCTAGGGCTGACAGCCTCGTACACACCTGCGTCTCAGGATAGGCTGAGACTTCTTTGCACAGAGCCTCAGACAACGTGTGTCAGCAGCACAGTGGATAAAGAGGTTTAACAATGGCAGCATGTGCCTTTTACTAACTTCCTCTGAAGGAAACAGTGGCTGGAGGCCACTGAGAGTGAGTGGCTGATGTAGGAGTGAGAAAAGCAGACAGTGCCCCGTGGAGAGGAGGCACGTTGGAGGCAGGGTCCTGGGCTGGGGTCCCAGCACACGCTCCTGTCATACCTGGGCTGCACCCTGCTCTGTGTACTGAGGCCAGTTCTCTTCTGGAGTTGTAGCCTAAAAACTCTTTTCCATACTAAGGTTTCCCAAAAGGGTCCTGCTTCCTGCTCCCCAGGGCCCAGTGTTCTCAGCCAGCTCCATCATCTACCGTGATGCAGCCAGGGCCTGCTGCAGTGTCTAACTGACTCCACAGCATAAGAACTGGCCTTGCAGAAGGGTATGTAATTCACTAGAAATGATGCATCATGGGAAAAGTTCTACCCCTGAATGCCGAGGTAAATTTCCCCTTCCTCGTTTTAGTTTTGTCCTTCATGAGAATTCCCATCATTAAACTACCAAAGAGACATGAAACATGGCTCCACACAACTCTGCTGGATGCTGCTGGCCATTAGAACCCAAACTTGAATTCTAAACCGGTAAGGGAGGTGGCAGCATGAGAGAGAAGGGAGGGGGCGGAGAAAGAATAGCCAAGAGTGCAAGATTGCTCATAACAGGAATTTTTTCATGATAGCCCCAAACTGGAAATAATCCAAATGCCTGTGAACAGGAGAATAAATAAATGGATCCTAGTGGGGTCCGGCAATGCAATGGAATGAAAATAAAAAAGAGCCAACGGATGCATCTATTTGGGCTGCCGCAACAAAACGCCATGCACCAGTGGCTTAAACAACATCAATTTATGTTCCAACAGTTCTGGAGGTTGAACATGCAAGATCAGGGTGCCAGCACGGCCAGGTTCTGGTGAGATCCCCCTTCCTGGTTTGCACACAGCCTCCTTCGCGTTGTGTCCTCATGTGGCCTTTCCCTGGTGCATGTGTACATCCAGGGGAAGAGAGAGAACGCTTCACTGTCTCTCTTTTTTTTTGAGACAGAGTCTCACTTGGTTGCCCAGGCTGGAGTGCAGTGGCACCATCTTGGATCACTGCAACCTCCACTTCCTGGGTTCAAACGATTCTCCTGCCTCAGCCTCCTGAGTAGCTGGGATTACAGGCCCGCACCACCACGCCTGGCTAAGTTTTTGTATTTTTTAGTAGAGATGGGGTTTTGCCCTGTTGACCAGGCTGCTCCTGACCTCTGGTGATCCACCTGCCTTGGCCTCCCAAAGTGCTGGGATTACAGGCGTGAGCCACTGCGCCCGGCCTGCTGTCTCTTTTTAGAAGGGCACTAATTCCATTACAACAGCCCCTCCCCCGTGACTTCCTCTAACCCTAATTCCCTTCCAAAACCCCATCTCCTAATACCATCACATAGGGCTTCAATACATGAATTTTGGGGGAACACAAACAGTCTGTAAGAGCAAACCACAAAAATGTGGATGAATCTCAAAAATATTATGTTGAATGAAAGAAACTGGGCACCAAAGACTGCACACTATTCAATTAATTTTAAATGCATTTCTAGAACAGGCAAAACTAATCTATGGTGGTAGAAACCAGGAGAGCAATTGTCTCTGTGCGGGGCGGGTGCTGGCTGGAAAGGGCATGAGGAACTTTCTCGGAAGAGGGAAAAGCTCTGGATCTTGACTGGCAGGAGTGGCGTCACAGGTGTCTGCATGTTCATATCTCATGGGACTGCACACTACAACATGTGTATTTTATTTCATGATACCTCCATGAATATCAGCATTAAAAATAAATACGTAGAGCTTTGGGAGGAGTTGTTATGAGATCCAGAGAGACTGAATACTTTGTGTGTGTGTGCACAACCACCTACACAGATATGTACAACTGTACATATACCTACACACACACACATAGCCACAACCACACATATACACCATGGAATACTATGCAGCCATAAAAAAGAATAAGATCCTTTTCAGGGACATGGATGAAGCTGGAAGCCATCATTCTCAGCAAACTAACACACGAGCAGAAAAGCAAACACCGCATGTTCTCACTCGTAAGTGGGAGCTGAACAATGAGAACACATGGACACAGGGAGAAGAACAACACACACCGGGGCCTGTTAGGGGTCGGGGGTGGGGAAAGGGGAGGGAGAGCATTAGGACAAATACCTAAGGCATGCAGGGCTTAAAACCTAGACGACAGGTTGAGAGGTGCAGCAAACCACCATGGCACATGTATACCTGTGTAACAAACCTGCACATTCTGCACATGTATCTTGGAACTTAAAGTAAAATTTAAAAAAATTATAGAAAAGAAAGAAGCCACAGCCAATCGCAATGATTCATCAGGAACTAAAGGACAGTACAAAACATCGGTAGGAACTCCATATATCTGTCTGCCAAAGGGAAACCATGCCAGTGTTGCTTGGAGCAGACAAGCTCGTGAGACTGGGTGGACTGAATCCTGTCTGGAAGACTGGTGTGATTAAATTGACATTTCTTGTTGAGTTATATTCTAGAGCTCATAGCTTTTCTTTTCCATTCTGGTGAAAAAAATTACAATTTTTCACTGTTGCAGAATTGAACTGTGACTTATGGTCCACAATCTACATAGTCGATTTCATGTACTTCTGGCAGTTCTACCACATTTTCAATAGTTTCTAGAAAAAGTTGTTCCTTGGGGAAGCTAAAGGATGTGTAGCTGCTTCTCCATCACTCCCTGCTGCCAGGCTTGTGGGGAAAAGATCAGAGATGAGGATGAGAATTGTGAAAGTCACATAGTCTTTGATTTCAGCACGATTCTGGGAGATCCTTACTCTTCACACCATGTTTGGTTCTTATATTAGTCAGGGTTCTCCAGAGGGACAGAACCAACAGGACACAGGTACATATGAAAGCTTATTAGGGAGAATTGGTTCACATGATTACAAGACAAAGTCCTACGATAAGCCGTCTGCAAGCTGGGGAAGAGACAAGCCGGTAGTGTCTCATTCCGAGTCCAAAAGCTTCAAAACCAGGGAAGACAACAGCGCAGCCTTCAGTCTGTTGCAAAGGCCCAAGAGCCCCTAGAGGCCACTGGTGCAAGTCCCAGAGTCCAAAGGCCGAAGACCCTGGAGTCTGATGTCCAAGGGCAGCAGGAGCAGAAGCAAGCATTCAAGGCAGGAAGAAGAAGAAAGCCAGAAGACCCAGCTAGCAAGGTTATTCCATCTTCTTCTGCCTGCTTTGTTCTAGCAATGCTGGCAGCCAATGGATGGTGCCCACCCACACTGAGGGCGGGTCTTCCTCTCCCAGTCCACCGACTCAAATGTCAGTCTCCTCTGAAAACACCCTCAGAGACACATCCAGAAACAATACTTTACCAGCTATCTAGGCATCCTTCAATCCAAGCAAGTGGACGTCTAACATAAACCATCACAGGTCCCCATTATCTGTCCCGGTCTTTTCTACTTAAGGCCCTTTTATCCTCCAAGTGGGGGCTTGGAACAGCCAAAGACTTGAGTGAAAATGTTGACTCCACATTTATTGGCTATTTGGGCTTGGATAAATTAACTAATTTTATCAATTGTGACATGGATCCCCAAATGCCCATCTCTAATGGTCACTCTGATGATTAAATGAGAAATTGTCGAGCACTATGGCCAATGTCAGGTGGATGCTAGGTGGCCCATAGCTTCTATTTACCCTTCTCATAATATTATTGCCAAAGGGTTTTTTTTTTTTTTTTTTTTTTGGTTGCAGGGCAGAGGTGGTGGAGGTGGACGGTGTTAGAATGTTAAACAGGAAAGTCACAATAAGATTCCTTGAAAAGATAAAGTGCTGGTCTCTCATTATATACTTTGTTCTTCAATATGCACATTCATTTGGTCACCTGTTCATTAATGTATTCATTCAATGACTCAATAAGCATTTATTGTACTCTTATAATTACAAACCATGATAACTTCCCCAGAGAAAAGGGGGAAGTAACAGTGGGTCTGTAACAGTGGAGCTTGTCTGAAGTCATGGGTTCCAGGAGTCTTCCCTAAGGAGCTTATGGTGACAGAGCTGAGATGTGAGGGTGGGAGGATGAGCTTTCCAGCCTCTGGCTCATTCCAGCCTTTGGAGCTTTGCACTCCTCAGTCTGGAATGGGTTTTGTTCTCCTTTCTACCAGTTGTGATACCTTCAAGCCATAGCTCGATACCTGTCCTCTCCATGAAGTCACTTCTCAACTGGGCTGCTTGTGCTCAGCACCCCGGTGTGAGTCCTGCAGGACTTAGGTTCTGTCCCACACCACCATCAAGGGAACATGTGATTATCCTCTGTCTGGCTTGTGTGTTGTCTCAACCCAGCTATAAGCCCCAGAAAACAGTGGTTATCCCGTCCACCTCTTATTAATTATTGTGATGCTGGACATGGAGAGATTCCAAAGAGCTACTTGTTGTGTGGACTTGTGTGTGGATAAACAATCACATCGTGCATAAAAGATGTCAGTAGCAATAGGACCCAGAGGCTGGGTGGTGTGGTTAAGACCCTGAGAGTCAGACCCTTGGCTAATTCGTTCTTTCAATAAATCTTTATTAAGTGTGTATTTTATGTCAAATCCTGTTCTAGGTGTTGGGGGTACATTCGTGAATCCGGAGGAACTTCTCATCTAGCAGGGTTCAACACACACACAACAAACATATGTTAATTCTATTGTAAGTTAAAAACTGATACGGACAAAGGAAAAAAAGTAGGCAGAGGTAAAGGGTTTTTTTTTTTTTTTTGGTTGCAGGGCAGAGTTGGTGGAGGTGGATGGTGTTAGACTGTTAAACAGGAAAGTCATGATAAGATTCCTTGAAAAGATGACATTTGAGCACATTCTTGAAGTAAGCCATGTGGTCATTTGGGGGAAAGTGTTCCAGGCAGAAGGAATGACCTCTGCAAAGGCCCTGGGGTTGGAGGCTTCCTGGTATGTTTGAGGAACAGCCAAGTCAGTGTGGCTGGAGTGAGTGATAGGGAGAGGGATGGGGGAAGAGGTCAGGAGATGCAGGGACAGAGTCATGGGGAACATCATAAAGAATTTGGCTTTTCCTCTGAGTGAAATGGATTTGTGCCCCACCCAGTCCTGTTGTTGTTCACTGTAAGAACCTAGGAAGTCAGTTCACCTCCCCAAGCCTCAGTGGTCTCATTTCTTAATAGGAATGACGATGATGAAGATGATGATGATGATGATGATGATGACGATGATGATATCTCCCCTAAAGGTCACTGGGGTGAGTATTACATGACATAAAGCCCAAAGACAGGTACCCAGTAATTCCTCAAATGCAAATAACAGCTGTTTCCATTTGTTTCCATGGTTGCACTGCCATTACCATTATGTTCATTGATTTTGGAAAGGGAAAGACGCTCCCCTTTTGTGAATGCCTTCTGCTTCTCAGAGACTGTGCCTGCCATAGTGTATCCCATCTAAGCCACTTCCCGGCCCTTTGGAAAGAGGTCCTAACTCTTTTGAAACTGACAAGTAAGCCAAACCTTCAGAGAAGAGTTTTGCTGAGTGTCCAACAGCTAGTTCAATGCCAAGCAGGATTCCGAACCTAGGTTCAACTGACCCCAAAGACTGATCATTTTCTGCCTGGCCAGAACAAGAGAAAAGGGGAGAACTTAACCACAGTGTGTGAATGTTTTTGCCAATAGGGCCCGCATCCCTTTGTGTGACAAAAGTTTGGAGACCCAGGAGGGCCTGTGGGGCCTCATTCCTTTGAGATGCTGATGGGATTTCACCCTGCTTTTCTTAGGAGGTGACCATTCTCTCTAGTGTGTTTATAACTTAAAGCCTGATTTTCTAGAGCTTGGCTGAAAGATCATAAAACTGTATGACACTGTCCCTCCTTAAATTATGATAGGAGAGAAAAACTGCCTTATGAATTCCAAAGAATAATAAGGACCTAGATATTTAGATATTTTCTGAACCTATCCTGGCCCAATTCACTAGACCCAAATATATATATGTATTCTGAAAAGCCTATATATTATATATGTTATATACATATAATATATTCTGAAAACCTAAATATATATATAAAACGATATGGTTTGGCTGTGTCCCCACCCAAATCTCATCTTGAATTGTATTTCCAATAATCCCCACGTGTCATGGGAGGGACCAAGTGGAGATAATTGAATCATGGGGGTCGTTTCCCCCATACTGTTCTCGTGATAGTGAGTGAGTTCTCACCAAATCTGATGGTTTTATAAGGGGCTTCCCTCTTCACTCGGTTCTCATTCTCTCTCCTGCCGCTCTGTGAAGAGGCACCTTCCACCATGATTGTAAATTTCCTGAGGCTTTCCAAGCCATGTGGACTGTGAGCCAATTAAACCTCTTTTCTTTATAAATTTCTCAGTCTTGGGTATTTCTTCAAAGCAGCATGAGAATGGACTAATACTTATAATTCAAAGGCTTTTCAGAATTTAGAAAAGATCTTTGTAGCGTTCAGTTTGAGCTCAGTATAATGAATTGTTTGTATCAAATTCTTGTTTGAGCTGATTGAATACATCTATTTTTTATGTACCTCCTTTACCTTTTTAAATGTCAAGAAATTGCAGAGACTGTCTAGAAAGAGTTGAGGTTTCTGCTGAGAAAAAGTACATTTGAATGTGGAGGGTATGTCCTACAGAATGCCTATAATCATCCAGATCACCATATGTACTCCCTTGATTGAAAGCATGGGCCTCTCTGAGTTCATTTAGTAACCCAAACTCCTGAGCTAGCACCTGAAAGAGTCGTGGAATGTGCAGAAATTAAGAGCAGAGAATGTGCTAACTTTGTCTCACCAAATGAGTTTATTCTTCCTGACAGTCTTTAATTAAGACGAGCTACCATGTACAGCATTGAGGAACTTGACATAAATCAGAATGTGAGACTTACATAGAATGTGACTATAACCTTGCCAGGGCCCTCATTCAGATTTGATGGATTCCAGCTCAAGGAACCTGGCCAAACATTGATAGAACCATTGAGTAGAGCTGTTGCCAACCGTCAGCTTGAAAGAAATCCATACTGGAACTCTTCAGCTATAGTCATTGCCATGGAAAGCATTAAGAAGAACATAGTCTGGAGTTCATTTACAGGTAGTCCATTATAAATTTCAGTAATAATTTATATTAATGAGAACCTAGAAACTAAGTACAATCAGGGGACTAAAGAACTTGTATAATTTTGCTTTGTGGTGAGCATGGACTTGCTTGGTGGGCAGCAAACTCACAGCCAACCACATTCTCCTTAAATTCTAAATCTCACTTCATAGTGACCATATATTCTATATGGATTATACTTTGTATTTATACTAACACATGTGCACATATACACCATATATATACACACACAGTATACATGTGTACACATATGTGTACACATATGTACCTTTAACTTAGTATACATGTCTACATGTATACTGTGTGTGTGTGTTTAAATTATAGGTGAGGTAGGATAACTTCTACAAAAAACAATTACAATAATGCCTACTCCATATTAGGCAATGTTCTGAAAGTTTCATGTACATTAACTCATTTAAACACTGTTATAACATAAGAAGGCAAGGAATATTATTATCCCCAGATTACAGATGAGAAAACTGAGGCCAAGAGAGCTTAAGTCACTTGCTTGTGGTCATATAACAATAAATGGGGGAGCCAGAGGTGAAGGGTGTACCGACACCATGAACCCCAGCCTCGAGGACACCGACACACATTTGAGGTCCTGCTCTGAATGTCCCTTCCTTAGGAAAGCATTTCCTGATCCCTGGATTAGAAAACTGGGTCAGTTCTGCCTTGGGGCTTCCCTTCTCAGTCCTCTGGAAAGTTAACGATTTTACAGGTCTTGTGAGATGTTGGGTTAATGCCAGTCTTCTTCATAACAGGAAGCAACAAGTCTGTTTGCTCACCATGCATCTCCAGTACCTAGCTCTGTGCCTGGTGCACAGCAGGTACCTTGTTCACAACTGCTGGGTGAGTGACAGAAGAATCCAAGGATGTGAAAGGGAAAAGTTAAAGGAAACAAAGGGACAGGAGGGCTCAGAGCAGCAGTCCCTGAAGTCAGGGTTGGTGTGATCAGAAGCAGTCCAGGTATTCTAAAAGGCAAGGGGCTGACTCCCTGTTCCTGAACTAACTCTGACCTTCTTAGCTTGGGAGGCACTGGATGGAGTGGGAGGGGTTAGACATTTGGCTTTCTAGTTCCCTTGTCTCCCTCCTGACCTCCTGGGCCCTGCAGGCTTGAGCACAGATGACTCGGTCTCAGGTTGGGTATCAGAAGGCATCACCTCAGTGTGGCCACAAGGTGGCTTTTGGGTACCAAAGTATCACTGATGTTACATGGAGTAGGGCAACCACAATTGGGCCAGCTGGGGTCTCAGAGCAGCATTCTTTCATTCATGGACACTGGATGAGCACTTCCATGTACCAGGCAGAGTTCTAGAGTCTGGGCATATGGCTGTGAATTAACCAGAGAAAGTCCCTGCCCTCATGAAGTGTAATCTAGCGGGGCTGAGCGGAGAAGACAATAAACATATAGGTAAGTCCTGTGGTGATACATGTGAGGCAGGAATGCAAGGAGGGTAAGAGTCTCAGAGCGAATGTAGGGGGAGTGGTCAGGGCAGGCCTTTCTGAGGAGGTGACATTTGAGCCGAGCTCTGAAGGAGGTCAGCATGGGAGCCAGGTGCATGTCGAGGGGGAGAACATTCAAGAAAGAGATAACAGAAGATGCAAAAACCATGAAATGGGAAGGTGCTTGGTGTGTCTGAGGAAGAGCTGAAAGGCCAATGAGGCTGAGCCGATTCAGGCGGGGTGAAAGGAAAGGAGAGGAGGCCAGGGGGCCCAGGCAACCCTGTGAGGCCTTTATTCTGAGTAAGCTGGGTCATCACTGTGTTCAGAACAGAGACTGTCAAATTTACAGTGCAATTGCAGTCCTCCTGCCAAATCCAGATAACAGAATGTTCTAGAAAGTTGGGGGATGGGCAGGGGAGATGGTGATGAGTTTGTTGAGTGTGCCTGGGCTCTTGAATCAGATAAACTTGGACTTGAATCTCATTTCCACCTCCACTAGCCAGGTGACCAGGGATAAATCCTGCAACGTCTGAGTCTCAGTCTCCTTACCTATAAAATGGGACAAATAATGCCTCCCTCACCAGGGCCACTGGGGGCACCAAGTGGGATAATGCAGGTGGAGCAATCGGCTCAGGGTAGAACACCGAGACCCCAGCTGACCGCAGTCTCAGAGCAGCATTCATACATTCATGGACACTTGGTGGAATGTGTCAACGGATGAATGAATTAGTGGAGGTGAGACTGGGATTCAAGTTCAAGTTTGTCTGATTCAAGAGCCCACGTGTACCCAGTTGCCAGGGCTGAGTAGATGTCACAGTCTTATCTTACTGCACTATTGATGGGACATGTGAGGGCATGGCAGTGGTTTTCCTGGGACTCTGCAGGATGAGATTTCATGGTGACTCTTGAACTCACAATGAACTCTCTTCTTGGGAAGCTGGCTTCTGGGGTGGCAAGAGGACACTGCAGCTGGAGCCTTTACTCAGGAGATGGGAAGACCAACCAGTGTTCCAGATGCCCCCGGCTATGGTAGGAGCTTCCTGAGGCTTGGTAAGATGTAGAAGCAGGCTCTGTCTCCCATGACCTAACCCTAAGTCAGGCATTGCAAATGCAATATGAGAACACGGGCCTGCCTTGGCCAGCCCCTGCCCAGCTGGGTTCAGGTTGGCCTCTGATGAAGACACTGAGGCCATGAATCACTCCCCTCCCTAACCTCTTCTCTGCATCCCATTGAACAATGCAACTTCAGGGAGCCCCAGAAACTCATCGGGCCAGGTATCTTTGAGCTCTGTTTTGTTAAAGTGACTTATGGTTTTTCATTATGTGCCTTTGCATAACTTTCTTCCCTGCTGGAGAAAGCCAAGGAATATAAGATGATTTATCTATGATATTAGACTAGCTTATGTTAAACCAAAGTATATTTGCCAGTCCAGAGACCAGGTTGGCAGTGGCTCAGCAAGCAGTGAGGACCTGGGAATCTATCTGGCCCTTCTTTTCTCTGGTATTGCAGCTTAGGAGCTTTTTATAGGAATGGTTTGACGCTTTGGCTAAAGATGTAGGAGACAGGAATAATTGGCAGAAGGTGTTGAAGCGTGGTTAGATGAGAAAATGGGTTCTTTGCAGTGTAAACATCTAGAATCACTTCCTAGTATCTGTCCTTACAAGGTCCTTTTTGTGGGCATTTGTAGCTTTTAGGACGATGGTGTGTGGGGCAAGTTGTGCACTGTACAACCCTAGGGGGTGCCATTTATGTCATTGTCCATGTGAATGGCTGTGCAGTGGACAACCTGTGCAGCTGTACGTGGTGGCTCTGTGCATGTGTGGGTGAGCTTAGTCTTGCAGGAGAGGGCACTCGCTTGCTAGGGAGCTGTGTACATTGGTGAAAAGTGCCTGAACTATGGCATCAGATCTGGGCGTATACCCTGGCCCTGTTACTTGCTGTGGACTTTAGATGAAGGGCCTAATTTCTCCCTGCCACAGTTTGTCTCATCTGTGAAATGAAGATAATTTTCATCTGAGCTCAGCCATGGAGAGGATTAAATGAAGCAACTTATGTGAAGTGTAATGATCATGAGACTACGATTTGTTGAATGTGGTCTTTGTGTCATGTTCTCCTTTAATCTTCATGACAACCTGTGAGGTGTGTATCCTCATTCTCATTTTCTAGAGAAGAAAGCTGAGGCTTAGAGAGGCTAAGCTACTTGCCCACGTTCACTATGTTAGTTGGGACTCTGTGGATTGTGTTAGAAACTCAACTGGAACTAGCGCAAGCAAGCGGAATTTGCTGTATTGGGTCAGAGAAGTGTCCAGGATTGGCTTAGAGCATACGTGTACCAGGGGCTCAAGTTACGTGCCCAGCTCTCTGCCTCTCCCATCTGTATTTGGGTTCTTTATTCCCTCTGTTCAGCTTAATTCTCAGTCAGAGTCTTTTCCTTTATAGGCAAAGCTGATGTGGACAGTTCTAGAATTCCATTGTCTTTAGTGACTGCCTTCTCAGAGGAGAATTTGCATCCTCCCCCAAAAGTTCCAGCAAAAGTCCCAGGAGAGAGCTTTGATGTCCAGGCCCGGGTCACTGGTCTACCTGGGAGCGAGATCTTTAAGGGAAGTTCCATCTGAGCCACATGGGCTGAAAGTTAGGGAGGAATTAGATTCTAAAGCGATCAATCCACTAGGTATGGTTACAGAGTGACTACGTGTTGGGAACAGGATTTGGATCCAGTAGTGCTTGATCCATAGTAAGTGCTCAATAAATGGCATCCAGTAGACCTGGTGTTATTATCACTGCTATTGCAGGCACTGTGTGTGGGGAGCTGAGGTCTTCAAAAGCTGAGTTTCTGGCTAGCATTGGAATCTTCTCCAAAGAGTTTCATACTTACTAGTATTTGCCCTACGCCATTTCAGGGATATTTTTTACAAGAAAATACATTAACAGATGTCAAAACACAATAAAAAGTATAAAATCACCATGCTGCTATTTTAGTATATCTGGTACCTCGTGATGACCCCCGGAAAAATAGAGTACATGCTGTTTTCCTCCATTTTACAAAGAAGGAAATAAAGGGACTGCAGGCTTTTAAATCTGACCAGTTTCAGCCTGGGGTTTGTGGTCAAGCTAGGATGAAACCCAAGCTTCCTGTCTCTCAGTCCAGAGCCTCGTCCTCAAGACAATGTTTCTCAAACTCTGTTTCAAGGAACACCAGGGTTCTAAAGAAGTGCATTGTGAGGGGCAGGTGCTAAGTAGGTAGGGCCTTTGGATCTTCCAACAAGTTGCTATGAGACTAGCTTCCTCTTTATCTGTTTATAAAAGTGATAATTTGAGCAAAAGTTTTCATTGTTCTTAAAAGTTAATAAACTACTGCTGTGGACAGACAAAGGGCTGCTATAAGTCAGCCCTTAGGCAAAGAAGCCTCAATCTGAGTTTCCTTGCTAGAAGTCAAATAGAGCTGAAGAATATAATCAAATGAGCTTCCGTAGGGCAATTATTCTTCTACTAGAACCATAAGGAAAGCCTTGAGGATTAGAACCTGAGACCCAGACAATGGTCTAAGAATGTTCACGTTGCCCCCAGAAAGATAAGCTGCCATCTCTTAGAAACCCACCTGCCTCCTGGACCACAAAATAGAAGGTTTACCAGGGATGAGGCTTTCTATATTTAATACCTTCTGGATGCAAGGATGTTACCTAGATACCATATAACTGAATTTGAATATAAAGCATTGTCTGTTTTCAGCCCTTCAGGGGGCAGCTGCACCAAATCCAGCCACACAATAAGACTTTTCTTTTTGTGTCCTTCCACAGTAAGTGCAAGGGCAGAGATAATAAGAGAAATAAAATACAGATGACTGCTTAGTGAACATCACTTAAGACTGGGAATCTAGAAGGGCTGGGTGGTGTAGGTTGACCCTGGAAGTGTCTTATGCACTGCGTAGCGTTTTGTTCTAGGGCAGCCTCATACTTTACGTAGTTTGCCTGTGCTTTTGAAGGAAAAGGGGAAGCTCTTCCCCACTGGATTTGTTACAGGGATTTAATCTGTGCCGTCACGCTGCTGAGCAAGTGTTTTAGGGCAGAGAGCTGAGTAAACATGGAAGCCCACGGATGTTCTCTGAGGCACACTCAGATCACATCTCATCAGAACCCAAAATAGGAAACTCACCAACCAAAGCCAAAACACAGAATTCCATTTAAGTTTAAAATAACAAAGGTAAAATAGTGATTGCCTATTTTCTTCTTGGTTCACATTGGCCGACCAGGCGCCTTTGCTGCTGAAATTTCTCAGAACCTTCACCAATGTGCATCAGGAATATCCAAGATAGACTTTCCAAGTCTCAATCACTGGGGTGGACAAAATTCACTTTGCAAAATATTGACATCGGTGGTGGAAGATTAGCCCATGCACTGCTGGATATATGTGTTATTTTGTTGCATTTACCAGCTCATTGGGCAGTCAGTGTAGTTGATTATTCAGACAAGGGGAAGAGTTTACTCGGGACCCAGGGCAGTAAGTCAAAGAGGCCGGGGGAGCGGAGGGGGCTCAGGCCTATGTCAGGGTTTTGAAAGGTGAGTTTGGCCAACTCTGAGACAAATTTTGTGGTAAAAAGAGTTTGGGAGATTCCTTTTGGGCAGTCACATGCCCACTCTCAAAATCAGGTTCTGTGAAGTTTTGAATAAAGACACTTGTTCAACAGTATTTAACCCAGAATTTTCTAAACTTGTTGATAGACTCTGCTTATGTTTCTAAGACTTTGGTTTGGGAAACATGCTTTATTGAACCCACGATGTCTCAGAATCACAGTTTGCCACTGCCCTAATATGGTAACGTTAAGAAAACAATCAACTGTGCTTAGTAGGGTCTTTATGGGAACGTACATTCCAAGCCCTAATCAGGGATCCAGGGATGTGTTTTCTCCAGTGTGGCTTTCCTTGTGTCCCTCTTGGATGGAGACTTCAAAGCTACTGTTGGAGGATAGAGCGTAGCACCCCCAACAAAACCCGTTCCAAAAGAAGAATAAAGGATAATACGAGTCAATAACCAAATTCTGAATGGGATGCTAGGAGTCCCCTACTATTCAAGAACAATTCTGCCAATCACTCCAAGAAATATTTTAAAACTCACTGGGAGCTCTTCCCTGAATAATGAGGGCAAACAATTATTTAGCATTGATATCAGTTGATTACACACTATTTACATCCTTTTAATTGATGTAGTAGCTCTAGCTATGACCTAAGGCATATTGTTTAAGACTAATCCCTACACAGAGGGAACTGGCCTAACTCTCTGGTAAGTCCAGGGAAGAGGTGAGTGCTTCATGGAGTGGCTTGGACACAGCACAGGCTTTGGGTCCTCATGTCCTGTGACAAGGGGATGGGCTGGGAGGGATGGTGGCTTCCCAGGCAATGAGATACATGGGGGATGGCCGGGCAGGGTGGAAAGAACATGGACTTCAGACAGAATACGGTTCACACCTGGCCTTTCTCACATTTGCGCTTTATGACTTTGGGAAAGTCATTGAACTTCTCTGGGCCTCAGTTTACTTACTTTCAAAATGACAACGGGAACACTGTCCTCATAGGGTCACTGCAAAGACTAAGTAAGGTATATTTATTACATCGAATTTCCTTTACAAAGGAAATTCCTTTACAAAGATGGGGTGCTACCAAGAGATAAACTTTTTCCTATTGAAAATGCTCAATACAGCTTATATGGGAATAAAACTATATAGCATCCTTGTATTTTTCCACGTGCTTATTGAACACTCATTATTGACAGCTGTATCTGAATGGCAGGCGAGAAGTTTACAGACAAGACTTCACAGGGGGACAGTTTCTGGGTGTGGAGGTGGTCCCCACAAGCCCCCATCCAGCCATCATTTCTGCAGATGTAGAAGCCTGATTTTCATTTGCACACACAGAAGTGTACTGGTGACTGACACATGATAACCAAACTCACAAGACTCTGAGGGATTCTCTGGAGGCACATTTCATGACTTGCAGTAGGAGAAAGGTCTGACTTCTGAGTTAGGGAGAGTCCTTTGGCCTGCCCTACTTGGGAGATCAGATCATAGACAGAAACATGCTTTGGTAGTATACAATTAGAAGACAGGCATTGGATCTCCTGAAAAATGCCCTCCCTTTGGCTAGAAAACTCAGATTAATTGTCTAAAAATCAAGCCTCGCTATCTAGAGGCAAAGTCATTTTCCTTGCTTGATGCTGATAAATTCTGACCAGTTCTTCATTTTCAATATTCTTTTCCTTGCAGCAAGAACAAAATCACTTTCCACTTGAAAACTTACAACATAGAGGTAGAATGTTATTTCCATTGGTTATATGCTGACAGTAATAATAAAACTAGTGACCACCGTTTCCTAGGTGCTTCCTATGTGCCAGGCACAGTGCAAAGTACTTTATGCATATTATCTCCTTTACTCATCACAGCAAGCCGGCATGGCTTTAGACTTTACTGAGGAGGAAATCGACACTCAAAGAGGTTAAATAACTTGCCAGGGTCATATAGTTATGAATTTGTGGAGTTAAAAATCTGAACTCAGATCTTCCTGAATTTGAGCTCCTAATGTCTCATCAACACTACCTTTAGTAAGATCTTTCTATGGTTCTTATTCTTAGAAATTCTTGCCTCCATTGGACCCACAGGATATGCCCTGGTTCCACTGGTAACTCTGTATGGACCATCTCCTGGGAGGGATATGTCTAGAGATGGCAAATCTTTCGATGTAGGTTTCTTTTTTTTCTGGAGTGCAGTGGTGCAATCTCTGCTCACTGCAAGCTCCGCCTCCCGGGTTCACACCATTCTCCTGCCTCAGCCTCCCGAGTAGCAGGAACTACAGGCGCCCGCCACCATGCCCGGCTAATTTTTTGTATTTTTAGTAGGGACGGGGTTTCACCGTGTTAGCCAGGATAGTCTCGATCTCCTGACCTTGGGATCTGCCAGCTTCAGCCTCCCAAAGTGCGGATTACAGGCATGAGCCACCACACCTGGCCTGATATAGGTTTCTTGTGGTTTAATTTCAGATGACAGTCTTTTTCTGATGGCCCTAAAGACCAAGGCTGTTCTTTCCGTGGGTCTCCTTGCATAGCCTGTGCCTACAGTAGCCACTTGTTTCTCTGGTCTGACTGCAGCCAGCCAGGAGGGGCCAATATCCCAGTCTCACGTCAGTGATGGTCATTTGAGCTGATGTGTTTCATTGACTCCATGGCACTGGACAAATACATTGTAGACTGAGCAGCTGAAGGTGATTTCCTTACAGACTTCTTAATTCACCTTTCTGTGAAGGTGAAGTCAAATTAAGCATCTTTCCTTCCAAATCAACTGCCAGAGAAATGCCAAGAACCTCACTGGAACGCTTTTGCTATTGATAACAATTGGGTTAACTCAGTAGCCAGGTGCAATGGATTTAGCGTTTTAAAAATTGCCCTGCTTAATGGTGAAGTGTCATTTCGTCAATGGAATAATACATGCAGAAAGTACCTAGGACTATTGTTTTTCCTTTTTTGTGTTTTCCTTTTTTTTTTTTTTTTTTTAATTTTGAGACAGAGTCTGGCTCTGTTGCCCAGGCTGGCTAACTTGTGTGTGTGTGTGTGTGTGTGTGTGTGTGTGTGTGTGTGTGTGTGTATACATATATATACATATACATATGTGTATATATATAAAAAAATATGCAGAATGGGGTTTCATTATGTTTCCCAGGCTGGTCTTAAATTCCTGATCTCAAATGATCTTCCTGCCTTGGCCTCCCAAAGTGCTGGAATTACAAGCATGAGCCACTACCACATCATCCAGCTGGGTTTTTGTTTTTGTTCTTTTTTTTCTTTTTGCTTACATATAATAAAATTAAAATTTTAAGCAATTCTTTTTTTTTCTTTTTTTTTTTGAGACAGAGTCTCACTCTGTCACCCAGGCTGGAGTGCAGTGGCACGATCTTGGCTCACGGCAACCTCTGTCTCCTGGGTTCAAGCAATTCTCCTGCCTCAGCCTCCTGAGTAGCTGGGCTTACAGATGCCCACTACCACGCCGGGCTAATTTTTGTAGTTTTAGTAGAGATGGGGTTTTACCACGTTGACCAGGCTCGTCTTGAACACCTGACCTCAGGTGATCCGCCTGCCTTGGCCTCTCAAAGTGCTGGAATTACAGGCGCGAGCCACTGCATCCAGCCAGCAATTCATTTTTTATATTACTATCGAGGCAAATGTTTTCTAATTTACTGCTGAAACCTCACTTTGCAGAAACTCTACTGTTACTTGGTTCTGTATCAAGAAGTCACTCTCTAGTGACATTCCATAATATTTTATATCCAAACAGAATCCATCAGTGCCAAGTCCTGCTCTGTCGACATGCCTGGAACGTGAATGCATGTAAATGACGCTCCCCTGGAGTTAGACATAGGGTGACACATAACCTAGGTGCTTAGCTCCTAATTCTGTCAAGGGAATCCCTGAATGAGGCACTGCTGCAAATGCTAGTACAGCTCCAGAGCCAAAATATTGCAGCTGCCCATTGCTCCCCGGAATTTCACTTAAGTTCATGATGCAGGAGGGCAGCGTCTTTTCTCTGCAAACTCTTCAGCAGCCCATTTTTGCCTCCGCCCCTCAGTTGCATTTTCCGTCTCCTGCATGTGGCACCTCCCCATTCACTTGACCGCAGCCCCTGGAGTTTGTCTTTTCCCTCCTCCCTTTGCCAGACTGAAAGTGACATCATGGAGGTGCTGGGTGGGCATGCTTGGGAAGCACACCTGCTTCTTTAGTGTACATTTTTCCAGAAGCTGATCCAAGAGAACGACACAAGCACAAGTGGTTCTTTGGGGGAAGTGGGGCTAATACTGGCAGGGAAGTGGGGAAGGGAGTCAGGGAAGAGAAGGGAAGGCAAAAGGACCTACTACTACTACACCTGCTGCCATGGGATGCTGAATCCCATAGGAAACTGCACAAAGCAGCACAAGCCTCAGAATGATCCTAGTTCAGAGGCGAGGGAGCTGGGGTATTCACATGCTAATTCTTCAAGGCCACTGGTAGTTGGCTGCAATCCTTAGCACATCTGTTCTACCGCCTGGGGGCAGCACAGCATTCAGTGGGTGGGGGTCCAGGGCTGGGGAAGAACCCTCAGCCCAGCCATGAGACACCCTTCGTCGGAAATCAGCTGGAGCACCCAAAAAGGTCCACAGAACAGGGACAGGATAGTGGCCCCATTTATCATACCTGCTATATCTGAGACAGCAAATTTACCCAAGACGCTCCGTTTTACCTCCAAAATATATAATGGTTCTGTCCACTTCTCCATCTTCAACCTCTTCCCTAATCCTAGTGACCCTAATCTACATATTGTCTGGATTAATACAATAGCCTCTGGATTAGTTTTCCTACTTTTACTAATTTTTTAAAAAATATTTTATAATGATATCTTTCAGGCAGACAAGGAAAATAATGAGAATAATGTAGCTAACACTAGATCCATCATTGACCTTGCTACACTTCAACATGTCTAATTGCTTTACTTACTTGCTTAATAGCATTAAAGTTTTGTAGATATAACTGAAGCTCTCCCTGTGTTCCTTCTATGTATGTGTGTATGTATGTATGTATATATGTATGTATGTATGTATTGTATGTATGTATGTATGTATGTATTGTATGTATATATGTATGTATGTATGTATATATGTATGTATGTATGTATGTATATATGTATGTATGTATGTATATATGTATGTATGTGTGTATGTATGTGTGTATGTGTGTATGTATGTATGTGTGTATGTATGTATGTATGTATGTATGTGTATGTATGTATGTATGTGTGTATGTATGTATGTATGTGTGTATGTATGTATGTATGTATGTGTGTGTATGTATGTATGTATGTGTGTATGTATGTATGTATGTATGTATATATGTATGTGTGTATGTATGTGTGTATGTATGTATGTATGTGTGTATGTATGTGTGTATGTATGTATGTGTGTGTGTATGTATGTATGTGTGTGTGTATGTATGTATGTATGTATATATGTATGTATGTATGTATGTATGTATTTTGAGACACAGTCTGTGTCGCCCAGGCTGGAGTGCAGTGGTGGAATCTTGGCTCACTGCAACTTCCGCCTCCTGGGTTCAAGCAATTCTCTTGTCTCAGCCTCCCGAGTAGTTGGGGACAGGCATGCACCACCATACCTGGCTAATTTTTGTTTTTTTGTTTTTTTGTTTTTTTTTTGAGACAGAGTCTCGCTCTGTCTCCCAGGCTGGAGTGCAGTGGCCGGATCTCAGCTCACTGCAAGCTCCGCCTCTCGGGTTTACGCCATTCTCCTGCCTCAGCCTCCCGAGTAGCTGGGACTACAGGCGTCCGCCACCTTGCCCGGCTAGTTTTTTTGTCTTTTTTAGTAGAGACGGGATTTCACCGTGTTAGCCAGGATGGTCTCCATCTCCTGACCTTGTGATCCGCCTGTCTCGGCCTCCCACTACAGGCTTGAGCCACCGTGCCTGGCCTGTATTTTTTAGTAGAGATGGGGTTTCACCATATTGGTCAGGCTGGTCCTCAAACTCCTGACCTCGGGTGATCCACCCTCCTCGGCCTCCCAAAATGCTGGGATTACAGGAGTGAGCCACTGCTCCTGGCCTCTATGTTCCTTCCTGATCTTATTCTCCTCCAACACTCCCAGAGGGATTGATGTTTATTATCCCTATGTATGGTTTTCTATTTTTGCTACATATGTATAACACACACACACACACACACACACACACACACAGAGTATGTGCATATAAGACTGTTTTACATTTTTTCAAACTTACTAAATTGACATCATGCTGAATAAATCATTCTGAAACTTTTATTTTTTGCTAAGCATTATGTTTCTACAGTTTCATCCATGTTGATGCATGTGGTCCTGGTTCAATCATTTTAACTGTTGCATAGTACGACATTATGTGAGTACACTACAAGTTACTCATTTATTTTTTGGTTACTGGATTCTAGGCTTTTTCCTCTCCCCCACCACCACAAAAGGTTTTTTTTTTTTTTTTTTTTTTTTTTTTTTTTTTTTTTTCTATGACAAATAGTGCTGCAATAAATACTCTTTGGCTTTACCAGTTACTTTGGGAACTCGTGGGAGTCTTTTTTGCATATATTCTTAGAAATGGAAATGCTCAAAACTAGAACATGAACATCTCTAGTGTTACTAAATATTGCCAAATTCCTCTGTAAATTAAACCACACTCTTCCATGGACAGGGTGTAAGAATTCCTGTGTCTCTACATCCTCACCAACTCTTGATGTTCTTATTTTTAATTTTTGCCAATCCAGTGCAAAGCATGTTATGGGCCTTGGACATTTCTCCACCTTGGCTTCCTGCCTGAGGCATCTGGGGAGAAGGTCCCTGCCAGGCATGATCGGAATGAAAAGATTTCCTTGTTTTACTTTGCATTTCCCTGATTACTAATGAGGTCAAACACTTTTTATATGCTTAGAAGCCATTCATATTTTGTCTTTTGTGAAGGTAAAGCCTGACTACACTTTACCTTCCATCTTATTGAGTCATGTTCTCACTGAATTGTGGATATATCTTTTGTATATTCCAGAAGCTAATTTTTAAAATGTATCTACTCTCATTCTGTGATTTGCATTTTACTTTGTTTGCAGCAGCTTTTGTTTTCTAGATGATTTTAATTTTAATGTCATCAGATTACCATATTTTCTTTATCATTTGTATTTCCAAAAGCAATTCTCTATCAAGAGGTCATAAAGACAGTCTCCTATATTTTCTCTTAAATGTATTGTAAAGGTTTCCCTCTTTCTGTATTGAGGGAAAGATCTAATTTAATTATTTTCCATATGGAAAAATGGCAATCCCAGTACTACTTATTGTCAGCCCATCTTTTTTCTAATTTATGATGTCACCTCTATCATAGATTAAGTTAACATATAGGTAATATATATATAAACAAATAGATCAGTGAACTGAAATAGAATGCTCTGATTTAATGCTATATGTAATATATAAATACAAATAACTTTTGTATATATTTACATATGTTTTTATATATATTTATATATTTAATATATTTATATACTATATATGGGAATAAATCTGAGCATCCTATTTCAGTCCATTATTGGTTTATGAGTCCATATCACACTATCTTAATGACTACACTTTTTTTTTTTTTGAGACGGAGTCTCGCTCTGTTGCCCAGGCTGGAGTGCAGTGGTCCGATCTCAGCTCACTGCAAGCGCTGCCTCCCGGGTTTATGCCATTCTCCTGCCTCAGTCTCCTAAGTAGCTGGGACTACAGGTGCCCGCCACCTCGCCCAGCTAATTTTTTTTTTTTTTTTTTAGTAGAGACGGGGTTTCACCTTGTTAGCCAGGATGGTCTCCATCTCCTGACCCCGTGATCCGCCTGCCTTGGCCTCCCAAAGTGCTGGGATTACAGGCGTGAGCTACTGCGACCAGCCTGACTACACTTTCATGTTATCTCGATAATCCAGGCAGAAAATCCTATCCCCATATTTTTCTTTTTAAAAATTATTTTGTGTCTTTGCTAAAAATTATTTTGTGTCTTTGCTTTTGCATATATAACTTCCATGAAAAATTCTATTACTATAATTCTATTCATAAGAATTATATTAACTTTATAGATTGGTTTGGGAGGATTTTCATTTTATAATATTGATTCTTTTCACTAATGAACAGGAGCTATCACCCAGCCCTTCCTTTCTCTAGATTTTTTTCCGCTTCTTTTATGTATTTTAACAAAGTTTCATACATTTCTCCATCAAAGTTTATTCCTAGATACCTTTAAGTTTTTATTGCTAGTGCATATAGTATCTTTTTAAAACTACATTTGCTAATTTTTTTAGTTAATGCATATAACTGATTTTTGTATGCTTGAACTTGTTCTCAACAAAACTGCTGAGTTCTCAGTTTTATCAGTTTGTATATCATTTCTTTGAGTTTTCTATGTAGATAACTTTGTAAATAGTGAAAGTTTGGGGTTTTTTCTCCTTCTGATTCTTCCATATTTGAGTACTTTTATTTTGGTTATTCTTATAAAAGCATAGAGCATATAGATCTTGTTTACTCATTAAAGCTTCTGTCTTTTAAACAGTGGGATTCATTTGTTTACAATGTTTATGATACTTGATATACTTAGATTTATGCCCTGATGCTTTGAGGTTTATTTTGCCAATCTTAATTTGCAGTTGCTGTTTGTCACATGTTTTCTTTGTCCTCTTTCCTCCTCTTTCCTATGACCCCCTGAGAATGAACATCAAGTTACAGGAAGGATAAATAAAAATAAATCTACAACTAGGCACACTCGAGTGAAACGGCAGAATGCCAAATACAGAAAAATGGCCTTGAAAGCAACCAGAAAAAGTACAGGGGGCAATGACCAGAATGACAGTCTGTCATTTCAAATTTCTCTAATTGTGTCTATTTTACTTTATACAATTTAAAATGAATCAGTACCTCTCCTTCTGAACAATACAAAGACCAGAACTTTTTAACTCACAGACTTCTCTCTTATGTTACATATTATTACTGTCTGGTATTTACATTTCACCTTTTTTATAGTCCCAAATCACATTTGATGCTTGATTTTCTGTTGAATCACACTTGTTTTTCATTTCATTACTTAATATTTCTTCTTCTACCTCACTGTCTTTCTGGGTTTTATGTCCTCCTTTCTGAAGTGCATATACCTTTTAGAAGCAGCTCTTTCAGCAAGCTTCTATTAATGGTAAATTCAGCCTTGCCAGCCAAGCGCGGTGGCTCACACCTATAATCCCAGCACTTTGGGAGGCCAAGGCAGGCAGGCAGATCATTTGAGGTCAGGAGTTCGAGACCAGCCTGGCCAACATGGTGAATCCCCATCTCTACTAAAAAATACAAAAGTTAGCCGGGTGTGGTGGCGCATGCCTGTAATCCTAGCTACTTGGGAGGTTGAGGCAGGGGAACTGCTTGAACTCGGGAGACAGAGATTACACAGAGCTGTGATCGCGCCACTGCACTCCAGCCTGGGTGACAGAGAGAGGCTCCGTCTTAAAAAGACATTCAGCCTTGCCTGCCTGAAAATGACTTCATTTTACCCTCACTCTTGAATGATAATTTGTTTCTGTAGGCAATTTAAAGATATTATCCATTGTCTTCCGGGCTACATTAAAGTTTTGAAAAACGTACTGTCATTCTGGCCATTACCCCCTGTTCTTTTTCTGGTTGCTTTCAAGGTTGTTTTTCTGTATTTGGCATTCTCCCATTTCACTGGAGTGTGCCTAGTTGTAGATTTATTTTTATTTATCCTTCCTGTAACTTGATGTTCATTCTCAATCTATCCATATATGTCACGTTCGTTTCCTAGGGATGCTGAAACAAATCACCACAAACTTGGCGGCTTAAACAACAGAAATTTATTCTCTTCCAACTCTGGAGCCCAGAAGTCCAGAATCAGTGTCCTGGGGTCAATATCAAGGTGTTGGCAGAGCCATGCTCCCTCTGGAGGAGAATCCATGCCTGGCCTCTTTCGGGTTCTGGTGACCACTGACATATTTTGGTTATTGGCCACACCACTCTCATCTCCAAGGCCAGCATCTTCAAATCTCTCCAGGATTCTCCTTCACATCGCCCTTTTCCTCTGTATGTGTCTGTATGAAATCTCCCGTGCTTCCCTCTCATAAGGACACTTTTGATTGTATTCAGGTCCTGACTGGGTAATCCAGGATATGAATTCCTTCTCAAGATCGTTAACTTTTTCACACCTGCGAAGGTCCTTTTCCCTATCAGGCAACATTTAACTGTCCTAGGGATTAGAACTTGCTGTCTTTGGGTGGCCATGATTCAACCTACTATGGATATCCATCATCTAAATTCTGAAAATTCCCAGCCCTAACAACTCTTCCCAATCCTCTCTACTCTGTAGTTCTGGAACTCCTATTAAAAGTAAATTGGGCCAGGAATGGTGGCTCACACCTATAGTCCCAGCACTTCGGGAGGCTGAGGTGGGTGGATCACTTGAGGCTATCAGTTCAAGACCAGCCTAACCAATATGGTGAAACTCTGTCTCTACTAAAAATACAAAAATTAGCCAGGCATCGTGGCACGCACCTGTAGTCCCAGCTACTCTGGAGGCTGAAGCACGAGGATTGTTTGAACCCGGTAGTCAGAGGTTGCAGTGAGCCAAGATCACACCACTGCACTCCAGTCTTGGTGACAGAGCAAGACTCTGTCTCAAAATAAATAAACAATAGGACTTTTCCAATTAATCTTCTGTTCTATTTAACTGATCTCTTATGCCTTTTACCTTTTAACTCCGTGCAGTACATTCTGAGTAATTTCTCATATCTATCTTCCAGCTGATTGTTTTTTCATATCTGATTAATCTGCTATTCAAGCCATCAATTTTGATTTAATTATGAAATTTGACTTTTAATCTAGAAATTTGACTATTATTTTAAAAATCTGTCCTACTTTTCCCCTTAGAGTATCTGTTATATTCTGTTTTTCAATGGTCTAGCTTATGACTATGATTATTCGGAAAATATTGTCTTTCAGACAGTTCTTTTATTCGGAGTTTTTGAAGGGAGTGTCTAGTCCCTCAGTTTGCTGTAATTTATGACTCTTGCACATGGTGAAGTTTTTCTTTGTACATTTGTAATTTGAGATTGAAAGCTAATTTCAGCAGGGCTTTATCTATGGGAATTTTGTGTGACCTGGGTTGAGGGTATATGTCTCTCGGGCTGTTTTGTGTTGGCTTCTTATAGATTCCCCATGGATATCACTGTTTGGTACCAGTGTTTGAGTTCCTTTTCAAGTTGGGGCTTCTAGGGTAGTGTGGGTAGTATAAATTTAAGCTTATGTGAGATCAAGTTCTTGGTATGAATTTTCAGAGAATTATTTTGTTTTAACATAATCTACGTGAAGGAACTCAAGCACTCTTGTTGTCTTCCTGGGCAGGTAGGCAGTTTTCCTCCATCTACCCTTTCATGGCATGGTTAATATTAGCCCTCCCAGAGTCCTGGCTTCTTGTGGATACATTCATTGCTCTTGAGTCTAAGACATCAATCTCTGTACCTTTCCAGACATTAAACATTCTAATCTCTGTGTTGTTAAGATGGCTTTTCACTTCCTCTTTTGTTTCTGGTTCCTCGAATAACTTTTTTTCTGGAGAGCTCATCTATGCATTTAAAACAATGCCTACTGTATTTGTCAAACATTTGTAACTGTATAAGAGGGTTGCCTTCCAAATCACCATGCAGTAGCCATGCTGGTCTTTCCAAAAGTTCTCAGAACACACCATAGTCTTTCTTGAATAAAGGCTCTGCACTGAAAAAACTTCCTCTGCCTGGAATGTTTCCCCATGGTTGGCTCTTGTCCATCCTCTGGTCTCAAATATCCTCTGCAAGATCCTTCCTGACCCCATCTCCATAAAACAACCCCCCCTCCATTATTCTCTATCCCATCCTCTTCATTTCCTTCATGGAATTAATCGTGATCCATATTTTCCTAGATTATTTATTTGTATACTTGTTCGTGGCTTGTCACGCCCTCTAGAATGGATGACGCAGGGACCTTCTCTGATGCTATGGCCTGAATTGTGTCCTTTCTCCCCCCAAATTCATATGTTGATGCTCCAACTCCCAACGTGATCATATTTGGCCTCTAAGGAAGTAATTAAGTTCATACAGGTAAGGCCTTGATCTGACAGGATTAGTATCCTTATAAGGTGAGCCAGAGGACTTGTTCTCTTCCTCTGTTGTATGAGGACACAGTGAGATGATGGAACCTGGGAGATGGCTCTCACCAGAACCTGACCAGGCCGGCTCCCTGATCTCAGACTTCCATCCTTGAGAATAGTGAGAAAATAAATGTCTGTTGTTTAAACCATCCAGCCCGTGGCTTCAGTTACAGCAGCCCGAGCTGACTAATACATCTGGCTTTCCTGCGTCTGGATCTATGGGATCTACAGTGCTAGGAAGTATTTACTAGAAGAATGAAGGAATGCACCAAAGCTGCAGATGCCCGAGAGACTCCCTCTATGCCCACAACAGACTTGCAATAAGGCTGTAATGTTCTAAAAACCTGAAAGATACATTCCCCTTGGCTCATGGGCCTAAATTCTTTCCTCCTTCTCATGCATAAACTCGAATATTCAGAAAATCCAGACCTCAGCAAAAATGGGAAAATGTAAGCATTTGCAGAGAGGACTTTTCTTTTTTGAGATGGAGTCTGGCTCTGTCTCCCAGGCTGGAGTGCAGCGGCGCAATCTCCACTCACCGCAAGCTCTGCCGCCTCCCGGGTTAAAGCCATTCTCCTGCCTCAGCCTCCCTAGAAGCTGGGACTACAGGCGCCTGCCACCACGCCCGGCTATTTTTTTTAAATTTTCAGTAGAGATGGCGTTTCACTGTGTTCGCCAGGATGGTCTCGATCTCCTGACATCGTGATCCACCCGCCTCGGCCTCCCAAAGCTCTGGGATTACAGGCGTGAGCCACCACGCCCGGCCAAGAGGACTTTTAATTATGACCAAACCAAGAGATTTCTCACCTTAATAGGTCTTAACTGGGGATCATTCTCACCTTGTGCAAAACCTGACCTGAGGGGCAGCCCCCTGATGAATCAGGTACCTGCTGCCTGTTTTAACTAAAGTCAGTCACTTCACCCAGCTCCCCACAGATGCGATAAATTGAATTGAGAGGTGTGTGAGTAAATAAAAGTAGCGTAAGGAAGCTGCACAAAGTAGCAAATAACGGAATGTCTAAAAAACAAATTAATTTTCTCATTTTGAAAGCAACATAAGCACTTTCCAGTAGCTCTAAAAGTAGAAAAACTAAACCACTCATAACTTAAGACCTACCATAAGCCTCAGGAATCATTCAAGTGCATCTTTGTCTTTAAAAAAAAAAAAAAAAAAAAAAAACCACATGGTTTTTGTTTGTGTTTTTGTCCATCATTTGTTGAGAACTTACTATATGCATGGTAACAGTTCATACAACACTCTAAGTTAGGTGTGGTTATTCTCATTTTAAAATGACATCACACGAGTGTAGAGAGGTCAGGAAACTGGCTCAAGGTCTCACAGGCAGGTTGAGGACAGGTGGAGGCTTACCTCAGATCCGTCTGATTTTATACCCTGTTCACACCTTCTCTTGCAACTCTGATATTATATTGCTTTGCCTCCCCCTTCTTTTCTATGGAGCTACAATCACACTGAACTTTATATCCCCTTTGTTCCCCCAATTTAACATCAAAAGATTATTTTGCCTGTTGGATAGTCTTTATAAGGACTTCTTTTAATGACCAGCAGAACAATATCTGATCACTATTTTCTCATTCAACGAACTGAGCACTTCGGGACATAATTTAGCTTGATCTTGTTAAATTAAATACTTGTCTATCCTACGACCCAGCAATTCCCCTCCCAGGTCCTAGAGAAAATCCCAGAGGTGAGCCCTCACTGCCATGGACAAGAGAGTTCACAGGAGCATTGTTGAAAATGGAAAAACGAGGAATGACCCAAATGTCCATCGACGGAATGAATATTCTCAGTAGCATCTGAATACAAATGTTGCTAGTATAATGCTGAGTGAACAAAGCAAGTCTCTGAAGCTATCGTTTTTATAAAGCATAAAAACAAGTGAACTAAGCGATCTATTTTGGGGGTACTCATAGATGACTTGCAAAACTAGAAATTCATTTGGTACACAGCTATCGAGTGCCTGCTAAGTCTTAGCTCTTCTGTTTGCACTTTATGTGCAACAGCTTATTTATTCCTCACTTCAAGCCTATGAGCTATCTACTATTATTAGCTGTCTTTTATAATTGAGAAAACCAAGACGCAGAGAGCGTGAGTGTGATGGTTAATTGTATGTGTCAATTGACTGGGTCACAGGGCATCCAGATATTTGGTCAAATATTATTCTGGCTGTTTCTGAGAAAGTGTTTTAGGATGAGATTAACACTTATTTAATTATTTATTTTAATTTTTAAATTTCCATAGGTTTTGGGGGAACGGGTGGTATTTGGTTACATGAGTATGGTCTTCAGTGGTGATTTGTGAGATTTTGGTGCACCCATCATCCAAGCAGTATACACTGAACCCAATTTGTAGTCTTTTATCCCTTACCCCCCTCCCATCCTTTTCCCTCGAGTCCCCAAAGTCCACTGTGTCATTCTTATGCCTTTGCATCCTCATAGCTTAGCTTCCACTTATGAGTGAGAACATTTGGTTTTTGGATGTTTGGTTTTCCATTCCAATCCCATCCAGGTTGCTGCGAATGCCAATAACTCATTCATTTTTATGGCTGAGTAGTATTCCTATATATCACAGTTTCTTTATCCACTTGTTGATTGACAGTCTCCTAAATGTAATTTTTATTTTTTAAAATTATTAAAAACAAATTTGTGAGTACATTGTAGGTGTATATGTTTATGGGGTACCCGAGATGTTTTGAGACAGGCATGCAATGTGAAAAAAGTACACTGTGGAGAATGGGGTATCCATCCCATCAAGCATTTATCCTTTGAGTTACAAACAATCCAATTACATTCTTTACGTTATTTCAAAATGTACAATGAAGTTGTTATTGACTATAGTCACCCTATCGTGTGCTATCAAATAGTAGGTCTCATTCATCTCTTCTCATTTTGTGCACCCATTAACCATCTGAGATTTAAATCAGTAGACTGAGGATAGCAGACTGCCCTCCCTAATGTGGGCAGGCCTCATCCAATTCCTTGGAGGCCTGGATAGAACAAAAAGGTTGACCCTCCCCCAAGTAAGAGAAAATGCCTCCTGCCTGACTGCTTTCACACTGAAACATCAGCTCTTCCTGGGTCTTGAACTGGCTGGTGTTTGAACTGGAATTACACCATGGGCTTTCTGGGGCCTCCAGCTTGTCAACTCACCCTGAAGATCCTTGGAGCCTCCATAATCTCGTGAGTGCCAATTCCTTATAATAAATCTCTCCCTCTATCTATGTATAAACACACACACACACACGTGCATGCGCAGACACACACACACACACATTTTATTAGGTCTGTTTTTCTGGAGGATGCTGATTAATATGGTAAGTAACTTGCCCAAATGACACACAGCTAGGAAGCACTGAAGCAGGTCTTTTGGACTCTAGAACCAGAGTGTTTATCCCATTGCCTCTCCCCTGCTTCCTCTCCAACACAACACAAAACTACTCTTATAGGACTGCCAAGACTCAAAGTGGATCTTAAGTGTCAAAACTTTATAATCTGAATGGACAGGCTTTCCTGAAAATCTATATGATTTCTTGGTTTCAGTGCTTTATAAATCATACATTTTCTTCCCCACTGGGCATACAACCAAGTCTAATATCACATTTGAACTCAAACAGGCTCATACCCAATACAAAGTATCTTGCATTCCTCACCAGTTTCCATCAGAGCAAAAGAGAAAGAATCTGCATTTCAAATTGTTGAGTTTGTTGTTATGACAACACATAGCCTTGGTCTGCTCTGAGCAGTGGTATGCAAAGTTCTGAGTTGAAAGCATTTTGTATATGTATTCAGGAGGTGGGTTTATTCACACACACTGCTATCCTCCCACCCCCCACCACACACAAAGGCAAGATGTTTCTTAGCTGCCTTAATGCAATGTAGAAAACACAAAGAATGCACAAAGGCGTAGAATTCCAGGAGGGGCTCTCCCAGCAGGGACGGTGAACATTAGCTCTTCCTCCACACTCATCTTTATGATGATGTGACAGAACGCCAGGTGTCAGAGAGCATTCCTTCTTAAGGAATTTATTGAGTGTCCTTTAAGTGGACCTTTCTTCTTCTTTTGCAATATCTATAGGTCAATGACAATACATGTTTGTGTTTGCATATATACATTTCATTCTACAATTAGTTTCTGTTGTTCTTAACATTCACTATTATATTTTTGAGAATTTTCAGTATTTCACCCTCTTAACTGGGTTAAGTGATGCATCTTATGAATAGGGCCCATTGATCTTTTCTCCTATTTACAGACATTTTAATTATTTCTAAGTTTTTATTTTCTTTCCCAGAGTAAACAGTGCTGCAATGAACATCTTCATGCATGTCTCCTTAGGCACATGAGGGAGAACTTGTTTCAGGAAATGGAATTGCTGGATTCTAGTGCATGCATTTTTTTGTTGTTGTTGTTGAACTAGACACTGCCAGGTAGCTTGTTGTTCCAGCATACTGATATGGGAGACAGAAAGAAATTATTTAGGCAGATAGTAAGGGCAACAGAGTCCTCTGTGGAATTTCCCTCTTAACAAAAAACAGCCCTCAAATCGTTTCTTTTCTAACAAAGAGCAGCCTGAAAAATTGAGCTGCAGACATAGATAAGCAAGCTGGAAGCTCACATGAGTGAATGCTGGCAGCCATGCCAACAGGAAAGGGCTACCTGAGGTTCAGGCATGTTCAACATGGAGGCTCCATCTTCCCTTTTCTTTGTCACCACAGGTACAGTAAAAAAAAGCAGGCAATACAGCGCCAACTAGGTAGATAATCCATGTGTGTAATAAAGGATTAGGGTGGGGTGACCAGCCTCTTCCCGTGCTATGCAAACGGCACACCTAGTCATAACCAGTTCTTTGCATGCTATGCAAGTGGCACACCTGGTCCTATCAATCTTTTGTGCCCTATGTCAATCAGACACTACCCCCTCAAGTTCATCTATAAAACCTTCTGCATTTCACTGCAGAAGGGGCAACCCATTTTCTCCAGGACCTCTCTCTGTGCAGAGAGCTCTTCTTTTTCTTTTGCCTATTAAACTTCCACTCTTAACCTCACTCTGGTGTGTCTACGTCTTTGATTTCCTTGGTATGAGGCAATGAATGTTGGGTATTACCCCAGGCAAATGATGCCACTTCAGTACTTTTCCAGCAGCAGCATATGCATCTTTCACCAACACTTGATATTGTCAGATTGTAAACTTTCCTCCACAGATGCTGTGAAATGGTATCTCATTATTACTAGTTGCAGATCCAGACTGTGAGTGAGATTGGGGCTCTCCTCCCATGTGTACTAGACTGGCCATTTCATATTTCTTTTCTGTCATTTCTCTATTTTGATTTTGTTTGTGTGGTTCTTTTGATGTTGGTTCTTTGTCCTTTTCTTATCGATGTTGAAAATTCTTTATATATTCTAGATACTAATAGTTATATGTTGCAAATATCTACGAGTCTGTGGTTTGTCTTTCAATTTTGGTCACAAAAGGCTTATAAAATTGAAATGAACCAAATATTAATGTTTCATTTGCTGATTTTTTTTTTTTTTTTTTTGGTGTGGGGAGTAGAGGGATCTTTACTAGTAACTCTTGCCTGAGCCTGAAGCTTCAAAGACATTTTCTTCTAATAGATTTAAAGTTTTCTTTCTGCATCTAGGTTTTGAGGTTTTGATCCATCTGTTTTATTTTTGAGTATGGTGTGAAGTAAGGATGTAGTTTCACTTTTTTCTTATATACAAAGCTAATTCTCCCAGCACCATTTATAAAGGTATTTGATGGTTTATATTTTTTCTATTTATTTGCAATGTCACCTCTATCATGGATTAAGTTTCTACATGCAGGCTGGGTGTGGTGGTTCATGCCTGTAATCCCAGCACTTTGGGAGGCCAAGGTGGTTGGATCACTTGAGGCCAGGAGTTCAAGACCAGCCTGGCCAACACGGCGAAACTTCGTCTCTACTAGAAATACAAAAATTAGCCAGGTGTGGTGGCATGCACCTGTAATTTCAATTACTTGGGAGTCTGAGGCACGAGAATCACTTCAACCCAGGAGGCAGAGGTTGCAACGAGCCAAGATTGTGCCACTGCACTCCAGCCTGGGAAACAGAGTGACAGTCTGGCTCAAAAAAAAAAAAAAAAAAAAAAAAGTTTCTATATCCATTTGGGTCTGTGAGATTTTTATTCTCCTTCATTGATCTATTAACCTATTTCTGCACCAATATCATAGTTTTCATGATGATAGGATTTGTGTTGGTAACTGATAGAGTAAGTTCTTCTCTTTTGGTCTTTTTCACAACTTATTCAGCAACTCTTCGAAGTTTACTCTTCTGTGTGATTTTCAGAGTCAGTTTGTCTAGTTTCATTTAAAAATATTTTGTCAGGACTTTGATTATAACATATTGAAATTTATAAATTAATTTGGGGATATTTTATATTTATGACATTTAGATGTTCAGTTTTCCCAATAAACAATATGATATATATTTCCATTTGCTTGAGTCCTTTATGCCCTTTAATAACACTTGATAATTTTGTCCGTAAAGTTCTTGCAAGGCTTTTGTTAAGTTTATTTTTCGATAGCTTAGATCATAAACTTGCCATGAGAATGAAACAAGGTAGAATGCTTGGAACACTGGAAAGAACTTAATGAGTGTTAGCAATTATTAATATTCTTTCATAAATTTGTTGCTACTAGGAACAGGCTTTTTTCCTATAACGTCTAAGATTTTTTTTTTTTTTTTGGCCTATAGATACTTATAAATTTTTTAAAATGTGGGTTTTGTATTTAGAATGTGAATTTTGTGTTTAAAATTTTTAGAACTAAAAGTCATTGGACTTTTTGAAAGCTTTTTTTTAGTTCTAAAAATTTATATGTTGTTCTCCTTGGTTTTTTTGTTTGTTTGTTTGTTTGTTTTTTTACATAGACTGTCATGACTTTTGAAAATACTAAAATTGTTGTTTGCCTTTTTGATTCTTATGCCTATTTCTGTTTCTTATATTATATTAACAAAAAAAATTCAAATGTAATATTGGATAACAGATGTGATAGCGGGCATTCTTACCTCTTTTTGAACCTTACTAGAAAGACTTTCCTATTTCACTCTCAATATGACGTTTGTTTTTAGGTTCCAGCAGCATTTTTTTTTCCCATTTCTAGTTTGATAAGAGGTTGTTGGTTTTATTTTTTAAATTATAAATAAGTGTGGAAGCTTACTAATTATTGATTCTGTACCTACTGAACTAATCATATTATTTTTCCTATAATAAATGAATTATATTGATAGATTTTTAAATTTTCATTTTTTTGTTTATTTATTTATTTTGAGACCACATTGTGAGACTGGCTAATTTTTGTATTTTTCGTAGAGATGGGGTTTCACCATATTGCCCAGGCTGGTCTTGAACTCCTGGGCTCAAGTGATCCACCTGCCTTGGCTTCCCAAAGTGCTGAGATTACAGGCATGGGCCACTGCGCTAGACCTATACTGATAGATTTTAAAACTTCATACTATCCTTGCATTCCTTAGGTAAGGCTCATTAGAGACAATGTAGTTATTTTAATATCCTGTTGGATTAGTTTGTTCTTATTTAGAATTGTTCCATCTGTGTTCATCACATGAGATTTACCTGGAATGATATAATCCTTCTATCAGCAGTTTCCTAAAACTAGTCTTCTCTCTTTTGTTCTTCTCCTAAATTATATGTATAAGAACAGTTATTATCTGCTATTTTTCAAGCTTTGCTAAAACTCGACCTTAACATCTTCTGGGTTCAAGCTATCTTTTCTACTTGGAATATTCTCACCATTTCTGATTTTATAAATTCTCAGGTGTCTGGGAATTAAAATTATCACTCAAATGTCATCACTTCCTTGAAGGCTTATTTGATTCCTCTTCTGCCCCCTCCTTATCCCCTCTGAAAACCCATTGTGTTCTCTCCTTGGCAGCCTCAGACCATTGTGTTCACACCATGCTTGCAGTATTTATGCTTCTTTGTTTTTGGAAGAAAATTCCTAGCACAAGGCCTTTCTCTTAGTAGATGTCCAGCACACATTTGTCCTATGAATATCTATATAACATCATTGCTGTTGTTAATCACATTTCAAACACACGCTTGCATACACACACACACACTCTCACACAGACACACATGGCAGATAGGAATGTCATGAAAAAACTACTTTTATTTTTAACCAGTGTTCAATTCTAATTCCTGTGATCTAGTCACATCTGGCAGGGCCTTGTTCTTCTACAGGAAGTGCTGTTACTTAAGCTCCCAAGTGATGGGCAATGCAGCAGGGGCCGGGCCTGGGAGAGTACAGCTAGGCAACAATGTTTATTGAGGGTTAATGGGCTGAATAAAGCGTCCACATTACATACTTATTACACAGGCTTATTACTCTAAAGACAAGTAATAACAGCACCTGTTGCAGTCCATGGCATAGCCTGGAGACAGTAACCCATTCTTTCCTTGCCAGGTCAGCTCAGCGTGGGCTGCTGAGTGGATGCTGGGTAGGGGCTAGAGTGCTGGGTTCTGATCCCAGATCTGCTACCAGCTATGTGACCTTGAACCACACATCTGCAGAATGAATGAGCTGTGAGAGAAAGCACCTCCCAAGGAATGCATATTTTCATGGGCAGACTGGCCAGGATGATTTCCAAGTGTCTGTCTAGCCCTACAATTTTACGATTTATGAGAGCTGAAAAATGCAAGAAGTGCCATAAAGCTTTAAATTCATGATGATGGCACTTCTCCTGGCCAGGTTGTTCTCACGTTGCTCTTAGAGATGTTGAGATGTCTTCCTTTGTGATTCTCTCACGACAAATACTGCCTGAGCTGGCATCAAAGAAAGACATGTGAACAAATGGACCTCCCTTTACATTCTGTCCCCGTCCCGGGTATCCCTGGAGGATAGCAGAAGTGGTTCAGTATTTACAGTAGTCACCAGAGCTTCGAGATCACTGGGCTTGGGGATTGTTACATACTTGGGTAGGAGTGTGGGCATTAACCCCTGACTGGATGAAATGACTGAAATCATTCCTTCTTTTTTTATTTTAATTCACCAATTACTTACTGAGAGCTTGATACACAAAAGTCACTCTGCTAAGTCATGTGGGAAATGATGAGATGAACAGGGTGTAAATGCCATCTTCAAGGAGCTCATGGTCCAGTTGGAAACAGGAAAGACTCACTAGCAGAAGGGTATGGGGAGGGAAGAGGAGGAAGAAGTAATTGATGAGGAGAGCCTTGGGGAAACCTTCCTGAGAGATAGCGTGGAGCACGACAGCTGTGGAGCACAGGTAGGGGTTTTGATCTCAGAGCAGAACAGCGTATGGGAAGATTCCAAGGTGTAAAAAAGAGGGGCACACAGGTCACCACCCGTTAGCAACATGGATGTCTCCAGCTGTGACCCAGGACAGAGAGTTCTGAGATGGTTACGTGACTGAACCCAGGACACCCCCGGGTGACTCGTGAGTCCATCTCAAAGCTTGGGATTGGGCCTGATGGTGGCTGGCTGCTTGCCTGTTACTGAGAGAGTCCTAGATGTCTTTTTTGCCCTTAAATAACCTTTACCAATGACCATCAAGGTATTTAGACTTTCCATCATTAAACTTACTTTTTCTTGATAGAACACTACCTACGACATGTAGTTGGTAAGCAGCAAATAGGTTATTTAGGAGCAGTAATTTATTAACAAATTAGCTGTTATCAAAACATCCTTGGGTTGAGTGTGGTGACCCATGCTTGTAATCCTAGCACTCTGGAAGGCTGAGGCGGGAGGATCACTTGACCTCAGGAGTTTGAGACCAGCCTGCGCAACATAGTGAGACCTCATCTCCACTAAAAAATACAAAAACAAAAACAAAAACAAAACTAGCCAGGCATGGCCGGAGGCTGAGGTGGGAGGATCGCTTGAGCTCAGGAGATCGAGGCTGCAGTGAGCCATGATTGTGCCACTGCACTCTAGCCTGGGTGACAGAGCAAGCCTCTGTCTCAAAACAAAGAAAATCCCCCCCCTCCAAAACCTCTTTGTCCAGGGATGGCAAGTGCCCTGAGTGGAGGGGGGAATGGGGAGATTCAGGGGATCAGTGACAGTTGTGGCAGCCCCAGCACTTCTGGAAAGACAAAACCTCTGAGTAATCCGAAAGTCACAGCATGAGAACACCGAGTGACTGGAGGTGGGGAGGAAAAGGAGGAAACACAAAAGGGTCTGCACCCTTCAGAGTGCTTGACCACGTGGTCTGGAACCTTCTGGGTTGTTGATAGCTGTTCTCTCTCCCATCAGTTCCATGTGGGGGAAAAGCATAATGCCTTTAACACGCTAATGCTTATTTCTCAGAGAAGATATAAAAGAGCCATCTCAGAGAATTCTAAAGCAGTCTTGATTACATTTTCTCTCCTGGGGAAAGTGAGCTCATCTCGTGCTGAAGACACGAGCTGAGAACCTGTTATTGAGCAGTGGAGCTGATGCTACCTGGGCATCAACGAACCTCACCTGCAGCCTGCTCTCAACAAGTCTCAAGCCCATTAAAAGGGGTAACAGCAAACACTTCTACAGTCCTTGCTCTGTACCAGGAACTGTTTCAGGTGCATTATATGCATTAACCCATTTGATCCTGACAATTTCCCTATGTGATACTGTTGTTATATTCATTTGTACAGATAAGGAAATTGAGGTGCCTTGCCCAAAATCACAAATAGTAAGTGGCGGAGCCAGGATTCAAATTCAAGAAGACCTGATCTACTCCAGACTTTTAATCACTACATCTAACTTCCTTTGTAGGAAGAGTATAAATAATAATGACTATTCAGTAGCCATACTTTATCAGTTAGCTATTGTTGCATAACCAACTACCTCAAAACTCAGCAGCATAAAACCAGAATCATTTAACTCATGACTATATTAGTTTTATATATTACTATAACTCATGCATTTTAGTAGGCTAGGGAGCGAGCAGATATAGACTGGGCTTGATTGATCTTGGCTAGACTCACGGGTGCATCTATGGGTCAACCAGGAACTTTGTTCTGGAAAGGGCTAGGCCACCTTAACTGGGGCAGTTTGGCTCTGTATGTCTCTTATCCTCCTCCTTTCCTGCAACATAGGAGCAATCAGGCAAGGACTCTTGAAGCCTTATCTTAGAACTGGCACATCCTTGATTCTGCCTTACTTACTTACTATTTATTTATTTATTTATTTATTTATTTATTTATTTAAATAAATAGAGATGGAGCTTCATTCTTGTTGCCCAGGCTGGAGTGCAATGGTGCGATCTCGGTTCATCGCAACCTCTGCCTCCCAGATTCAAGTGATTCTTTTGCCTCAGCCTCTCAAGTAGCTGTGATTAGAGGCACCAGCCACCAAGCCCAGCTAATTTTTTTTGTATTTTTTAGTAAAGATGGGGTTTCACCATGTTGGTCAGGCTAGTCTCAAATTCCTGACCTCAGGTGATTCGCCCACCTCAGCCTCCTAAAGTGCTGGGATTACAGGCGAGAGCCACCGTGCCCAGTACTTCTGCCTTATTCTATTGGTCAGAGTGAGCTGCATGATGTTCTGAACTGTTTGTGTCCTTCAAAACGTACATATTGAATCCCTAACACTCAATGTCATGTTTGGAAGTGGGGTGAAAAGGGAGTGAAATGGGGGTAAATGGGGGTGAAACTCCCATGATGCTAATGGTGTCCTTACATGAAAAAGAAGAGACAAAATTCTCTCTCTCTCTACCATATGAGGACACAATGAGGAGGAGACTGCCTACAAGGCAGGAAGAGGAACTTCAGAATTTGACTATATTGGTGCCCTGATCTTGGACTTCCAGTCTCCAGAACTGTGAGAAACTCCCATTGTTTAAGCCACTCAGTTTGTAGTATTTTGTTCTGGCAGCCTGAGATGAATAAGACACACAGGGAGAGAAAATACATATCACCTCTATGGGAGGAACTCTAAAGTCACATGCTAAATACTAGCTACAGAGAGAGGGGAAGCAGGGCCATTACTGCAATCCATCTACTTGAGTCTTACAAAGATACGTTGACTGTAGCCTCCAGAAAAATGGGAGAACTAAACTTCAAAATTCAATGTCATGGAAATCACTGAAGGAGAAGTAGGTAGGGATAGAGATGGAGACATAAACTTTCTATAGATCTTACTTTATTTTTCAGATGCCAATCTTGTTCTAAGTAAAAAAAAAAAAAAAAAAAAAAAGAACTCATAGAGCAGAGAAAATGGAATCTGTCTAAAAAGAAGGCTGACGTTAGAGAAAAGGCATTTAGGTGACAGGACTTTTTCAATCTCACAGCTAAAAACAGATTCAGGCTGCGTGGCTTAAATTGAGTGGCTTATTCCCCTGCATTTATCATAGATGTTTATGACCAGCCCAGAGTTTTCTTCCACACTTGTAACGACGTGATGGAGGGGTAAGATGAGGATAACACTGGCCTGCTTCTCAATTTTAGATTATCTTCCAGAAACTCAAGTACACAGCCACAGAAATCATCCCCAGTAATTTCAAGTTGGCAGAGCCAAGCTAATTATCTGCAATTTCATCTGTCAAAATAGTTTGGAAAATTCTCACGTGTTAGGGGAGTGAGTCGGACGGGTGGGCTTTGCCAATGCTCCAGAATTTTCACAAGTTAGAAAAGAAGTTAGATATTGGCCTTTGGTAAAGGGCATTTCCCCATCATTTTTTGGAACCTGTATGTCTAAGCCATGGGTCATAGTCTTCTGCTGGCAGGGACTTGGGTTTGCCCTAGCTGAGCCATGGCTGGTGTGGCTGAACTAGAGAAACTGTGTGTACATTTCTGCCGATCCCCCGGAGACATATAGATATCTTTTGTTTGTAGATATCTTTTCTAAGGCCCCACATTCAGTGCAGACCAGTGTAAGACTTAAGTTTTTTTTTTTGTTTTGCTTTTTTTTTTTCCGAGACGGAGTCTTGCTCTGTCGCCCAGGCTGGAGTGCAGTGGTGTGATCTTGGCTCACTGCAACCTTTGCCTCCCAATTTCAAGCAGTTCTCCTGCCTCAGCCTCCCGAGTAGCTGGGGTTACAGGGGCGCACCACCACACCCTGCTAATTTTTGTATTTTTAGTAGAGATGGGGTTTCACCACGTTGGTCAGGCTGGTCTCAAACGCCTGACCTCGTGATCTACCCGCCTCGGCCTCCCAAAGTGTTGGGATTACAGGTGTGAGCCACCCCACACAGCCCTAAGTCTTACAAAGGTACAAGAACTGTGGGTTATTATGGCTGGCACTGCTCTGATTGGTCAGTGCCACTCCTGTTTGGTGCCCCCTGCTGTTCACGTTAAATATCTTCCCCAGTGTCTGTCTCCTCACTCAGCGCCAGAGTCTTGTTGCCCCTCCAAGTCCATAAGGCACCTTTCCCTGGGAGACTGACGTTTCTGGATCAAGGATACCCTTGTCTTCCAGCTTGCTGTTGGGTTTGACCACTGAAGGGCACAAAGAGGGGATTCAAAATCAGAGAGGAGGTGTTTGGGTAAGTAAATTAGTCCCCTGGCTGCCTTTTGCAACAGCTAGTCAGTAGCTATGTTCCTCCACTGGGGCTGCAGCTCCCACCATCCACAACCACAGCACCCTCCGTGATTCCAGGAGTCACTGCTCCACGTCTACCTTCTGCCCTGGAGGCGGTAAGAGCCCCAGCCAAGGCCAGAATGCACCTATGCCTTTTTAAGCAGACCCTAAATCCATCTCTTCCTACCAGGACCTGACTATTCCAAGCACTTAAAAAAAAGTGGTGGAGGTGGAGAACACAATGTTATAGGTAGTACATTAGTAAAATAACAATAAATGGTGACAACATCAACACAGACTTCTTTCTCGTTTCATCTGAGGCGATAAGTAGAAACAGCTAAAGCAGACCACCTGCCTTCCCTTACTCTTCTCTCCCTGCCTCTTTTCTTCCTTTTCTTTTACTCCCTCTTTTTTCTTCTCTTTGGGCCTCCATCTCATTCTCTCTCCTCTCCTTCCTTCTTTTCTCCCTTATTCTCTCCCTCTCTCCCTTATTCCATCCTTCAGCCCCAATAGGGCCTATTCTGTACCAGGGCCTGTGCTAGGCACTGAGGAAGCAGAGGGAGTTAGGCAGTCTTTGCCTTCAAAGACATCACTGTCTAGGACTTAGCCATCACAGCAGTGCAAAGTAGACTGGACTGAACAAAAGCTCCTGAGTCTGCAGAGCTGGGTCATATCCCTGTCTGTCACTCACTAGCTGGGTGACCTTGGGCATATCAGTCTAACTTATCCACTACTGTTCCCATATCTACAAGACAGGATCACTTACTACCCACCTCGCAGAGTTCTTATTGCGTTCGACAAGATAATATATGTAAAGCACTTATACCAGCCTAGCAAATAGTAAAGACTGAGAAACAGTGGGAGCTAGCTCCCTTCTTTAGTGGAGGGAAACAATGACAATATCACTTAGTGGTGAAGAGTGTTAAGATTGTAAAGAAGCTACTTAACCTCTTGGTTTAAATGGGGTTAATATAAACTACCTTCGATAATATCTATGTTTTTCCAGGAGCGTTATGACAATCCTATGTGGTAACATGTATAAGGCTGTAGATTATAAAAATGATAAAAGTATCAACCAAATATCAGCACTTATTCGTACATAATGTTGATTTATATTTAAACAAGCTTTTCAATTGTTTCCTTCAATCACTGGGTAGGTGACTCTTTCTACCCCCATCCCAGATTCCTTCATTATTTATTTATTGGGAATCTTGAAATAGTCTGGCCAGGAGAATATTGGAAATCAATTTGTCTGCTGAAATGGCAGTGATGGCAAGAGAATCCCAGGGTCCCAGGCCATTGCCATTCCCCTTGACATAAGATCACGTGCCATTTTAACGGCCCTATGAGCTCTTGCATCTTTCGAACACTAAAGCAAAAAGGAAAATCAGCATCATTGCATTAATGAACTAACCAAGCCCACCCTTCTACTGCTGGCATGTGTGTGGGGAGGTCCTCACCACAAGAAATGTGCTTTTCTTCCATCCTGCCCATTTGGTGACAAGAGGACATCAAAAAGCTTGAAGCAGCTGCACAGCAAAAGATAAATGCCAGTCAAGGCTGCCTGCCTTTGATCATCAAATCCTTAACAGCAAAGCTCTAATTCTCCTGATACCATTAAAATGAGTTTAAAGAGCTTTCCAACGACCTTAAAAAACATCATTTCTCCCAGCTGGGGAGTTTGCAGGTAAAAGTTTTCATGACTTTTTTTTTTTTTTTTTTTGAGATTGGGTCTGGCTCTGTCACTCAGGCTGGAGTGTGGAGTGCAGTGGTGTGATCTTGGCTTACTGCAACCTTTGCATCCTGGGATCAAGTGATCTTCCCACTTCAGCCTCCCTCCATGACTTTTAGAAATAGCAATTCTCTCTTATTTAGGTCCTCAAGGCTAGCAATAGAATCCTGGGGTACTTCTAAGAAAACATCCAAGCACAAATATTAATCGTCAGAGACTGGGGAGGGTGCCACTTGTCACCCTGCAAATGTGTCCCCTGGAATAAGCAACTAGGCAAACTCTTTGTGAGGCTAATATGAACTATTATTCTACAAAGCCTGTATTTCCTTGATATTTGAAGGAATATGTTTGATTTCCCTGGCCCCAAAGGCACACAGAGGATCCTCAGTGCCAAATGACTTCTCTAAAATGGAATGATGTCTCTAAGAGTTCATGACCCAAATATTCTTATTTATATGCTTTTATTCTTGCTACGTACTGATAATTATGATGACCATAATAATATAGCATCTATTATTTGGTGGGCATTTACTTTGTTCTTAGCAGAAGTGACTTCAGGGTTCTCAAACCTGTGAAATAGATCAGTAAGAGGTGATACACGAGATGGTTCCTTAGGCAAAAAACTTTGAGAAAGTGCCTGTTTGGAGCTCTGACAAGTCCTGTGGCATGAATGTGAACTTTGACTGCTGGATTTGGCAAGGATGAATGCCTGCAAGAAAAGAACTCAGAGAGATGGCGGAACCTTAAAAACAAACAATGTTCAAGTTTGCGCAAATGAGCCAGCAGAGAACAGTCCGGAAGGAGGGGCTGCAGAATGCTCTCTTTTCCTTGCGCTTGACCTCACATTTATCGACCACTGCACCATGGAAAGAAATCCCTAGAGCAGAAGGAAAGCCAAAGGCAAACAATACCCTCCACCCCCACCGGAAGACCCGAACTAGAAAATGTATACACTTATTCAGCGGATGGGAGCAGTGATGCCTGTTCTGGTCTCCATTAGAATCACCATGAGAATTACAAAACTGATTCCACTGGACTAAACCAGCAATTCTTAACCAGTGCAATTTTGCCCCCCACCCCCACCCCCACCCCCGCCTCCGCCTCCGCCCAGGGGACATTTGGCAATGTCCACAGACATTTTTTCTATTGTCACGACCGAGGTGTGCTACTGGCATCTAGTGGGTAGAGGTCAGGGATGCTGCAAAACCTCCAACAATGCACAGGACATCCCCACAACAAAGAATGATGTGGCCCCAAATAATGATGCCATGGCTCAGAAATCATGGGCCAGATGGAAGCTTGGGAACGGCAGAGACCCTGCCAACCTTCTTGAATGCTGTATATCCAGCACCCTCCACAGGGTCTGGTGTGAAATCGTCCTGCCTTGAACATCTGAAGACTGACCAGCCAAGTAGGAACCAAATCCAGCTACAGCAGAGATGACGGCACCACTTCTAACAATCAAGGGAAGGCACCACCACTCAGTCGCTCCCTATTACAGAGTCATCATGCAGGCTGGAGAAGGCTGACAGTCATTACTAGATATGCTATAATATATACGTACATGTCTACCCCATATACACTTACCTTCTCTTTCTAAAACTTTTTGACAAAGACATAAGGATTTTCCTCTTCATAATTTTGTTGTCTTCTCTGGAAGTTTCTCTCTGAAGCCACTGGCTCAGGAGATAAAGAGGCTTAAACTGCGTTAAATGGTGATTACCTTTGGCTTTCACATCTTGGCTACACTCTTCACACCTCCCTTAAAGTTAAAGGAATCTGTTGTTCCTGCTGGAATCAGTGGCAGCTCCCAAGGACAAGTAATCCTCCTGGATGCCAGAGTTCACAGCTATCCAGTCATGATTTAGTTCAATCAGGGATTTGGAGAAGTGAGGCAGAGAATTATGAGTGCAAGTATGGTCATCCTATATCTACCAGTGTGTGTCCGGGGTTGACATTGTGAGGAGTGAAAAAGAAATACAATCATTCAGGTTCTCACCTCTAGAAGCAAGAACATTTTTTAAAAAAGGGAAAAAAATAACTGCTCAGGAATGGAATACCCTGCCCCCAGCATAAAGAGAATAACCAAAGGCACGAATCTTACTGAGAAGTCAAGGCTCCTGTATGTGTCTCCTGAGCCCATTTGTGTCAACGATTATCTATAGAAAGTTTATTTAGGGGGCGTTTGTACCAATGTTCACTATGAACTAACAGGGATGGGATTTCTGGGAATGTTTCGTTTCTAATGGATTTTCTGGTTATATTTTTAAGGTGGTGCCAATAGGATGTACTGACAGATCAGAGGTGGTCATGAGAGAAGGAGCAAGTAGCCAGAAGAGTAAAGTGTGCACTGGCTGAGATGCGGGAGCAGGTGGCGGTGGGTTCCCAGGAATAAGTGGCCTTGAGTGAGTTAAGGCTAAGATATCCAAGTGGTAAGGTTGAGCAGGCAGCTGTGTATGTGACCCTGGAAAGTCTAGCTGAAGATACAAAGATGGGATGAGATCACCAAGGAGTGTCTTTAGCAAAGAGAAGAGACCAAGGACTGAATCTGGATACTTCAACATTTGGAGTCAGAGCCTGAAAAGGATCCCTCACACGTACCCAAAGAGCAGCAGAATGAGGAAAGACAGCCTAGGGAGTGTGGCACAGCTGCTCCTCACCACTTCAGGCTCCCCTGGAGTCCAAGGCACTGGGGCCTCATTCGTGGGTATTATAATTGCCTCCTAACTGTTCTCTGGCTTATGTCTCCTGCCCCAGTTGATGTTCATCACATCAGCCAGAGTGGCTCTGTTAACACCCAAGCCAGTTCCTGCCCATCTGCTGAGAATCTTCAAGGGTTTTCATCTCACTCTGAGTCAAAGCCAATATCTTCACAATGGCCTGGCCATTTGCCAACTGCTGTGGTTTAAATGTTTGTCTCCTTCAAAACTTATGTTGAAATTTGCTTGGCAATGTGATGGTGTTAGGAGGTGGAAACTTTGGGAGGTGATAGGGCCAAGGGCTCTGCCCTCAGGGCTAGGATTAATACTGTTACGAAAGAGAAAGTTTGGCTTTCTTTTGCCTCTTTACCCTTCTACCTTCCTTCCTGGGATGATGCAGCAAGAAGGTCCTTGCCAGATATCAGGGCCTTAAGCTTGGACTTCCCAGCCTCTAGAACTGTGAGCCAATAAATTTGTTTATTAAAAATTACCCAGTCTCAAGCAGCACAGGTGGACTAAGACACCACCTCTCTGAATTTACCTCCAACTACTCCGGTGTTTACTGAGTCCAGCAATACAAAACATGATCCTCCCTCAGGGCATTTGTAAATGCTATTCCCCCACTGCATGGAATACTTATCCCCCAAACATTTGCACAGCTTTCTCCCTCACCTCCTCCTTCAGCTTTTTATTCCAGTGGCACCCCCTGGTGAGGCCTCCCTGGCTTCCCTATGCAACATTTTAACTCTCATCCACCTCTCATGATTTCGCCCCTTCCAAGGAGGTACTTATATTTTCTTGGAAGTTTACACTATAAATCATACTATACATTTTTCTTATTTATCTTATTTTCTGTCTTTTCCACTAGACTATAAACTCCAGATGTACAAGAGCCTGTTTTTTGTGTGTTTTACTCACTGCTTCATCTCCAGAGCTAGATCATTGTTTAGCACCTAGTAGAGGCTCAATACATGATTCATCTCAATCAAAATTTGCTACAATTTAATTTGTTTTTATTTACATATAGCTGATTTTGTTTCTGCAAATGGAAAAAAAGCCAGTGAAATTTATTTATTTCTCACATTCTAAAATATGTCCATGTACTTATTTGGCTTTCATCCATTTACTTTTTTTTATTTTAATTTTTAATTTTTGTGCAGACATAGTAGGTGTGTATATTTATGGTGTCCATGAGCTATTCTGATACAGGCATGCAATGCATAATAATCACAGCAGGGTAAATGGGGTGCCCATCACTTCAAACGTTTATCCTTTGCGTTAAAAACAATTCAATGTTACTCTTTTAGTTATTTTCAAATGTGCAATGAAATTATTTTTTTACCCTGTTGTGCTAGATCTTAATCACTCTTTCTAGCTATTCTTTTTGTACCCATTAACCATCCCCACTCCCTACTCCTCCACCTCTCTCCTCGACTACCCTTCCCAGGCTCTGGGAACCATCCTTCTACTCTCTATCTCCATGAGTTCAATTGTTTTAATTTTTAGCTCCCATAAGTAAGTGAGAACATGTGAAGTATGACTTTCTGTGCCTGGATTATTTCACTTAACATAATGGCCTCCAGTTCCATCCATGTTGTTGCAAATGACAGGATCTTGTTCTTTTTATGGCTGAATAGTACTCCATTGTGTATATGTAACACGTTTTCTTTATCCGTTCATTTGTTGATGAACATAGGTTGCCTCCAAACCTTGACTATTGTGAATAGATCTGCAACGAACACCAGAGTGCAGATATCACTTTGATATACTGATTTCCTTTCTTTTGGGTATATACCTAGGAGTGGGATTGCTGGATCATATAGTAGCACTATTTTAGTTTTTTGAGAAACCTTCAAACTCTTTTCCATTGTGCTTGTACTAATTTATATTCCCATCTACAATGTACGAGGGTTCCTTTTTCTCAACATCCTCGCCAGCATTTGCTATTGCCTGACTTTTGGAGAAAAGCCATTTTAGCAGAGGTGAGATGATATCTCATTGTAGTTTTGATTTGCATTTCTCTGATGATCAATAATGTTGAGCACCTTTTCATATACCTGCTTGCCATTTTTATGTCTTCTTTTGAGAAATGTCTGTTCAGATCTTTTGCCCATTTTTAATCAGATTATTAGAGTTTTTTCCCCTGTAAAGTTGTTTGAGTGCCTTATATAATCTGGTTATTAATCCCTTGTGAAATGGGTAGTTTGAAATACTTTATCTCATTCTGTGGGTTTTCTATTCACTTTGTTGATTGTTTCCTTTGCTGTGCAGAAGCCTTTTAATTTGATGTGATCCTATTTGTCCCTTTTTGCTTTGGTTGCCTGTGCTTGTGGGGTATTACTCAATAAATCTTTGCCCAGTCCAATGTCCTGGAGAGTTTCCCCAATGTTTTCTTTTGGTAGTTTCATAGTTTTAGGTCTTAGATTTAAGTCTGTAATCCTTCTTGATTTAATTTTTGTATATGTTTAGAGATAGGGGTCTAGTTTCATTCTTCTGCATGTAGATATCCAATTTTCCCTGAATCATTTATTGAAGAGACGTTTTTTCCAGTGTATGCTCTTGGCATGTTTGTCAAAAATGAGATCACTGTAGATGTATCTATTTATCTCTGGGTTCTCTCTTCCACTGATCTGTGTGTCTATTTTTATGCCAGTACTATACTGTTTTGGTTACTATAACTCTGTAGTGTATTTTAAAGGCAAGTAATGTGATTCCTCCAGTTTTGTTCCTTTTGTTTAGGATAGCCTTGGCTATTCAGGGTCTTTTGTGGTTCCATATACATTTTAGAATTGTTTCTTCTATTTCTGTGAAGAATGGTATTTTGGTATTGTTATTTTGATAGGGATTGCATTAAATCTGTAGATTGCATTGGGTAGGATGGACATTTAAGCAATATTGATTGCTCCAATCCTTGAAAATGGAATATCTTTTATTTTTTCATGTCTTCTTCAATTTCTTGATCAATGTTTTATAGTTTTCATTGTAGAGATCTTTCCCTTTTTTAGTTAATTCCTAGGTGTTTTATTTTATCTGTAGCTATTGTAAATGGGATTACTTTCTTGATTTCTTTTTCAGATTATTCACAGTTGGGATATTTAAGTGCTACTGATTTTTGTATCTTGATTTTGTATCCTGCAACTTTACTAAATGTGTTGATCAGTTCTAATAGTTTTTTGGTGAGTCTTCTTTCCAAATATAAGATTGTATCATCTGCAAACAAGGATAATTTGACTTCTTCCTTTCCAATTTGGACGCTCTTTATTGCATTCTCTTGTCTTCTGGTTGCTCTAACTATAACTTCCAGTACTATTTTGAATAACAGTGATGAAAGTGGGCATCCTTGTTGTGTTCCTGATCTTAGAGAAAAGGCTTTCAGTTTTTTTCCCGTTCAGTATGATACTAGCTATTGGTCTTTTATGTATGGCTTTATTATGTTGAGTTATGTTCCTTCTATACCTAGTTTTTTGAGGGTTTTTATCATGAATGGGTGTTGAATTTTATTGGTTACTTTTTCAGTATCAATTGAAATGATCATATGGTTTTTGTCCTTTAGTCCACTGATACGATGTATCAAATCAATTGATTTGCATGTGTTAAACCATCCTTGCATCCTGGGGATAAATCCCACTTTGTCGTAATGAACAATCTTTTTAATGTGTTGTTGAAGTCAATTTGCTAGTGTTTTGCTGAATGTTTTTGTGTAAATATTCATCAGTGATATTGGCCTATACTTTTTCTTTTTTTGATGTGTCTTTGTCTGGTTTTGGTAGCAGGGTAATACTGGCATCACAGGATGAGTTTAGAATGGCTCATGGTTCAGTCCTTGTAGGTTGTATCTCTGTCTTTAGCTCTAATCATATTTGCTTTATATATCTGAACTCTCCAGTGCTGGGTGCACGTATATTTAAAATTGTTAATATACGTGCTGAATCGATCCCTTTATCATTATATAGTGAGCTTCTTTGTCTCTTCTTATAGTTTTTGTCTATATATACACACATATATATATCTGGGTGCTCCAATGGTGGCCTGGCAATACTCTCCATAGCTCTGTGGGATGATGGCCATGGGATGAGGCTACTCTGCCTCAAAAGTGGAGGGAAGAGTGGGAAGGACTATGTTGCCAGATGTATGTCATTTGTTTCTTTTCTCTCGCTGCTTTCTCTCGCTGCTTTTAGGATCCTTTGTTTATCCTTGATGTTTGAGAGTTTGATTATTAAATGCCTTGAGGTAGTCTTCTTTGGGTTAAATCTGCTTGGTATTCTATAACCTTCTTGTATTTGGATATTGGTATCTTTCTCTAGGTTTGGGATGTTTTCTTTATTATTCCTTTTACTAAACTTTCTACCCCTGTCTCTTTCTTTATCTCCTCTTTAAGGTTAAAAAGTTTTAGATTTGTCCTTTTGGGGCTACTTTTCTAGATCTCATAGGTGTGCTTCATTCTTTTTTATTCTTTTTCTTTCCTCTGACTGTGTGTTTTCAAATGGCCTGTGTTCATTAATTATTTCTGCTGCTTGATCAGTTCTGCTATTAACAAACTCTGATGTATTTTTTAGTATGTTAATTGCATTTCTCAACTCTAGAATTTCTGCTTGGTTCTTTTCAATTATTTCAACCTCTTTGTTAAATTTATCTGATAGAATTCTGATTTTCTTCTTTGTGTTATCTTGAATTTCTTTAAGTTTTCTCAACACAGCACTTTTGAATTCTCTGAAAGGTCACTTACCTCTGTTTCTTCAAATGGGTCCCTGGTGTCTTATTTAGTTCATTTGTTGAGGTCATGTTTTCTTGGATGGTCTTGATGCTTATGAATGTTTGTTTGTGTCTGGGTATTGAAGAGTTATGTATTTATTGTAGTCTTTTCTATCTGGGCTTGTTTGTACCTATCCTTCTTGGAAAGGCTTTCCAGGTTTTCAAAACGACTTGAGTGTTGTGGTCTAAGTCATATCTGAATTAGGGGGCACCCCAAGCCCAATAATGACGTGGTTCTTGCAGCCTTACAGAGGTACTGCCTTGGTGGTCTTGGATAAGATTCACAGGAATTCTCTGGATTACCAGGCAGAGACTCTTGTTCTTTTCCATTATGTTCTCTCAAACAAATGGAGTCTCTCTGTTCTGAGCTGTCTGGAGCTGGGGGTGGGGTGATATAAACACCTCTGTGCTCACCACCACTGGGACTGTGCTGGGTTAGACCTGAAGCCAGCAGAGCACTGGGTCTCGCCTAAGGCCCACTATAACCACTGCTTGGCTACTGCCTATGTTTTCTCAAGGCCCTGGGGCTCCACAATCCACCAGGTGGTGAAGCCAGTTAGGGTGGCAAGTTCCCCCAGGCCCTGGGTCAGTCTAGAGATGCTGTCCAGGACTCAGGGACTAGAGTAAAAATCTTAGAAATCTACCTGGTGTTCTATTGCACTGTGGCTGAGCTGGCACTCAAACCATGAGACACAGCCCTTCCCATTCTTTTTCCACGGGCAAAGGAGCCTCATCCCGTGGCTACCACCCCCACAGGCCTATGGGGAGTATTGCCAGGCCACCATCAATATTCCCTTAAGACCCAAGGGCTCTTCAGTCAGCTTATGGTGAATGTTGGCAGGCCTAGGACTCACCCTTCAGGACAGTGGTCTCCCCTCTGCGCTGGGCAAGGTGCATAGATGTTGTCTAAGAGCCAAGACCTGGAATCAGGGATCCCAAAAGCCTGCTTGGTGCTTTACCTGTCTGTGGCTGAGCAGGCACCTAAAGTGAAAAACAAAGTCCTGTTTTCCTTCTACTTTTCTCAATCTGAAGGAGTCTCTCCCTGTAGCCATAATAGCTGAGAATGTGTTGAGTGTCACCCGAAGCCAGCAAGCCTCAGAGTCTCACTCAAGGACCATGTGTATTACTTGGTTATTGCTGCTGGTTGTTCAGGGTCCAAGGATTCTTTAGTTAGAAGGTGATGGGTCCTGCGAGGACTGCATCCTTCCTTTCAGGCCAGCTGGTCTGCTTCTGGCCCAGCATGTGTCTAGAAATGTTGTCTGGGAGCTAGGGCCTGGAACTGGGGCCCCATGACTCTAACTGGTGCTGTATTGTGGCTGAGCTGGCGTTCTAGATGCAGGTCAGTCTTCTTTACTCTTCTATCTTCTCTCCTCAAGCAGAAGGAAGGAGTCTCTTTTGGAGCTGCAAGCTGTGTAGCCTGGGTTTGGGGGAGGGCTGGTGCATGCACTCCCTTAGCTGTCCTAACTGATGTCTTAGTATGTCACATGATCCCCAAGTCCACTGGTTCTGAGACCAGTCCAGCACTAGGACTTACCTAGGAGTTTCAATCCTTGTGGCCTAGACTGCCTTTCAAGTTTATTTAGAGTTTCAGAGCACTTTAGCCTGCAGTGGAAAGGCTTGCCAGAACTCAAGTTCCTACTGCCTGGATGGGATATCCCCCTCTGGCTAGGGCTGGTTTAAATACTCCCTCTGTGGGCAGCCATCTGCTGAGTTCAGCTCAGTTTTGCATTCTGCTGTGTCAGGGCAGCCCTGAGTTCAATGCAATGTTTCATAACTGCTGCACTCACCCTCTCCTAAGGACTCAGATTCTCTCTTCACGCCATGCGGTCACTACCAGGAGATGGGAAAGGGGGTAATGTCAGCAGTTTAAGACTCTTTCCTACCATCTTCAATGCATCTTTCAGCTATATAAAGTTAAAACCAGGTACCGTGATTTTTGGTTCTTATGAAGGTTGTTTCTTTGTGCAGATAGTTGTTAAATTGGGGGGATGATTGGTGGAGCCTTCTATTCAGCCAGCTTGCTCTGCCCCTCCTCCCATTTACATTTCTTTTAAAGGATAAATCTTTTATCGTAGCTAGCTTCAAATTAACTTTGATAGTAAGAATTAATAATAATTGAATTTTATTCCCATTACTCATAAGTATATTTTACAAAATCTATCAGTTCTTGCTGAAAGAAATTCCATAACTGTCTTCTTATGTGCTTGCTTACATGTTGTGTCATATGTAACATAGTTCCACTAAAGCAGGTACCTAGTTCACTGATGAATACCCAATGGTTAGAAGAGTACCTAGCACAGAGTAAGGTCTTATGAAACTTTTGTTAAATTAATAAACAAATACATGAAAAAAATAAATCAAAAAATTCTGGCTCCAGAAATGGTTGGCCTATTAGGATCTTCATTTAAGCCAGTGGTTGTCAGCTGGGGGTAATTTTGTACCCCAAGGGAAAGTTGATAATGTCTGGAGACATTCTTGGTTTTTCCATTTGGGAAGGGAAGATACTACTGGTATCAAGTGGGTAGAGATCAGGGATGCTGCTAAAACCTGTAGACAGCCTCTCATCACAAAGAATGAGCTGGCAGAATGAACAGTGCTGAAGCTGAGAAATGCTGACTTGAACCAGACAGGTAGGTCATCACTATGTTCCTGGGACCTCAACTGTAGCCATGCAGTTAGCAGCAGGCTTTCCATACTAGAAAAGTCAGTTGCACGCCCTAAACAGACATTAAATTTTGAAAACCTTAGTTCCGCTGCCCAGTAAACCTTGCCAATGACTCACCAGTAGACAGTGTTATGTCAGCTGCACCAGCAGCTCTAACTACTGCCAGCGACCTGGCCCATTGTGAAAGACAGAGTATGAGGAGTTGAGATTGTTGAGAATTGAAAAGGGTAGAGACTGTTTCTCTGCTTGGTGGAACTGCTATTTCTTACATTTTCTGACTATCATTGTTGCCATGGAGAACATTTGCTTTGAGCTAAAGGCGAGTGAGACTGATCGGTCTCATAATGCACAGTCTTTCCACTGATGTGGTGGCCCCTTGGACCTGCCTCCTCCAATTTCTACAAGGCACCTTCACATTTGTCATCTCTGGAATAGACAGAAGTTTAAGGAATGGTCGACTGATGGATAGGAAGCCAATTACCAGTTAAAAAGACCTTAAGGGTAGGTTGATTCCTGCCCTCGTGTTATTTTACAATGTCTATATTATACTGAGCAGCTAGCCAACTTAGAATGGCTTCCATTTAAGCACTTCAACAAAATGCTGTGTTTCCCACTAGCTTTCACTTGGAAATAACAAGAATGGGAGAATGGCTGAGTAGCTACCTTTCTTTAGTTATTATGTAGGAAGACATTTCCTCTCCATCATAAAAAATACAAATGTCTGGCTGATAGGAAAGATCTTGATATTAAACAAATCTTATTTGGTACTCAGCACCAGCAACTAATACATTATAGAAGTTTTTGCTTCGCAAACAAAAACGTAGATAGCAAAAACAATTTCATTTTACAGAATAATTTTTAGTTTGTTGTTGCTGCCTTGATGCAATTATTTTACACCCAGACTATAATGACTAATCTGCTTGTCTCCTTTTATTGAACACTTACTATATGTTTCATCTAGGTTATCTCATTTAACCATAACACACAGCACACAGAGGTCATATGATTTGCCCAAGGTTAAGTAGTTAGGACATAACTCTGAGTGATGCTGATATATATTGCTTTAGAATTTGTTTCTCATCATTTTAGTCCATTTTTTATTGTTACAAGATAATAGCACAAACTGAGTAATTTATAATAGATTGAAATTTATTTGGCTCATGGTTCTGGAGCCTGGGAAGTTCAAGAGCACGGTGCTGGCATCTGGTGAAGGCCTTTGTGCTATGTCATTTCATGGTGGAAGGGCAAGAGAGAGTGAGATTGAGAAGGAAAGGCTGAACTTATCCTTTTTATCAGGAACCCACTCCCACAATAACTAACCTACTCCCAAGATAAGGCCATTAATCCATTTATGAGGGAAGACCCCTTATAACCTCGTTACCTCCTGATGGTCCCATCTTTCAACTCTGTTGCTTTGGGGATTAGCTTCCAACACACAAACTTTGGGGGACATATTCAAGCCATATCACTGATGAAAGTACTGTATTCTTTCTGGGCATGATGCATGTACAGGGCCATGCACATTTGGGTGCTAAATGCATACTTTTGATGATGATTGAGATAGTAAAATTCCCACAGGAAATGGGAAATCACTTGGTATTCTCCCTCACTGTGTTCAGGTGGTGGGTCCGTGAACACTCCTCTTTTCTATTGCTTGCATCAGACTTATCCGTGTGTTAACTAATAACCCAAAGTCATGCTTGGCCAGGGTCCCCTGGAGTGTTTGCAAAGGGGGCCTTGGCTCCATACATATGCCAATGACTGTCTTTGTGTTGAGTTTATCGTACATATATAATCCTCTCCACATGTCATTTCTTTTTCTTTCTTTCTTTTTTTTTTTTTTTGAGACGGAGTCTTGCTCTGTCACTTAGGCTGGGGTGCAGTGGCGCATCTCCGCTCACTGCAAGCTCCGCCTCTCAGGTTCACGCCATTCTCCTGCCTCAGCCTCCCACATAGCTGGGACTACCGGCACCCACCATCATGCCCAGCTAATTTTTTCTATTTTTTTAGTAGAGACGGGGTTTCACCGTGTTAGCCAGGATGGTCTCAATCTCCTGACCTCGGCATCTGCCCGCCTTGGCCTCCCAAAGTGCTGGGATTACAGGCGTGAGCCACCATGCCCAACCTCCACATGTCATTTCATGCAGTGACCTTACATCTTATTCTGAGCATGAGGTGAGAAATGCAGATTGGTTTAATCTTAGTGGGCTTGGTTTTCAGGGCCTCTTAGTATGAGCATCTTGCCTGTGGGAAGCATGTGATCCCAGTGTTGAAGATACACAGTATTCACACAGTATGGCTCTAAATACAAGCCACCTATTTTATCTCGCGCTTGGGTGAGAAGCAAGCCATCTGCTCTAGTGCTGGGAGAAGGCTGTCTGTGTTGGACTGACTTATGGAGAGACAGTGCCTAGGTGTCCAGCATACCTGGGGCCTTTCTGGTGGTTTGGTTTTCTGTGATGTTCCCTTATTTTTGAATCTAACCTCCTGCACTCTTTCTAAAGTGTGTATGATGCTATTGTGACTAATGAAAGACATATTGAAAGTGTGCTGAATTCATAACACTTTTTTCATTATTATTTTCTCAGTTAATAGACACTAAAATACAACTGACCTTCAATAGAGGTCATTAAATTAGGAGTCATCTTTTTGGAAAAGGCTGGAAGCTGTTAACCTGGAGCTGCAGCTGTTACAGATTCCCAAGCCAAGCTGAAAGTCTATGTTGGCCTCTGCCCCCAAAAGGCTGAGATGCTCTCGAGTTTGGGTAAAGTATAGTTAATTGGACTTTAATTCTTTGAAAATGGACAAGCTCAATATGACTTGTATGATCGCTCTGGTTAATCAGATTGTTAAATTTACGGACCTCCTTTTCCCACACTCATTTCCAAGACAGATTCAGGCTACGTCTGCCTGTTTTGATGCATGCAATTTACTTTAAAATCCTGCAGTACAGAGCGCGTGATGACATGTATATGTCAGTTGGCTTAAGCTACACTTGAGGGGCAGTCCATGGTCCTGACCAGGAACCTACACTCTGAGAGTGGACTCCAGCATTTAATCAGAAAGGCCACACTCCTGAGGCTGTTCCAGAAGGGCGTCTTCATCTTTCTTTACCACTGACCTTTGATCATCACTAGAGACTTTGCTAATGAGGCTAATGAGCTCAAAGAAAGTTCCAAATGGGTTTCATTGGTGAAAAACAAAGAGCTCGTTATTTAGCATAATAGATGTAATAAGTGAGTTCTCACTGGTGAGTTAGTGGTATTCAAGATGAGAGGTTTGGCTTAGATATTTTCCCAAAGCTCCTCATCCTTGACTGAAGGAGATCTGAATAGCTTGCAGACACTGTCCCCTTCTCCCACAGGGATGGTACTTGAGACTTGAGCCCCCAAACAGTCCTTCATTCAGCAGATAGTTTGGAGGATTTGGGTTGTCCGATGATCATTGCTAAATTAGCTCTCTCCTGCCTCTTGAGTGCTGTCATAACTGCCTGGGGTGAGTGGTCCATGTGAGGTGTGGTCAGGACACCTACAAGGACAGGCAGCTGGGATTTTGTTGATCTTAAACACCAAGTTTTATAGCCTAGTGTCTGCTTACTAATAAGTGTCTGCATATGGCACAGGATTTGGTCTGAGACGTGCTTTTATTATAAGCTGGTAGCAAAGTTGCAGGAGAGTAGCTCATTCTCAACCCCCTCCAACTACTGGTGGTTATCAGTAACTACCACAAAGAACTAAATATATGTGCATGGTCAAATTGCCTTATGTTAGTTTATACTACCTGGCAAAAGTACTACCTTTTGCACAAATGGGAGGGATTTTGTTTTCCACTTTATGTAATATCCATTTAAGTAACAACATGGACAACCAAATCCCTAGCAAATTACCTCTTACTTAGTGAAGAGGCACAACTTTCATCTTTAAAATAAGCCTTAATTCTCTATGAAGTCTGAAGCCATCTTTTCATCTTACGCATTGACTTGGGGTCAGAGAAGGAACACACCACTCCAGGCCTGTCTCCCAGGATTCCAGGACTCTATGGAATGCATCCCTTTCCCTAGAGAAAGAAGACAAACTTTTGCTTCGGCTAACTTTGTTAATTGTATTTGTCAACTTGCCTGGGCCGTGGGGTGCCTGGACATCTGGGTAAACATTATTTCTGGGTTGGGCTGTGAGCATGTTTCTGGAAGAGATTAGCATTTGAATCAAGTTGAACAGTTAACCTGATTGGACTCACTTAAGCAGTTTGGCCTTCCCAAAGGGAGCGTCTCAATATGACAAAAAGGCAAAGAAGGTCGAATTCTGTCTCCCTGCCTGACTGTCGAGTTGGGACATCAGTCTTCTCTTGCTCTTGGACTGGGACTTATGCCATCAACACTCCTGGTTTCAGGCCTTTGGACTTAGACTGGAATTCATACCAACAGCTTTCCTGGGTCTCCAGATTACAGACAGCAGATTGTGGGATCTCTCAATCTCCATGATCTCCTTTGCCAATTCCTTATTTTATATATATATATATATATATAGAAAGGACACAAAGATAGATGTGTACCCACCCCCCTGCTACACCCTTTGTTCTGCTCTCTAATCTTTGCACATACCAGAGATTTCGTAAGTTCTGTGAGTACCTGTTTTTCTGCACGTACCGGAGATTTTGTAAGTTCTGAGGCAAGGTCACAAGACGTGTTTAAGTAAGATAAACTCTTGCTGCCATAAACCTGCTCTCCCGCCTCAAAGGTTGAACCGAAATATCAGAAATGGCGGGAACCAATCATAGTTAGCCAAATCGCCTTGTTCAAACACTAGCCAATCATATATCTGATTTGTATAATAACTCTATTCCCACTTTTCTTAGACTATATAACACTGCTCGGAGCTCAGTGGGGGAGCTCTCCTGCCCGTCTCGTTTCGCGAGCGAGTGAGAGTTCCAGGTTCGAACCTGTAATAAAGATCCTTGCTGCTTAGCTTTGACTCTGGACTCTGGTGGTCTTCTTCGGGGAATAAACGGTCTGGGCATAACAATATATCCTATTGGATCAGTTTTTCAGGAGAACCCTAACTAACACCAGAGCAATGAGACTATATCCAGTTATCAGAAAGCTACCTCTTACAGTCCTTGTTCAGTACTGTCTACCTCCAGCCTTCTTTTCATGAACTGCAGTCCCTCCAGCCAGTCACATGGCAACCCCCTACTCATCCTACAGGCTGCAGCTGAAATGTCACCTCCTCAGGGAGCCCTTCTCAGATTACTCTGTCTACACAGGCTGTTGTTGTGTTAGTTTCTGTCTGTACCCCCTGTTTCTGTCATGCGATTTTATATCTTATGATTAATTATTAATTTGTTAGTTTGTTGACCACCTGACATTCCCACTAGACTACAATCTCCTTGAGGGCAAGAACCTTGCTCATTTTGCTCACCACCACTGATGGGCACAGAGCAGGCATTGAACACATGTCTTGGGAGTGAATAAATGAATACATAGTTTCCTTGCCACTTGTAATGCAATCAACAATGAATCACGAGGTGCGACCGCACTCATGAGGAAGTGAGCTTTGCTTTGAGAAAACTCAATACAGAATCGTGTGAGAACAGGGGATGCTGACTGTTAATGTTCACATTATTTTAGAGCAATAGTCTTTGATGAGGCCATTTTGCTGCCCTCCCCCGCATGGGGCATGTGCTGATGTGCGGGGACATTTTCAATGGTTGCACCTGGGTTGGTGTTACTAGCATCCAGTGAGTAGAAGCCAGGGATGCTGCTGGACATCCTACAACATACGGGACAGCCCCTCACATCAGAGAATTATCTGGCCCCAAATGCCTGTCACTAGCACCAAGGTTGAGAAATCCCATCTGAGAGACATCGTATTTACCATGTTTCAATTACCAACTTCCAATGACTCAAAGTCCAAGAAAATATACTTAACACAAGTCAGCATGCTTTGGCAATTATAGAAATATTTAAGTTTTTTAAATGACCTCAGGCTGATGACCTATCCATTATTATTCAACCACACTACAGCTATATACAGTCTTAGGGACTGGCTGAATAGACCCACTTAAATACACCGTAAACAGTTAACAATCTTTGATACAAACTTGTCATTTACTTTTCCCAAAGTAAGGATACAGAAAAATTCCTTTCACTTGTTATGAACTTGTTTTCAGTCTGTTCAGATCTACCAAAATGAAAAATCGAAGCTAATAAGACCCATAAATGAGATGACGATTATTCACATGACTAAGTGATTCTTCTTTTTGCAGAAAGATTCTCTGCCAGTTTCCTTTAAACACTTGGCTCCTCTCATGCATTTAAAATCTAACTCGGTTTACAAAAGCATTAATTTATGTGCACATTTCAGGCTCACTGCCATTGTGAAAAGCTAACTACATCTTTCATGAGGAGTACATCCCTGCCTTGCCTCTCAAAGATAATTCTCCTGTTTCTTGGTTTTCTCTTTAGATTGTGGTTTCTTTGGAGGGCAAGATCCGTGTCTCTAGAATGTTTGGTTCTGCTTTCTGGCATCCCTGACATTTCAGGATGTCAATAAATATTTATTGATGCTGATGAGGTGAACAGAACCAGAGATGTGCATTCTCACTCCCTTGTCATGTGCTTTATGGAACCTTTTTTTTTTTTTTAAATCAGCATCTGCAAAGAGGGTACCAAGAAACTCTTTAGACACTCAGCCTCTCCCAGGGACTGAGATGCTTTTGGGGGACCCTGGGACCACCCTTTTCCAGTTTAGCCCTTGCTGGTCTCTTGCCAAATGTTCCCTAGGCATAATTCCCATTCGCACATTATTTTCAGACTATCTCAACTGCAGAGGGTGGGTTTAGCGCCTTGGTCCCTAAAAGTATGCTCTGTGTTGTGTGAAGTCCTTTTGCAAGAAGGGATTAAGCATGTAGTTAATATCTCAATACCACAGTGAAGAGCTCAAGAGGTGAAAAGTTTGCATTTGCCCCTAAGAAGAGGCATGAAAAGCAATAGCTCTCCAAGTGTGGTCCTCTGACCAGCAGCATCAGCATCCCCCGGGACTTGTCCCAGATGTAGCTTGCCTGGCCCTACCCTAGACCAACTAACTGAACCTGGAGCTCTGAGATGAGGCCCAGCTAACTGTGTTTAGTAAGCCCTCCAAGTGTTTCTGATGCACGCTAACGTTGGAGAACAACAATGCTACAGGCTCAAGCTTCTTTATGAGTGTTGAGCTCATCACCTACCCCTGGTCCAATAGTGTCCATTATGTCTTATAGAAGATACTAGTTGGGGGCTGGGCTAGGTGGTTCACACCCATAATCTCGGTACTTTGGGAGGCCGAGGTGGGTGGCTTGCTTGAGCCCAGGAGTTTGAAATCAGCATGGACAACATGACAAAACCCCCTCTCTACTAAAAATACAAAAATTAGCCAGGCATGGTAGCACATGCCTGTAGTCCCAGCTACTCAGAAGGCTGAGGTAGGAGGATCACCTAAGCCCGGGAGGTCGAGGCTGCAGTGAGTCATGATCTCATTTCTAGTCTGGGTGACAAAGCGAGACCCTGTCTCAAACTTAAATAAAAAAGAGAAGATACAAGTTAACTTCGTGACTCTCCAAAGAAACTTCAGAGATCCCTGGCAGTCCCAGGCTTTTCAGCCCAATAGGTAGGTGGACACACGTGTAAAGGAGGCAACAGGTTTACCACTCAGAGAGAAAATGAATCCTGTCTGTGCCCCCCAGTCACAAGGCTTTCCTAGCATGCCCTGCACAAGATAGCTGTCCCCTCCCCAAACTACCCTCTTGGTCTTCCAAAGAGGGGCCCTGGGGAAAGAGGGGGAAAGGAGGGAAAGGAGAACTGAACCTCAGCAGCCCAGATCCCTGAACGATCCTCAGGGGCGGAGCAGCTTGCTCTTTGGGAGTGGCCACACTCACTGAACAACAGCTTGGCAGCCTTCGTGTGTTCTGTGCAGTGTCTGGGCCTCCTGAAGGAAGGTCCTTGCCCACCCTCCACCCCTCCCCAGAACCAATCCTCCCCTCTCCTTCCTCTCCTTCACTAGCCAGGATGGCCCATCTGCCTGCCCACCTCCCAACCCTGCTCTCCCTTGAACCCTGGTCTTCTCTAGTTCCTGGGGGTGGAAAAACACCCACGCTCTATGGAAACCACTGACCCTTTTTCCATCCAGCATTTGAGTTGGTTGTGTTTGTCTAACCCTCTTCGTGTCTAGTGCAAAGATTCACGGCTGATAGTGTGGGCTGGAGAGGGGCCAAAAGGCCTCTCATGCACATGTGGGGAGGTAGAATGCACCCACAGCACAAAGATTTATACTTTGCTTGTAATCCCAGCACGTGGTGATGGAGCCAGTTTTTTTCTGGATTAATTTATTTAGCTATTACATTGCTAGTGACTTAGACTAAGCACCATCATGAAAACACAACAGTGGCTTGCTTCTTTGAGATGTACACGTTTTTAGTGGAATACATACCTGAAAGCAGTCCCAGATTCCCCCACAGGTGCATGGGGATGTCAGGCTTACTTTGCATAACTGGCACCAGGGCTGTGGGCAGGTTTATTCCCTTTGGGCCCTTGCTCAGCTTTCCTCTTTGCTAAATACCTTCCTCAAGAGATGTATTGCGTCTTTGTTAAACAAGGCTGCCCTTTAAGGGCAATTCATCATTCGGAACCCATCATGGGCTTACAGCAGACAAGATTCGGTTCAGTCTGCTCTCTCCTCATTTTTTCCTTGTTCCTTCTAAATGTCCCCTTCCCTTTTACCATTCTCCAGATGGAGAAGCCACTTCACGAATCTTGGCTAGCACATTTCAAGGTTCCTTCTTTGAAGCGGACTAGCTTCAGCTCCACAGATTTCTCCCATTGTGGAGGCTGCGTTTTAAACAATAGGCTCATACACATCCTTTAAGGTAAATACGGTCATGCAAGCACTTGGATAGTGTTAAAGTTAATGACCTGGCGTTGAGCGAGGAAATTAAAGAGCGAACAATATGTTTTTGACATTTCTGCCACCCAGACAGCAGTGGCAGCTTTGCTATCACACACACACAAAATAGAGAACATTTCTCCTCAGAGGAAATGTTCAGATTGAGGATCTCTTATTTTGCATTTAGAAATGTGTCTCCATCTGATTCCTTCCTGAGGCTACGCTGCAGAAATACATCTTGGCGTAAGACACCTTCCACCTCTAGCAGTTGCTAGTGAGCTAATGAAAGTCAATACTATTTATTCAACTCCCAGGAAGCCCAGCGCTCCCTATTAGCCACTGTTTGAAATGTGGACCAAAGAAAGGTGACCCGGATAAGATCAGGACCAGAAATGTTCCTGCCTAACACAGGTGCTATTAATATACTTGGAGAGCACTACCTAACACAGGCACTGTTAATGTACTTGGAGAAAAAAAGAAAAAGCCAGTACCTCTCTACCTAGCCATCCCTTAATCCTCTTTTATGATGGATTCTTTAACAAGTAAAGGAGCTGTAAATTTAATGAGTTGCTTTAGACACGATAAAAATTGATTGTTGAAAGTTGAAGCGAAACCTTCTCTTTCTTCGGTTTGGGTGCATGGTCATAGTCCAGGCCAAGAACTCCAAGGAGCCGACAGCCTGAGGCAGGATTGAGCCAGAGGCTTAGGAGGGAGGAGGCATCACAGGTGACACCCATCTACGCAAATTACCCAGATCCCCACATTCTGCATCTGAGCTATCCTGAAAGCTGTTTCTCCAGCTCCCATGGGCTGTTAGCAGGCTTCAGTTATGTATAAATTGTGAAAGCTGATTGTATTGTTGGCAAAACGGTCAGAGACCTAGAAGCTTTGTTGATGAGCCCATCATGGGAGCGCCTAATGGACGGATCATTCATAAACACTCTGACAACAAACACGAAGTGAATGTGCACTTCTAGGTAAACAGCTGCTTTCATTGAGTGATGCACAAAGCTAAAATCCAGCTCTCAGGGATGCATCCTATCGGTAAATACTGAGGTCACTGCTGCCTTCCAAAGACAACACTGCTTTACAGAGCCACACAGAGATGCCACATGGTGGTTGAGAAGCCAGGTTTATCCTTGCTCCTGTTCTCTTTCCTTGCAGTGCATACCCTCATAGCAGTCAACAAACACACATCGAATGCCCCTAGATAATGTTATGGGTTGTATCTGCATGTACAGACAGAGAGAAAATCCATCAGGCACATCTTCACAGTAGACCTGGATGGCAAACCCCATGTTCACAAGTGAGGAGACCCTAGCTTGGGGGTGAAACCAAGACCCGAACTTAGATTTCAAGCTCTTGCTATCCCACTTTCTCTTTTCAGGCTTCTTATACTTTTACATAGCCTGGTTCATTCTGAAAGATATAAAGGGGTCAAGGTGCAGATACAATCACACCGAAAAGTCTCCAAGGATCTGAGAGAAGGCAGCACTTAGGGGCTACGTTGAAAATGGAAGCACAGGTGAGTGTGCATGTTTAGGGGGCAGGAGTCTCCCTGGGACTCCCCTGCTTGCCTCCTGCCATCAAATCACACAACACCGCTGGACAACAGTGTGTTTGCACTAAGCTGGTCTAGGGCTCAGCTTTTGATTGGTGTGCATGGCAGCCAAGAAAAGCAGGGGTGGGGTGATGTTGACATGGTTACTGATTCAGCCCAGGCTCTGCAGTTCTGTTGCCCAGAGAGAGAGAGAACAAGGGTGACGAGTAGGCTGGAGGTGAGGGCTCCATCCTCAAGCCTGGGACCATGGTCCAAAGTGAGAACTTACATCCCTGTTTTCCTGCTCAAATGTTGCCTTTTCCAAAACCACCCATGGCCCGGCCCAGCTCCGATTCTGTACCCATAAAAACCCTGGTCTCCATCAGAGAGAGGAGGAGAAGCAGCTGGACATTGGAGGCTACAGCTGGACATTGGAGGCTACAGCTGGACATTGGAGGCTACAGCTGGACATTGGAGAGAAGCAGCTTGCCTTCAGAGGGACAGCTTGACAGTGCGACCTCAGAGAAGAGTCTGGCTGCAGACAGCCGGACTTCAGGAGAAGAATACCTTCTCGTTCCATCTCCTTTCCAGCTCCCCTTCCCGCTGAGGGCCTTTATTTATTTTTATTTATTTATTTATTTATTTATTTACTTTTTTGGAACAGAGTCTTGCTCTGTCACCTAGGCTGCAGTGTGGTGGCACGATCTTGGTTCACTGCAACCTCTGCCACCTGGGTTCAAGCAATTCTCCTGCCTCAGCCTTCCAAGTAGCTGGGATTACAGGCGTGTGCCACCATGCCTGGCTAATTTTTGTATTTTAGTAGAGACAGGGTTTCACCATGTTGGCAAGGCTGGTCTTGAACTCCTGACCTCATGATCTGCCTGCCTCAGCCTCCCAAAGTGCTGGGATTACAGGCGTGAGCCACCGTGCCCGGCGAGTCATTTTTGTTGGCAGTAAGATCCTCTGCATTCACCACCCTTTGTTAGTGAGACCTGATTTTTCCTGGATGCCAAACAAGAGCTTGGGTACCAGGGGTGCAGATGCAAAAGGCTGTCACACTGACCATCTGCGGAAAGCAGCCACCTCATGTGAAAAGGCAGAGGGTCCACTGAGCTGTTAACACTTAAGCTGTCTGTGGATGGCAGACCTTAAAGAGCACTGTAACACATGCCCTCTGGGGCTTCAGGGGTCGTAGGCACCTCACTAAATGCTGCTGTGGGACTGGTGTGGAGTTTGTTCTCACTGGCAAATAAAAGTGCTTGCCCCTGGCTCCTGCACTCACTCACACTTGTGTGCTCGCTCCCACGAGGGGTTAAGTGCAGCAGGTTTGAGTGAATGGAGTTTGCCCCTGCTGGCGCGGAAGCAGCTGGCTAGCTCCAGTGCCCGCACTCCAGTTCCCGCCTGTGAAGGGCTTAGGAAAGATATCCTGCTTCACAGCTATGATACTTTTCTTGAAAATCTTCCGAGTTTCCTACATTCAAAGAAAGACTGACCATTTAATTGCCCAAGAAACTTGTCACCCCTTGCCCTGTCCTAGCCAGATTTGAACTGGTCACCCTGGACAGCCAACAGCTTCAATGAAGATGTAGCTACAACATTTTAGTATTCATTTGTACGTTCAGAGGGTTCCATAAGAGCCATAGACAAAAATAAACCACACTTCACTGCCAAACCATTTCCACAGACTTTTATGAATATCTTCTCTACTAACTTTCCACTGTAAAGGATTATGTTTAGATCTTTAGTTGTTAAATGGGAACAGCTGCAATGGACTAGCAGACAGCTTTAATGAACAGATGTGTATTTCTGGAGAAATCGATTTTCCTTTTTATTATTATGTCACCAAATTTGCTATATTCCCAAGCAATTTATGTTTTAGGCTACGACGTGCGTATGAACTAAATAACTGTGGCCTCCAGGTAGGGAAATGTTTCTCAGCAAAAAGATCTGCTGGGCAAGGCAAAATTTTTAGTCGTTATTATTAGCAGTATGCCACAAGAGGAATATCTATCTACCCTTTATGACCTAACTGCTATATTAGCCACTTCTGCAGTCCCACTGGAGGAAGTCTTTTTGTTTTGAGTTAGTCTAGAAAGTATTAGTTTTTAACCCAGTGGTTCTTAACTGAGGCAGTTTGGCTCCTCAAGGGGTATTTGGTAATGTCTGAAGACGTTTGTGATTGTTATGACTGGGGAAGGGTGCTCCTGGCATCCAGTGAGTAGAGGCCAGGGACGCTGCCAAACATTCTGCAATGCACAGGACAGCCCCAACCACAAGGAATTATCCTGCCGCAAATTTCAGTAGTGCCAAGGTTGCAAAACCTTGCGGTTATGAGTTGAATTGCATTACCCAAAAAGATAATGTTGATGTTTTAACCCCCAAGGTCTCAGTGTATGACATTATTTGGAAATAGAATCATTGCAGATATAATTAGTTAAGATGAGGTCATGCTGGAGTAGGGTGGGTCATTAATCCAACACAGCTGGTGACATTATAAGTAGGTGGGGGGCCGGGTACGGTGGCTCACGCCTGTAATCCCAGCACTTTGGGAGGCTGAGGTGGGTGGATTACGAGGTCAGGAGATCGAGACCATCCTGGCTAACATGGTAAAACCCTGTCTCTACTAAAAATACAAAAAATTAGCCAGGCGTGGTGGTGGGCGCCTGTAGTCCCAGCTACTTGGGAGGCTGAGGTGTGAGAATGGCGTGAACCCAGGAGGCAGAGCTTGCAGTGAGCCGAGATCGCGCCACTGCACTCCAGCCTGGGCGACAAAGCAAGACTCCGTCTCAAAAAAAAAAAAAAAAAAAAGAAGAAGAAGAAGAGAGAGGGGAGGGGGCCAGGCATGGTGGCTTGTACCTGCAATTCCAGCATTTTGGGAAGCCAAGGTGGGAGCATCACTTAAGGCCAGGAGTTCAAGACCATCCTGGGCAACATAGTGAGAACCTGTCTCTAAAACAAACAAACAAAACAAAACAAAGAAATAGAGGAAGGATGAAGTGAAGACAGACACACAGGGAGAATGCCATGCAAGACGGAGGCAGAGATTGATGTGATGCGGCCACAAGCCAAGGAACACCAGGAGCTGAAACAGGCAAGGAATAATTTTTCCCTAGAAGCTTCAGATGAAGCATGTCCCTGATAACAACTTGACTTTCAACTTCTGGCCTCCAGAACTGAGAGATAATGAATTTCTGTTGTTTTAAGCCAACTAGTTTGTGGTACGTTGTTACGGCAGCCCCAGGAAATAAATATATATCCCTTAGGCAGATAAAACTTTCTTTTTCTTAGAATGATGATAGTCATGTTTTTCTAGGAAAATTTGCTGTTTCCTTTTTATGGACCCCTTTCGTGTATATGGATTTGCTATTCCTTTTTATGGATCCCTTTCCCATATACTGTTATGCTAAAAAAACTCTATTAGGCCAGCATCATTCCCATTTTAATAACAATAGTGAACATTTGTTCAGAAATGTAGTGCGTGTGCCAGTGCTCGTGCTGCGTGCTTCACAAACATCTCATTCGATTGTTGCAGTGGCTCTAGGAGGCAGCTGCTATAATTACCCTCATTTTGCAGTGGAAGAAATGGAGGCATGGATTAGTAAAGTGTGTTCCCCTTAGTTCCACAAGTGACAGGAAAGAGGGAGTTTTAACACAGTGACTCTGGCTCCTGAGCCCTTACTCTTAACTGCACGCTTTCCAGCTCTGATGCATCAGCAGCAGAAGGACCCAAAGGGTACGTGTGCAACCAGTTAGTGCCGGGGGCATGACCTCCACAATCCTCTCAACAACACATCTCTAATGAAAAGGGCCTTAACACAATGCAATTCCTAAACCACATCCCACACAAAAACGGTACTGAGGCAAAAAAAAAAAAAAAAAAAAGGGTAAGAAACATTGCCTACTACATCTCTCTCTTCCAAATTTAAAAAAAAAAAAAAATGTTGTGAGTAAAGGCTCTGATAAGGCATGCACTTACCAAAAAATACATACGCACACACACGCAAAATACACAACTCTGTTTATTGTGTTTAATCCAGTGGTTCCCCAAATTATCTGACAGTAGAAACCCTTTTTTGTAGGACACTACTAATATCTAGAGCAGGGGGTAGCAAACTTCTTCTGTAAAGGACCAGGAACTATTTTTAGAGCTGCAGGACACATATGGTCACTGTCTCTTGCTCTTTGTTTTTCTCTTTACAACCCTTTAAAAATGTTAAAGCCATCTTTTGCTTTAAGATCATAAAAAACCCAGCTGCTGGCTGGATTTGGCCCATAGGTTAAAGTTTCCTGACTCCTCCAGAGAGACAGAGTTGGAAACATGAATGGAAGGTAACTTTTGATGTATTATTGTTCACTAAGATAGTGCGGAGAAAACCTGTTTCAGAAATCCAGGAACAAAAAATCAAAATTCTGTTCATTACTTCTGTGTTCCTGCCATGTAACAAATGACAAACTATGAAGTCTGAGCAGCCCATTGTTTGGGGTTGCGTTTCCTTGATTAGAGGGAAAATGAGTCACAGCCAGAGGGTGGGTGGGTGTGAGCCTAGCTACACTCTGTCTGGCCTGGCTGCACATACTAGGCCCTTAGAACATCCTTCCGACTGTGAGGTGGGAGACGGAGATGTTTAAACATCATCTTGACATTTTGCAGATGATTTTCTGTCTACCAGGCTAAGGGGGATGCCTGCCAGGAGTAGTTTATAGAGATTTCAGCTATTTCAGAGTCCCCAACTGCCAACCTTAGCAAGATAATGAGGACTTTTATGGGCACTGAATTGGATTTCCTTTAAAAAATGCAACCATGGCTCCCTGGAGTGAAGCTCTGGAGGCTTCTAGAGCCAGAGAGCCAGTTCTTGAAGGTCTATATTTGAGGCAGTTGCTTCTTCATAGGAGGAGAAACGAGGTGAGATACAGCATGGGCTAGAAGAGAGGACCCAAAGTTCTGTGCTGCCTCTGCCATCATGCCATTGGGGGACCTCATGGAGGCTGAGCTCCCTTCCTGCCTCAGTTTCTCTATATGTAAAATCACTCCAAAGGATGAAATAGAGACAAATACACATATTGGCAGGGTGGAAAAAGAGAAAGAATATACCTCTTGGAGTCAAATAGGTCTCAGTTTGAATCTTAGATTTGCTATTTTCTTGCTGTGGAAACTTTGGCAAATATAATTTAGCCTCTTAGAAGCTCGGTTTCCTCACCTATGAAATGGGGATAATAATTCTGATCTTAAAGTGTTGATGGGGGAATTAAGCTACACAGTCTTTATAAAGAGTCTGGAGCAATGCCTGTGTGTAGTAGGGCCAGAGTATCTTAGCCTTCTAGCTGCACTGGCAGTGAGACAGTCTCTTAAGCAGCCCTGCGATTCCTACCTCCTGGCATTCACCCTCATGTGTGATCCCCTCCCCTGGAGCATAGGCAGGACCTATGGCTTGCTTCTAAGAAAATATAGTGAAGGTGTTGAAATGTTACTTCCATGATTGTGTCACATAAGATTGCAATGTTTGTCAGGCTAAGAGTCTCTCTCTCTTTTGGCTTTAAAAAAGCAAGTTGCCACACTGTGAGTTGCTTATGAAGAAGGCCATATCACAAAAACTGAGGACAGCCTCTATTCAACAGCCAGCAACTGAGGCCCTTTGTCCAAGAACATGCAAGAAACTGAATGTTGCTAACAACTATGTGAACTTAGAAGTGAGTCCTTTCCCAATCAGGCCTTCAGATGAGACCCCAGCTGCTGTAGCCAGACTGCTTCTCCAGATTCCTCCTCTCTGGGCATGGCATCTCGGAAAGAAAGGCAGCAGCCCCAGTCAGGGGCTTACAGATAAAACTCCCATCTCCCTGGGACAGAGCACCTGGGGGAAGGGGCAGCTGTGGGTGCAGCTTCAGCAGACTTTAACGTTCCCACCTGCTGGCTCTGAAGAGAGCAGCAGATCTCCTAGCACAGTGCTTGAGCTCTGCTAAGGGACAGACTGCCTCCTCAAGTGGGTCCCTGACCCTGCCTCCTGACTGGGAAATACCTCCCAGCAGGGATTGACAGATACCTCATACAGGAGAGTTCCAGCTGGCATCTTGCAGGTGCCCCTCTGGGATGAAGCTTCCAGAGGAAGGAACAGGCAGCAATCTTTGCTGTTCTACAGCCTGACTGGTGATACACAGGAAAACAGGGTCTGGAGTGAATCTCCAGCAAACTCCAGCAGACCTGCAGCAGAGGGGCCTATTAGAAGGAAAACTAACAAACAGAAAGGGATGGCATCAACCTCAAAGAAAAAGAACATCCACACAAAAACCCCATCTGAAGGTCAGCAGCATCAAAGACCAAAGGTAGATAAATCCATGAAGATGAAAAAAAACAGCGCAAAAAGGCTGAAAATTCCAAAAACCAGAACACCTCTTCTCCTCTAAAGGATCACAACTCCTTGCCAGCAAGGGAACGAAACTGGATGGAGAATGAGTTTGATGAATTGACATAAGTAGGCTTTAGAATGTGTATAATAACAAACTCCTCCAAGCTAAAGAAGCATGTTTTAACCCAATGCAAGGAAGCCAAAAATCTTGAAAAAAGGTTAGAGGAATTGCTAACTACAATAACTAGTTTAGAGAAGAACATAAATGACCTGATGAAGCTGAAAAACACAGCACAAGTACCTCGTGAATCATACACAAGTATCAGTAGCTGAATTGATCAAGTGGAAGAAAGGATATCAGAGATTGAAAACCAACTTAATGAAATAAAGTTTGAAGACAAGATTAGAGAAAAAAGAACAAAAAGGAATGAAAAAAGCCCCCAAGAAATATGGGACTCTGTGAAAAGACCAAACCTATGTTTGATTGGTGTACCTGAAAGTGACGGGGAGAATGGAACCAAGTTGGAAAATTCCATTCTTCAGGACATTATCCAGGAGAACTTCCCCAACCTAGCAAGACAGGCCAACACTCAAATTCGGGAAATACAAAGAACACCACAAAGATACTCCTCAAGAAGAGCAACCACAAGACATATAATCATCAGATTCACCAAGGCTGAAATGAAGGAAAAAATGTTAAGGGCAGCCAGAGAGAAAGGTTGATTACCCACAAAGGGAAGCCCATCAGACTAACAGTGGATCTCTCCGCAGAGACCCTATAAGCCAGAAGACAGTGAGGGCCAATATTCAACATTCTTAAAGAAAAGAAATTTCAACCCAGAGTTTCATATCCAGCCAAACTGAGCTTCATAAGTGAAGGAGAAATAAAATCCTTTACAGACAAGCAAATGCTGAGAGATTTTGTCACCACCAGGGGCCTGCCTTACAAGAGCTCCTGAAGGAAGCACTAAATATGGAAAGGAAAAACCAGTACCAGCCAGTGCAAACACATGCCAAATTGTAAAGACCATAGACGCTAGGAAGAAACTGCATCAACTAATGGGTAAAATAACCAACTAGCGTCATAATGACAGAATCAAATTCACACATAACAATATTAACTTTAAATGTAAATGGGTTAAATGCCTCAATTAAAAGACACAGACTGGCAAACTAGATAAAGAGTCAAGACTCATCAGTGTGCTGTTTTCAGGAGACCCATCTCACTTGCAAAGACACACATAAGCTCAAAATAAAGGGATGGAGGAATATTTACCAAGCAAATGGAAAGAAGAAAAAAAAAGAAAAAGGAAAAAAGCAGGGTTGCAATCCTAGTCTCTGATAAAACAGACTTTAAACCAACGAAGATCAAAAAAGACAAAGAAGGACGTTAGATAATGGTAAAGAGATCAATTCAACAAGAGCTAACTATCCTAAATATATATGCACCCAATACAGGAGCACCCAGATTCATAAAGCAAGTCCTTAGAGACCTACAAAGAGACTTAGACTCCCACACAATAATAGTGGGATACTTTAACACCCCACTGTCAATATTAGATCAATGAGACAGAAAATTAACAAGGATATCCAGGACTTGAACTCAGCTCTGGACCAAACAGACCTAATACACATCTACAGAACCCTCCACCCCAAATCAACAGAATCTACATTCTTCTCAGCACCACATAGCACTTATTCTAAAATTGACCACATAATTGGAAGTAAAACACTCCTCAGTAAATGCAAAAGAACAGAAATCATAACAAACAGTCTCTCAGACCACGATGCAATCAAATTAGAACTCAGGATTAAGAAACTCACTCAAAACTTCACAACTACTTGGAAACTGAACAACCTGCTCCTGAATGACTACTGGGTAAATAATGAAATTAAGGCAGAAATAAATAAGTTCTTTGAAACCAATGAGAACAAACACACAAGGTACCAGAATCTCTGGAACACAGCTAAAGCAGTGTTTAGAGGGAAATTTATAGCACTAAATGCCCACAGGAGAAAGCAGGAAGGATCTAAAATTGACACCCTAACATCACAATTAAAAGGACTAGAGAAGCAAGAGCAAACAAATTCAAAAGCTAGCAAAATAGAAGAAATAACTAACATCAGCAGAATTGAAGGAGATACAGACACAAAAAGCCATTTAAAAACTCAATGAATCCCAGAGCTGGTTTTTTGAAAACATTAACAAAATATATAGACCTCTATCTAGACTAATAAAGAAGAAAAGAGACAAGAATCAAATAGACACAATAAAAAATGAAAAAGGGGATTTCATCACTGATCCCACAGAAATACAAACTACTGTCAGAGAATGCTATAAACAGCTCTGTGGAAATAAACTAGAAAATCTAGAAGAAACGGATAAATTCCTGGACACATACACCCTCCCAAGACTAAACCAGGAAGAAGTTGAATCCCTGAATAGACCAATAACAAGTTCTGAAATTGAGGCAGTAATAGCCTACCAACCAAAAAAAAGCCCAGGACCAGATGGATTTGCAGCTGAATTCTACCAGAGGTACAAAGAGGAGTTGGTACCATTCCTTCTGAAACTATTCCAAACAATAGAAAAAGAGGGACTTCTCCCTAACTCACTTAATGAGGCCAGCATCATCCCAATATTGAAACCTGGCAGAGACACAACAAAAAAAGAAAGTTTCAGGCTAATATCCCTGGTGAACATCGATGTGAAAATCCTCAATAAAATACTGGCAAACCGTATCCAGCAGCACATCAAAAACTTATCCACCACAATCAAGTTGGCTTTATCCCTGGGATGCAAGGCTGGTTCAACATACACAAATCAATAAACATAATCCATCACATAAACAGAACCAAAGACAAAAACCACATGATTATCTCAATAGATGCAGAAAATGCCTTCAATAAAATTCAACACCCCTTCATGCTAAAAACTCTCAATAAACTAGGTACTGATGGAATGTATCTCAAAATAATAAGAGCTATTTATGACAAACCCACAGTCAATATCATACTGAATGGGCAAAAGCTGGAAGCATTCTCTTTGAAAACTGGCACAAGACAAAGATGCCCTCTCTCACCACTTTTATTCAACATAGTATTGGAAGTTCTGGCCAGGGCAATCAGGCAAGAGAAAGAAATAAAGCGTATTCCAATAGGAAGAGAGGAAGTCAACTTGTCTCTGTTTGCAGATGACATGATTGTATATTTAGAAAACCCCATCCTCTCAGCCCAAAATCTTCTTAAGCTGATAAGCAACTTCAGCAAAGTCTCAGGATACAAAATCAATATGCAAAAATCACAAACATTTTTATACACCAATAATAGACAAACAGAGAGCCAAATCGTGAGTGAACTCCCATTCACAGTTGCTACAAAGAGAATAAAATACCTAGGAATCCAACTTGCAAGGGATGTGAAGGAGCTCTTGAAGGAGAACTACAAACCACTGCTCAAGGAAATAAGAGAGGACACAAACAAATGCAAAAACATTCCATGCTCATGCATAGGAAGAATCAATATTGTGAAAATGGTCATACTCCCATTAATTTATAGATTCAATGCTGTCCCCATCAAGCTACCACTGACTTTCTCCACAGAATTAGACAAAACGACTCTAAATTTCATATGGAACCAAAAAAGAGCCTGTAGAGCCAAGACAATCCTAAGTCAAAAGAACAAAGCTGGAGGTATCACGCTACCTGACTTCAAACTATAATATAAGGCTACAGTAACCAAAACAGCATGGTACTGGTACCAAAACAGATATATAGACCAGTGGAACAGAACAGAGGCCTCAGAAATAATGCCACACATCTACAACCATCTGATCTTTGACAAACCTGACAAAAACAAGCAATAGGGAAAGGATTCCCTATTTAATAAATGTTGTTGGGAAAACTGGCTAGCCATATGCAGAAAACTGAACTGGACTCCTTCCTTACACCTTATACAAAAAGTAACTCAAGATGGATTAAAGACTTAAATGTAAGACCTAAAACCATAAAAACCCTAGAAGAAAACCTAGGCAATCCCATTCAGGACCTAGGTATGGGCAAAACTTCATGACTAAAACACCAAAAGCAATGGCAAGAAAAGCTAAAATTGACAAATGGGATCTAATTAAACTAAACAGCTTCTGCACAGCAAAAGAAACTATCATCAGAGTTAACAGGCAGCCTACAGAATGGAAGAAAATTTTTACAACCTATCAATCTGACAAAGGGCTAATACCCAGAATCTACAAGGAACTTAAAAAAAATTTACAAGAGAAAAACAACCCCATCAAAAAATGGCGAAGGATATGAACAGACAGTTCTTAAAAGAAGACATTTATGAGGCCAACAAACACATGAAAAAAAGCTCATCACTGGTCATTAGAGAAATGCAAACCAAAACCACAATGAGATACCATCTCACACCAGCTAGAATGGCAATCATTAAAAAGTCAGGAAACAACAGATGCCAGAGAGGATGTGGAGAAATAGGAACACTTTTACACTATTGGTGGGAGTGTAAATTAGTTCAAGACAGTGTAGGATTCCTCAAGGATCTAGAACCAGAAGTACCATTTGACCCAGCAATCCCATTACTGGATATACCCAAAGGATTATAAATTATTCTACTATAAAGACACATGTATACATATGTTTATTACTGCACTATTCACAATAGCAAAGACTTGTGGCCAACCCAAATGCCCATCAATGATAGACTGGATAAAGAAAATGTGGCACATATACACCACGGAATACTATGCAACTCTAAAAAAGGATAAGTTCATGTCATTTGCAGGGACATGGATGAGGCTGGAAACCATCATTCTCAGCAAACTAACACAAGAACAGAAAACCAAACATCGCATGTTCTCACTTATAAGTGGGAGGTGAACAATGAGAGCACATGGATGCAAGGAGGGAAATATCACATACCAGGGCCTGTTGGGGGTTGGGGGATTAGGGGATGGAGAGCATTAGGAGAAACACCTAATGTAGATCAATGACGGGTTGATGGTTGCAGCAAACCACCATGGCACATGTGTATTTATGTAACAAACCTGCACGTTCTGCACATGTATCCCAGAACTTAAAGTATAATAAAAATAAATAAATAAAATAAAAATGTAGATTGTTAAACAACAACAACAAAAAGCAGTAATCACTGTTACAATTTTGTATTTATTTGTGTGATTACTATGTTATTCAGGTATAATTGCATATAGCAAAATGCATAGATCTTAAGCACATAGTTTGAGCTATTTTGACAAAAGATCAATTTTGATAAATGCTATATACATATCACCCCAGAAAGTTCCTTCTTGTTCCCACCTAGTCAAGACCTCCTTGACCCAAAGCAACCATTTTCTTGATTTTTAACACTGTAATTAATTGTGTTGGTTCTGGAATTTCATATAGGTGGAATCATATAGTTTGTGCTCTTTGGTGTCTGGCTTCCTTCATCAGCATGTTTTTGAGACTCATCCTTGTTACAGGTATCAACAGTTTATTTCTTTTTTTTAATTGCTCAGTAATATCCCATTGTATCAACATGCCAGTTTATCCATTCTATTATTGAAGATCTATGTTGTTAACAATTTCAGACTATTATGAATAAAGTTACTATGAATATTCTTGTAGAATTTTTTCAGACATACGTTTTCATTTCTTTTGGCAAATACCTAGGAATTGCTGGGTCATAGGATAGCTGTATATATAACATTTTAAGAAAATGCTAGTTTTCAAAACTGATGGGACCATTTTATACTCCCACCAACATATGGGTGTTACAGTTGATCCAGGTCCTTGCCAACATTTGGCACTGTCAGGTTTTTTTCTTTTTCTTTTTTCTTTTTCTGTCTAATTTAGCTATTCTAGTAGATGTGCAGTGGTAACTAATTTTGGTTTTAATTTGGAATTTTCCTGATGACTAATGATGTTGAGCACCTTATTATGTTCTTCTTGATCATTTACACATCTTTTATGAACTGTCTACTAACTATTCAAGTATTTTGCTCATTTCTATTGGGTTGTTTTCTTTTTATTACTGAATTATAAGCATTTTATACATATTCTGAATACAAATTATTTGTGGGATGTAGGCATTGTAAGAATTTTCTCTTAGCTCCTGGCTTGTCTTTTCATTTTCTTAATGGTGTCTTTGATGAGCAAAATGTTTTAAGTTCAATTTGTCCATTTCTTTCTTTTTTTCATCCTTCTGTGTCCTCTCTAAGGAACCTTTGCCTAACCTTAGGTTGTGAATATATTTCCCTGTAGTTTCTTCTAAAAGACAAACATAAAAGCTGAAAGTTTTTAGCTTTTATGTTTAGTCTATAAATCCATTTCAAATGCATTTTTGTATATGATATGAGGTAGGGATGAAGATTTGTTTTTCCACCCAGTGTGGATATCCAGTTGTTCTAGCACTATTTATTAAAAAGGCTTTCAATTCCCCATTGAATTGCCATGGCAGTCTTGTCAACCATATATGTGTCCATCTATTTCTGGACTTTTTAGTCTTTCTACAATGCCACACTGTTGTGATTACCATAACTTTATAGTTAGTTTTTAAGTCAGAGAAAGTCCTCTAACTTGGTTTTATTAAATATTGTTTTAGAAATTCTATGCCATTTGCATTTCCAAGTACATTTTAGAATCAGCTTATTTATTTCCTGGAAAAGAGCCAGCTAGGATTTTGATTAGGATAGGTGGAATTTACAGATCAACTTAGGGAGAATTGGTATCATAATAATACTGAGTCTTCCAATGCAGAACATGGCATATCTCTATACTTAGTTTTTTCATTTCTATCATCAATATTTATAATTTTCAGTTGAAAGATATTGACATCTTTAAAAAACTTATCCCCAAATATTTTGTAGTTTTGAATGCTATTTTAAATGATATTTGTTAGTTTGCTTTCCAATTGTTTCTTGCTAATAGATAGTATTAAATTATGTTTCATATGTTAACTTTATAGCATGTGACATTGGTATATTCGCTTACTAGATCTAGTAGAGTTTTTGGTAGATCTCTTAGAGTTTTCTACATAGAAAATTATGTCATCTATAGTGACAGCTTTCTTTCTTCCTTCCTAGTCTTTATGATTTTGTTTTACTTTCCTGCCTTTTTGCACTGGCTAGGACTTTGGCTAATGATGCAAGCAAATATCCCTTGACTCGTCCCAACTTAAGAAGAGGAGTGCTCAATATTTCAACAATGAGGAGTCATGATTATTGTAGATGCTCTTTAACAGATTGAGGAAATCTCCTCCTATCCCTAGTTATGTGGATTTTAAAAATCATGAATGGGTTTAATTTTTTGGCAAATACGTTTTCTTCATCTAGTAAAGTGATCATATTCTATTTTTCTTTTAATCTGTTAATATTATAAATTTCATTAAATGATTTTCATTTGTTAAATAAACCTTGCATTCCTGGGATAAACTCCAGCCAGTCATGATGTATTATCCTTTTTAATATGTTGGTATGTAATTTTCTTATCTTGTAATGTCCTTGTTTGGATGCAATTTTTCATTTATTTGTCTATTTGATTAAAAGGTATTTGCAAGCTTCACGAGGCCTGCAATTACATCTCTTGTGCTCGCCTTTTTTTCTCTCACATGACTAAGAATGTAATACTAGGTTGTTGAAGGAATTACTGGATGAAAGAATATATGAGCAAATTATTTATGGTCATAATATGTGAAAAGTGCCTTATAAGCATTAAAGCATAAAGCATACCCAACTATGGGTTTATTAGTAGCAGAAGAATTAGGACTACCTTGGTGCTTTTTATAGGGTTCAGAGTATGAGGCAAAGTAATCAATTTTACTGTAGAAAATGAATTCAGAACCGGGCGGCTTTCCTCGGCTGGACTCAGGGAAGACCATATTGTATTATTTCCTCTACCTAAGGGCCCTTTTAATGCTCTGTCAGTTCTCTGGAGCCAAGAGAAGTTCAGGACTTTAATATTTACTCTTACAAATGTTGATGACTCTCTCTTCCCACGGTGAAAAAAAAAATGCTGCTCATCTGATTCTGTGCCTAATTGTACATAACCATGTATGTAGATAGACGTGAAAAAATCTTTTTCACGATCAAGGCTGTTACAAGAATAACACAATGTTTATATGTGTATAATATATAACATTATATAGAGATTTGATACCTGAAAATATGATGCAGCTTCAACATATAAGAGATAACTGCAACAGAGAAATAAACACGTAAGTGTCTGTAAAATGCTACATTACCCCAATTTCACTAATTGTTAAATTTAGCATTCAAAATTTTTGTTACATTTAAAAATAATGCACATGTTTACTTTAGTTTGATTTTCTTTTTTCACCTTGGAAGACTTCCTGGGTATATATGATTCTCTAAGAGATCAGAAGCAACCTTAAACTAAATGAACCACTAACCAACTAATTACAAAAACTTTAAAAGGCATAAAAATCCTTACAAGACGTACACAGATCAACGAGTATACTGGATATGGGGTCTAGCTGCTGGTCTGAGCGTCTGCTGTGGGGTAGAGCTCAGAAGTGAGAGTACTTCTCTTGAGCCTACAAAGAAAAATCTTCAAAGGGCTGTTCTTTGTTTGGAGGGATTAGCCTGCAGCATCCCTCCGCTTATTTCCTGGCACAGATCATGGCCCTGACTTTGTTTATAATGACCAAGTCTTTGGTTCTGATTTTTTGTTTGTTTGTTTATTTTTGAGATGAAGTCTAGCTCTGTCACCAGGCTGGAGTGCAGTGGCGCGATCTCAGCTCACCGCAACCTCTTCCTCCCGGGTTCAAGCAATTCTCCTGCCTCAGCCTCCAGAGGAGCAGGCAGGTGCTGTCATGCCCAGCTAATTTTTATATTTTGTTTTAGTAGAGATGGGGTTTCACCATGTTGGCCAGGATGGCCTCAATCTCCTGACCTCATGATCCACCCACCTCGGCCTTCCAAAGTGCTGGGAATACAGGTGTGAGCCACCGTGCCTGGCCTGATTATTATTTTAGAATTAAAATATCCTAAGTTTCTGAAGCGAGAAAAGCAGTTTCCCTTCTTTCTAGTGCCTTCGGGCTGCTGGCGAAATGATGAACATGTTGAGCTTTACAAGCCAGAGATTCGATGAGAACAGAAACACACCTGCCGGGAAGAGAAAAGGCTGCTCAGAGGGAGGATTCAGAACCTGGAGCCCGCTCTGCGGGGAGGGACTGGGGCCAGGTCCTGGTTGGCTTGTGCTCTTCTCTTTTACAAGCAAGTCTCATGTATCTACAAAATCACACCAGACCACCCAAAGCTGCCCCTGCCAACTGACCACACACACCCCTGCCTGAGAGGCATGTTTCAACGTACAACAGACGCCTGCCACTCAGGGGACATCAAACGTGCATAAGAACTCGCGAACCTTGAAACAGGTGGTTGTCAAAACTGGCTGAGGATTGGAACTCTGGGGAAATTTGCTAGAATATGTGTGGATTGCTGGGCCAGCTTCCCGATGGGTTGATCTTTTTTTTTTTTTTTTTTTTTTTTTTTTTGAGACAAGAGCCTCACTCTGTTGCCCAGGCTGGAGTGCAGTGGCATGATCTCGGCTCACTGCAAGCTCCGCCCCCCGGGTTCACGCCATTCTCCTGCCTCAGCCTCCTGAGTAGATGGGACTACAGGCGCCTGCCACCACACCTGGCTAATTTTTTTTTTGTATTTTTAGTAGAGACGGGGTTTAACCATGTTAGTCAGAGTGGTCTCGATCTCCTGACCTTGTGATCCGCCCATCTTGGCCTCCCAAAGTGCTGGGATTACAGGCGTGAGCCACCGCGCCCAGCCCCGATGGGTTGATCTTTAGGTGGCCGGCTGGGAATGTGCAATCTCAGCACTGTTGCTGGGTGGGTCTGTGGAGTTGACCCTTGGTAACCACTGCACTAGACCACCTAGGTCTCTGCCACACTGTGGACACTTCGATGGATCATTCTTTGTGGTGGGTACCATCCAGTGCCTTGCTGGATATTCAGCAGCATTTCTGAACTCTTCTTGCCAGATACCAGTAGCACCCTTCCTGTCCCCTCCCATGTCACCATATGACAACCCAAAAGATCTCCAGTCGTTGCCAAATGTTCCCAGGCAGCAAACTCCCTTCCATGGTAACTACTGTCCTAGGCTGTTTACAAGGTTATTAGTGATGGTGACAGCAATAATGAGGAACCAGGCTCTGTGCCCACCACTCACTGCATCTCACTCTGTGTAATCCTCACGGTCATATTCTTAAGCAATCTTTTCATCATTGTTTATAAAACTCAGTGAATTTAAACAGCTTTCTCAAGGTCATGGGTAATCAGTGGCCAAGCTTGATGTCCCCATGCTGTTTGACTCCAAAGTGAACTCAGGGGTCAGATAGATCCAGAGGGTGACAGAAACCTCATCCTGGAGACTGGGGGTTCTTCCAAGGCTTGTTCTTGTCACTATTTTTTTTCTTTTTTTTGAGACGGAGTCTCACTCTGTCGCCCAGGAGTGCAGTGGTGCGATCTCAGCTCACTGCAAAGCTCCGCCTCCTGGGTTCACACCATTCTCCTGCCTCAGCCTCCCAAGCAGCAGGGACCACAGGCACCCACCACCACGCCCGGCCAATTTTTTGTATTTTTAGTAGAGACAGGGTTTCACCGTGTTAGCCAGGATGATCTAGATCTCCTGACCTCGTGATCTGCCCGCCTCTGCCTCCCAAAGTGCTGGGATTACAGACGTGAGCCACCACACCCAGCCTCTTGTCACTGTTTAACAAAGTATAACGGCTCCTCTCTGTCTACTCTCCTGGATCCATACTCTTTAGCCTGTCAGGCCAGGCTGTCCCTACCTCACATCCCCTGATCAGCTACATTATAATCTTAGGCCTATCTTCTCTCTAACCCTGAACGTACCTTGCTCATTTTCACTGTAGGGCTGTTTCTTTCATTCAGGGGTCTCATACTCAAATGTCTATAGAGGCCTAGAGGGTAAATTAACAAACAAAGTGGGCTCAGTGCAAGATGTAAATGGCAATGGATCTTTCAGCCTCCTTTGGAGAGACCTTGGGAATGGTGGGGACTGTGGCCTCAGTGGAGCACCTGCTCTATTGAGACAGGGCAGCTGCTTCTCCATCTTGCCCTGTACTAGTCTTGCTGGATATTTTATTTTTCAAGAAATAAAATGTGGAATATGGAATAATATGTATGACTTATCAATTTTTAAATTTTGGTGGTTCTACAAGTTCAAAAAAAACCACCCATGGCCTGGCTCTGGGCTGAAGCTGGGTTTTGGCTTGAAATCCCCTGCCCTAATTTCTCTTTGAAGACTTTTCTGCATTTATCTGAGTCCTCATCCTCCAAGGCAGGGCTCAGGCTTGGGCTCAGGCTCCCAGTCATGCATCCTTCCTGGACCACTCCTGACTCCTTTCCAGTATCCTTATCACTTGTACCACATACCTTGGCCTTTGATCCTATATATGGTTGGATTTGTCTTTACTTCACAGGTTCTTTTATCTTGTCTCCCCAAGAACAATGAGAGCTGCCTCAAGGGGTAGAATCATGCTTTTTGTTTTCTTTTGAATTCATTACAGCACAGCAAAAAGCTCAACACACAAAACATACTTAGTAAATACCTGTTCAACAGAATAAAAGCCATTCCCCATAACCAACCCTGATCTCTTGTGCTGGACTGTAAACCTACCTCCTTTTGTTAGTCCTTCACAGATTATGTGGTGGATCTGAACACATCAGGTAGAACCTTTGATAAACTTAAAGCCCTTCACTGAATCACTCTGTAGCCACCGTTTTCTCTAGGCCAAAAGCTCTAAATATTTTGAGAAAATTGTACAAGACCATCCATCCTGATTCTCATGGCTTTGGGTGTTGTTCCGAAATGAAATCTTGGTACACGCACCATTTCACTGCCTCCTTTTCAGTTTCCCAATTTGGAAAAAGGAAAAATATGAATTATTCCCCTCTTCGCTTTCTTTTCTAACTGAAGTGATAGATTTCAGAGTTGTATAAAGCTAAGATTATTGTTTATCTTACCTCAGATTCAGGGAGGTGGCCAGCATTCCAACGTGCAAATCCCCAGGCCACTGTGAACAGCCATTGGGAGAATCCACCACATGGAAAATCCTCCAGGTCAATGCAAATGTTATTTATAAATAGGGCTTTGGCTCGAAATCTCTACGGTCTTAACTAGGTGTGAGTTATGTGCATGTTTCAGTTTCTAATTTTTCTTTTCTTGTTAAGAAGTAGTATATGGGCTGGGTGCGGTGGCTCACACCTGTAATTCCAGCATTTGGGAAGGCTGGGGAGGGTAGATTGTTTGAAATCAGGAGTTTGAGACCAGCCTGGCCAACAAGGTGAAACCCCATCTCTACTAAAAATACAAAAATTAGCCAGGCAAGGTGCTGTGTGCCTGTAATCCCAGCTACGTGGGAGGCTGAGGCAGGAGCATCACTTGAATTCAGGAGGCGGAGGTTGCAGTGAGCCAAGATCACGCCACTGCATTCCAGCCTGGGCGACAGAGCAAGACTCTATCTCAAAAAAAAAAAAAAAAAAATTTAGCCAGGTGTGGTGGCACACACCTGTAGTCCCAGCTCTCAGGAGGCTGAGGTGGGAGGATTACTTGAGCCCGGGAGGCAGAGGCTGCAATGAGCCAAGATCATGCCACTGCACTCCAACCTGGGGTGACACAGTGAGACGCTGACTCAAAAAAAGAAAAAAAAAGAATAAAGAAAAAAAAATAGTGGTAGTGTATGCCCACTGTAGAAACTTCAGGAGACACAGATAATCAAAGAGAACAGAAAAATAATCTGTAGTTCAACTATCCAGAGAACTACTCATTTTGTAGGAGTCATACACTCACACACACACCCCTTACATAGTATAGGTATCATTATAATATACAACATATAATATATATATAATGTATAATATATATTCACATACATAACTTATACAAATGGAATCATTGTATACACACTCTTTTGACAACTGCAGAAGCGGCCAGGGTTCTGTGGTTGTAAGTGATAGAAAGTCATTCTGCCTAATCTAACAAAAGAAAGCTATGGCAGAATACCAAGATGGTTTAAAGATTCAAATACTAATTTAAACAATCCAGCCTTGGGAAGGCTGGGGACCAGGGTGCATCTTGGAATCTAGGCAGTGGGTCAGACTCTGTAGGGTGTCTCTCTTGGGAAGACTCAGTTCCCACCATTTTCTGGTAGGGCAGCTTTCCACTCAAGATCTGAACTGCGGAGGGAGGTCTGATTGGAGTAGCTGGGTCATGTGCCTGGACCGCTGGTATAGTTGTCCGTGTTATGTGCTGCATTAGCCTTGGGAGCACGCTCATAGTAGTCTAGGACTGTGCAGTGCCCAACCAGAGCAATCTGTGTGGTGGCCCTTACACATACACGCCCACCCTGAATAACAGCGCTTCCCAAGTTGCTGGGACAGGAGCGGGAAAATTCCCCAAAGCAAAGGTGTCACCCGTGGAACGGTGAATAAATGCTAGGCAGGCAAAAACAAAAGATGTCTTCTACATCTATTTCCCTGAACTTTATCTCATGGTCATCCTTGATGTAATGTAATATTTCCTTCCCCATAGCAGTTTTTTGTAGGTTGCATCATATTCTGTGATATGGCTATACCATGCTTTATTTAGTATAATTAGACATATTGTTGTCTGTGTTGTTCGCAGCTCTATCCTAAGCACGTAGGATGGTCCCTGGCACAGAGTAATGCCCAATAAGTATTTGTTAATTTAATTGTTTTCTAATTGTTTGGTATTATATAAAGCCACTGTAGACACCTCACAGGTAAATCTTAGTGCATATGGATGATTATATCTAATAGGGTGAGCAACTTATTCTGTTTGCCTGGGGCTTTCTGAACTTCCTGTGTCCTGGGCACCATCTCAATCCTGGGCAAAGGGAATCATCCCAATAGCCAAGTACCCTGCTCTGATCTGAGCCCTGGAAGCCGTATCTTGCTGTTAGAGAGGGGAAGTATAGAAAATTCAACCCAAGGAAGAGAGAAGCCGGCCCAAACCACTGAGTATCGACTGCAAACCACCCTCCATCTACCTCCTTCTTGGTGCTCCTACTCTTATCCTGCCAAGCCTTCCCAGGGGACAGTCACACCCTCACCCCAGGAGGGCTGAGAACAAACACCGGTGCAAAGGAGGGCACAGGTCAGGAGGAGGGATTCGCTTCCGTCCCCGGCTATGAGGCATCATCCTTTCAGTCATCCCCTGAAAGCTGCACGCTGTAACTTGGTGACCCCCTTGTTTCCTTGAAGAGCATTTCGAGCCAAAACTTTTCTTCTTCTTCCTGGGGCAGAGACTGAGGTCAGTGGTGGGAGGAGTCTTGTGCATTTTCATGTACAGTAACAAGCCACACAGGAAGTACCAGGAATTCAGCCGAGTTAGGGTCACTGTGGGCCCAGAGTTGGCCTGAAGGATGAATGGCTGATGTGTGGCCACTTCTCGGAAATGCACAGCAGGAACCTTCTAGTGGCCAATGAGCGGTGCTACATTTTTCATTCATGTACTTTCTGCAAATCCACCTTTTACTTTTATCGAAATGATACACAAATATTAGCATAAGGCTTATAACAAACACCATGGTCTCCTGCCCCCCTCCTCTCACGCCTGACGCTAACTTCCCTGAGACAACTTCTTTTTGCTCTTTTCACTCGTGTTATCCCCCATGTTTTCAAATAGTATGCTTATCCCTCCATGTGTTGATTTTAAAAATGTAGGTGTTATCTGGCACAGTGGTGTTCAAAGGGTGGTCCCTGGACAGGCAACCTCGGCATCACCTGGTGAGTATTGATCCACTTATTCACTCATGTATTCTTTATTTTTCAAAAAACCAGTGTTTACTGAAGGGCACCATAATCTAAGCATTGTCCAGGCTGGCACGTTCCAAGACAGTCATCATCAGCCACAGATGACTTCTGAGCCCTTGAAATGGGGCTGGTCCACACTGAGATGAGCTGAATTATAAAATACACATCCGATTTTAAAGACATAGTGTAAAAAAAAAGGAATGTAATATATCTCAATGATTATGTGTTGATATGATTCTATTTTTGTCATACTATGCTAAATAAAATATGCTGTTGAAATTAATTCCACCTGTTTCTTTTATCCTTTTTGATGTGGCTACTGGAAATTTTTAAATGACATTTCCAGCAAACAGAAATGCAGATGTTTAGGTCTCTCTGACCTTCTGAATCAGAAACTCTGGGGGCAGGCTCCGCCCATCCAGGTGTGAACAAACCAGCATCCAGGTGATGCTGACGCTGCTAAAGTTTGATAACCACTGGTTTACTCCTCTGCAGATAACAAGGATTTAGAAAAGAAGGGATGGGCCTGGCACGGTGGCTCATGCCTGTAATCCCAGCACTTTGGGAGGCTGAAGCAGGCAGATTACTTGGGGTCAGAAGTTCGAAACTAGCCTGGCCAACAAGGTGAAACTCCATCTCTACTAAAAATACAAAAATTAGCCGGGTGTGATAGCGGGTACCTGTAATCCCAGCTACTCGGGAGGCTGAGGCAGGAGAATCACTTGAACCCTGGAGGCGGAGGTTGCAGTGAGCTGAGATCACGCCACTGCACTCTAGCATGGGCGACAGAACAAGTCTCCATCTCAAGGAAAAAAAAAGAAAGAAGAGGGGGACGGCAATGGTGTGTGTTTGTGTGGAGTCCCCAAAGCTATGTCCACCTATGAACTCCCGTTTACGTGAGTGAAAAAGAAAATCTTTTTGCCTTAACCTAGCAGGAGTTTTGTCGGCTTAAGAGTCCTGACTGGTACAGACCCTGTTAACAATTTGTCCTTCCCTGAATTGTCCTCTCTTCTCCCAAAAGTGTCTAATTTTGATAAGTTCTTCCTGACCTCCCTATTTAATGGGTGTCTCTCCCCTCCTAGTCTCTGGCCTCCCTTCCTGGTTTATTGTTTTTCCACAGCATTTATCACAATCTGACATGCTATATACTTTAATCCTTTTTTCGAGGTCTATATTCTTTCCATTAGAACAGAAGTTGCATAAACATAGGAGTTTTTATTTGTTTTGCCTTCTGCTGTGTCCCCAACACCTAAACCAGCACTGTTTGATCAAAATATCATTTAAAAATTTCCAGTAGCCACATCAAAAGGGAAAAAAGAAACAGATGGAATTAGCATATTTTATTAAGCACAATATAATAAAAATAAAATTACGTCAACTTAGAATCATTGAGATACATTTCTTTTTTTTTTTCACACTATGTCTTTAAAATCAGATGTGTATTTTATAATTCCAGTGCATCTCAGTGTGGACCAGCCCCATTTCTAGGGTTCAGTAGCCATCTGTGGCTGATGGTGACTGTTTTAGAACGTGCCAGCCTACTGTCCTTCAGTAAATATTGTTAAAAAAAAAATAGAGGCTGGGCGCGGTGTCTCACGCCTGTAATCCCAGCACTCTGGGGGGCCGAGGTGGGCAGATTATGAGGTCAGGAGATTGAGACCATCCTGGTGAACACAGTGAAACCCCGTCTCTACTAAAAATACAAAAAAATTAGCCGGGCGTGTTGGCGGGCGCCTGTAGTCCCAGCTTCTCGGGAGGCTGAGGCAGGAGAATGGCGTGAACCCAGGAGGCGACGGAGCTTGCAGTGAGCGGAGATCGCGCCACTGCACTCCAGCCTGGGAGACAGAGCGAGACTCCGTCTCAAAAAAAAAAAAAAAAAAAAAAAAAAAAAAAGAGAATACATGAGTGAATAAGTGAATCAATACTGCTCTGGAGGTTGGAATGCCCATAATAGGCAGGACAAGATCTTGGAGCACGGCACATTGGCATCAAGGGGAGAATGAAGGTTTTGATAGATGAAGCCCGAAAGATGCGTCTTTGGTTCCGGATCTATCACCTAGCAAGAGAAAGAACTGCCAAGTTGATACAAACTTAGAAACTAGTTCTAGTACAACGTCGCTACAGTGGTTAAGGTTTGGGACTTTTAAAAAACAAAATGGGGACCCAATTCTTTACATGAAAATGTTGTAATGTGTTTTTAATTGGATGAGTTTGCCGAAGGAGATGAAAGGAGAGAGGCTGCCTGCTCATGTTAAGTGCCTCAAAATGGGCCTCAAAATCAATTAAAGCTAAAACTAATTAGCAGAGGAATTAATTGAAAAGGAGATTTTAAAAATTCGATTTGTTTGCAAACCATTTTAGGCACAAAATTCAGTTTCGTATTGATTTCAGGTTCCCATCTGAATCAATAAAAATCAAACATGGTTTTCAAAAGTAGAGTTGTCAGGGCCGAGATGATGATCCTCTTTGAGGGCAGTTGGTTAATGGCCTGAGGTTTTAAAAGTATCACACATGGTGCCACAGGGAGGCAGGAAACCCTGGAGTTTGCACAACTAGATGATCGTCATGGAGCTCCACCACCTACATCTGCGTTGGCTGACCTTCCCCTGCATAGCTCTCGACCAAGGAAAAATTATATTTCACTTCTGCAATCAAGCATTTCAGTGGAAAGTAATCTCTGTTTATTTGTGCCAATTTTCCTAAATTGCTCAAGTGTGGCAGGAAAACATGTGAAGTGGACTCAAATCGTCTTTCTGATCTTTTTTTCCTTCATGTTCTCCCCATCGCACCCTCAACTATCATCATTCTCCCAAACTGACGGTTTTGACTTCCATCAGAAAAGAGCACTAGGTGGGATGTGACATGTGACAGCTACATACGAAAGTTTTTCTTGTTGTTTGTTTGTTTTGAGATGGAGTTTTGCTCTTGTCTCCCAGGCTGGAGTGTAACGGCACAATCTTGGCTCACCGCACTGCAACCTCTGCCTCCCGGGTTCAAGCGATTCTCCTGCCTCAGCCTCCTGAGTAGCTGGGATTACAGGCGCCTGCCACCATGCCAGGCTAATTTTTGAATTTTTAGTAGAGATGGGGTTTCACCATGTTGGCCAGGCTGGTCTCGAATTCCCAACCTCAGGTGATTCACCCGCCTTGGCCTCCCAAAATGCTGGAATTACAGGCGTGAGCCACCGCTCCTGGCACTACATACAAGAATTTAATGGACACGAGCTAATAAAAAAACCTCATCTGATAAGGACAAGTGCAGCTCCCTCAGAATGTTCCCTCTGATGGCCCCCACAAGGTGTTTCTGAATGTGCTGACTTGCCTCTTGTCTCATGATCTGTTAAGGGATCCATATCCTCTCCCAACCTCTTTCTCCTCACCTTCTTCCCTTTCTTTTCTATTCTTTCTATTGCAGGTGGCATTTTTTGGGCCCACTCTATGTGCCAAGCATTGGGTTCAGCACTCAATGCAAATAGCCTCATAGCATTCATTTATTGAAGTCCTACTCTGTGCAAGACATTGTTCTAGGCACTGAGGATACAGCAGAGAACACAAGAGTAAAATCCCTGCCCTCAAAGAGCTTATATGCTAGTGAGAAAGCAAGAATATCTGCCATAAATTAGTACAATACAGATTGTCAAGACAGTGTGGCAATTCCTCAAAGACCTAAAAATAGATATACCATTCAACCCAGCAATCCCATTACTGGGTATATACCCAAAGGAACAGAAATTGTTCTATAATAAAGGCACATGTACATGTATGTTAATCGTAGCACTGGTCACAATAGCACAGACATGGAATCAACCTAAATGTCCGTCAATGGTAGACTGGATAAAGAAAATGTGGTGCATATATACTATGGAATGACTACTGTGTGGCCACAAAAAAGAACGAGATCATGTCCTTTTCAGGGACATGGATGGAGCTAGAAGCCATTATCCTTAGCAAACTAACACAGGAATAGAAAACCAAATACCACATGTTCTCATTTATAAGTGGGAGCTAAATGATGAGAACGCACGGACACATGCGTTGGGAACAACATACACTGGGGCCTATTGAAGGGTGGGAGAGGGGTGGGAGGAGGAGGAGGATCAGAAGAAATAACTAATGGGTACTAGGTGACAAAATAATCTGTAAAACAAACCCCCATATCACAAGTTTACCTATGTAACAAATACGCACATGTACCCCTGAACACAAAATAAAAGTTAAATTAAAAATAATTTTCAGAATAGGCTTAAAGAAAACAACAACAACAAAAGCAGATTTTCAGGAAGCAGTGAGTATTAAGGAGACTGAGGCAGGACATGGGGAGAGGAGGTGCTGGTTGGGAAGTGGGTGGATTGGAACCCTATATGGGTGCCAGGAGGGCCCCCTGCAGAGGTGGTATCTGAGTAAAGAGCTGAAGGAAGTGAGCGGTCAGCCATGTGGATGACTGAGGGAATAGGAACTCGGGTGGAAAGAGCAGTCTGTTCCAAGTTCTGAGGCAGGAGCAACCCTGTGTGTTTGCAGAGCAGCCAAGAGGCCTGTGCAGCCAGAGACAAGTGAAGGAAGGGCAAGTGGGACACAAGGACAGTGGTGCTGTGAGATCCCCGGGGGTGCGTCAGGACTGCGTGCGCTGGGAGCCACTGCAGCACCCTGAGCCCAGGAGCTGCAGGATCTGACTTAGGATTCAACAGGATCACGCTGCCTGCATTTTGGAGAATGGAGCAAGGCGGGTCAACCGCAGGTGCCTATCACATCTGATCATTCACACTTGAGATCATCATCACTGTTTCCCCATTTTACAGATGAGTGCTGTAAAGGCTAATCTTTTTTAAAAATGAGGAAAATCAGCTGGGCAAGGTGGCTCACGCCTGTAATCCAAACACTTTGGGAGGCCAAGGCGGGTGGATCACCTGAGGTCAGGAGTTTGAGACCAGCCTGGCCAACATGGTGAAACCCTGTCTCTACTAAAAATACAAAAATTAGCTGGGCATGATGGTGGGCGCCATCCTAGGTACTCGGGAGGCTGAGACAGGAGAATTGCTTGAACCCAGAAGGCGCAGGTTGCAGTGAGCCGAGATCATGCCACTGCACTCCAGTCTGGGTGACAGAACGAGACTCCATCTCAAAAAAAAAAGGAAAAAAAAAAAGAGGGAAATCATGACCCTTATGGAGCTATAAGATGAACATCTGATAAACATTTTCATTTTACTCATAATGAAGGAACCAAGTAATTGCTATAACTGGGTCAAAGGAGAAGTCAAAAATCAGACACACTTACAGCTTAGGGATGCTGGAATACATGGCAAATGAAGGCCAAACTGGCTCCTTCCACGGGACTTCCATAGAACAGAACAGAATTTGTATGCCTACAGACAGCAAGCATTGTGCCTTGTTATCAGTAATCTACAACTTACATAAGATTAGAGTCAGATAACCTGCAGAGGTATCTCTGTGGCAATGCATAGCTTGGCACTGAAACACACATTTTTCCTTACAGAAGAAAAATAATCTCAGGCTTAAAGAGGTAAAGAAACATGGCTGAGTTGCCTCAGTCACTGTCAAAACTAGGAGTTACATCCAAATTGTTGTGATTTCCAAGTCTGTGCCCTCCATCTCTTGCCTTTACCAGGCTGACATCCAGTGACTTAAGAAAAACAGATAACCTTCTAAAATATTTTCAGAGATCTGGAGAGCAGTAAAACTTGGTTATATAAAGTGATCTTCTCCAAAGAAACACATCGCTTAATATCCAAATCAACAAATATTTCCTGAATGTCTGCTCTGTGCAAAGCACAGAAATAGGGCACAGGAGACCCAAAGATAAATAAGAAATAGCTTCCAATAAGCCAGCGATGTAATGATGCAAGAAACAACCCTCGCACAGTGCGGATGCTCAGAACTCAGCATCTTAACCCAGCGTGCTGACGGAAGACCCTTCACTCTGTTTCCTGAGTCTGTGATTTTATAAGCTACATATTCCATAACAAAGAATATGAAACACCCAGATATGTAAATATGTTCACTGTAATGCTAAATTCCACAGAAAGCCACAGCTGGGGAACTTGAAGGTGAAGCATGGTGGGAGAGCTGCTTGAAGTAGCAGGATGAGAAGATAGGTAGCAAATTGGGTGGTGGTTTTTTATATAAGAAGTTAAGGGCTCAAGGATAACTCATGGGAAGGGGGAAAGGCTGTATTTTCAGAGAAAAGCTGTTGCTACTTGTGATAGTTAATTTTATGTGTCAACTGGACTAGCTCACGGGGTGCCCAGATATCTGGTCAAACATTATTCTAGGTACTGCTGCAAGGGTGTATTGGATAAAATTAACATTAAAATTGCTAAAGTAGGCCGGGCGCAGTGGCTCACGCCTGTAATCCCAGCACTTTGGGAGGCCGAGATGGGCGGATCACGAGGTCAGGAGATCAAGACCATCCTGGCTAACACGGTGAAACCCCGTCTCTACTAAAAATACAAAAAATTAGCTGAGCGTGGTGGCGTAACAAGGTGAAACCCCGTTTCTACTAAAAATACAAAAAATTAGCCAGGCGAGGTGGCGGGCGCCTGTAGTCCCAGCTACTCTAGAGGCTGAGGCAGGAGAATGGTGTGAACCCGGGAGGCGGAGCTTGCAGTGAGCCAAGATCGCGCAGCCGCACTCCAGCCTGCGGGACAGAGCGAGACTGTCTCCAAAAAAAAAAAAAAAAAAAAAAAATTGCTAAACTGGATAAAGCAGATTGCCCTCCTTAAGGTGGATGGGACTCATTCAGTCAGTTGAAGTCCTCAATAAAACAAAAGGCTGACTTCCCCCCACCCGTAAAAGAGGAAATTCCTCCTGCCTTTGAGCTCGAACAGCAGTTTTTTTCCTGCCTTTGGGTTCAAACAGAAACATCGGCTCTCCTGCTTGTCTAGCTTGCTGACTGCGGATCTTGGGACCTGTCAGCCCCTGTCATCGAATGAGCCAATTCCTTACAGTAATAAATCTCTTTTGGTGCATATACACATCCTACTGGTTCTGTTTCTCTGGAGAACTCTGACTAATGCTCTGTTCCACCCATTTGATTTTCTCTCCTCTCCTATGCCTAATACATAGGAGAGATTTAATTCGTATTTATTAGAGAATTAATTTATTTTTTGGCTGCTTTTTTCTCTTCCCCATTCAAAGAATGAGAACAGGAGTGTGTCCTGAGGGATGATAGCATTTGGGAGCTTTGAATGTCTGTTTTTATGTTTTTTCTTTCTGTGTTATTTCCTTTTCTTATTTTATAAAGAATCCAGCCCCCCTCTTTTATACATCTGATCTTGTTTGTCTATGAACCCCCAAGAAAATCATGAGAGTTTTGATTTTTTTTTTCTTCAGAGTCTCTGGGCAGTCAAACTGTGACATATTCATCACATTAGTCCCAAGGATCGGTTCAGCAATGTGCCTAATTAGGTGGGTGCCCCCTTCTACCACGGCTCTCCTATGTGGGTCCCTTCTGAAACAATGCATCCTTCAGGGTGCTTTCAGCTACAAGCAACATAAAACTCAATTAAAAGTGTGCTAGACAGAAAGGACATTTTTCATCTCGCTCATGGACTGAGAAGTCTGAACACGGGATAAATCCCTGATTGGCTAATTTGCTCAACGACACCAACAGAAGACCCAGGTGCTTCCTACACTGCCAGATTGAACACAATGGACTCCTCTTGGGATCACCAAGTTGGCTCCAGCGGTTTCAGGCTTTGCCCAGAGACATGATGATATACAGCAAGAAAAGGAGCATTTCCTTCCATCGCCTCTTTTTTACTCCTGAGGACACTTTTCCCAGAAGATGCATAGCAGGCTTTTGTTCACGTTGTTTTCTCTGTTTCGCTCCTTCTCTCTCTCTCTCTCTTTTTTTTTTTTTTAAGATGGAGTCTCGTTCTATTGCCCAGGCTGGAGCGTAGTGGTGTGATCTCAGCTAACTGCAACCTCTGCCTCCCACATTCCAGCGATTCTCCCGCCTCAGTGTCCCGAGTAGCTGGGACTACAGGTGCACACTGCCATGCTTGGCTGATTTTTTTTTTTTTTTTTTTTTTAAGCAGAGATGGGTTTTCGCCATGTTGGCCAGGCTAGTCTTGAACTCCTGACCTCAAGTGATCCACCCACCTTGGCTTCCCAAAGTGTTGGGATTACAGGCATGAGCCACTGCACCCAGCCTGTTCACATGTTCTTAACCAGAAGAGGGTCAATGTCATTCCTAAAACCATCACTGGGTCAGAAGAGAGACAGGCCTCTTTGATTGGCTTAGGCAAATGGAGATTCTCTCTCTGGAGGGCAGGAAGGGGTCCATGCTCACCAGAAAGATTTGGTTACTCAAGGAAATGTGGATAAAATCACCTTCTACGAGGAAAGAAGGTAAGCCAGTGAACACTGGGGAGAAAATCAAGAGTGACAGCAGCAGATGGTATTAGGATCAAATTCTCAAAATTTTTTTGAGACAGAGTGTTGCTCTGTCACCCAGGCTGGAGTGCAGTGACACAATCTTGGCTCACTGTAACCTCCGCCTCCTGAGTTCAAGCGATTATCCTGCCTCAGGCTCCCAAGTAGCTGGAATTACAGATGTGCGCCCCCAGGCCCAGCTAATTTTTGTATTTTTAGTAGAGACGGTGTTTCACCATGTTGGCCAGGCTGTTCTCTAACTTCTGACCTCAGGTGATCCACCCAGGTCAGCCTCGTCGGCCTCCCAGTGCTGAGATTACAGGCGTGAGCCACCACACCTGGCCAAGGAGGCTTCTCTTAAAAATGAACCAATAGCTACTTGCCCCAGGATTAAAACAGGAACAATGGAGGAAGGGAGAACAATTTTAGGGATTTCAGATTCTGTTTACATGCATCTAAAACTCTGCTTCAAGTCTTCACAATGTACAAGACCTATTGAGGGAAAATAGTATTTGTAAATTCAGGGTCCTTAACATATTTCCCTCCCTAAAGACTAAACTTGTAAACTATTGCCACATCAAGGAAAGGAGGAACATTTAAAATCATTCACATTCTTTTCCAGTACGGATGCTTTCAATACCATTTTTATTTCATCCTTCCCTCCACAGATGATCTAGGGTTACTCTGGACAGAGACCAAGAGAAAGAACTGTGGCACCTGCCTGCACCATATTTATTCTTTTCAAAATTACATCTCAAACACTTGTGCTAGCTTCAAATAATAAGAGCTAACAATTATCAGGCATTTACTCTGTGCTAAGTGCTTGGCTTGTGTCATCTCATTTAAATTGTCTAACAACCAGTGAAGTTGCTAATTGCAGTGGATGTTTGTTATTTTTCCCACTTGGAATCTATTCTCACCTCCTTCTGATAAAGCTATTGCATTTCTTCTTCTTTTTTTTTTTTTTTTTTTGAGACAGAGTCTTGCTCTGTTGCCCAGGCTGGAGTGCAGTGGCGCGATCTCAGCTCACTGCAAGCTCCGCCTCTCGGGTTCATGCCATTCTCCTGCCTCAGCCTCCCGAGTAGCTGGGACTACAGGTGACTGCCGCCACACCCAGTTAATTTTTTTTGTCTTTTTAGTAGAGATGGGGTTTCACCATGTTAGCCAGAATGGTCTTGATCTCCTGAGCTCGTGATCCGCCCACCTCGGCCTCCCAAAGTGCTGGGATTACAGGCTTGCGCCACCGCGCCCAGCCAAAGCTATTGCATTTCTACATGGATAAGTATTTGTAGTCTGTCCAGATAAGCAACAAAAATTAAATAAATTGGACTTCATAAAAATTAAAAACTTCGTACACCAAAGGACACTATCAAGATAGAGAAAAAGTAACTTACAGAATGAAAGAAAATATTTGAATTTCATATATCTGGTAAGAATGTAGTATTGAGTTATATAAAAAACTTACAATTCAACAAAGAGACAAAGATAAAGAAGAGAATTTATGTATGGGCAAAGGACTTGGAGAGACATTTCTCCAAAAAAGATACACAAATGGGCAAAAAGCACATAAAAGATATTCAACATCATTAGTCATGAGAGATATGCAAATTAAAACCATAATGAGACACTAGTTTACAATCATGAGAATGGCCAAAATAAAAAAGACAATAACAAGTGTTGATAAGGAGGTAGAGAAACTGGAACCTTTGTATATTGCTGGTAGGAATGTAAAATGGTGCAGCTGCTGTGAAAAGAAGTTTGGTGATTCCTCAAAAAGTTGACGATAGAATTAGCATATGACACAGCCATTCGACTCCCAGGTATATACTCAAAAGAATTGAAAACTGTCAAATTTGTATATGCGTGTACACATTTGTACACATGTTCATAGCATCATCCTTCATCATAGCCCCAAACTGGAAACATCCCAAAAGTTAATAAACTAAAGAATGGAGAAACACTAAGTGATATATTTATACCATGGAATATTATTCAGCCATAAACAGGAATGAAGTACCAATACATGCTGCAACATGAAAGGACCTTGAAAATACACCAAGTGGGAGAAGTCAGACATAAAAGCCACATATTCTATAATTTCATTTATATGAACTATCTAGAATAGGAAAATCCATAGAGACAGATTAGTAGTCTCCATTCTTTGGTTGCTCAGGCCAAAAACCTTGGAGCAATTGTTACCCCATTACCTATTCACATACTTCAGATCTAATGAGTCAAGACATCCTGTTGGCAAGCACCCACCCAAAATACACCCAGCATTTCTCTCTCCTCTGCTGCTACTTCCATGGTGAGAGACAACCTGGCGTCTCTCACCTGAATTACTGCAAGAGCCTTCTGACCGATTTCTCTGGTTTGTCTTCTTTGTCCTAGATTGTTTCCAGTGGTCCCCAGCTCTGGTATTCTTTCCATTGTGCCATCAACCAATAGAATAAAGCAGAAGTGAGAGCTTCCCTGTCTGTCTGTTTCTCTGACTTTCTGTCCTTCCAGCTCTGTCTCTGCATTTCTGCTTCTTTGTCTCTGTCTTTCTCTCTCTCTCTCTCTGTGTGTGTGTGTGTGTGTGTGTGTGTGTGTGTGTGTGTGTGTGCTCGCGCACGCCTGTATTAGTCTGTTTTGCTTTACTATAAGAAATACCTGAGGCTGGGTAATTTATAAAGAAAAGAGGTTTATTTGGCTCATAGTTTTGCAGGCCACACAAGCATGGCACCAGCTTCTGGTTGGCTTCTGTGAGGACCTCAGGAAACTTAAAATCATGGCAGGAGGTGAAGGAGGAGCAGGTGCATCACATAGCCAGAGAAAGGTCAAGAGAGAGGAGGGACCAGGTGCAGTGGCTCACGCCTATAATCCTAGCACTTTGGGAGGCTGAGGTGGACAGATCACCTGAGGTCAGGAGTTTGAGACCAGCTTGACCAACATGGTGAAACCTCATCTCTACTAAAAATACAAAAATTAGCTGGGTGTGGTGGCACGTGCCTGTAGTCCCAGCTACTCAGGAGGCTGAGGCAGGAGAATTGCTTCAACTCAGGAGGTGGAGATTGCAGTGGGCCGAGATTGCACCACTACACTCCAGCCTGGATGACAGAGCGAGACTCCATCTCCAAAAAGGAGAGAGAGAGAGAGAGAGGAGGACGTGCCAGCCTCCTTTAAACAACCAGTTATTTTGTGAACTCACAGAGCAAGAACTCACTCATCACCACGGGGGTGGGTTGGGGGGCACCGAGTCACTCATGAGGGATCCACCCCTATGGCCCAAACACTTCTTAGCAGGACCCCTCCAACACTGGGGATCACATTTCAACATGAGACTCCGATGGACAAACATCTAAACCATATCAGTGTCTGCCTATATCTATCTGTGTTACTCTCTCACTCTCTGTCTCTGTGTCATGTTTGTCTCTTTCTGTGTCTTCCTCTCTATTTCTCTCTCTCTCTCTGAATTTGTGGATTTCTGTCTCTCTCTGCATCTGTCTGTGTCTCTGTCTCCCTCTGAGTTTGCCCTGTGTCTGTCTGTCTTTCTGGCTCTGTCTCTCTGCCTCTGTCTCTCTCTGGGGGAAGTCAGCTGCCATGTCATGTGTAAACCCACAAAAGGGTTGATGTGACAGAGAACTTGCACTTTCTGCCAACAGTCACCTGAGTGAACTTGAAAGCAGATTCCCCAGCCCCAGCCCAGCCTTCAGCTGGTTGCAACCTCATCACATGGCTCCTCTACTCCTAATCCTGCCTGACTTCCCTTTTCCTGCAAGGTGAAAGCCAAAGTCCTTATGATGGCCACACCTCTTCCATGAACTGGCCACTGATTTCCCACTTCCTGCAGCATGAAAGTGAAAGTCCTTATGATGGCCATGCCTCTTTTATGACTTGGCCACTGACTTCCCATTTCCTGCAGGGTGAGAGCCAAAGTCCCTGTGATGGCCATGCCTCCTTTATGGCCTAACAACCACCGCCTTCCCATTTCCTTTTCTTTTCTTTTTTGAGACAAAGTCTTGCTCTGTTGCTCAAGCTGGAGTGCAATGGTGCAATCTCGGTTCACTGCAACCTCTGCTTCGTGGGTTCAAGCGATTCTCCTGCCTCAGCCTCCCAAGTAGCTGGGATTACAGGCATCCGCCACCACGCCTGGCTAATTTTGGATTTTTAGTAGAGACACAGTTTCACCATGTTGGTCAGGCTGGTCTAGAACTCCTGACCTCAGGTGATTTGCCCATCTTGGCCTCCCAAAGTGCTATGATTCCAGGCATGAGCCACCTTGCCTGGACTGGCCAACTTCCCATTTCCTGTAGGGTGAAAGTGAAAGTCTTTGTGATGGCCAAGCCTCCTTTATGACCTGGCTGCTGACTTCCCATTTCCTGCAGGGGGAAAGCCAAAGTCCTTATGATGACTACGTCTCCTTTGTGACCTGGGTGATGGCCTCAGTCCTTCCGTCTCCCTTACTCACGGGGCTCCAGGAGGTGTCCAGGGGCAGCCACATTTCTATGGCCTTTGACCACTTTTCTCTTTGCTGGAACACCTCCCCCAGACACCCACACCTCATTCTCTCACCTCATCAAATCTCTGTTCAAATCCCACCACCTTACCGAAGCCCTCTCCACCCATCTTACTTAACGAGCAACACCCTCCACCCCCACCGCAGGCCCTCTCAGTATCCCTAATCCATGTCCTCGCTCTTTCTCTGTCCAAGCACTCATTACCACGAATCTTTTATTTTCCTCATTTATTATGTTCATTGATTTTGGTTTCTGTCTCCACACTAGAATGTCAGCCCCTTCAGGGCAGGGATCTCTATTTAATTCCCTGCCACATTCCAAGCACCTAGAATAGTGTGGCAAATAGTAGGTGCTCAATAGTTGCTTGATGATGAATGAGAAGTAGAGTGGCACAGAGTCTGGCACCAGGGCCCTGTCCATCATGCTGGAGCAGCTGTCATTTCTCCAGTTCTTATTTAAACTTCCTTTTGAATATAAATCATACTATTACAAAGATACATGTATATGTATGTTCATTGCGGCACTATTCACAATAGCAAAGACGTGGAATCAACCCAAATGCCCATCAATGATAGTCTGGATAGAGAAAATGTGGTACATATACACCATGTAATACTCTGCAGCTATAAAAAGGGATGAGATCAAGTCCCTTGCAGGGACATGGATGAAGCTGGAAACCATCATCCTCAGCAAACTAATGCAGGAACAGAAAACCAAACACCGTATGTTCTTACCTATAAGTGGGAGCTGAACAATGAGAACACATGGACACAGGGAGGGGAACATCACACACCGGAGCCTGTCAGGGAGTCGGATAGGGGTAGGGAGAGCACAAGGAAAAATAGCTAATGTATGCTGGGCTTAATACCTAGGTGATGGGTTGATAGCTGCAGCAAACCACCATGGCACATGTTTACCTATGTAACAAACCTGCACATTCTGCACATGTACCCCAGAACTTGAAAAAAAACAAGAAAAAGAAACCCTTCCTTTTAATTTCAGCTTTTCTGAGCACTTAATAGTGACTTCCTGTTTTTTTGCAGCCACATAATGAATAAAGGCACAGGAATTCTCACAGCTCCCTCAGGTGTAAAAACTCAAATTCAAAGCTCTTAAGTGACTTGCCCAAGGCCAAACAGCCAGAAACTGGCAGAGCCCAGACGCTGGAGTCCAAGTCTAGTGCAGGAGCTCATATTCCCACTGACTGTTCCATAGGAGGTGCAATTAAGGTGCTAGTACTGAACATAACTGGGAAAGAATTATGACCAGGCTGGGGCACGAGGGCACAAAAAATAAAACAACTCCATAACAGACCTTGATGAGAAGTCTTCAGACGCAGCAAATGTCAAACATCAGAGCCTCTGAGGCCATCGTGCACGTGGCACTGCTGTCTCTGAAATGCTGCCCTCAGCTTTCAGCATCATCCCCAAAGATGGACATTCCATCTCCCATGACTCATCAATTCCATACCTCTTGGAAAACTTCCCAAAGATACTTTGGCTCACGTATACCAGAAGATACTGAGAGTACACTCTGCCCAACAGCAAAAGCCTAAAAATGGACCAAGCATCGCTAATGGAAGAATGGATTAATAAAGCATGGTCTAGCTAACATTAGACAACAATCAAAACTGATGAACCAGAGCCAAGGTCGGCAAGCTGCCTGGCCCTATTTCTGTGGGGTCTGCAGGCTAACAATGGCTTTTACATTTTTTTTAAAGGTTATAAAATTAAAAAAGACGAACATGTGACGGAGACTATATGTGGCCTGCAGAGCCTAAACTTTCTCCTTTCTGGCCCTTTACAGAAACTCTGTCAACTCCAGAACTAGAACAACTTGCAAAACACATGGATGTATCTTAGAAATATAATATTAGGTATAAAAATTGTCAAACTTTTATATATAGCATGATATTCTTTTTATAAATATAAAGCCAGCTAACATTTAAAAATAGGCATTTAAAGCATGCATACAGATGCAATAAAATATATACAAGAAGAAAAGCAAGGAAATGATGGAATTTGGGAGAATGGTTATTTATTCCAAGTAGGGGGAAGCAGGGGATGGGGTGGGGTGGATAGCAGCATATGGTTAGATGAAGGTTCTAGTTTTTGTTGTTGGGGCAGATAGATGGTGCTTAGTATCTTTTTAAGAAGAGAACAAAAATGAATTAACTAAATAAAAGAGGCCCCTTTATAGACCAACGATACATGTGTATTACAAGCCACAGCTTATAATTAACCCAATTTTGACACCTGAGGTCCAAGAAAATTAACAAGTAAAACATATTATTGCAACATTTACAAATAGCAGCATTAAGGTATAAAAGTAAAATTAGTAAGAATCCCTGTCTTCTCACTTCTAATGCCGTACCTCAGAAACCACTGTCAATATCTCAGAAACTACTGTCAACTGTTTGGGAACTATCCTGCTCATATATGAGGATAGAGCCCACTGCTCTAACAAAGAGATTTCCACAATATAGGTGCATATATAAGACAGGAACTGATTTATCTCCCACATCACAGCCTAAGGGTGGGCTATCCATGCAGTAATGGATGCCTTTCACTTGGAGATTCAAGTCCCTTCTATCTCACTGTTTCCTAGTACAGTCTCCTTTCTTTGCATGCTAGGCCAGAGCCCACCACCACTTCCATAGCAGAGGTAAAAGGGGTGACCAGGACATTCCTATTCCATTTAAAAACAAGGCCCAGAAGTTGCACATATCTCTTATGCTCCACACCATTGGGCAAATCTTAGCTGCAAGGGAGTCTGGGAATTGTAGTCTTCAAGAAAGCCATGGACCCAGCTAACATTGGGGGATTCTACTATTCCTTTGTGTACACACACCAGTGTATCAATATATGTGCATGCACTTTTCTTTATGAAACTATATATACCCTAAATAAACTATTACTATTCTGTAGGTTGAATTTGTCAGGTAGTGATATATCCCGGGAGTCTTTTCAGATTTGCACATATAGTTTTGTTTTACTCTTTGTAATGGTTCCATAGTGTTCCTATGTGTGTGTGTAGCATAATCTATATAACCAACCCCCCATGCATTCATACATAGAATTTTTTTTCCAGTTGCCTGGGATCTTCTGAAAGACCGTGATAACCACATACATGTATTTATGTTGTTGCAAAGCAGAGAGACACAGTCCCTGATGGCAAATCTGGCTTTTCAAGTAAACCGGTGTTATTGCACATCAGTACAGGTCAAATAAATGGTCTTCATTTTTCTTCTGAAACCTGCAGTGAAATTTCCAAGGGATTAATGGGAGAGAGTGTAGTCTGGCTGGGAGGAGCAATTTTAGTAAAATGCTTCTTCTCCTCACTGGCATAGCTAGGATTGTGGGAGCCTCACTTTTCTGATCAGCCAATGGTAGGTTGGGAAATCCTAATGTGAAGAAAGGAAAGAGATAAGAGCATTGTAAGAAATGGGCAGTAGCTTATTTGACGGCTATATTTGACTGCAGATACTCCTCTTCCACAGTAAGATGGATTAATTTTGTATGTGTTTAATAAGAAGAGGCAAAAAACCCCAACAAAATATCCAGTTCTGCAGTTGTGTTTCCTTTGCCTCCCAGTGACCACCCAACATGATTCTTTCTACTTACTGTGGAGTTTCCTTTGCTTCCATACTGCAGAAGCGCTATTCTAACAGATTCAGAGAGAACCCACACAGCTGTCAGGAGCTGAGTGCGCCCTGAGCAGCTTCCAGGTGTTCTGAATTGGCAATACCCTATCCTCATTAATGCATATGATTCGAAAGTTTAGAAAGTGTTAGGAATTCTTTATTGCACGTTTTATGAAATTAGACCTTTCCACCCTAGAAGATGATCCCAAAACAAGATTGTAAAACATGTGAGAAGGGAAGGGAAGGGAAGAGGTAGGGGGACCAACACTTATTGAGCAATGAATCCCAGTGCCTTGTACTGAGCTGGCTGTAACCCTGGCACAGGCTTATCTTTTTCCTTCCAATGATCCTTTGACTTGTGGAGAAGCTGACATCCAAGAAAGTTAAATAAGTGGGCTGAGTGACTGAGAGGCAGGGTTGGGCTTCAACCTGAGGTCTGTCTGGTTATTGCTTTTGCTGTCTAGTTGTGTAGCTTGACAAGGTGTAGAGGAACCAACATGTTCTTTGGAGTAGGCAGACCTGGTGGCAGACCACCCACTGATCCCAGTTCTGCTGTGCTCTTCCCAGATCATCCAATTGCACACCCACATTTTAGATCTGCCAATCATGTCCCTGCCAAGTCTTCTCCAATGTATTCAATGTTTCTTCCTATGAAGCTGTATAGTGGACATTTCTCATTGTTGTCTGATAATATTCATTCCCTCTTCTGCTTAGAGCACTCTGAATTTCCTTTTGGGGACTATCTCCTCCCACACTCTCTGTTTATGTGGTATAGGTGGTGCTGACCTCAGCCCCTTTCTCTGGTCACAGTGAGGCAAACATCCCCCAAGCTAAGCCAACATTTTCCTGGATGATCTTCTTCTGCTGGAGCCATTACATTGTCTTGTGGGAAGAACATCCCTAAAATCGATGCCAACAAAGGAGACAGCAGAGCAGAGAGAATGGGAGAGAGAGATTTCTGACAACGCTGTTCCAGCACCTGGATCTAACTCCACCTGAAACTGGTAATACACTTAAATTGTTTGTTCATTAAAGTTTTTCTTTTGGTTAAGGTAATTTGAGTTGTATCTTTTACTTGCATCCATAAAAGTATTGAATATGAGTTCTATATCCTTTTACATCCTGAACACTTATTTTCGCTAATGTTTCTTTTAGACATGTCACCCTCCCAACAGATTTTGCACAATGTACTATCTAAGGAGGTACAGTCATATAGGAATATCTTGATAAAGGCACAATCCTTTGATCCACCCATGTGTACACAGAATCTGGAGTTTTTTTTTTTTTTTTTTCTTCTTCAGTTAGGGATGTCTTAAGTATTCTTAGAGTTTCTTTTTTTTCTTTTCTTTTTTCTTTTTTTTTTTTTTTGAGACAGAGTCTTGCTCTGTTGCCCAGGCTGGAGTGCACTGGCGCAATCTCGGCTCACTGCAAGCTCCACCTCCCGGGTTCACACCATTCTCCTGCCTCAGTCTCCCGAGTAGCTGGGACTACAGGTGCCCACCACCACATCCGGCTAATTTTTTGTATTTTTAATAGAGACGGGGTTTCACCATGTTAGCCAGGATGGTCTCGATTTCCTGACCTTGTGATCTGCCTGCCTCGGGCTCCCAAAGTGCTGGGATTACAGGCATCAGCCACCGTGCCTGGCCTCTTAGAGTTTCTCAAGTCAAGAATGCATGGGTACAACATACATATGCAAGAGACTTCACAAAGTAAGGAAGGTTTTGGAAGGGGAGGGGAATTGAGAACAGAGAAGATATGCAGAGGAAAATGGAAAAGCATAGTAAATATAGCAATATATTTCTTCTTAAATTCACACATACATATCACTTTTATCTATTGTAGCTAAAGAAACTGAGATTGGTACGCGAAGGAACGTTCTGACAAGGACAGAAAATAATTGGAAGAGACTAGGGGCAGTATGGACTTTGCCGGAGGCTTAAATTATTACTCCATTGGGGAGTAAATAGGTTAATTTTTTTTCCGCCTGGTCTGTAGTGGGTAAAAAGTATCAAGTGTTATTTCCATTACATGAGCCACAGACATTTTTGTTCATTAAACATACAACAGTATTCATAAGAAAAAAACAAGTGATCCATAGGCTTAGGTGTTAGAATCTCTGATGCTAACGTAATTTTATTCTGAAAGATTCACTTCCAAATAGCTTAGCAAGACTATCTTATTTAATGTCCCCCTTCTTTAAGCAGTATCATGTAGGCACAATTATTTTTCCATGGTCTGTGAAAGGGATCCTTTTCCTCAGCCACCTGTGAATTTAGTGTGGAGAATGTGTGATTAGTGTTTGTACAAAGAACACCGTGGAGATGATGATAGCCCATTCTCTTTGAGTAAACAGTGGTCTCAGCAAAGGGTCAGCAATAGCAAAGATGAGCCAGTCTACTGCAACTTTCCAGGTTTTTAATTCACCAAATCTTTATTGATGGGCACTTGTGTTCAAGGGGCTTTGGAGAATAAAGCATGAATAAAATGCAGCTCTTAACGAATTAGACTCTAGGCATTGAGAAAGGCAAGCTCACACATTATTAGTCTAATAGTAGGGTAGAGACAGAGTTTAGCTTCAAGGGAGAACAGACAAGGGAGAGACTGAGGCCAGCTAGGCGGATGAGAGGAAATTCACCATAGCAAATAAGGTGGGTTGGGCATTCCAGGTAGGGGCTTCAGAAAAGATGGGAAGGGACAGCGTGTGGGGGAACTAATAAGCAGGGTCTGGGGTGACTGGGGCTCAGGAGGTGTGTGGCCAGGGGTTTCCAACCTGCTGGCTATAATTCTACCTTTCTCCACTATTAGAGAGAACATATTGAAATAAAAGTCAGTGAGTGACATTGTATTATATATAACCTTAAGGTTACTCTAACTTATAAAAAGAAAATCATCCTTTGGAAACATTAATATTTTATCTTTTTAAATAAGTAATTCCTTGAGGCACACCTGTTAACTTGAGCCAATAATTGCATAAGTGTTTACCAAGTGCTAACTGTTCCAAGCACCGTTCTAGGAACTGGGGATATTGAACCAAACAGGCAAAGAGCTTGTGCTCATAGAGCTGATGTTGGATAGGAAGAGATCCATGACAAACAAATCAACAATAACTATGTACTATGAGTGCACCAGAGGCAATAAGGCAGGACGGGGCTGGGGGTGGGCAGGGAACGGGGGGAAGAGGTGATTACTATTGTATGTGGGATCATCAGAAAAAATCACACGGAGACGGTCACAAGCTTACAGATGAACAGAAGCCTAAAAGAAGCGAAAAAGGGAGCTGTGAAGAAATTGGAATGGTCAGTGCAAAGTCCTGAGGTGGCAGAGTGATTGAGGGACATTCAGGGGTCCAGTGTGGCCCAAGCACAGGGAAGGAGGCAGGCAGTGGAAAGAGGAGAGAGAGGTGAGAGAGGTACCAGGGAGCATGAGCATTGAGAGTTGTGTGAGCCAGGGGAGGGATTTGGAATTTTATTCTGAGTGGGATGGGGAACCATTGGAGGTTTTGGGCAGAGGCATGGCTTGATCCAAGTTCACTTTCAAAGGGTCATCCTGGCTACCGTATTGTTAGAATGGAGTGTCAGGGGCAAGGATGGGGACAGAAGATGTGTTAGGAACCCAGTGCAATCACCCAAGTGAGAGATAGTGGCTTGATCAGGTTGTGGAGGCAAAGGTGGTGAGGAGTTTGGATTCTGGATATATTAATATTTTGAAGAGGATAGAACTAATACAATTTCCAGATGGGTTACATGTGGCATAGGAAAGGAATAGACGCAACAAGGATGGCTTTTTGGTGTATAACCTGAGTTACGAGAAGGATAGAGTTCTCTTTTCCTTAGATGTGTCGATGGCGGGAACTCGGCGGTGGGACGGGGGCAGGGGACAGATAGGAGAGATGAAACAAGAATTTCGGTTTTGACTTTGTTAGGTTTGAGATGACCATGAGACACTCAAGGGGAGATGTCAATTCAGCAGTTTGATGGAATCTGGAGTTCACAGCAGAAGTTTGGGTTTGAGGCTTTTGCAGGAGTTCTTAAGGTGGAGATGATTTCTCAAGCCAGGATAGACAGGGGCATTCACCTGTGGAGTGGGTGTAGATTGACAAGAGTCCCCTGGACTGGAATCCCAGGGATCCCGCCACTAAGAGGAGAGGGGGATTCAGAGAAATCGGCAAAGGAGATAGAGAAGAAGTAGATGGGGTGGTTGGAGGAGACTTAAGACAGAGAGTTGTCTCAAGCCACGTGGTGAAAGTGTCTCAAAAGTTGGTATGCTTGATGGTGTCTTATGATATTTTTTAGGCTTTGCTCCTTTTTCCTTATTCTTATTTCTCTTGGATTCTCAAATGGGAGACCCACTTGAAGTTTGCTGATTTCTTCCTTCTACCTACTTAGATCTTATATTGAAATCCTCTTGTGGTATTGATATTAAGAAGTTCCTTGAGTTTCTTAAATATGTAGATTTGTATATTTTACCAAATATGGAAAGTTTTGACCATTTTTTGGAATATTCTTTTGCCTCTTTTTTCTCTCGCTCCTATTTTTCTGTAATTTCTATCATGCACATGTTGTTATGCTTTATGGTGTCTTACGGATCAGCTGTGTCCAATGATGCTCAGAGGTCATGACAGATGAGCACTATTTGAATGACTGATCTTTGGTATTTTCTCAGAAATAGTCTAAACATGGAATAAAGCTAATTTGGAAACGTAGGGAAGCAGACACACTATAGTCAGGTGGCAGCATTTTCAAGTTAGCATCAAATACAAAATAATTTAGATGACTGCAACTCTACTCTGCTTCAGTGGAGTCCATCTGGCTTTAATGCTCAGAGTGATGGTGGCTGTTGTTTTTAATCTCCATGCAAGAATATCTGAGGGGAGAGAGAGAGAGAGAGCGAGAGAGAGAGCCAACACACAGAAGAATATGTCCATGTGAGGTAGTGGAGGTACTGGGGGTCATAAATTGGGCCACCAAAATTATAAAGCACATTAAGATGACTTTGCAAGTCCTCGTTCCTCCCCTTTCAGGTAATCTCCCTCTTCTGAGAAAATTCTGTGCATAGAAGTTACTTGATAAAGACCGAATAATGGCTGCCTTCCTATGGCATCTGTATTTTTAGGGTCACAAAAAGAATTATGGGGGTTCTTGTGCTATTTTCATAACTTTCTACAGCCTAATGGAAATTGTATATTAATTTTCCATAAGGTTACCTAGTTTTGATATTTGATACCAAGTTATTATTTAAAGAACATCTATATTTGTAGCTGTAAGTCTTAGAATATTTTCAGTGGACAAATTATTACATAATAATTGTGCTTTTGCTGGTAAAAATATTTTAAAACATGAAGCCCATAAGAGAAGATTAGGGAGTAATAACAGTAGTGTGGGTTGAGGTAAATGTTTCAAGTACCATCCCCCTTTGCAGAAACTTGGTAGAATGGCACTCCCTACACCCTTGAAGCCAGATAAGGCCATTATGTCTTATTTTGATGGAAGAAATGTGATTGGAAGTGACACATGGCCCTCTCTAGAAAGAAGGCTTTGAGAGCCAAGGTAACATTTACCACCTTGCCTTCCCTTGCATGAATACTGGAGCCATTTCAGATGATGGGGGCTTCATGAGCAAGGTTCCCTGAGTAAGGGCTTTGTGGGGAAGAGATTTCTGCGGACCAGAAATGAACATGTGGTGCAAGCAGGAAATAAGTATTTGCAGTTTTAAGACATTGAGATTTTAGGGACACTTATTACTGCAGCACACGTAGCTAATCACTAATACCGAAACCGAGACCATATTTAGGTGCTGCCATAACCCAAGCCTACAGTATGTGGCACTAATTCAACAAACAGCAGTGACCAGAGAGGAAATTGTAGTCAGGGACTAGGGAGATAGTGATCCATGTTACAGAGTAGTAAACATTTGGCAAATTGTCACCTGTGGTTACAGTGGGAGGCACATCACATTCCTAATGAACATATACATTTAGACGAACAGGCTGGAAAACAGAATGCAATTAGGGTGCACGGGTTGCTGTGGGCTGCATTTGGCAAGGCATTATAAGTATGAGATACACTCAGAAAAGAGTTGGCCAGTTTGCAAATAGAAAAGGAAAGAAATAGAGGGCCTCATGAATTCAAGTACTTGAAAGGTTAGAAGAAGCAACTGCTTCTCAACTCCAAACACTAAGTAAGAGTCCATAAAGTCGTAGAGCAATAACAGTCAATTAAAACTCAATCTGGGGCAAAGATCAAATGAAAGGTACAGCCATTACCTCCTTTGCTAAAAAACCTCTGAATGGATTATGGAATCTCTAATAAAGATGCTGCCAAGATGTGGTCCAGCAAATCCTATCAATTGGGCCAAATATCTCAGGGAAAAGAAAATAAGAATGTGATTCTCCCACTGACATTTGATTGGTTCAAGATGCAGTAGATTAAGTTGAGAATAAAGGGAGGCAGTGAGAAAGCAGAGAAACAGAGCAAATAGGAAGATTTTATCTTGAAATGAACAGTGGATGTGGCTCTTGGCACATAGAATGGGATGGAATGTTCTAGTTCCGGATCCAGATGTGACATAGAGGCTACCCCATGTCACCCAGAGATCTTGGACTTTGAGCTTAGTGTCATGCCTTAAATGAAACTTTCCTAAGGGGAGAGGGTATTTTATATAAGAAAGAAGGTAAATGATTTGGTGACCAGAACGTTAGCCCATGTAATTATTCATACTGTTCACCAATGTTTTCAGGTCTCTCCTCCTGGCCCCATGATCAGATTGCACCTCCCTGCTCATCTACCAGGCATGGCCACGTGGCTTGATTTGGTCATGCAAAATGCAAGCAGAAGTACTTCTTAGTTAAAGCCACTAAGAGCTAGTGTGGTGATACGGTTAGGTTTTGCATTCCCACCCAAATCTCATCTTGAATTGTAATCCCCATAATCCCTGTGTGTCAAGGGAGAGACCAGGTGGAGCTACCTGAATCATGGAGGCCATTTTCCTCATGCTGTTCTTGTAACAGTAAGTTCTCATGAGATCTAACGGTTTTATTATATAAGGGGATATAAAGGGCTCTTCCCCCTTCACTCAGCACTTCTCCTTCCTGCTGCCTTGTGAAGAAGGTGCCTTTCTTCCTCTTTGCCTTCCACCATGATTGTAAGTTTCCTGCGGCCTCCCTAGCCATGCTGAACTGTGAGTCAATTAAGCCTCTTTCCCTTATAAATTACGCAGTCTCAGGCAGTTCTTTAAAGTATGTGAAAACAAACTAATACATGTGGGATTTTGCTATTTGCTATGTTTCCTCCCCCACCACACTCATTGGCTGCTACACAAGATAGTGATGGCTTGTCTTGGTTCCTGAGTAAGAAGTTAAAAAGGCATCAACTCCTCTCTCCCTGCCATGGCTGAAAACTGATGGAGAGGGTGAATGAGAAATAAATCTTTGTTTTAATAAGTCACTAGATTTGGGGACCATTTATGTCCACAGCATAACCTAGTCCATTCTGTTACTGGAAGCCTTTTCCTTAGGTAGGAGACTGGGAGCATGTCACATTTCTATAAAACTTGCAATCAAGAGGTTTCCTATGGAATGGATTAGAAGAGGATGAAACTGACTCCAGGAGATAGTTTAGAGGCTGTCAAAGGAGCAAAGAAAGGCAAAGAGGCTAAAGTTATAGGAATTGAAACTTAGTATTCAAGTATGACTTTAGTATTCAAGTATGAATAGGACTTTTCTTAGGACACCATACCATTTTCTGTGGGCAAATGAAACTGATTACAGAATGCCATGTCATTGTTCCATACTTGGTTTCATTTATTTAATTAATTAATTTATTTATTTATTACAGATAGGGTCTTGCCATATTGCCCAGGCTGGACACAAACTCCTAGGCTCAAGCTATCCTCCTGCCTCAGTCTCCTGAGTAGTTGGGAGTACAGGCACATGTCACCATGTCCTATAATTGGTTTTTAGACCAAGTTTTTCAGACAGCTTCTACCAAGTTTGTTAGGATTAAGCAAGCAGTAGATAAGTTGAGCTTCAAAAATTAAGTCCTGAATCTTCACAATCATATTTAGCTATAAAGCCCTTGGAGTGAATAGAATGTGAAATGTATACTGTTGAAGCAAACTGGCTCTTGATGGGTTGTGTTCTAATACAGGCAAAAGAGAGCCCAGTGAGAGTTCATTTCCCTAGGGAAGCCCACGGGTAAGATCTTTTCTTTTGGAATTTGGTATCCACTTTCTTTCTAAGTCTTCTGTAACTTCTGAGTTTTGAATTCTGGCACTAAGCATTTACAAGTAGGAAATGTGTTCTCTTTAATAAGTTGTAATCACTGAATTTGGACTATATGATTAATCATAGAAAAATATAGCCCCACCACCTGCCATTTGAAATTCCTGGCAGGTTCTGAGTGAAACTCTCTGGGGATCAATGGTAATAGGAAATGAATGATGCTTTTATAGTACACAATGATCATTTTCTGATCAAACAAATGCAAATAACTGACTGCACAGCTGGCTAGGGCTGCCTTAGTGAGCCAGGGATACAATTATAAACAGCAAATTCTATTACTGTCTTTCACTTCTTTGGTAATTAAATTCAGACTTAGGCTTAAAAATGCTGCATGCCCCTCTGTAATTAAATACCCTCAATGCTATACTTTAAATAAGAGCTATTCAACAATTATCAATATTTTATAACCCAAAGACTCCCATTTGGATATAGAGGAGACTGGGCAAAGTGACTTCTTAGCACAGATAACAATCTCTTTTCCCCTGGCTCAGCCATTCTCAATACGAAATGTTCTGGTTGGTTTTGACTTTGAGATAGAGTTTTTAAAAAGACAAATACTCAGCATTTCCTTTGACTGTTTGCCTACACCTCGATCAATAAATCTTCTTCACCTTGACAAACCAAATTTTGTAAGCCATGATATACACTTCAAAGAGCCTGGATGAGCATTTAAGAAGTGGAAAGGGTGCTTCATGGTACATTTTTTGCAACTTGGGGCTGCCAGGAAATGCTACCCTACATTTTTGACTTTTAGTGTTAATTCCAGAGAATATGATTTTTAAAATGAACTCTTTCAAAAATACCTTAAAGCAAAAATAATAAAAACAAAAACAGACAACTTTCTTATTAACTAAAAAACTAATATCTTGAATAATGAAATGTTAGAGTTGGAAGAGACTTTAGATGTCTAACTCACGAATTTGAATCCCATGGACATGGAGGCCTAGAGAGCTGAGTGACACAACCCAAAGTTTAAAACATAATGTTTTGATATCAGAATGACTGTAGCTGAAATCTTCAGGATTCCAGGCAGGTTATACCAGTGGCTAAAGGAAAGCCTGCCAACTGTTGCAGTTTTTCTAAGAAAAAGTCGCTGTATTTAAATGCAAATACAGAGGACAGCTATAAGCAACTGTCAGGAAATATTGAGTCATGGCTGCTTTTGTTGTTTATTGTGATACAGATTTTATGGCTGAAGTCCCCCTTTATTTTTTGATTTGGTAGGATGGAGGATGCTGGAGGTCTCAGGATTCACTGGGTGGAGACTGGAATTATGGAGCAGTGGGGGGTTGCAGGTATGTAGGGTAGAGAAATACAATTCCTGTGATCATTTGGAAGCAGTTAGAGATAAGCCTAACAGGAGAAAAGATATTAAATCCCCAGTTCAGTAAGAGTTGTGAGTCTCAAATCAGTTTGTGTATAAGAATCCCTTGAGAAATAAAATATAGATTATAAATATATAGATTATAAATATAATCCCTCAGGAATTAGGACTCAGACATTTTGAGGAACCTATATCTCTTTCATCCTGCCCCAATTTGGAAAACACTGGTGAAGAACTTCTGTCTGCAGTAATCACATATTATGCTCCCTGCCTCCTCATTCTACCAAAGATTTGGGATGTTTAAGACACATGGGTGTGGGTTACAAAAGAATAGTACTTAAATTTAAATCCTGACTTGGTCCTTACTATCCTATAGCCTCAATTTTCTCAACTTTACAATAGAGATAATACAAGAATAGTAAAAAGCTTACCACCACAACTGATAAATATTAAACATCCGATCATTGAGCATGGCTATTCTTTTATGACCTTAATAATAACAACAACAATAATAACAAAAACTATTCTGACCAAATCTACACACAAGTTACAGTTGAAATAAATTACAAATGAGTCAGCGTTAGGGATAAAATAATCAGATTTGACTCTGTTTAAACATATGTTCTATAAAGACCTTCTGCTTCAAATCATAATAGAAAAACAGGGAGTAGGTTTATTCTCCTGCCTTCAATAACCAGAAAATTGGACCAAATATATAAAACAACAGTTTTCAGACATTGAGCAACAGACAGATCAGCTCTGTGATCCCTGAGAGAAGGGAAACAAACAAGGCAAACCTTATGACCATCCTGACGTTCTGCCCGGAGCTTACTGCAGGCTGTTGAGAAGGGAGGAGGATCCCAAGTGGAGTTTGGGGAATTTGCTGAGTTGAAAGGGCAGTATATGAGTTCAGAGAATCTGAGGGCTGAGTTCGGGAGAGGACGGGGCTCTGCAGAAAAAGAGCCCCAGAATCGGCATAGATCCCCCCGACACTTGGGTCTTTTCTGAACACAAAGACATCTACGTGTAGGGTGAAGCTCCATGAGGCAGACAAAGATCTACCTGTGGGCAGTGAGCTGAAAGGTTCGCAGACCTCACGTAGGCTCGGGAATTGTTTGAATTCAGCCAGAGTTATCCCTGGTGATTATTCAGTAATCACTCAACTCATTCAATAGAAACCCTAGAAAGGCCACACCTAGCAGAATTTTAGTGGGGTAAAGGCTCCTCTGGAACCACCTTAATAGAACGTGGCTTGCAAGTAATTAACTGCCACCCCCCAGAACAGAGCCAAACACTCTCTAAAGGAAAACAAAATCTAAACCCCAAATGTAAAATTAACAATTTCCAACATTCAATAAAAATTACCGGACAGGCCAAGAAGTAGGAAAACAGAGCCCATAACCAGAAAAAAAAAAAAAGATCAATAGAAACAGGCCCAGACAATACAGAGATAAAACAATTAGCAAAGATTTTAAAAGGTGTTTTTAACTCTTTCCAAATATTTAAAGGAAAAATCTGAACATAATGATAAAAGATTATTAGAGATATAAAAAGAACCAATGAAGTCTCTAGACATGCCAAGTATAATAGAAACTAAAACTTAACTGGATGGGACTAAATCCATTAAATACTGAATAGTAAATACTGAATAGTAAAAAGAGAACTTGAAGACATGACCACAGAAACTATCCAAATGCAGCACAGAAGAAAACATGGGCAGTTCTCATTGAATTGCACGACAATATCAAGTGACCTCATGTACATGTTGTGGAAGTTTGGAAAAAGGGAAGAGAAAAAAATATTTAAAGAAATAGAGCCAAAAAGTATCCAAATTTCGTGATATTATACATCACAGTCTAAGAAACTCAAGGAATCTCAAGCTGCAAAAACACCAAAAAAGCCATACCAAGGCACACTAATCAAATTACCGAAAACCAATATCAAAGGGAAAAATCTTAAAAGCAGAAGAGAAAAAACTCACACATTAAATTCAAAGGAACAAAGATAAAAATGACAAGAATCTCCTTGTCCAAAGCTATGCAATGCACAAGAAAATGAAGTAACATTTTTAAAGAGCAGAAAGAAAAACAGTTAACATAGCATTCTAGAGCCAGCAAAAATGTATTTCAAAAATGAAGGCAAAATACTTTTCTAGACATACAAAACTTGAGAGAATTTGTCACTGAAAGGCCTGCATTACAAGAGATGTGAAAGGAAATTCTTCATTGTAAGAATCTGTATCAATGAACAAAGAACACTGGAAATAAGTGGGTAAATATAAAATAAATTGTTTCTCATTTTAAGTTTCTTTAAAAGATAAATACCTGTTTAAAATGAAAACAATATAAAGGTATCAGGAGGTCGATAACATATGCAGAAATAAAATCTATGATAACAGTAGCACAAAAGATGGAAAAGGGGAAAAAAGAATTCTGTTATAAGTTTCTAATATTGGCACATGGAATGATAAGGTATAATTTAAAGTTAGGCTGTAAAAATCCAGAGATAAATAATGTAAACCACAGCCCCCTAAAAAATAAAGTGCAATAAATCCTCACTTTATGTCATGGATAGGTTCTTGGAAACTGTGACTTTAAGTGAAATGATGTATAGCAAAACCAATTGTTTTTTCTCACCAATGTTATAATGAAACAATGTTATTCAAGGACCTGCTGTGTGTTGTTTCACTTAAAATTGCAGTTTCCAAGAATTCATTGATGACATTAAAAGAGGACTCACTGTATAGCTAATAGATCAATAATGAAGATGGAGAAAAAGACAGAACCCTCAGAAATACTCAAATAATCTGAAAGAAGGGAGAAAAAAAGGAAAGAAAAAAAAACAGATGGAGCAAACAGAAAACACATAGCAAAATGATACACTTAAGCACATACATATAATAAATACATCAAATGTAAGTGATCCAAACATTACATTTAAATGGCAGAGACTGTTAAGCTAATTTTTTTTAGAAAGCAAGACCCAATTATGTATTATGTACAAGAAACCTACTTTAGATATGAAAACACAAATAGATTGAAAGTCAAAGGCAGGTAAATTATACCACATAAGCAATAAATCATAAGAAAGCTGCAGTAGCTATATTGACATCAACAAAATAGGCTTTTGAAAAAGGAATATTAACAGGGATGAAGATGAATGTTGTACAATGATATAAGGGTCAATTCATCAAGAAGCCATAACAACCCTAAATAACAGAGCTTCAAAATCAATCTTTATGAAACAAAAAATGACAGAACTGAAAGCAGAATGCCACATATCCACAAGTAGTGAGAAACTGCAGCACTCTTCTCTCAATAATCAATAGAAGTGGACAGAAAATCAGTAAATATATAGGAAATACAAACAATACTCTTCACCAGTTTGACCTAAGTGACATTTATAGACTACTTCAACAAACCCAGTCATGGAGCAAACTTTCATCTCAAGTCCATGTGTAATATTCACCAAGATAATCATATTCTGGGTCCCCCAAACAAGGCTTTCAATACATTGAAAAAATTTAAAATCATACAGACTATGTTTTCTTATCACCATGGAATTAAATTAGAAACCAATGATAGAAAAATATCTGGAAAATTCTCAGATAACTAGAAATTAAGCAATATACTTCTAAATAATCCATGGGCAGAAAACCAAATCATGTGTGAAATTAGAGAAATATTTTGAACTAAATAAAAATGAAAAACATAACAACATATACAATTTAGGGATTTATGGCTTTGAATGCTATAAAAAAATGCTATAAAAAGAAAAACAAACGGATTAAAATCAATGATCTAAGTATTTCCTTAAGAATCTAAATAAATAACAGCAAATTAAACCTAAAATGCATAGAAGGAAAGTAAAGATAACAGCAGACGTCAGTAAAATAGAGAATGAACAAGCAATAGAGAAAAATCAATTAAATCAAACTTTAAAAAATCAATAAAGTTAATAAGCCATTAGCTAGATTGGTCAAGTAACAAAGGGAGAAGACATAAATTACCAATATTAGAAATGAAATTTGGGACATCACTAGAGACCCTGCAGATGTTAAAAGGATATTAGGGAAATACTACATACCATTTCTTACCAATAAATTTAACAATATAATTGAAATAGACAAATTCCTTGAAAAACACAAACAAACAAAGTGAACACAAGAAAAGTAACATGAAGAACTGTTACAACTGAAAACAGAATGGGCAAAAGACTTGGACAGATACTTCACCAGAGAAGAAACAGACATTTCACCTGTGCAGGAAGTACATGAAAAGATGTACAATATCATTAAGCCATCAGAAATTTCAAATGAAAACCACAAAGGGATGGCAATACATATCCACACAGATGACTAAAGTTTAAAGACTGGTAAAGTTTGGTGCAGATGCAGAGCTACTGGAAAGTTAATACGTTGCTGGAGGCGGGAATGTGAAATGGTAAAACTAGCTGGGCAGAAGTTGGGCAGCTTGCATAAAGTTAAATGACATTTGCCATTAGACATAGCAATTCCACTTGCAGTATATACGCCCAAAATATATATATATAAAAATGTCCACACAAAGACTTGTACATGAATGTTTACAGCAACCTTATTCATAGAAGTCATACATTGGAAACAACCCTAATATTCATGACCAGGTGAACACTAAACAACTTATGGTATACACTTTGAAGGGAATACTATTCAATAGTATAAAAGGAACACACTGTTGATATAGGCAACACTAGGGATAAATCTTTAAAAATATGCTAAGAGAAAGACTCCAAACACAAAAGAGGACATACTACATCATCCCATTTATGTGAAATTCTAACAAAGAAAATTTAGTCTATAGTGTTAGAAAGCAGGTCAACGTCTGCTTTCTAGGCTAGGCTGGCTACGAACTGGGAAGGGCATGAGGACATATTTTAAGGTGATATTAATGTTTTTATGTCTTCATTCTAGTGGTGGTTATACAGGCATATATATTAGCCAAAAGTCATCAAGTTGTATAATTAAAGTACATATGTTTTGTTGTGTTAAGTATTGGATCTATTATATGTAATTATTAATTATTGAAGGAGTAAAGTTGATTTTAGAAATATATTTCATAACACTATCTGCTTCACTGTTTAGTTCTGTATGTATTCATTTATAATATGTTTGGTTAGGCCCGGCGCGGTGGCTCAAGCCTGTAATCCCAGCACTTTTGGAGGCCGAGACGGGCGGATCACGAGGTCAGGAGATCGACACCATCCTGGCTAACGCGTTGAAACCCCGTCTCTACTAAAAAATACAAAAAACCAGCCGGGCAAGGTGGCGGGCGCCTGTAGTCCCAGCTACTCGGGAGGCTGAGGCAGGAGAATGGCGTAAACCCGGGAGGCGGAGCTTGCAGTGAGCCGAGATCCGGCCACGGCAGTCCAGCCTGGGCGACAGAGCAAGACTCCGTCTCAAAAAAATATATACATATATATGTTTGCTTGCCAGACACTGTGCTAGGGCTTTGGGAAAAACAGGGGTGCATGAGACAAACAAGGAACTTGCCTTAAGGAACATTTCTTCTGTGGATTCAGAGACAGATAAAAAACAAGTGAATAAAATGAAAGAAGTGAATGTCATACAAAACTTGAATATGAATGTGTATAGCGGCATTATTCATAATAGCCAAAAAAGGGGGAAAAAAAAGTTGTCCATCAACTGATGAATGGATAAACAAAATGTGGTATATCCATAGAATGGCATTTATTCAGCTATATAAAGGAATGGAATTCTGATACAGCATTGAGGAACCTTGAAAATACTATGCTGTGTGAAAAAGCCAGATGAAAAGGCCACATGCCACATGATTCCACTTATATAAAACACCCATAACTGACAAATTTATCAATACACAAAGTAGGCAAGTGGTTTCCAGGGACATGGGAGAAGGAAGAATGGGGAGTGGCTGCTAATGGGTTCTGACATTTTTGGGGGGATAATGAAAATATTCTCGAATTAAATAATGATGGTCATTGCACAACCATGTGAATATACTAGAAACCACTGACCCCATACACTTTAAAAGAGTGAATTTTACAGTAGCTAAATTATATCTTAATAAAAATTTACTTTTAAACAAAACGAAAGAATGAAAGAATGATGTCATGTCATTACAACAATGAGGATGTGGTGATTGAGGAGAACTGGATAGGGTGGAAAGAAGCCTCTCGAATGGAGCTTTGAGAAAAGGCCCATCCTGTGCCAAGAGGCCTAGAGGCATGAAACTGTTTTGTTCAAACTTAAAAGCCAACAGGAATCTCACGTAACCAGGACATGGGGAATGGAGGCAAAGATGGTAGACAATGAAGTCAATGAAGATAAACAGGGCCAGATCAAGTCTATCAGAGTGATGACTCTGGGTAATGTGGAAGGAGTGGAAATTTTATGGTTTTCAATATGAACAGCTTTAAGTAGAAAGTTATCATAAAAATTTCTGACAAACCTAACTGCAAGATGACCACAGTAGGTGTTGCAAGATCATATCAAAGTGGACACCCGAGAGCTCACTCCTTTCTTCTACAAGTAGTGCAATCTCTTTTTGGTGTAGGTACAGGTACACAGAGTTGTGCAAACTCCACATAACCAACAGAAGGTATTTACATGTAAAGATGTGGAAAGAAATAGCCCATGGGAGCTAAAGTGTTTTTATTCAAGGTTACATTTTCATATCTGTATCTAATATCACAGAGCAAATGACTTTTTCTGGGACTAACTTCCCAGCTACCCACTTACCCGTAATTTGCCACTGATTAGAACTAGGCAATTATCATTGTAATTTATCTTTATTAGCCTCATTTTCCACTTGAAAAAGCTAAGCCATCATTTTTTTTCCAGACCTATGATTCCCAACCCTTTTGGAATTCACACCCTATTTATTATTTATTTCATTTAATAATATCCCACTATCCCATGTGGCCGATTTTATATGTCTTTGGGAAGTGTTAAAATTAAATTAGATTTTGAAAAATTACTTAGATTTGTCAACATGCCAGAGTAAAGGGGAGATAATATGGGGTGATGATGATCTAGATGGTAACTTTCTTTCACAAGTTTAAGATCCCACAGATGGAACTCAAAAGTAGGTCAAACCACCTAATTTTATTCACAAGAGACTTTGACCCAGAAAAGTGAAGTGACTTACCCAAGATATTCTAGCGAATTTAGGGCAGCAAAGGACATTATTAAAGGATCACTTTAAAGTAGTTTAATTACTTTAAGTGGCTTATAAAAGGCGTAAACACCACCCCTTCGTAGACAGGAAAAGTTAAACATATAAGTACACAGAATTAGTTTTATGGCATAGATGAACATAATAGCAAGACAAGCTTAACAATGAAGTTGACTCATTCCATTGATGAAGATGTTTAAGGAGTGATAAAGAAGGCAGACTCCAATGAGAAGTCAGAGACAAAAGAGTACACTTGATTCCACTTACAGAGAGTTCAAGATCAGGCAAAACTAACCTATGATGTTAGATGTCAAGACATAACCTTTTGGTCGGGGGCTGGTGGAGAGGTGTGGGGACTATGAAGTATAGAGCAAAGCTTCTGGGGTGCTGGTAATGTTTTACCTCTTAATTACTTTGATCAATCAGTGGTTACAGTGGTGTGCTTGATTATTGAAAATGTATCAATTTGTATAATTTTGATTTGTCTATGTTTCTCTATGCATGTTGGTATTGGTTATCTAATGCTGCATAACAAATTGCCCCAAAATGTAGTAGCTTGAAACAACATTTATAATCTCACAGTTTCTGTTGGTCAGGAATCCAGGCATAGCTTACCTGGGTCCTCTGTTCCAGAGTCCCTCAAGTAAGGAGTTGACCAGGACTGTGGTCTCATCTCAAGGCTCAACTGGGGAAGGACCTACTTTAAGGACTGAGGATCTTAGTTGCTTGCTGACTGTAGAACAGAGGTCACTCTCATTTCCTTGTCATGTGGGCCTCTGCAATGTGGCAGCTTGCTTCACCAAAGCATGTAAGTCAAGAAGGCAACAGAGAGAGTGCCACCAAGATGGAAGTCACCATCTTCTGTAACCCAATCATTCAAGTGATATCTCATCACTTGTCATATTCTGCTCATTAGAAGCAAGTTACTATGCCCAGTCCAAACTCAAAGAGAAGGGGATTATACAAGGGTGTTTATATATATTATACTTCAATAAAAACATTTATTAGAAAAATAATGAATGCAGGCTCAGGTACCAGGCTGACTTGGGTTTAAATTCTGCTTCTCCTACCAGGTGAGAGAGATTGCTGAAGTCATCAAACTGCCTGAAATGTCACTTTCTTCATTTTTATTAAAAATGGCTAATAATATTACCTATTTCCTAGAATGGTTGTGTCTATTAAGTTGGGAAAACAAGCAATGTGTGCAAAGCCCTAATGCAGGGCCTGCTGGAAGGTAAATGCACAGCTTTAACTGTTATTATTGTTATTTAAAAGATATTCCCAAAGTAATCTACAAAGAGAAGGAAACAGGACTATACATCAGGTGTTTTGAGAAAATGAAGACTCTGAGATATTTAGTAACTTGTCTAATGTCTCACAGCTGAGCGAGGATTGTTTTAAACCTAAGTCTGCTGGCTTCAAAGTCATTTACTTTTCCTGTATTCTCTGCTTCCTTGTAGCATACTCTAAATGGCTTTCCCTCTTATTTCTATTCCCAAGTTCTTTTTTCACACTGTTGTCAGACCAACTTTCCAAACATGTCTTTCTTCACCTGACATTCTCCAGCTGAAGACATCCAATTGACTTCCATACCCGGTAAGAATTATCTTCCCAGCCTACGGAGGCCTTGACTTACTTTTCATAATTTGGCATTTACTTTCCTGAAGTTCCCTAGCATACATCCCCTGCTGCAAGCATCATAAGTTTATTAGCCCCATGGTCATGTCTCATCTGGTCCCCACCTCCATACATTTGTACTACTTTTTCTCTTCACTAGGATGTTATTCCCTGTAACTTTCTATTCATCCATCCACTCATCCATTTATCCATTCATCCTTCCATCCATCCATCCATCCATCCATCCATCCATGCATCTACCCATCCATCCATCCAATATTTATTAATCCACTATGCTAAGTACTATTAACAGAACCACTACCAGAAAGAATCAGGAAGGCCTCTGTCTTTCAGAGTCAGTTATATCTCAGTTAGAATACATTGTGTCAAACTCTACAGGAGAGAACTGCAAAGCCCTGTTGAAGCACTTCCCGTAGCTTGATTCTGGTCTCCACGATGCCTTCCTGATTATTCCACCCCACCGATACATCCATTTTCTCTAAATCTCTACAGCCCCATAAGGTCCATTGTCTTAATGGAGGAAATTCCCTTCATCATGGTTATAATATAAGGGGATTTCTAAGCATCTTATTGGGAACTCATTGTAAGGTAAAGCTTTATATCATCCTCTTATTGAAGGATCCCAATGACTCCACAAAGTAATTTTTATTACGCCATTGTGCAGGTAAGGAAACTAAGACATAAAGAGGTCAGGTTCAATATCTCATAGCTAATAAATCGTAGAGGCTAGACTCAGATCCACATCTATCTGAATGCAAAAACTTGCTTGCTCTTAAACCCCCATTATATTCCTTTTCTCTTCTTCTTGTGGTCCAGCAGAGAAGGCTGGACTGGCAACTCAATCAAGGATAACAGCAGCATCTCATCTTGAATTACTCTCCACGATTACCAAAGGCTTTCATATTCACCTCAAATATTTACTGAGTGACAGAATGATTCACAGAAGCTCCAAACAGGTCATCTCATCGATAGGACAACAACTGTGATGGATCTCCAATCGAACGTCTAAAACACTGTCCCTCATGTCCAAACCAGCATAGCGCATTACTGTGGGCTTCCTTTGGTGCTGGACTTCTCAAAATAGTTGGCTTCACTGCCAAGGTTGGGTGTCTCTGTTGTGACAATTTCACTCCAACACAGCATTTGTGATGCATCCTTTGGAAAGAGATGGGGCTGCCAGGCCTTTCACAACAAAACCTTCTTTTTCCTGGGAATTCCCAAATGTGGCAGTGAGCAGATGTGTTCGCAGAGCCTCAGAATGCAAGCACAGATGAAACGCTCTGCATAGAAATTGCGAGTAAACTTCACAACTGGGGAACATAAAGATCTTTTATTTGCAGAAGTTGGAGATTGCAATTTGAATGTGTGAAATTGCCAATAGTCTGGTAAATACGTCGGCCCACCAGCAGCCTTCAAAGGGAATTGAGACCGTTTTAAAAATCAGTGAGGTAGGCAATGTGTGGGCGTGTGTGTTTTCCACGGAACCAATAGAGAGATTTATGCTAGATGCAAAATACTCTTTAAGTCGTTGAGTACAAGAATGGGTCATTAGGAAGGTGGTGGACTCGTTTTAACCATCCGGGGCCTGCTGGGAGTTTTCTAATCTGTTTAGAATCCTGTGGTGGCTCCATACTGCCTGCGGAAAGAAATCCATTTTCTTTGGTCTGGCACTTTCCATTCTGGCTCCAACCATATCTTCCACACCTTCCTTTTTTGCACCTCATTCTCCAGAAAGATTCCAGTGACTCCTACTTCCCTGGACATGGGCTCCATTTTCTCACCTCATGTTTCTGCTCACACATTGCCTGTAATATCCTTCTTCCCACTGCCACGTGTTCAAAGCCAACCTTCCTTTCAAAACTAGGAGTCATCCCTGGTTCCTGCCTTTCCCTTGATGCCTCTTGCTCCAACCCCATCCAATTGCATTGGCAAGTCCTGATGGCTATACCTCCAAAATATTATCTCTTTCTGCTGCTTCCTCCCTTGTCTAGTAACACCAGCTCTTGCCTGAAGAGCAACAGCTGCTTTCTCTCTGGTCTCCCTGTTTTGAACTTGACTCATGTTCCTGCAGTTTTTCTTTTTGTTTTGTTTCGTGTTTTGTTTTGTTTTGTTTTTTAATATAAATCAGGCCAGGTGCAGTGACTCGTGCCTGTAATCTAGCACTTTGGGCGGCCAAGGTGGGAGGATCCCTTGAGCCCAGGAGTTCAAGACCTGCCTGGGGAACATAGAAAAACCCCGTCTCTACACAATTTTTTTTTTTAAGTTACCTGGGCACGAGCCTGGTGGTACATGCCTGTGGTCTCTGCTACTTAGGAGATTGAGGTGGGAGGATTACCTGAGCCTGGGAAGTGGGGGCCACAGTGAGCTGTGATCGTACCATTGTACTCTACCCGGGCCACAGAGTGAGACCTAGTCTCAATTTAAAAAAAAAAAATCATCAGTTAATGCCATTCCGATGGTTCACAACCTTCAGTGGATTCCTGTAGCATTAGAACCAAACCCAAATTCCTCCCTGTGGCCTCCAAGGCCCCTGTAATCTGGTCCTGGCCACTGCTGTGACCTCCTCCCATCCCACTCTGTCTCTGGTCACTTCACGCTGGACACTGAGGTCCTCTGCTGTGGTAACTCAAAAAATATCCATATCTCATTTACCTACAAGTCCCCAACAGCATCCTGTGTGGTGCCTTATACCTAGTAAGTATAAATCAATTTTTATTAATTGATAATTCTCTGACTTAAAATTGAAGTTTTAGATCAATGGGCGGCATCTCACAAAAATCTAACCATCTATTTTTTTTTTCAAAGGGCTGCTTATCCTGTTGCAATTTTGGAATATCCCATTTCTTCTTTCAGCCTAAATTCCAGTTATTGTTCTGAGATTCCTGAAACTTTCAGGCAGCTGCCATTTGGAAAAATAAATGCCCAAATCAGGCAAACCTACAGGTGGCATCGCTCTAGGAAAAATGAGGAGGCTTAATTAGCAATGAGACTCCACACATTTTGACTGGGCCAAAAATATCAGGCTGCCAATTTTTCATTAATTCTTGTTAAACACATTCGTGCCCTTCGAGGACTGCGTGCATTTGATGAACTGGCTTCCAAATCTAATAAGAATTTGCTTGTCGTTAGAGCTGCACCTTCGAGATAATTTGACAGAGCAGGAAACAATACACAACAGGCGAACAGGAAAATATCAAAGAAATTGGTAACCACTGACCTTCACACATACTGACAATCTTAGCTAAAACTTAGTGAATGCTTATGAGGCACCAGGTTCCAATCTACGTATATTAGTTCATTGAAGTCTCAGAAAATCCTAAGAGGTAGGTACTCTGTTATCTCCATTTTGCAGGCAAGGAAACAGAGGCACAGGCAGGTTAGGTAAGTTGCCCAAGGTCATACAGCCAGAACTTGGCAGATCCAGGATTTATACCAGGCAGTACAATTTCAGTATCTACACTTGCAACTGCTACTCTGTAACATTTTGCCATTTTTAATTTGGATATAACTTTGAAATTCCAGAAAAAAATACAAGAATTGTTCATGAAACTTGTATGTAACTTTTACCCAAATCCACCTGTTTTTACTTTGCTCTATTATTCTTTCTATATTTTATTTTACATAGATATGCATATTTTGTTTTCCTGACCCAATTAAGTTGGAGACATTGTGCCCACATAACCCTAAATATTGCAGTATGCATTTCCTAATATATTATCCTGTATAATCTCAATAGAGTTATCAAAAATCAGAAAACTTAACATTTTCATAACAATACTATCTAACTCACAGTCCATATTCAAATTTCATCAATTGTCCTAATAATGTTCTATATAGCTATCTTTCCCCCCGGTTCAGGATGCAACCTGAAAGTACGCATTGCACTTAATTGTATTTAATCTGGAGCCTTTAGTCTCTTTTAATCTGGAGCAATTCCTTTGTCTTTCTTTGTATTTCCTGAACTTGATAATTTTTAAAGAACACAGGCCAGTTTTCTGTGGCATGTTCTTAATGTTTTCTCATGATTATGTTCAAGTTACACATTTTTGGCAGGAAGACCAGAATGATGTTGTGTCCTCAGCTCATCACAGTAGGCGACATGAGATGTTCTGTTGTCCCAATATTGATGATGTTGGCTTTGCTCATTTGGTTAAGATTGTATTTGGCAGTTTTCTTCGAGGCAAAGTAACTATTTCTTCATTTGTAGTTAATAAATAAGTTGTAGGGAGTGGAACTCTGTATCCACTCTGTTTCTCATCAAACATTCACTCCCTACTTTCAGTATCCTCTGGTTGTGACCCACTACACGTTACTGCCTCTTTGTATATGAGGGCTTGTTTTCCAACTCAAGGGTGAGAAGGATTGCTCAGATGGAGGCTCTGTCTTGGGCATCCATAAACAGAAGTGTCCCACACTAATCAACAGCACTGTCTTTGGGGTTACATAGGCTAGAGTTCAAGTTCTGCTACTAGCATAGGTAATGGTCTTGGAGGAAGTCCCTTAATCTCTTTGAATTTCATTTTTCACATCTGTAAAGGTGGATGATAGTGTCTCCCTCCACAGAGTTGTAGCATAGGTGTAGACATGACCTAACGTAGACAGTGTCTGGATCATAGAAGTATCCACCATAGCTGCGTGATTATCACAAAAGGGAGAAGCAACCCAAAATATCAGGGCTGAAAAGACTTTCTAATTAGCCAAAAAGTTCATGCCACTTATTGAGTGTCTAGGATGCCACTGGGAGGGTGTGAAAAATGGTGGAGAAGCACATGGGTGAGTAAGTCATGCCCAAGGCAGTGTGGACTGTTATCTTAGACAGGTGCAGCGGGTGTCAGGTGTGGGAAAGAAGTGATTCATTTCAACAGGTGATCGGGCAGGACTTCACGAGGAGGCGGTGGCATATGAACTTGTGGGACCACGTAGGGTCAACATCACTTTATCAAATCCCCCTCTGTGTACTCTGCTTTCTGCTGGGTGCTTCAGGGGTTGACTGAACGTAAATGAGATTAGCAGATCCCAGAGAACAAATGAATGGGAACCACTGGTAGAATTGGATGTCACTCATGACATCAAATAAAATGGAAAGATTGGGGACACGAAGATCAAATTTTGTTATTTTTCACACCTAAGCCTCTGATAGGGACCAAATGCCTGAAGAACAAATCTTATCTTGTCTTTTAAAGAATGAACTTTGATTGTGAAGGCGTCTCCATGGGTAGAGCCCAGGAACTTTGAGATGCTGCTGGTTTGGAGCTAAATTTGGCAACTTGTAGGCCCTGTCTGGGCAGAGCTAATCCCACCAGCTCACCTATCACCTCATGGTCTGCAATTGGCTGCTCATTATTCTGAACACCCTGGGCTATGTCCCGTCACCTGTGGTCAGGGGTTGGGGCCTGGTTCACATCATGGCAGAGCTGAAGGTATTTCCTTTCAAGAAGTAGCCCAGGACTGCTGACTTTCACAGCAAGGACTGGGTAGTTTTTCATAGCAAAGTCTTATGACTGTCCAGGCCCAAATAGGTTAGAATCAGGAAGGAGCAAAGGGAGAGAAAGCCCATTCCACCCTGAGTTCATGTCCTTTCTACTGAATCATCCCTCTCCATCGTTTCTAAGTGGCCTGTTGGAGAGGCCGTGAGTCTGTCAAATTGGCCCTGAGTGGTGAGGATCACAAAGCAACGGTCAATTGCATTTGAGCTCATGTGTGGTTCATGGACCTTCAGAGTCAGCCCCAATACATTGGCCTTCACCAAATACCCTTTCAAAGAGCACATTTGGTGAGCAATTGCAGAAAGAGATAGAGAAATACGGGGATTCAATTTTTTCACAAAGCACTTTTGCCCAAGCTGTGCTAATGTTCTCCAGTGAAATACTTTTCAAAACAATCCACCAAAAAATGCGGCAACACATTCCATTAATGATGTCTGCCTTCATCTCACCCAGGCCACAACAGCCAGCCAAGCAATTTAATGTCTTGAAACAAAAATTGTTTCCTCTCTGGATTGGGGAGGAGGCTCAGTGATCAGACAGGCAAGATGAGTATGCTTTCCAGAGAGAAGGACAAGGTTCCTATTTTCTAAACTCTCATGGGGTTTCCAGAAGCATCAAGAGCTTCTCTACCCCATCCTGTTAACATCAGAGCCCCTACCTGCCAAACCCAAGGTGCTTTTGTTGCATTTTTCTTAGAGCAGAGCAAAGATATGTGAGCCACGATTGTAGCAAAGGAGATTAAATGCCTTGCCTCTTACCACAGATTTTGAGCCTGTTAAAAACAGAGCTGAGGCCTGTTCATCTTTATAATCCTGGTTCTTAGCAGATACCCTCCCATCCAAATGATCAGTGAAAGTTTCATGAACTTGAAAAAAAAAAAAAGGAAAGCAGTCTTCTTCCTTTACGTCATTCCCCGGAATTCAGATAGCCATATGCCCTAGATTAACTGGGGTGATCTTGAGTTCAGATCTTTCCTTTCCCTGTCTTCAGAATTAATATTGTCTCGACAGCTGATGCGTCCTGTATTTTGGTTCAGCAAATGGGCATGTTGATCTTGACTGCAGGATCGTATTTGCTTGTTTTTTTCCAATCTTTTCTGGGGTCACAGACCTCTTTGCAAATCTGGTGAGAACCACAGATCTTCACTCCCTAAAAATGCAAGTGTGTGGACGTTCAAATGTTTGGATTCAATTTTAGGAAGTTGTCAGGCCCTCTAAAATATCCTTAAATTCCAAGATATAATCTGCTTCTGTAATGTTGATATCATGACTTGTATTTTATTCCTCAAACGGTGAAAGCAGATTCTGCTTTCGACATGGGTTTAACTGAGTTGGACAAGGTGGGAGAGATTAGTGCAGTCTTTTCCTCAGCTGACTATTTTCTAGCTGGGAATACTCAATTCAACCCAGGTTACAAAACCATAGCTGATGCAGAGGAATGAAAATGCAACAGACACATCCTTTCTAAAATTTAGGGATGTGTGAGTATGTAGAAAAGCAGAGGAGACAAGTTGTGAGTATTATTAATTTTTTAAAATGAGAATCCTTTCCTCAAAGGCCCATAGATCTATCTTCTTATTAAAAAAAAAAAAAGAAGAAGAAGAAGCAGCAGCAGCAACTTTGGCTGCAGAGCAATCGTGCTTCTTAAGGCTTCTAAACTGATGAAAGACGACACGGTCCTAGGGCTTCATCAACTTCCACAGTTGACATCTCTGTTATGAGTTCCAGGGGCTCGGTGAACTGTTCAAGAATGAAGGGAAAATGCAAAAGTAAATTATGTCATGCCTTATGACTGTGGTGTGGTAATGCCACATGTATTAGAAAAGAGATTTCGAGTGGTTATATGAAACTCAGATGTACCCCTGGGAATGCATTTAAAGCTCACCGGTTTCAGAAGCCTGCTGGATCATTGGAAATGCATTGAAATAAATTCATTGTCCATGTCTTTATGGATGACTTCTGAAAGAAAAATAGCAATGTTTGACATAAGGCCAAGAAATGGACCAAACTTTCTCAGAATGGAATGTGATTTCAGCAAGCTTCCAAAATTCCAGATGCTCATTGAAGCTTATTGAAGACAGCCAGACCTCGTGGGATGGAAATAGAGGCTGAACAGCACAGAGATGCACAGCCATCCTGTGCATAGTTTGGTCTAAGCTGGGGAAAGTCCTTTTCTCAAGGTCCTGACCAGGTCCTCAGGAATATGCTGAGTTTAAAACCCTTCCCTTTAAGTTTCTGAACCTCAAAAAGAAGTGTCCTTTGGAGATGTTGGATGAAAGTTGAACATCGGTAGGTGAAACTCTTTGAGCACTTGCAAATTACTGCAGCCAGACAGCTCTTTGCATGAATTCTGAACTGAAGAATGTCATTTAAATTCTTCTGGGCCCATTATCTACCACTCCAAAAGCAAATGCCCAGAGGAAGGGAAGCCTTGGGAAAACAGAAATATCAGGAGGAAGCTGTGATTTCCAAATGGCAAGACAGCACCACCATCAATACCTGAAGTTGGTAAGGTAAGAGCTCTTTAGCAGAGTCTAACACAAGCTCGCTAACATTTTCAGAGTCAGGTATACTCTGGAGGAAGGCTGTTTATTGAGCATTCTCCTTGTCTCTTGAGATAAATGATGCACTGGAGAGAATGAGGCTTCGAGGAGTTTATTGCTTATATTTGAATTGAAGAGACCAGAGTCACATAAATGGAAAAGAGAATAATGCAAGCCTTATGGATGCTGGATTCATAAAAAAGAAAGCAAATGAAAGCTGGAGACACCTAAAAAAGACTTCTTATATGCCATGAAAGATAAGGTAATCTTGAAGGATGGACAGAGTTTGGATAGGCATAAATGGGAAGGGAGAAGGACATAAGCAAAGATGGGCCTTGTTCATTCTGGGACCAACTTGTAGGACATTTAAGAGCTTGTATGAGGGTCAAGGTTCACACTTCGTTGTGTATCAGAATGATGACCCAGACAGCCTCTTAAAAGTATAGATTTCTGGCTGGGTGCGGTGGCTCATGTCTGTAATCCCAGCACTTTGGGAGGCCAAGGCGGGCAGATCACAAGGTCAGGAGATTGAGACTGTCCTGGCTAACACAGTGAAACCCCGTCTCTTCTAAAAATACAAAAAAAAAAAAAAAATTAGCCAGGTGTGGTAGCAGGTGCCTGTAGTCCCAGCTACTCAGGAGTGTGAGGCAGGAGAATCACTTGAACCTGGGAGGTGGAGGTTGCAGTGAGCCGAGATCGTGCCACTGCACTCCATCCTGGGTGACAGAGCGAGACTCTGTCTCAAAAAAAGAAAAGTGTGGATTCCCATGATACACCTTTGTAGACTCTGATTTCATGGATCAAAGCTCGGGATCAGAGATCTGCATTTCTAACAAGCGAGCCAGATGACTGTGACACAGCTAGTCCATGGGCCACACTTTATGAAACACCGACGTCTACTTCCTCTTGGCTTCTTTGTTTAATCATTAAAAACACCAAGCAGGGATAGGGTCCTAAGAAGGTTGAGTCTGTAACTTCCTCTTGGCTTCTTTGTTTAATCATTAAAAACACCAAGCAGGGATAGGGTCCTAAGAAGGTTGAGTCTGTAACTTGGAGTAAAATGTACCTTCAAGAGCTAAAGCAAGATGGGATGTGAAAAGCCAGGACACACAGGCAAAGACATAACAAAAATGCAGTGAGCTAATGTCACATTCAATCTTGTTCTCCCCTCGCTACAGCCTCTACCCAGGTAACCCCAACCAGTTCCAGGCTAACACTGAACCATCAAACCATCCTCCTTACAATTTATGTTGCTCAACCTTAAACAAAACAAGGCAAGGGGAGAGGTGGCTCGTGGTGACCAAGAAGTAAGATACAATTTCACCTTTGGTTTCTATAGATTTATGACCTATATGACCTTCCCCATAAAAGCACCTATGAGTAGCTGTCTTTCACCTTTTTTGGACATCACAGACTCTTTTGAAAATATGATAAAACCTCCAATCCCTCTTTCTAGATAATTGTACACGGACACTTGTACACACCATGTGGCATGTAATTTCATGGTGTCCCACAAAAATGATCAGCTAAGACATTCTTGTTAGACCTGGAATCTAACCTTCATTCTTAGAGTTTCCTGAATGCTAACAATTTCGTCCACTCAACCTCTGGGCGGGATATATGTCTGTTTCAGTGTTATTGATGTACATCTTGACTCATCTTTGAGATTCCATGTTTATTGTCTTCTGAGGAAATGTTCAGAAACCCCCACTTGAGACACCTACTTGCCTGTTCACCTGGGTTCACTTCTTCAAGTCCTTTGGTGCAAGATGGGGGAGGCTATACCTGCTTCCACATTCTGTTCTGCGTTGATTTGAGAAAAAGTGACAACTTCATTATAGACCTGTCTGTTCTCTCCAACTCTTTGCTATGACTCAAGGGACTGCAGCTCCCAAACTTGTCATTCATTACAACCATAGCATTTAGTTGGAAAGGTTTCAGAGGAAGCTGACAGTTCTGAAATAGAGAAAGATATTATCAATAAAAAGTGGTCCTTGTTTTTCCCTATGCATCTTCCATATTTTCCACTCATTTATCCAGGCACCCATCACGTGTCTAAGTGCCAGGTCTTGCACTAGGTAAGTGGAAATAGTGAAGAGGAAAACCTCAGTCCTCACAGAGCTTAGAGTCCAGTTGGGAGAGGCAGATATTAAAGAAGTATAAAAGTAACTGAAATGATTACAGATGCTACAAAGGGAAAACGAGGTGATGTGATAGGAAGGAAGCAATCCTAGGGTCCTGACTTTGGCAGAGTAGTCAAGGAAGGCCTCTTGGAGGAGGTGACTTTTGAGCCCAAGACCCGGAAGAGGGAAAGTAGGGAAAAAAAGGAGTATCTTGCACTTGACAAATCCTCTACATCTAGGACCTGCCTCCCATGAATGCCTGCCAAATGTCTCCTATATAGAACAGGCTGGGGCAGTCGTGATCAGAAGAGTTTTCTGTGTTTAATGCATGCTTCCTGCTGCTGGCATATGTCTTCCCTCATCTGCTGACAGGCCTGTGAAGCACGAAGCCAAATTTCCCGACAGGCAGAGCCGCCTTGTCAAAGAGGAAGGCGGGTGCCAGTGCCTGACATGAATCACAGGATGAGACAGATCCCTGCAGGGGCAGGCTGGGGTACACTCGGAAGGGGTGTGTCTACGCTACCCCGATGGCTTGCCTTTGAGAGCAGCCAAAGTCAATCCCATCATGAAAACCTGTAGATGCTTTTCCCGAGCTCATGGGACTGGGGAGTTAGAGGAGGGAATCCGCAGGTTTGAAGAAGGGAGAGTCACACTTGTACAGGGCCTTTGGGCCAGAGAACAGTCAGGATCAAACGCTCCTCTACCGTGTCTGACTCGCAGATGCCATTGTCAGCAGATAGAGCAAACACAACCGGGTATGTGAATTCCAAGACGTGTCTTCTTGGCTGCTGTCAACCTCCTGGGTGGAATGCTAAGCTCAGCTTTGTGAATTCCCTATGGTCTGGATGTGTAATTCCCTGGGCTCACTGGGCCATGAGGCTGAGTTTTCCATATAAGACATTTCTGTGAAATTTCTTGGTTCAGGCTTCATTGTCCCAACATGTGGATTTCACCAACCCTTGCCAAGGCTGAGTCTGACAGGTATAAATGTAGTTTCTTTCCCAAAGCTCTGAGAGCCACAAGTTTGCAGAATTCAGCCCAGGTCTCTAGCAGGATACACACCTCCACACCCAAGTTCCACAACGACTCTACCATACCCCTCCCCTTGGTTCACAGGACAGGTGGTGTTCACAGGTGGGATACACCCTAGGGATGCACTCAGAGTTTGATGATACGCCAAACAAATTTGTAGGGGAGAAATTCTTTTTGGTTCCTCGGAAAAAGTGTTGCCGGATCTGGTGACTGAACCACCTGCATATAAACCTAACCTGTCTGCCTTTCTCCGTTAACACGGCCACCATCTCAGTCAGGCCATTGTCTCCCATGTGCAGTGTGCTTCCTAACCTGTCTGTTTCCATTTTTGCACACATCTAATTGATTGTCCTCTGTGTAGCTAGAAGGGCCTTTTGAAACGATGTTTCAGATCATGTTGCTCTACTGCCTAAAATCTGGCAGGGCACAGTGGCTCACGCCTGTAATCTCAGTACTTTGGGAGGCTGAGGCAGGAGGATCCCTTGAACCCAAGAGTTTGAGACCAGCCTGGCTGGGCAACATAGGGAGACCCCATCTCTACAGAAAATTGAAATATTAGCAGGGCATGGTAGTAAGCACCTGTGGTCCCAGTTCCTTGGAAGGCTGAGGTAGGAGGCTCACTTGAGCCCAGGAGGTCAAGGCTGCAGTGAGTCGTAATTACGTGAGACTCCATCTTAAATAAATTCTTCCATGGCTGCCCATTAAACTTGGAATAAAGCCCCAAATGCTAAGGAGGCTCTGAGTCCCTGCAGGATCCCGTCCTAGGGTGCTTCCCGACCTCTCCCATATCCTGCTCTCCTCCTTCCTCACCACAGTCCAAACATACCTGCTACATTTCCAGGATGACCCCAAACACTTTCCTGCCACAGCACCTTTGCATTTTTGAGACTCTCTTCCAAGTACACCATTCCCCTCTTCTCAGGACTGGTTTCTTGTCAGTTCCAATATGCCCCCCTCCCACCCTGACAAAAAGCCTTTCCTAACTAACCATGTTACATAACAAAGCCTCCCCCCCCACCACTGTAATTGCCTTAATGCTCGTGATAGATGTGATTTCTGTTGGGTGAGGATTTTCTCTCCTCTCCCTGTACACTCCCTGTTCTGCTGACTTTGGGCTTGGCCATGCGACTTGCTTTGGCTAATGAACTTTAGTAAATGTGACGTGAGCAGAAGCTTTAAATGTGTTCAGACGACTGGGTTTGCCTTCTTGAACTCCTGCTATTCGCCTTGAGAAGAACATTGCCTAGGTGCCGCCGGCTAAGGAGGATGGGAGGTACAGAGTGAGTGTGACCCGTAGCCCAGTGGAGCCCAGCAGAACCATGGGTGAGAAATAAACACCTGCTGTTGCAAAAGCGCCTGGGCTTTTAGAGTGGTTCGTATACAGCATTATTCCAGCAACGACTGATTAAATGCAGTGCTTTATCATAGCCTAATTCTTCTTTCTTTTCTTTTCTTTTTTTTTTTTTTTTTTTTTTTTTGAGACAGAGTCTTGCTTGCTCTGTTGCCCAGTCTGGAGTGCAGTGGCGTGATCTCAACCCACTGCAACCTCTGCCTTCTGGGTTCAAAGGATTCTCCTGCCTCAGCCTCCCAAGTAGCTGCGATTACAGGTGTGTGCCAACACGCCTGGCTAATTTTTCTATGTTTAGGAGAGACAAGGTTTCACCATGTTGGCCAGATTGGTCTTGAACTCCTGAACTCCAGTGATCCACACACCTTGGCCTCCCAAAGTGCTGGGATTACAGGCATGAGCCACTGCACTGGCCTAATGATTTTCTTTATTTCTTTCATTTCTTATCTGTTTCCCCCACCAGGTTGTAAATTCCATGACAGTAGGAATCATGTTTGCATTTTCCCTGCTGTATCCCAGAACTGAGGATAGGGCTTGGCACACAGTAGTAGCTCAATGAACAGCTGTTGAATGGGTAGATAGTCTGTAACCACTGAACTATTCTGGTTGCATTAACAATAGCCATGCTACCTCCTAACGGCACGGGCAAGACATGTTTACATCTGCTCAATGTCTGATCACAGGCCAGACCACCGTCCCTGCATTTCCTCTAGGTAAAGCAAGCTGGAGTGCCAGTGAGTGTAGGGAAAATGTAGGTGCCAGGGAAAATGTTGAATTCACTCCAGTTTATTAAAAGCGAAAGAATAAATCATTTGTATACTCTATTAGTAACCAATTCTATGCATGGCACTTCCTGCTGTGGCTGAAAACTGCCATTCAAGTTTAATAAAGTAAGGGGGAAATTGACTTTCTCCCCATTTCCAAAGATTTCGAGTTATATACAGAGAAATAACAGCAAACTAATAACACTGGCTTCGTGTGCCAGGTGTACTTTCATTTCTTTCCAAACTTTTAGTCTGCAAACTAAAAATAATACATGAAGTAATTAAATGAAAACTAAGAGAAATGGAGAACATGCAGAGATGTATATCAAAAGAACATTAAAATCATATGCATGCATGGGGGGAGGTAGGAGAAATGGTTTACAAATCTAAACTCACAAAGGAAAAGAACTGCATTGTGTTAAACATAAGTCAAATGAATATCATCTTTCTCCAACAACAGTCTAATGAGTTTTTATACACAAGCCAGCTTGAGTTTCATCATGAAAGAAGACAAGGAGGAACATAGGGGTGATTTCACGAGTGACATGGGCTGTAATATTTGGGCTGATTTTTGGACGATTTAGAGGGAAGCCCATTTAAAATGGCCCCCTTTAAGACAGAGCCAGTTTAACCAATTTACTTTTAAGAGACTGGGTCTGACTCTGCCACGTAGTCTGGAGTGCAGTAGCGTGAACGCGGCTCACTGCAGCCTCGACCTCCTGGGTTCAAGCAATCCTCTGGCCTCAGCCCCCCCAAGTAGTTGGGACTACAGGCATGTGTCACCACACCAGGCTAATTTTTGTATTTTTTGTAGAGATAGGGTTTTGCCATGTTACCCAGGCTGGTCTCTAACTCCTGAGCTCAACAATCTGCCCACCTCGGCCTCCCAAACTGCTGGGATTATAGGTGTGATACTGCGCCCGGCTTCCATTTAACCAATTTTCTATTGGTTCCCACCATGTGTTGGCCATTTGAATCTGCCATATAGGGCAGCAACTCCTACTCTTGATGTCCCAACCCAGGGAGGCATCACAAATAATTTTTTACTCATCATAAGGTCTTAAGTTTGTTCAAGGTTTACATTACAATTTGCCCAAATTTAATGTAACTTTGAGCAAATTCAAGGCTATTCCTCTAATGCTTGCTTTCTACTGAGTAAGAGTGAGAAAGAGGAGATGGGGTTGTAGCTAACGCTGGGGATGGGGCAGTGACATACTGACAACCGCATCCCCTAGGGTGCATGGTGGAGAGAACAGCACCCGTCAGCAGAGATCCCAGCAGGGAAAATGTAAAGGATCTTACAGGGGGCAGGTGTGGGAGAGGGAGCTGATCTGAGCCTAGGAGCCCTGCATCTGGCTCTCCCAAATCACTCTCAACCCTCTTCTCCTTTGCCTCTCTACCACAGAGGCTGCAAAATAAAAAGGTGAGTGTCCCAAGTCTTGCTTAGAGCCAGAGAGTGACCAAGTGATACAGTTCTGGCCAGTGAGACTAACGAAAATCGGTTTTTGCTTTTCTGATAAGAGAGGATGGACCCATTCATGCCTCCCTTTTGCTGTTTTTCTGGCTTGCCATAAACATGGTATCTAGCATCAAAACACAGCCCTTATCTTTTAACCAAAGCAATGATCTTGGAGAAGATTCAGAGAACTTCAGGGACACTGGCCCTGACATGGAGGTGCCACTGACCACAGTTGGCAACTGCCCACCTCTGGCTTCTTGTGGGGGAGAAAATAAGCCCCTCTGTGTAAGCCCAGGTTTTCTGTTCCTTGCAGCTGAATGCATTGCTAATTGATACATGACTTAACCAGAGGACTTTGGCCTCTGGATAATCCCAAAGCATCATGACATGTCACGCACACACACATGCACACAAATATATACAGAGAACTGTGCTGTTCTTTGTGCCTAACGATAACATGACTCATCTTTTAAGAATGAAATGCAACACACCTGTAATCCCAGGACTTTGGGAGCCAAGGTGGGTGGATCAGGAGTTTGAGACCACCCTGGCCAACATGGTGAAATCCCGTCTCTACTAAAAATACAAAAAAATTAGCTGGGCATGGTGGCATGTGCCAGCAGTCCCAGCTACTTGGGAGGCTGAGAGGCTGAGGCAGGATAATTGCTTAAACCCAGGAGGCAGAGGTTGCAGTGAGCTGAGATTGTGCCACTGCACCCTAGCCTGGATGACAGAGCAAGACTTTGTCTCAAAAAGAAAAAAAAGAAAGAAAGAAGAAAGAAAGAAAGAAAGAAAGAAAGAAAGAAAGAAAGAAAGAAAGAAAGAAAGAAAGAAAGACAAAAACTCAGCCCTACATTATGCCAAAAGTAGTGTAGTTTTCAAATGTGTGGCCAGAATAAAGGCCACAGCCCATGGTCATGAACAATAACAGGGGCTCACGCTCCCTGAACGTGGACCTTGAGCTAGGCACCAGGCAGGAACTGAGCTGGTCACAGTGTGGTTAGTAACAAGCCCATGAGAAATGCACTGAGGCTAGCAGAGATTAAATCACTTGCCACAAGGCTAGAAAGTGTAGACGTGGGGTTTAGGCCCAGACAGGCTGATGCGGAAGCCTAATCTCTTACCCACTGGGGAGGATGCCTTTCTACCGAGGAGCTGAAATAACTACATTGTCATGTCTGTAACAGTAAGCAAAGGCGCTAACCCACCACTGCAGCATTTGCCTGAAAAGTTGACCCACATGCAGTGATGGTAATAACAACAGTAGTAGCAGCTACCATTTATTGTGTCTTCTTTATGCTAGACATTCATCCATTCATTCATTCATTCAATAATGATAGCTTACACTCACATGGCACTTCCTCTAAGCTTGGCACTACTTTCAGTGCTGTCCCTATATAAAGTCATTTAATCCTTACAGCAACCCTATGAGGGAGGTACTATGATTTTACATTTTACATATGGAAAACTGAGGCCGGGTGCGGTGGCTCAAGCCTGTAATCCCAGCACTTTGGGAGGCCGAGACGGGCGGATCACGAGGTCAGGAGATCGAGACCATCCTGGTTAACACGGTGAAACCCCATCTCTACTAAAAAATACAAAAAACTAGCCGGGCAAGGTGGCGGACGCCTGTAGTCCCAGCTACTCGGGAGGCTGAGGCAGGAGAATGGCGTGAACCTGGGAGGCGGAGCTTGCAGTGAGCTGAGATCCGGCCACTGCACTCCAGCCTGGGTGACAGAGCGAGACTCCGTCTCAAAAAAAAAAAAAAAAAAAAAAAAAAAAAAAAAAAAAAAGGAAAACTGAGGCACAGAGGGGTAAACACCCCAGGGTCACACAGACAGAAAGTAGTGAGGTCAGGATTCCAAACTGGGCAATCCACAGTGCTGGGTGATGCCAACGTGGTTCCTATCCATGGAGTAGCTGTCGAACTCCAGAAAAGGCACACAGTACCCCGTGATCTAGCCAAGGAGTGTATAACTGCAAACCAAAATAAGCATCATGAAGGAAAGAAATGGGGTTCTCTGCAATCGTATAGCCAAGAAATCTGATGTCAGGAAGGAGTCTCTGAGAAAGTAAGCTGAGATCTCAAAACTGTTGGGGAATTAGCTAGGTATTGGTGTATCTGCCCACGTGTGCTTGTGCATGGGTTTGTGTGTCTATATGTGTGCGTCTTTCCCTGGGTCTCTCTGCATGCCTATGTGTGTATATGTCTCTGTGGGGCTCTTTGGTGTCTATCTCTGAGGCTCCCACTTTCTGCATGAGTGGCTTTTTGTCCTGGGTCTCTTTGGGTGTGTGTGTCCTTTTCTTTCTTTGTGTCTGTGTCTCATGTATACGTGTGCATGACAGGGAGAAGCTGGGAGGGTCCATGTTTCTGGCAGCTCACGGGAAGGAGAGGCAGAAGATGCACAGATCTTTGAGAAGGAAAGACAACTGGACATTTGAGTCACTGAATAAGAGTTACTGAAGGCCATGCGGCTTGAACCCAGAGGCAAACATGGCTGGAGATGAGACAGAAATGTCAGGAGAACCTGACAGCCATGACTTTGTGGTTACAGTAAGGGTTGGGGGAACTGGCTTGAGAGCAAAGGAAAGCCATCTGATAAATGTTACTCTACCTTCTCAACCACCCTGTGAGTTAAATATCATTATCCTCATTTGATAGATGAGGCAACGGACTGAGAGAGGTTAAACTATTTGCCTAAGGACACACAGCAAGAAGGTGATTGAGCCTGTAGATAAGCATAGGTCTGACCCCAGAGCTTCCTCTCATTCCATCACATCAAACACGGCCATACTCACTGGGGACCTCTGTGTCCATAGCTGCTTAAAAGAAAATAGATCTGAATGAGCTTGGCCAAGGAGTTACTAGGCACTCTAGAGCTGGTCCAGAAAAGTTATGCTCACAAATAGTTGCTTCATAAAGCACTCATGAGTGAAATACATAGAATTCATGGGGTTTTAGGCATTTTATATTGGTGGTATTAAAATCTACTTGGCCTGATTTTCCAGAAGTATAAAACCCCCATCTCTTAGCAGACTGGTATGAATTTCAGATCTTTCCTTACCAGCTGTCTGATGTTGGTTGTCACAAAACCTCTCTGATCCTCAGTGGCCTCATCTGTAAAATGGGAGAACAGTAGTTTGCAAGGATGCCATGAGCTTTATCTGCAGGGCCTAGCACTATGCCTGGCACATGGCACATACCAACCATGGCAGAAGCGATTAGTGTTTTTGTGACTGCAGTAGGTCTGTAAGTGGGTCTCCACTCCTTGGACAGAGAACCCTAAACCCAAGGACCTCTGTGTGGTGAGTAGGGAAAAGCAGGTCAACTGCATAGCCTTGCAATGCATAGGGAATTGCTGGAGTGGTTGCTTCTGTTTTGGAGATGCATCAGTAACACACAAGGCATGAGGCAAATTTGCTTGATGGTTAGAGAAGTTGGCTCTGGGCTCAGAATGCACAGGTTCTTCAGGCTCTGCCACCTACTACCTGTGTGACCGTGGCCAAGTTCGCTCTTCTCTCTGAGCTTTGGTTATCTCGTCTGTAAATGGGGATAAAACTGATAAGAAACTCCCTTATCAGTTTATGGTGAAGAGGAGAAAAGTTAATTCATGTAGGGCACTGAGAACTCTATCAGGCAGAGTGAGTATGCATGGGGTTAACTTCTATTGTGATTTTATGGGTCTGTTGGAAGAGAGTCTCTGCTCAGGGAAGCAGAGGTGGACAATGGATTTGCTATCTTCAACCCCTCAGAGCCTTCCTGAAGGCTAATCACCTTGGGGAAACTGAGGCTGTACATGCAGGAGTTAGATGCTGTATGCTGTATTCAGAAAGAGAGTATGCTGACACCAGCTGTTGCAGGGGTTGAGAGAAGATATTAACCTTGAGCTTGGAGACCCCAACAAGGCTAGTCAATGGTTTAATTTGGGACCTTTTTTTTTTTCCTGTGCACGTATGGTGTTTTCTGAACACATCTAACATGCTCATGAAAATTTAAAGAGGGACAGGAGAGACTCATATAAAGAACAGACCAAGACCAGGGGCTCAGCGTGACCTCACAAAGAAGGAAAGGAACAACGTCTATATCTTCCAAATGGGTCGTGATCCTGTTCAGACATGGCAACACCCCAACCAGCAATGCCAGAAAGGGATTCAAACTTGATTGATTAGAATTCGAATTTTCTTAAAGAAGAAGGAGAGATGATGAATAAGAAGCAGAGGAAGAAGAAGAAGAAGAAAGCACAGAAACTAAAGATGTAGCTGTTGGTGCTGAGGGAAAACACCAGATGTGGACATGTCATTTACAGGTTTAGTAATTCGCATCATTCATGGTGGCCTTAGAACACAGAATCTCAGATTTGAAGGGGAATTTCATGACTATTTAAAACCTAAGTATTGGTTTCCTTTGGGGCTGGAGAAATTTGGGATCAAATTTTGGCTATTCCACTTAGTAGTTGTGTGATCTCCAATAAATGACATCGTCTGGGACTCTTTCCTTGTTTGCAAAATGGAAATGAAGCTGCCACATTTTCATGAGGCTTAAAGAAGACAACCAGTTTACACAGGGCCTGGCTCACACTTGGTCCTCATGCATATTAGTTCAGCCTTCACCTCTACATACCCACTTCATGAGCATGCTCAGTGGTGACCAGGATCTGTGAAGTCTGCCTAATGGTATCGAACTGCACACGCCTGTGGTATTCCTCTGGTCTTGCTAAGCTGCCTGCAGTTCTACCAAGAATCTTCACATTTACAAGAGCAAAAGCTAAGGCTGCAGTGTCAGCTTCAGGGGGTTGGAGGAAACAGGTGCACTGAGAAGGAGGCCACTCTCCAGCTCATCCATCAGATGTGTGAGCCTGGGGCCGACATGAGAAATGATGTGCCCCCCTCTTCCATGCACAGACACTCAGAGGAAAAAGGAAAGGTGGGGAGGCAAGAGCCCATTTATCACCCAGAGCCTGCCAGCTGGGCCTTGTTGCTGCACCTCTGCAATGGAGGTGAGGTAGAGCCGGCCGTGGGGGCAGCTTCAGGCAAGTCAGATGTCTGCAGTGGGGTGGCACATCAGCACTGCACCTGCCTTCACTCCCTGGACATGTATCAATTCCTGCCAGCTCCATCTTTCACCCCAAGGACTCCTCCTTCCCCTTTATCTCGCAGCTCCTCCTCCCTCCTCCTAGCTGCATGATTACTGAACCAAAGCCTTGGAAGGGTCCCCAAGCAGAGGAGGCCTCTGCTATTTGGACAGTCATTCCAGACGCCCAAATAGCAGAATCTCATTGTTCCCTATCTGTGTTCTCTTCCCTGAATACTGCTAGAACACAAAACAACTGGGCTGATCAGAAGACAAAAGATGTGTGAACTACAGGGTGAATCACATGTATTGCTTACTTTTATTTCTTCTGTGACATGACAGCACAGAGCAATGTCAGCAGACAAAACTACACACACATACAATATACATACACACAATATACTGTAAGTCATCACTTAATGTTGCCCCTAGGTTCTCGGGAACTGTGACTTTAAGCAAAAAAAAGTACAGGGGCTCTGCATTAGTCTGTTCTCAAGCTGCTATGAAGAAATAGCTGAGACTGGGTAATTTATAAAGAAAAGAGGTTTAATTGACTCACAGTTTTGCATGGCTGAGGAGGCCACAGGAAACTTACAATCACGGTGGAAGGGAAAGCAACACATCCTTCTCCAAATGGCAGCAGGAGAGAGAACTGCCAAGCAAAGGGAGAAAAGCCCCTTATAAAACCATTAGATCGATCGATTTGTTCCAAGATGGCCGAATAGGAACAGCTTGGGCCTGCAGCTCCCAGCATGGTCGAAGCAGAAGACGGGTGATTTCTGCATTTCCAACTGAGGTACCTGGTTCATCTCATTGGGACTGGTTGGGCAGTGGGTGCAACCCATGGAGGGTGAGCTGAAACAGGGTGGGGCATTGCCTCATCTGGGAAGTGCAAGGGGTTAGGGGATTTCCCTTCCCTAGCCAAGGGAAGCCATGACAGACTGTACTGGGAAAACTGGGACACTCCCACCCAAATACTGCACTTTTCCAATAGTCTTAGCAAATAGCACAGTAGGAGATTATATCCCGCGCCTGGCTCGGCAGGTCCCACACCCACAGAGCCATGCTCACTGCTAGCACAGCAGTCTGAGATAGAACTGTGAGGCGGCAGCCTGGCTGGGGAAGGGGCATCTGCCATTGCTGAGGTGTGAGTAGGTAAACAAAGAGACCAGGGAAGCTCAAACTGGGAGGAGCCCACTGCAGCTCAGCAAGGCCTATTGCCTCTGTAGATTCCACGTCTGGGGGCACGGCATAGATAAACAAAAGGCAGCAGAAACTTCTGCGGACTTAAACGTCCCTGTCTGACAGCTCTGAAGAGAGCAATGGTTCTCCCAGCATGGTGTTTGAGCTTTGAAAACGGACAGTCTGGCTCCTCAAGTGGGTCCCTGACCTCCATGTAGCCTAACAGGGAGATACCTCCCAGTAGGGGCCAACTGACACCTCATACAGGCGGGTGCCCCTCTGGGAAGTAGCTTCCAGAGGAAGGATCAGACAGCAATATTTGCTGTTCTGGAATATTTGCTGTTCTGGAATATTTGCTGTTCTGCAGCCTCTGCTGGTGATACCCAGGCAAAAAGGTCTGGAGTGGACTTCCAACAAACTCCAACAGACCTGCAGCTGAGGGACCTGACTGTTAGAAGGAAAACTAACAAACAGAAAGGAATAGCATCAACATCAACAAAAAGGACATCCACACCAAAACCCCATCTGTAGGTCATCAACATCAAAGACCAAAGATAGATAAAACTACAAAGATGGGGAGAAACCAGAGCAGAAAAGCTGAAAATTCTAAAAACCAGAGCACCTCTTCTCCTCCAAAGAATCGCAGTTCCTTGCCAGCATTGGAACAAAGCTGGACGGAGAATGACTTTGACGAGCTGCCAGAAGTAGGCTTCAGAAGATCGATAATAACAAACTTCTCTGAGCTAAAAGAGGTCGTTCAAACCCATCAAAAGGAAGCTAAAAACCTTGATAAAAGATTAGATGAATGGCTAACTAGAATAAACAGTGTAGAGAAGACCTTAAATGACCTGACTGAGCTGAAAACCATGGCACAAGAACTATGTGACACATGAACAAGCTTTAATAGCTGATTCGATCAAGTGGAAGAAAGGATATCAGTGATTGAGGACCAAATTAATGAAATAAAGTGAGAAGAGAAGTTTAGAGAAAAAAGAGTAAAAAGAAACCAACAAGCCTCCAAGAAATATGGGACTATGTGAAAAGACCAAAGCTACGTTTGATTGGTGTACCTGAAACTGATGGGAAGAATGGAACAAAGTTGGAAAACACTCTGCAGGGTGTTATCCAGGAGAACTTCCCCAACCGAGCAAGGCAGGCCAACATTCAAATTCAGGAAATACAGAGAACACCACAAAGATACTCCTCAAGAAGAACAACGTCAAGACACATAATTGTCAGATTCACCAAGGTTGAAATGAAGGACAAAATGTTAAGGGCAGCCAGAGAGAAATGTCGGGTTACCCACAAAGGGAAGCCCATCAGACTAATAGCAGATCTCTCAGCAGAAACTCTACAAGACAGAAGACAGTGGGGGCCAATATTCAACATTCTTAAAGAAAAGAATTTTCAACCCAGAATTTCATATCCAGCCAAACTAAGCTTCATAAGTGAAGAAGAAATAAAATCCTTTATAGACAAGCAAATGCTGAGAGATTTTGTTGCCACCAGACCTGCCTTACAAGAGCTCCTGAAGGAAGCACTAAACATGGAAAGGAACAACCAGTACCAGCCACTGCAAAAACATGCCAAACTGTAAAGACCATCGATACTAGGAAGAAACTGCATAATAACCAGCTAACATCATAGTGACAGGTTCAAATTCACGCATAACAATATTAACCTTATATGTAAATGGGATAAATGCCCCTGTTAAAAGACACAGACTGGCAAATTCGATAAAGAGTTAAGACCCATCAGTGTGCTGTATTCAGGAGACACATCTCACGTGCAGAGACAGATAGGCTCAAAATAAAGGGATGGAGGAAGAGCTACCAAACAAATGGAAAGCGAAAAAAAAGCAGGGGTTGCAATCCTAGTCTCTGATAAAACAGACTTTAAACCAACAAAGATGAAGAGAGACAAAGAAGGCCATTACATAATGGTAAAGGGATTGATTCAACAAGAAGAGTTAACTATCCTAAATATACATGCACCCAATCCAGGAGCACCCAGATTCATAAAGCAAGTACTTAGAGACCTACAAAGAGACTTAGACTTCCACACAATAATAATGGGAGACTTTAACACCCCACTGTCAATATTAGAAAGATCAATAAGACAGAAGGTTAACAAGGATATCCAGGACTTGAATGCAGCTCTGCACCAAGCAGACCTAATAGACATCTACAGAACCTTCCACCCCAAATCAACAGAACACACATTCTTCTCAGCACCACATCACACTTATTTGAAAATTGACCACATAGTTGGAAGTAAAGCATTCCTCAGCAAATGTAAAAGAGCAGAAATCACAACGAACTGTCTCTCAGACCCCAGTGCAATCAAATTAGAACTCAGGATTAAGAAACTCACTCGAAACTGCACAACTACATGGAAACTGAACAACCTGTTCCTGAATGACTACTGGGTAAATAACAAAATTAAGGCAGAAATAAAGATGTTTTTTGAAACCAATGAGAACAAAGACACAACATACCAGAATGTCTGGGACACATTTAAAGCAGTGTGTAGAGGGAAATTTATGGCACTAAATGCCCACAAGAGAAAGTAGGAAAGATCTAAAATCAACACCCCAACATCACAATAAAAAGAACTAGAGACGCAAGAGCAAACAAATTCAAAAGCTAGCAGAAGGCAATAAATAACTAAGATCAGAGCAGAACTGAAGGAGATAGAGACACGAAAAAAACCTTCAAAAATCAATGAATCCAGGCTTGTTTTTTGAAAAGATCAACAAAATTGATAGACCACTAGCAAGACTAATAAAGAAGAAAACAGAGAATAATAAAATAGATGCAATAAAAAATGATAAAGGGGATATCACCACGGATCCCACAGAAATACAAACTACCATCAGAGAATACTATAAACACCTCTATGCAAATAAACTAGAAAATCTAGAGGAAATAGATAAATTCCTGGACACATACAGCCTCCGAAGACTAAACCAGGAAGAAATTGAATCTCTGGATAGACTGAAAACAGGCTCTGAAATTGAGGCAATAAGTAATAACCTATCAACCAAAAAAAGTCCAGGAACAGACGGATTGACAGCCCAATTCTTCCAGAGGTACAAAGAGGAACTGGTACCATTCCTTCTGAAACTATTCCAATCAATAGAAAAAGAGGGTATCCTCCCTAACTCATTTTATGAAGCCAGCATCATCCTGATACCAAAGCCTGGCAGAGACACAATGAAAAAAAGGGAATTTTAGACCAATATCCCTGATGAACATCTATGCGAAAATCCTCAATAAAATACTGGCAAACCGAATCCAGCAGCACATCAAAAACCTTATCCCCCACGATCAAGTCAGCTTCATCCTTGGGCTGCAAGGCTGGTAAAACATATGCAAATCAATAAACATAATCCATCACATAAACAGAACCATCGACAGAAACCACAGTATTATCTCAATAGATGCAGAAAAGGCCTTCGACGAAATTCAACAGCCCTTCATGCTAAAAGCTCTCAATAAACTAGGTACTGATGGAACCTATCTCAAAATAAGAAAAGCTGTTTATGACAAACCCACAGTCAATATCATACTAAATGGGCAAAAACTGGAAGCATTCCCTTTGAAAACTGGCACAAGACAGGGATGCCCTCTCTCACCACTCCTATTCAACATAGTGTTGGAAGTTCTGGCCAGGGCAATCAGGCAAGACAGAGAAATAAGGGGTATTCAATTAGGAAAAGAGGAAGTCAAATTGTCCCTGTTTGCAGATGACATGATTGTATATTTAGAAAACCCTATCGTCTCAGCCCAAAATCTCCTTAAGCTGATAAGCAACTTCAGCAAAGTCTCAGGATATAAAATCAATGTGCAAAAATCACAAGCATTCCTATACACCAATAATAGACAAACAGAGAGCCAATTCATGAGTGAATTCCCATTCACAATTGGTACAAAGATAATAAAATATCTAGGAATCCAACTTACAAGGGATATGAAGGACCTCTTCAAGAACTACAAACCACTGCTCAATGAAATAAAAGAGGACATGAACAAATGGAAGAGCATTCCATGCTCATGGATAGGAAGAATCAATATTGTGAAAATGGCCATACTGCCCAAGGTAATTTATAGATTCAATGCCATCCTCATCAAGTTACCAATGACTTTCTTCACAGAATTGGAAAAAACTACTTTAAAGTTCATATTGAACGAAAAAAGAGCCCACATTGCCAAGTCAATCCTAAGCAAAAAAAACAAAGCTGGAGGCATCACGCTACCTGACTTCAAACTATACTACAAGGCTACAGAACCAAAACAGCATGGTACTGGTACCAAAACAGATATATAGACCAATGGAACAGAACAGAGGCCTCAGAAATAATACCATACATCTACAACCATCTGATCTTTGACAAACCTGACAGAAACAAGAAATGGGGAAATGATTCCCTGTTTAATAAATGGTGCTGGGAAAACTGGCTAGTCATATGTAGAAAGCTGAAACTGGATCCCTTCCTTGCACCTTATACAAAAATTAATTCAAGATGGATTAAAGACTTAAATAATAGACCTAAAACCATAAAATCCTTAGAAGAAAACCTAGGCAATACCATTCAGGACATAGGCATGGGCAAGGACTTCATGACTAAAACACCAAAAGCAATGGCAACAAGAGCCAAAATAGACAAATGGAATCTAATTAAACTAAAGAGCTTCTGCACAGTAAAAGAAACTACCATCAGAGTGAACAGGCAACCTACAGAATGGGAGAAAATTTTTGTATTCTACCCATCTGACACAGGGCTAATATCCAGAATCTACAAAGAACTTAAACAAATTTACAAGAAAAAAACAAACAACATCAAAAAGTGGACAAAGGATATGAACAGACACTTCTCAAAAGAAGACATTTATGCAGCCAACAGAAACATGAAAAAATGCTCATCATCACTGGTCATCAGAGAAATGCAAATCAAAACCACAATGAGATACCATCTCACACCAGTTAGAATGGCGATCATTAAAAAGTCAGGAAACAACAGGTGCTGGAGAAGATGTGGAGAAACAGGAACGCTTTTACACTGTTGGTGGGAGTGTAAACTAGTTCAACCATTGTGGAAGACAGTGTGGCAATTCCTCAAGGATCTAGAGCTAGAAATACCATTTGACCCAGGAATCCCATTACTGGGTATACACTCAAAGGATTATAAATCATGAGAGTATAAAGGCACATGCACATGTATGTTTATTGCAGCACTAATCACAATAGCAAAGACTTGGAACCAACCCAAATGTCCATCCATGATAGACTGGATTAAGAAAATGTGGCACATATACACCATGGAAAACTATGCAGCCATAAAAAATTATGAGTTCATGTCCTTTGCAGGGACATGGATGAAGCTGGAAACCATCATTCTGAGCAAACTATCACAAGGACAGAAAATCAAACACCGCATGTTCTCACTCATAGGTGGGAATTGAACAACGAGAACACTTGGACACAGGGTGGGGACTATCGCACACCAGGGCCTGTCATGGTGTAGGGGGCAGGTGGAGGGATACCATGGGGAGAAATACCTAATGTAAATGATGGGTTGATGGGTGCGGTGGACCAGCACGGCACACGTATACCTATGTAACAAGCCTGCACGTTGTACACATGTACTCTAGAACTTAAATATAATAAAAAAATAATAAAACAAAACAAAACAAAACCCATTAGATCTTATGAGAACTCACTCACTATCACGAGAAGAGTGGTATGTGGGTATCCGCCCCCATGAATTAATTACCTCCCACCAGGTCCTTCTCATGAACACATGAGGATTATGAGAACTCCCATTCAAGATTAGATTTGGGTGGGGACATAGCCAAACCATATCAGGATCCTAGAGTAACATAGTTTCATTCAATGTGGTTTTGATATAATGTTGATAAGAGAAACAAAATTGGTTTTATTATAAATCATTTCACTTAAAGTCATTGTTTCCAAGCAATGTTAAGTGAGCACATACTGTACAGAGTCAGAGATGATTAATTCCATTCTTTGCTTTAGCACAGCTGAGACCCCCATAGAGAAAAGGTGTCATTTTTAGCATCCTCCTGGACTCCAACTTGGCCCTATCTCCAACCCCAGCCCCAGCTTTTTTCTGTTGCTTTCTCACCATGAAAGTTTGCCTATTTCTGTGAGGCTGCCCCAGCCATTCCCCTTGAAGCCACCAAACGTTAGTTCAGGGGTTTCCCTGGGCTCCATTTTTAAAACTTTCCTCAAAAGTACTCCTGAGGCCTTGAGGATGTCCACGGAACTGTATGTCCCCCAGGAATGCCTATAACTGCAAGTTTCAGAAAACTCATCAGTGGTGGCTGAAATAGATTGGAGTCTGTATTTCTCAAATGACAAGGAGTTCAGAGCTAAACATTTGCTGCTGTTGGCTCAGCTGCTCAAGGATCCAATCTCTTCAGTCTTCCCACTCTGTCATCTTTAGCACTTTATTCTGTTGGCTTATGGCCCCAATACTGCTGCAGTCTCAGACACAATATCAAGGGTAACAGGTAAGGGTGAAGTGATGGGGACTTGTGGTGCCAGAATCTTCGGTTTCTTTTTATCCGGAAATGAAAATGTTCCTAGGTGCATCATGCCCAGGTTTCTGCTGTGGCCTCATTGGTCAGAATAGTGTCACGTGACTACCTCTAGGTACAAGGGAGAATGAGAAAATAGATGAGTGTAGAGAAAGACAAGTGGGAAGGGAATCAGAAAAGGCAATGGAGGTTGAGTGAACCAGGCTACAGTATCTGTCATAAAATGTAAAACGGTGTCAAGGTAATGGAACTAAATGTCTCTAAAATTTCTGGAGGTCAGTGGATTTCCCTAACCCGTGGCTCTTATTATCATAGGCTCACCTGGAGAGCATGAAGTCTCACTCACTTTCTAAGTCATTAGCTGGTTTTACAAGCACTAATGAAAACATGAGCATATACAAAACTCAATTGTAATTCCAATTGCTCTCATCAAATCAAATTTTCCCTCAATTCATATATGGCTTCTTAGGAGGAGTAGGTTCCTCTCCCCACACACACTATAAAGTAGTTAAATTTCATTAGCACAGTTTACATAAATGTGTGAAGCCAAGATTATGAAAATAGCCACAGGCCTACAAATTTGAAGGCTAAAAATTAAGACTAGGATACAGAAAATTCAAGTGATGAGTGTTACAGTTCTAAGCGCCCCACCAAGAAAGTCAGGTGAATCTTGTGTTACATCAAGAATTTGGGCTCTCTGGGGATGTTAATCTAGGGCACCTGGGTATGTCTACAAAGTGGGCTTAGAGCTTTTTTTCTGGAAGCTGCATAGCTGCAAAGGAATTATTTACACATAATTCTAAGACTGAATTAATAGGATTAACAGTATGAGGTGAGAGTTGTAGACAGTGTGTAATAATGGCTAATATTTATTGAGTGTGACTGTGCTAAATGCTGTACACGGATTGTCTAATCCTTACAGTAGTCCTAGAAAGTATCTCCAGTTTACAGATGTGAAAATTCAGAACTGGGATTGCAGAGCCTAACCTCTTGCCTGGCTTGTCCTTAGTGCCACTTGAAGCCTGACCCTGGGGAACTCAGAATGTAACTGTATTTGGAGATAAGGTCTTTAAAAAGATAATTAATTTCACACGAGGTCACTAGGGTGGGTCCTGATCTGATAGGATTGGTGCCCTTGGAAGACAAGAAGATAAGAATGCAAAAACACACAGAATAAGTGTGTAGACACGGGGAGAAGGTAGCCATCTACAAGCTAAAAAGAGAGTCTTCAGAAGAAACCAACCCTACCAATGCCTTGATCTTGGACTTCCAGCCTCCAGAACTGTGAGATGACATACTTCTGTTGTTCAAGCCACACAGTGTGTGGTACTTTTAATGGCAGTCCTAGCAAACAAATACAGACATGGTCCTTGTTCTTAGCCTGAAGAGAAACTAGAGCATTGAGCAGCATAAGAGAGGGAACAAGGGTGTAGTTCCTGAGCCCCTATGCATTCTTGATATGGCTTCTTTAATCTTAACCATCCATCACCCATGATTGTTTAGAAGCCTACAGACGTGCCCATGGCCACAGCCAGTGCCAGGCTCTCATTGCTGACTCTGAGTCAGCTCTTGGATGATCTCCCACACCACCATGCCCTTTACTTGCTGTAGTAGAAGGGGCCACATTGCAGGATTTGCTATATAATCTGCAGGGCCCAGTGCAAAAGGAAAATGCAGGCAATTTGGCTGAAGAACTATTAAGAATTTCCAAATGGTGAGATCAGAGCAATTAACAAAGTGCAAGGGCTTTCCAAGCACAGGGCCCTGTGCAACTGAACAGGTCACATTCAAGGAGCCAGGCTTATCCCATGTTTGGGTGTAGATGAAGTGGCGAGTAGGCATTGAGAGACAGCCTTTGAATTCCACAGGAAATACACAACTGTTGCAAAGAAGATAAACACCGCATGTGCTGGGTCAGGGACATTGGATCCACATGCTATCTCACCCTAGGGCACCAGGCTCCTGAGCCTCAGTCTTGGCCAGTTCTCAGGGCCAGATCTTGGGCCATTGTGCAAGGAGATGTTAGGAAGAGTTTTGCTCAGAAAGGAACCAAAAGAATGCCAAAGCCTCCAGAGACTGGGATGTGAGGAGAATGTCTACTGTTCTCTGTTTACTCTTTGTTCAAAGTAATAATAATTCTGAAAAGGATAATAATGGCCAATACTTATTGAGCAGTTAATATACACCAGGCTCTGTTCTAAGCTCTTTGTGAGATTGTTTTAGTAAATTCTCCCAACAATCCTCTAAACTTGGGACTACTGTACGCAACACTTTACTGACTGGGCACTTGAGACAGACAGAGATTAGACCTCAGGTCACAGGGAATCAGTGGTGGATTCAGATGGAGACCTGTGGTGTCTCCAGACCACATGCTTGAGTATTTAGTGTTGTTGCATTTTTTACTTTCAGCAACCCAGGGGGAAGAAAAGTACATCCATGTTCTCTGGAGAGTAGGGGGCAAAACAAATGCTAACTTGGCACTTGCCAAGAGCCCAGAGAAAAGACCTATTGTTTTGGGGTGTAGGGAAGATTTGTAAGAGTAAAACAGAGAGACCCATCTCTGGTACTAACTTGCCCAATAGCCTCACATGAAGCCACTTAGTTTCTCAATGCAGCAAATGAAGATGACAATTGCTGACGTACTTACTTCTCAAGGTACCTGTGATGATCCTAAACTCCTGATGGCATTTGTTACTGTCACCTGGGCTGCTCTATGATTTCCCAGTGGTCCTTTCCTTCCCACTCTACCTTCTGTCTGATCCATTCTCCATGCTGCAGCGAAGCCCAATTTTTCATAAAGTAAATCTGACAGTTGTTTCCTGCAAAGAATTTCCCTTACTCTGAGAATAAAGACAACGCTCCTTTTCCAGCCTGCAAAGTCCAACAGAATCTTTCCCCTACTTGCTGTCCATCATCCTCTCACTCCTAGATCTCCATCCCTTTCTAGGTTTCAGCCCCACAGGTTGCCTTTTGGAACCCTGGGCTCACCACACTCTCTCCTGCCACAGGGACTTTGCACAGGCTGTTACGGCTGCCTGGGAAGCTCCTTTCCTCTCCCTTGCTGACTGCCACTTAGTCCTCAGCAACCAGCTCGTGCATCACTTCCTTCTGTTTCATTTTCCTCTGTAATAACAACTTTATTGAGATATAATTCAAATCTCATACAATTCACCTGCTTACAGTATGCAATTCAATATTCTTAGTATATTTACAGATTGCGCAGCCACAATCCATTATGTTAGAACATTCTTATCACTCCAAAAGAAACCCCTTATGCATTAAAAATCACTCCCCATTCCCCCTTCGTTTTCCTTGCTCCCCCGACCAATCTCCCGTCCCCACCCTAGGCAGTTACTGATCTATTTTCTCTATCTATGGGTTTCTGATTCCGGACATTTTGTATAAGTGGAATCATATAATGTGTGGTCTTTTGTGTCTGGCTTATTTCACTTAGCATGATGTTTTCGAGGCTCATCCGTGCTGTAGGGTGTATCAGTACTCATTCCTTTTTATGGTCAAACACTATTTCATTATATTGAAAGTTGACATTTTATTTATCTGCTTGTCAGTTGATGGACTTTGGATTGTTTCCACTTGCTGGCTATTATGAAAAATGCTGCTATAAACATTTTAATGCAGGTTTTCATGTGGATATACGTCTTCCATACTCTTGGGTACATACCTAGGAGTAGAATTTCTGGGCTATACGGTAACTTTACGTTTAACCTTTTGAGGGACTGGCAGAGTGTTCCCAAAGGGGTCGCACCATTTTGCATTCCCACCAGCAACATATAAATGTTCCCATTTTTCCACGTCGTCAACACTTGCTATTACCTAATTTTTAAATCATAACCATCCTAGTGAGTGTGAAGTGATATCTCATTGTGGTTTTGATTTTCATTTCCCTGATAGTTAATGATGCTGAGCATCTTTTCATACATTTATTGGCTCTTTTAATTTTTTTTATAAGAGACGTCTGTCTTCCCCCATTTTTTAATTGGGTAGAGTTATTTCCTCTTCATGTCAGTAGCCTCTTCTATCAATGTCCTCTTTTGGAGTAACTATAGAAAATGGGAGTTTTCCTCTTAGAATTAAGAACACGTTTGTTTCTGCTGTGACAAGCGAGAGTTCAGCCTCAAAAAATAATTTAAAATCTGGGGACTTGACAAAATGCCTTGATAGAGTCTGCAAATCCAGAAGGGAAGAGTCAGACTTTAGGGAACTGTTTTGTCTGAAAAAGCTGCAGCCCAATTAATAGTCTGCAAAAGTGGAAAAAAAAAAAAAAAAGAAAGAAAGAAAGAAAGAAAGGAAGGAAGGAAACAATCTGACTCAGAAGTGCCAAGTTCTAGTAATATTGCTAATTGTGGTTTACTCCCGACTCCTTCTTTGCTCTGCGAATGCTTCCATTCTGTTAGTCACCCTGGAGAATAAATAAACTCATTTGTCTGACCTCATTCTCGACAAGGGCAGATCGAAATTCCACGGGGAAATTACAGAAACAGCACTCCACTCTTTGCAAGGTGATCCTCTCTCATTTCTTTCCCTCCAGGGCTCCCCTTCTGACATTAGCATCTATTATCTTCCTGGCTGAATTCTTCCCTAAAGGGCACTCGGCATCCCTAGGTGGTTGCCAGTGTCAAGGCAACCTCACCAACTGTGAAGGCATACTGAGCTCCTGGAACAGGCAGAAAAGGAACCTGGCAGGAAGATTAGGGGGTGGCTGCAAGCTGGCCTGACTTCTGCCGTGAAACACATCCCAGGAGCTGGAGGTACACCATGCTGAGCTCCTGTTTCCTTGGTAAGAGGGTCGGTCTCCAAGCAGGCAAGACTATTCAGAGCCCAAGGGCTTCTTTGTGTTGGCTAAGGGGGGCATCGATGTCTTGGAAGGAATTAGAGCATTCTGTAATGAGAATCATTGGCCCCCAACCTCCAGAATGAGAGAGATACGTGTTAACACCCTTGCAGAGCAAGATGCTTGAATACACTTGGGCACAAAGGGTCTAGAAGATAGACAATGGCTTCTGTGTTCTCAGGAATAAGGATTAATGATTTGTCCTTGTACCTAGGTAAGAGGAGGGGGACTTCCTGGCCTAAGACAGGTTTTTCAGGTTGGAGTTGTAAGGACAGTGGTAATTTTCAACTGTGGATTATTGTAAGCTGTTCCAAGCAAGCATGGATGACTCCATTTCGTGGACTACAGAAATTCTGTGCCTGTCCTGTCCAGTGATTGAGTCATATCTGGTGCATGGTATGGGCAAAACATCTGTAAAAGAAACAGCCCGTAGTATACAGTAAGAAGGTAAAGGTGTCAAATGTTTTTATTTTTTATTTTTCAGGTAACAAAAATTTTTTTTCAGACAAAATCTCCCTTGGAAATTCACTATACTATATGTAAGAGATAATTAAGCTGATCCACTGATGCCTTAAATTGTAGGTATGGGGAGCTGGGGGGCTGGGATATTGGAACTAGGATCATCAGCTCTTCCTGGTTTGCCCAGGTCTTTACCCACAAGTCCCAGGACCCCCCTCAGTCCCAGGCAAATTAGAACAGTAAGTCACCCTCGTGGAAACTCTGCTCACTGGACCAGTCTCCTGTGGCTTCCCATGGGAGCCTTTTGGGGCTCTGGGAAGCAACAGTGACAGTAGGAAGCAGGGTCTCTGTTATTCATTTTATTCCCTGTGCCACGTTCTGTACTTTTCTTCCAGAAGGTACTTAATGAAATGTTGCTTGAATTGAAAAAACATAGGACTCTAGAACATACTAATATCACCAGCATAGAGGAAATGCCAGGAAGATAAGGTGGGAGAAGGGAGGGTGCATATCAGCCTTCTAGAATGTTCTGTTTCTAGGCAAGTTGCTTCATGGGCATTACTTCAGGACACCATGAGGCAGGATTCAGAGCTAGAACAGTGAGCTTGGAGTGGGAGCTGGAGTGATAATGTAGGTGTATCTGTCTCTAGCACCCTTGACCTTGCAGGAGCAGTCCTGGGATTCTTGTTTTGCTCAGCAAAACTGAGTTTCTTTAAAGTCAGATGGCTGCAGTTTGCCTTCCAGCTGACTTGCTTTATGTGTGCAGAAGTAATTACTGAAATTGCTGCTGATAACAAATATATACGTGCACCTCAATGGCCTTTGCCCCTCCAATTTGGTGAAGAATGAACAGGGCTGGGGGATTTACCAATGTGACGGCAAACACAGCTCTTCCAGGGAAACCCCACTGGAATGGCTGTTGGGTTTTTGTTTTGACCAACTAGATCAGAGGAAACCAAGCAAGACGGGAGGCCTCTTGACATGGCATAGTGCCAGTTAAGAACATTTAGAAATCCTTTCAGAAATATCCAGTGAAATTGGTTCCAAGTCCTCTTAAACAAACATTCAGTGTTCCAAGCTAAAGTGGGATCCTGCAGGTTCAGAGTTTGGGCTCAACAGACTATAGACTTGCTGGGTTTGAATCCTGGCTATGTACTGCCTGTGTTAACTTGGACAGGCTGCTTAACCTCTGTGCCTCAGTTTCATCCTCTGTAAAATAGGAATCATAACAGTACCTGCCTTCTAGAGTCATTATGAGGCCGAAGCGAGATGAAGCTGTACTGTACCTACAAAAATGCCCGGCACATATGTAGGTGCTTATAAATGTGGATTGTCATTTCACCAAATGAATGTCTGTGTATGGGATGTATTAGTAATAGTTTCCCTGGGCTGCTGTAATAAGGTATCGCAGGCTGGGTGGCTGAAACAAGAGAAATGTATTGTCCCACAGTTCTGGAGGCTACAAGTCCAAGATCAATGTGTCACACAAGTTGTTTCCTTCCTGAGGCTATGAGAGACCATGTCCTGTGCCTGTCCCCTTGCTTCTGGTGGTTGCCTGGCAATCTTTGGTGCTTGTTGGCTTGGAGATGCATCACCCTGATCTGTGCCTTCACCTTCACATGGTGTCATCCTTGTGTGCCTGTCTGAGTCCACAGTTCCCCTTAAGGACACCAGTCATATCGGATTGGGCCCACCCAACTCCAATGCAACCTCATCTTTTTTTTTTTTTTTAGATGGAGTCTCGCTCCATCGCTTGTTGTCCATCGCTTGTCATGCAGGCTGGAGTGCAGTGGCGCGATCTCGGCTCACTGCAACCTCCGCCTCCCGGGTTCAAGTGATTCTCCTGATTCTCCTGCCACAGCCTCCGAGTAGCTGGAACTACATGGGTGTGCCATCACATCCGGCTAATTTTTTGTATTTTTAGTAGAGGTGGGGTTTCACCGTGTTAGCCCAGATGGTCTCAATCTCCTGACCTCGTTATCCACCCACCTCAGCCTCCCAAAGTGCTGAGATTACAGATGTGAGCCACTGCGCCCGGCCACAACCTCATCTTAACTAAGTCCATATGCCGATGACCTTAGGTCCAAATAGGGCCACATTCTGAGACACTGGAGGTTAGGACTTTGACATCTGAATTTTTGGGGGGACACAATTCCCAACCTGTAACAGTGACTCACCTTCTAAACTGGTGGGGTTTTTGGCCTGCAGTGAGGGGGTGTAAGGATGATTAGGGGGCCCCTGTACTTTCCAGAGCAATCCCTGTGCCGTTCTTCTGTGGCCCTCACCTTATGTTCCTGTCACTGCTGCTTTGAGGCTCAACTTTCTCAGTGAAGTCAACCGTCTCTGCTGCTTTTTCTGCCTGTCCCAATGTCCAGCACCTTGCCTTGCACACAGCAAACATTTCATAAATATTTAATGAGTGAATGAATGTGCTATCTCATTTACTCCTCGAACAAGTCTAGGAGATGGGTATCCTTATCTTTGTTTTCTGACAAAGAAAATGATTTGTTCATACTCAGGGCTATGGCTTTGGACCAAGGTACCACTTGTATGACTGTGGGTTTTCTAGAACACTCCAGATCCCTGATAGTACTGCACTAACAAGAGATGTCTGCTTAACAGATTTCAAGTCCCTTTCATCTATCTCCAAGTGAGAATCTCCAGGCATGTCTATTGTTTAAAAATGCCTTCGTGTGACTCTGATGAGACCAATTAAATTGGGAGCAACTACCTAGGATGTGCACATGAGGGTGGAGAGGCAGAAAGCTCTTTGCCTGTGATTTCACATTTTCCTATGAAGGAAATATTAGTGTAATGCCCCAGCCTCTCTCCACCCCTAATTCGGTGTCTTATCTGATTGGTGAATTTGAGATAAAGGATTGGGCATGCTTAACTTAGTTGCTCCCTCTTCCCTTCCCAGTCTGTCTGCTCCTCTGCCAGGCAATAAAAAGTCTTTAGTATTTAGATACATTTAAATAAGTAATATGACAATTTTATGTGACCTTTATAATATGCCAAAAATTACATCATTTGAAATGCCTTATGTCTATGATAAATACAGATTAGATGGTCACTTAAAAAAGTCTGTGAGATGGTTCATAGTTTTGCAAAACAGACGTTATCTACCTCCTGATTGACGCAGTATGCAGTAGCAGTAGCATGTTGGAAATTGTCTTGCCAAAAAAAAAAAAATTGAAGCTGAATTTGATGAAGCTTCTGGGTCTAACTATCACCAATTTACAGAAAATACAGGGGAGGGAAGAAAATGTCAACTGACAACATGCACAGACTAAAAAAAAATCCAGAATGTGGGACATTTATACCATAAATGATTCAGTTTCTCCAATAAATAAATGGCAAATACACAATAAATTCAAAAGCCATAGAGGTAAAAAGTCTTAGGAAAGAGATCAACTGAATGCAATGTGTGAACTTGGTTTGCATCCTGATTCAAATCAATCAACAGATTAAAAAATGATGATACAATATGGGAAACTTAAGCAGTGACTAGATATTTAATCAGATTAAGGAACCGAGGCCGGGTGTGGTGGCTCACACCTGTAATCCCATCACTTTGGGAGTCCGAGGCAGGTGGATTACCTGAGGTCAGGAGTTCAAGACCAGCCTGGCCAAGGTGGTGAAACCCCGTCTCTATTAAAAATACAAAAATTAGCTGGGCATGGTGGTGGGTGCCTGTAATCCAGCTACTCAGGAGGCTGAGGCTGGAGAATTGTTTGAGTCTGGGAGGCAGAGGTTGCAATGAGCAGAGATCGCACCGCTGCACTCCAGCCTGGGTGACAGAGCGAGACCCCATCTCAAAAAAAAAAAAAAAAAGAAAAAAGAAAAAACAAGGAATCAGTGTTAATTTTTAGGTGTGATAAAGATACTATATGTTGTTAAAGAAACCTTATCATTTAGACATGAATCTCTGAGAATTTCCTGGCACCTCTGTTTTGTTTTGTTTTGTTTTTTAGATGGAGTTTCACTCTTGTTGCCCAGACTGGAGTGCAGTGGTGCGATCTCGACTCACTGCAACCTCCGCCTCCCAGGTTCAAGTGATTCTCCTGCCTCAGCCTCCCGAGTAGCTGGGATTATAGGCACCTGCCACTTCTCTACATGACCCTGATGAGACCAGTCAGGTTTGGGAGCAACTGCCTAAGAATGTAAATAAACATGAGGGTGGAGAGGGAAGGGAACATCTTTTCTGGTGAGTTTCTGTTTTCCTGTGAAAGAACATTAGCTTAGAAATATGCCATCAACCCTCTACCCCTAATGCAGTGGGGTGAATGTCTATATATTGAAACAATTTAAATTAAAAAGATATAATACCCGGGAATTGCTCCAAAATAATTTGGAGGAAGCCGTGGTTGTGAGGGGACATGGAAGAAGATTGACCATGAGTTAATAAATATCAAAACTGAGAAATGGGCACATAGAAGTCCATGTTACTGTTCTTTCTTTTCTTTTTCTTTTTTTCTTTTTGAGAGGGAGTCTCGCTCTGTCACCACGCCGGAGTGCAACGGCACGATCTCGGCTCACTGCAACCTCCGCCTGCCAGGTTCAAGCAATTCTCTGCCTCAGCCTCCCAAGTAGCTGGGATTACAGGTGCCTGCCACCACGCCCAGCTAATATTTGTATTTTCAGTAGAGACGCAGTTTCACCATGTTGACCAGGATGGTCTCAATCTCTTGACCTCATGATCCACCCACCTCGGCTTCCCAAGGTGCTGGGATTACAGGCATGAGCCACCACGCCCGACTGTTACTGTTGTTTCTAACTTCGCATAGGTTTAAAAATAATTTAGTGTTGCAAATGGCATTGTGGCTGTGTTTTAAAAAGAGATTGTAGCGGCCGGGCGCGGTGGCTCAAGCCTGTAATCCCAGCACTTTGGGAGGCCGAGACGGGTGGATCACGAGGTCAGGAGATCGAGACCATCCTGGCTAACACCGTGAAACCCCGTCTCTACTAAAAATACAAAAAAACTAGCCGGGCGAGGTGGCGGGCGCCTGTAGTCCCAGCTACTCCGGAGGCTGAGGCAGGAGAATGGCATAAACCCGGGAGGCGGAGCTTGCAGTGAGCTGAGATCCGGCCACTGTACTCCAGCCCGGGCTACAGAGCAAGACTCCGTCTCAAAAAAAAAAAAAAAAAAAAAAAAAAAAAAAAAAAAAAAAAAGAGATTGTAGCTTTTAGAGACACATACAGATATATTTGTGGATGAAATGATATGATGTATGGGGTTGCTTTAAAATAATTCAGGGTTGGGTGTGTAATAGACAAAATACAATTGGCCATACATTGTTAATTTTTGAGGTACATAATGGGCACAGGGGAGTTCTTTATATTATTTTCTATACCTTTGTGTGTTTGAACTTTTCCCAAGAAAAAGATTGTAAAAAATACAAAGAAGTAGTTTTATTTTCTAAAACTTATTTTATGAAGCTATGACAAGTTTGATATCCAAGCCAGACAAAGGACACTTGTATAAGGAAAATTACAGGCCAATCTTATTGATTAATGCATAGGCAGAAGTCCTAAGTCAAATCTAAATAAAGTTTAGAAAACTACATTCAACAACGTATTTTAAAATTTCAACATGACAAAGGAATGCAAGATTGGTTCAACATTAGAAAATTATTAATGTATGTTATGGGGTGGCTTGTGTCTCTTCAAAAGATGTTGAAGTTGTGACCCCTAGTACCTGTGACTGTGAGCTTATTTAGAAATAAGGTCTTTGCAGGTGATCAAATGAAGATGAGGTCATTAAGGTGGGCTGTGAACCAGTATGACTGGCATTTTTATAGAAAGAGGGGATTTAAACACAGAGACAGACACACACAGAGGAAAGATGATGTGAAGATGCAGGGAGAAGATGACCGTCTACAAGTCGAGGAAAGCCTGAAGCTGCCAGGAAGCAGGAGAGAGGCCTGGAACAGAGTCTTCTTCATACCCCTCGGAGAAACCAACCCTGCTGACACCTTGATTTCAGACTTCCAGCCTCTAGAACTGCGAGGCAACATGTTTTTGTCATATAAACCCCCTCTGCTCCCTAGTTTTTGGGACTTCATTAAGGCAGTCCCAGAAAACAAACACAGTGTAATTCACCATCTTAATAAAGGAGAGAAAAACATCAGATCTTCTCAACAGGAGTTGAAAAAACAACCCATAAAATTCAGCTACTGATGATGATGATGATGATGATGATGAAGTAAACTTTAGCAAACTGGGAAGAGAAGGGAATTTCCTTAACTTGATACACACACACACACACACACACACACACACGCACACCCTTATAGCGAACACTATGCTCCATGAACATGGGCCCCAAAAGGCTGCTGCAGAGAGCTTGTTAGCAGCAATGACAGGAGCAGCTGGGAGGGCAGCCTTGGCCTCATGGGTCCCCATCTTGTGTTTGTGCATCTAATTGGCAAAATCTCATTTGCCTCGAGAAACTCAGCCACAAAGCAGTCTGGAAATGTTTAAAAAGATTCCCAACCTTTTTACATAGGACCATGGTTGAAAAGGAGTTCAGAGAACTAAGCCTGTGAATCCACTCTATGCTCTGAGAAGCTTGCTTACTTACCCCTGTTTACAAATATCATTTTCCATGTTTACTGTGTCGTAAAAAAGGCTGGAAAGCACTTTTCTAGAGACACTCTCTTGCACAGGTGCATCAGTTAAATATTCAAGAATGTTCATGGTAGCATTGCTCAAAATAGCAAAACATTAGAAAAAACCCAAATGTCTATTGGCTCTAAAATGTATAAATAAATTGTGGTATATTCAGCAACAGATAGTAAATAGCTGTAAAATGAATGGCCTTATGAATACACATATGAATATGGATGAATCGCACAAACATAATGTAGAGAGAAAAATATCAAGTAACAAAAGAATACACAAAGAATTATTTCATTGATATCAAGGTCGAAATCAGTTAAAACTAAATAATGTATTGTTTAGACACACACACACACACACACACGGTATTTACCACAGGGCTGCAGTTTTCACCGTGCATCAAAATTACCTGGAGGGTTTTTTATAACCCAGATTCCTGGGTCTCTTCTCCCTCAGAGTTTCTAACTCGATAGGTCTGGGAATGGGGCCAAAGAATCTGTATTTCTAATAAATTTCCAGGTGATACTGATGTTGGTGATCCAGAGACCATATTGAGAGGACCGTTGCTATGAAGCACTGCATAGGAATAATAAATACTGAATACTGGATAGTTGCTTCCCTGGTGGGGAGAGGGAGATGTGGTTAGAAGAGATCACAGAAAAGACTTCAAGATATTGGTAATGTCCTATTTATTAAACTGGGTGGTGGGAACATGGCTGTTTGGCACAGGTGGTCTTTTAAAAATCATTCTCCAAAATGTATGTAGGCATAGAGTCACGTTTTCATAAATATAATGTTTCATAATTTTAAAATTTAACACAACCAAACCAAAAATGGTGCCATACAACCCTTGCATTTCATGCTAACTTTTCTCTGCTGAATCATGTCCTTGAATCAGAAATGACTTATGGACAACTGGGTCAGGCGAAGAAATATTAAAGACAGACCCCAAAAAAGAAAAAAAAAAAGAAGTAGTATTTATTGAACTCCCTCTAGATACCACCCACGCACTCATCCCATGCTGTGATATGTATGTTGCCACCCCGTTTTGTAGATTTGAGGAAATTGAAGAACAAAGTGAGGCGTGACTTGCTCTCCACGTCACAGTTAACATATGATGGAGTTAGAAGTCAAACCCAGGGTGGATGGCTAAGGGTCAACTTTCAGTCACCAAACCAGTGTTTCAGAGCCTCATCCACAGATCACCTGTGCCAAAACTGTGCACGGTGTTTCATAAGTCAAATTCCCAAGCCTCAAGCCAGCCTGTTCTATTAGACTTTGTATAGGTGGGCCTTGGCATCTGCATTTTATTAAGCTCCCTGGATGATGCTTAGGTATAAAGTCAGAATCAGGACCACCGTTTTGCCGTATCATGGGGAACAACAGAACTCACGAGATCACGGGCCAGCTTGACTTTGCATGCCAAGCGTGCAATTCCTTTTAAAAAATGTGTACCCATGGGGTGGGTGGGATGGAATCAGGAGGGAGGGTAGTGTGTTTGGTGAATTATACTCAGCAAGAGAAGCCAGTAGACTAGAGATACTAAACATTAAGTCAGTGGTGATGTCAGCAAGGGAGCTACTTATCCCATTTCGTACAACAAAGTGCTTCTACTTAAAAGGCTTGTAATAATGAGAGATGTGCAAGCATCCATTTCATCGCATTTTTCATGTACAAAAATATTAACCCCAAGGCAACGTTTGTAGCTCACAACCCATGTCCTTTCTCAGTGTTCAAAGGCAGACAACAAAGACACAGGAACCGTAGTGGGTGCTGCAGCCTTTGTGTGTCCTAGCACGGGTACCCTGGAAAGAAACACATAAATAGGAGAAACAAACCTCCAGCCCTCCCAGATGGGAGAACTTCATTTGATAGCAGTAGGAATTTGGCTTCTTCTATGACTACAGAATGAGTTTTTGGTAATTTGCATATTTTGAATCTGTTACTTTCACCCAAGTGCTTTTTCTTAGAAAATCCTTTTCATCAAGGCCCGAGAGAATAATTTAAAAAAATACTGCCCCCAGCTCTCAGAATTTGAGAAAGATCTCGTTTTGAGAAAGACAGTCTTGGCCATTAGAAAGGTATTGACCAAGAGGAGACGAAGGAAAGGGCGTAGCTATTGAGATGACTCAAAGAAGGAAAGATGATCTGGCATCTTCTGTGTGGTTTAAGAAGGCTCTTTTGTGGCTACTTTTTGAGACGGGGAACACTGGAAATTACTTTTGCCTTTCTGTATACTTATTAGCATTTTTCTTGCCATTAATTCTGGGCTAAGCTTTGAATATAAACTGTATAATCTTTTTAACTGTATATTTTCTAACATTTTATCAACCTCTGATTCCTCTGCCAGTAATTTTGTTAGGGTTAAGAATCAAATTCCAATAATAGAGAAGCACAAATAAGCAATTTAAAAATTAGAGGTTCATATGCATATATCATTAAGACTTATTTCATAAGGAATTTTAGGGCCAGAAGACCAGAGAAAAAGCTGAAAATTAGGTAGTGAACCATCTTCTCAACTCGGCAATTTCAACTGCATCTTCTCTGTATTTCTCTTCTGCTTGACAACTCATACCTTTCCATTTCATTTCTAGATTTCCAGATAGGGTCCAGGAAGCAATAGCAATAAATAACATCTTTAGGCTAAATCAAGTTAGGCCTGATCCAACACCACCACCACTACAAATAAGCCAACACACCGGTGTCTCTTATATATATTAAAGTTAATCTGCAATTCCCTAGCAGTGTCAGCATTTCCAGATTTAGTCTGATCTGCATTTCATACAACCCAACAATAAATGTATTTGGAACCTGTTCTGAGGCCTTAGGCAAGTCATTTCCTCTCTCTAAGCTTCCATCTTCTCTACTTGTGAAATGAAAGAGAACTATTAGTGATCTCTTCCACATCTCACAGCTCTAACTTCTTTTGGAATCTCTCTGAATTTGATTGAATTCACAACAATGTTGAGATTGATTGATTGATTGATTGACTGATTTTTTGAGACAGAGTCTTGCACTGTCACCCAGGCTGGAGTGCAGTGGTGCGGTCTCAGCTCACTGCAACCTCTGCCTCCCGGGTTCAAGTGATTCTCCTGCCTCAGCCTCCCAAGTAGCTGGGATTACAGGGGCCCGCCACCACGCCCAGCTAATTTTTTGTATTTTTAGTAGAGACGGGTTTCACTATGTTGGCCAGGCTGGTCTTGAACTCCTGACCTCATGATTCGCCCACCTCGGCCTCCCAAAGTGTTGGGAATACAGGCATGAGCCACTGTGCCCAGCCTAGAATGTTGAGTTTTATGTGCCTTGCTTTTTGGATCAAGGAGCCCATGTGAAAGTCATGCACTAACATGAATGCAAAACATGAATCCTGAATATATTTTAGATTTGCCCATGAAAGTTTGATTGATTTGCTACACAATAACATTTATAAAATTGTGACTCATGTAGCCCAGTCCTCAAAGGATATAACATTTAAAGAGAAAACACTAAACACAGTTTCCTAGACAGTGAGAGGCCTGGCTGCTTCTGTTTGCATTTCTTGAACTTCTGCCACCACCAGGAGGAGGATATATCCTGGCTAGTCCACAGGTCCCAGGAGAAGGTGAGAAGCATCTTCAGCAAAGCCACCTTTGCCTGAACCCAGCCTAGATCAGCCAGCATCAGACAATCTTGATTCATGAGAACAAATGAGTGCGAATTTGGGGGTAATTTGTTACACAGCACTTTGTGTCAAAAGCTAACTGATGCAGGGACATAGCAATGTAATTAGTAAGCTCTTATTCCACTCTATAAACACTTTAGGTGCTTCGTGTCACCGAATAATTCTGCAACACATTATCTCATTGATTCTTTACAATGACTTGGTGAAGTGTGAATCATTATTTCTACTTTACAAATGAGCACGCCGAGGCTTATTCTATGTTGTAGACATATTTTGGGATGTGTCTTCATGCTATAGCCCCTTGCAGGGGAATTCCTCTGCCTTAGTATGGGCTGAATGGACTTGCCTGGGAAACCTCTTCTGTAATACACAGCCCTACTCTCCTATGGCTTGGACATAGCTAATGAGACCAGCAATAGGCACTTGATTCAAGATCAACCAATCAGGGATGGCCAACAACCAATCAAATTTTCTGTCTTGAGAATTAGAATTAAGATTTAGAGACAAAAACTATTTAGAGATGAAAGATCATATTGACGAGGGATTTGTTGGACCATGTGTAAGTAGATAAAAAGATGAGAGACACAGTGTGAGAGAGAGAGAGAGGAAATAGAATATACAATAAGGCAGAGATGACAACTATATTTCCAGTCCTGAGAAATAGAAATAGAGATTTTGATTTCTGGTTGGACGGCTAGATTTCTGTTTCTGCCTCAGATTATACCTTGCAACTCTTTAGTAAACTCTTCTTACTCGTGCTAGCTTGAATAGATTTCAGTTAATCACAACTGAGTAGCTAAGAGCCTTCTTCACAGGCTCACAGCTTGTAAGCGACTGATATGAGCTGAAGGTTCCTCCCTTTATCTGCCACCAAAATGTATATGCTGAAGCTCTACCCTCCAGGAACCTCAGAATACAACTATATTTGGAGATAGTCTTGAAAGAGGTAATCAAGGTAAAATGAGGTCATGAGGGTGGACCCTAATCCAACATGACTGGTGTCCTTATAAGGGGAAGATAGAACACAGACATACAGAGAGGGAAGACCCTATGAGGACACAGGGAGGAGATGCCATTTGCAAAGTAAGGAGAGAGCCTCGGGAGTAGCCAACCCTGCTGGACTTCCAGCCTCCAGGCTGTGAGAAAATAAATTTCTGTTGTTGAAGCTTCCCATCTGGTGGTACTTTGCTATGGCAGCCTGAGCAAACGAACACAGTAGCAAACCCTTTCTCCATGCATTATGAGGGTGCTTTGCTTCTCAAAGGCTGCCCCCCATTTCTGGGCAAACTGTGTCATTACCAGGCACGATTCAAGTGAGGATGGGAGGGGTAAAAGAAATCACTCAGAGAAAATAAAAAAAGCATTGAAGGGAAGATGGAAGTATATTAGTGCCTTATGAGGTCCAGAAAAAAGAGGATTATTGAGAGGAGGGAGGAAAAATAACCCTGTAGAGAATGAGTGAGTTAATAAGCTTATTGAAAGCACATGATTAATGAATTATGAATTTCATCACTGATTCTCATCATTCAATCGCTTACTGTGGACTCATATTAATTAACATAAACTATGTTTCTAGGGTAGGATAGACCTCCTCAGTAAGGAAGAGGAGCCACCTTTACTGAGTCCTGACTATGTGCCAGGATGCCACCTTCCTTATGCCATTCAATCCTCACAATAATCCAGTGCAGTAGATTCTGTTATCATTCATATTTAATGCATGTAATGGGTGAAACTAAAGCTCAGAGATGTGAAATATTTTGTCCAAGGTGTCTAAGATGGGCATGCAGCTCTGTGGGACATCAGAGTCAACATCAGTTGTTCTACCTCCCCATATCCACTGTCTGCTCTTTTGATAATAACACATCCTACTTTTCCTTAGAGATGCCCTTTCCTCCATTTCCTCATAGAGGGTTTTAATGGCGCTGGCCCCACTGCCGTGGATCCAAGGCTGGAGATTCCACACGTCTGACCAAAGTCATTGATCAGGGATGAGCACATGCTTCACGTTGGTCCAAACAGAGGTTGCTATAGTTTGGATATGGTTTGTCTCCACCGAAACTCATGTTGAAATTTGACCCCCGATGTGGTAGTATTAGGAGGTGGAGTCTAGGGGAGGTGTTTGGGTCATGGGGGTGGGTCTCTCATGAAAGGCCTGGTGTCTTCTGGCAGGAGTAAGTGAGTTCTCACTCTGGGGAGACTGAATTTGTTTCCAGGAGAGTGGGTTGTTATAAAGCCAGGAAGCCCCTCGGGTTTGCCTCTCCATGAGTGTTTGCTTCCTCTCTGATCTTCTCCACCATGTTTCAAGTGGCCCTTGTCAGAAGCCGAGCAGGTGCAGGCACCATGCATCCTGAACGTCCCAGCCTGTAGAACTGTGAACTAAGTAAACCTTTTTTTCTTTAGGAACTACCTGGTCTCAGGCATTGTTACGCCAACACAAAACAGACTCAGACAGAGATATTAAGAACACTGGATAAACTAAAGAGATTTCAGAGCTGACTGTTTTTTCATCACCTGTTCTACTCTTCCTAAAGTATACATGTAGAAATGCCCCACAGCAGCCTCACCTCAGGTGATCCTGCCCCACAATCTTCCCTTTGTTTCATTAACATCTACTCTCTATTGCCCACCTTGAAGTTACATTTCCTTCAGTTTCCATATTGTAACCACACGGAATTTTCCACAACTTCCACAACACTGCCCTGAGTTTTCCTCTGTATTTTCCCTGAATTTGTAACTTTCTTTCTCCCACCCAGCCCACATGTTTTCACCACCGTCTTCCAATTCTAGGCTTTTGTTGCTGTTTATTCTTTTTTCTCAGCCTAATCTCCCAATTCCCTGGGAGGATGTTACTAGTTCACCAGTTGGTGGATGCCTTTTATTTCTGTTCTTTGCCTTATCAAGTCCAGTTTCCTATTTTCTTTGAAAAATATTAAGATATATTTTTTATTACAAAATGGGTAAATGGTTCAAAGTCAAGTGTCCATCCTATTAGGACAGTTTCTCAAACTTTTTTTTATCACTATCAACCCCCAAAGGAGTCCTTTCGGCATTTATTTCCTATTCACCATCCATCCCATGAAATTTTAATACCACAGATACACTGTGTATCTGTTTATATACGTGGCCCTTTGGAGAACCATGAAATTGTAATATCTAAATCCCCTCTCCCAAGAAGCAATTTTAACCCTCTTGGGGGTAATATCATCCCTGTTGAAAATTCCCCTTAAGAGACAGAGAGAGAGAGAACCCAGCCAAATAAAAGCCTTACTCACAGTAACATCTCCTTAATTATTCTGTATTTTATAATGGGCAGAGTTAGCTCTGGTAGCAAATCTGGTAATTTGTACTCAAACATACTGAAAGACATTAAAAACTTTCATTTGCTCCTAGCACATTAATGACCGCAAGCATGAAAGACAGGCTTATCCTGGCTTACTGTACTCTTCTTTGAAAAATGATGGAAGTTGCTTTTTTAAATTAAGGTGGCAACACCATTGATAATTTAAACATTGCAGGCATTCCAAAATGCTGTGATTTGCAACACCAGTTTTAATTAATGCCTGCAACCTGGCTGTGAAAATTGGGACCTGTAATTTGTGAGTTACAATAACTGCTAGTGTTTATTAACCTAGCAGGTCAAATTCTGGTTTCATGGTCGCATATATACATATATATCATCATCCTATTAAACTTCAAGTTGAAAGCCAACTGGAGGGGGAAATAATCACCTACAGGTAATGCGTCATCATTGAAAACAGAGGTGAGAGCAAAATGGAAGATTTTCTCCTTCTCCTCTATCCTGCCTTGCTTGGTTAACCCCTTCCTCTCAACCTGTGCTGTTGAGGTTCTTTTTCCTTTTTTTTTTTTTAAACACAGTGTCAAATCCATTACTGTATTGCCATCCTTCTCATTTTGTATAAAAATCTTCTTGTTTTCAAACTGGATGCTATATCTTCTGAGGCTTTCTCTCACCTTGTTAACTTCAATCTATTCATCTGAGAATATGAGTAGTCCCGATGTGCTAGGCACTGCAGTGGGCCTTGGAATATCATGAAAATGATGTCAGTACCACAGTTAGCTCTTACAGAGCACAATGTACCAGGCACTATGCAAATATCTTCACATATATTAACTTCCTTAAGCCTCGCAACCTTCTGTAATGAATCAGACCTAGCCACTAACCTCAAGGTGTTTACTACGCAGTGGAACTAGCTGCATTGGCTTAGCTTGATTGCAGGTGCCTGAAAGGCTTGCAGTACCTTACACAGAGGTATTGAGCCAGAGGCTGGGCTCAAAAAATGTTGGCCAATTCAATTTAACCAGAATCAAAATAAACTTGAGAACTTCTCAAGAAGTGGGGCATGGCTGGCATGATGGAGAGAGGTTAAATATTTGCTTTTGGCCTTGAGGAGACATGCAGCATTGTACTTAAAAGCATAGGCTTAGGTGTCAGGCTTAGATAATGGTTGGCTTCCAGCTTTCACCCTTTATTAGGTAAGTGAGCCTTGGGCAAGTTCTCCAATCTCTTAAAACCTGTTCCTTCATCTGAAAAGTAAGAATAATATCATAATAACACACGAGACCATGTGGTGATTCAATGACGCAAGCATAAGAAGGGCCTAATGCAGCATCTGGCACTGATTGTGCAGTCAATATAGATTAGCTATTATTAGTTTAATAATTCACCATGCTTTTTCCATGGAAATCCTTTCTGTAATGTTGGGACATTTGAAGCTGTCAATTAATTAAACATTTTTTAAGCATCTACTCTGGGCAAGACTCAATGTTGGCATAGTACAGGATCCAAGAGCTTATATGTAATCCCTTCTAGCACCCATCCTAATCGTGATTATGATTATAGATTTGTGTCCATGTCAATGTCTGTCTCCTCCACCCAGGGCTGGCTTCATGGACTGTGGCCTGTGCAGTTGCGCAGGGCCCCCTGCTTGGTATAATACTCTATGGCCACCCTCTTGAAAGTCTTAATAACGACAGGCCCTATATTTTCATTCTGCCCAGAGATCCATAAATTATATATGCAGTCCCACTTCTACTAGATGGTAAACTCTGTGAGGGCAGATTCTGAACCCATTTACTTTTTATTTTTGAGATGGAGTCTCGCTCTTATTGCCCAGGCTAGAGTGCATGGGCGCAATCTCGACTCACTGCAACCTACGCCTCCTGGCTTCAAGCGAGTCTCCTGCCTCAGCCTCCCAAATAGCTGGAATTACAGGTGCCTGTCATCACGCCTGGCTAATTTTTGTATTTTAATAGAGATGGGGTTTCACCACGTTGGCCAGGCTGGTCTCGAACTCCTGACCTCAAGTGATCCACCCACCTTGGCCGCCCAAAGTGCTGGGATTACAGGCGTGAGCCACCACGCCCAGCCTCTAAATCTTTTTTGCCCATCATCATACCCTAGAACCTAGCAACACAGATGCACGATAAGTAGTTATTGAGTGGAGGAAGGAAGGAGGATGGCTTGCAATGCAGACACACTGAGAATTAGGGCACATCATTCTCTGACCCTTGGCTCAGGACAGAGGAATTTGAGCTGAATGTTCCAGATGGGAGTAAATGGCAGGCCACTAGACATGCCAAAGTGCTATTTTAAATTTTATTTTGATCAGCCGGGCATGGTGGCTCATGCCTGTAATCCCAGCACTTTGGGAGACCGAGGCAGGTGGATCACCTGAGATCAGGAGTTCGAGACCAGCCTGACCAAAATGGTGAAACTCTGTCTCTATTTAAAATACAAAAATTAGCTGGGCATGGTGGTGGGCGCCTGTAATCCCAGTTGCTTGGGAGGTTGCAGCAGAAGAATTGCTTGAAGCCAGGAGGCGGAGGTTGCAGTGAGCCAAGATCGCACCATTGCACTCCAGCCTGGGCAACAAGAGCGAAACTCCAACTCAAAAAAAAAAAAAATTATTTTGATCATGGCACAAAATTAATCCAGAATATTTTTTAACTTCCCACCATCTTTGAGGGGTATTTATGGGTAAGAAAATACATATATACACATAAAAGAAAACAGAAATATTATCTCTAAGAAAGTTGATGAGAAAAATACATGTTGGATGTCTGCACTCCCACTGCACTCCAGCCTGGGGACAGAGCAGGACTCCATCTCAAAAAAAAAAAAAAAAAAAAAAAAAAGAAAGAAAGAAAGAAAAGAAAAAGAAAAAAAAATCACCTTTCCATATGAAAAGTCATCCTCTTTTTACTCTTTCACCAGACCCAGTCAGTGGTTACTTGACATCCAAAATAGACACAAAGCAAAATGTCATGAATACGAGACAGCACATTATTCATCATGCTGAGGGTAGGCATGCATGTTTGCGTGTGGTGGCAAAGAAGGTGGAGTGAAATAATGACTATTAATTATCCCCTGGCAATATTCTGATGAACAACATATAACAGTGTAGCCCTTTTTGGATTCTGGCTCCAAGGGAAGAAATAAGCTGTTCAAAGAACACAAAAATGGTTTATCTGCCTGGAACAATTAAGGCAATATGTACATAACAGCTTTTCTTTTCTCTTCTTTTTCTTTTTGAGACAGAATCTTGCTCTGTCACCCAGGCCGGAGCGCAGTGGCATGATCTCAGCTCACTGCAACCTCCGTCTCCTGGGTTCAAGTGATTCTCCTGCCTCAGCCTCCCAAGTAGTTGGGATTACAGGTGTGCACCACCATGCCTGGTTAATTTTGTATTTTTAGTGGAGACAGGGTTTCTCCATGTTGGCCAGGCTGGTCCTGACATCAAGTGATCTGCCCGCTTCAGCCTCTCAAAGTGCTGGGATTACAGGCGTGAGTGCCTGGACACATTACAGCTTTTCTGGGTATAGATTTTGTTCTTTTAGTCATGGTTACATATATGTTATATTATAGTTTTCCCTTTGTATCGATGGGGGATTGGTTCCTGGACCTCCCTTGGATACTAAAATCCAAGGATGCTCAATTCTTTTATAAAACAAATGGTGTAGAATTTCTATATAACCAAGGAACATCCTCCCATATACTCTAAGTCAAGCTTGTCCAATCCTCGGCCCATGGGCTGCATGTGACCCAGGATGGCTTTGAATGTGGCCCAACACAAATTTGTAAACCTTCTTAAAACATAGACATTTTGCGATTTTTTTTTAGTTTATCAGCTATTGTTAGTGTATTTTATGTGTAGCCCAAGACAATTCTTCTTCCAGGGTGGCCCAAGGAAGCCAAAAGATTGGACACCCCTCCTTTCAATCAATCATCTCTAGATTATTTACAACACCTAATATAATGTAAATTCTATGTAAATAGTTGTTATACTGTATTTTTAAAATTTGTATTATTTTTATTGTTGTATTTTTATTTTCAAATATAGCAGATCCTCAATGTTGTTTCATTCAATGTTGTTTAGTTATGATGTTGATGAGAAAAAAAAAAATTGATTCCCACCAGGACCACTGTCTGTGTGAAATTTGCATATTCTGCTAAAGTCCACCTGGGTTTTCTCCACATCCTCCGGTTTCCTCCCACATCCCAAAGATGTGCATGTTAGGTGAATTGGCATGTCTGCATCCTAGTGTTTGAGTGTGGGTAGGTGCGAGTGTCCCTTGTGATGGAATGGTGTCCCATTCAGGACTGGTCCCCACCTCATGCCTGCTGAGTTGGCTATGACTACCATTGACCCTGAATTGGAATAAGTGGGTAAATTATCATCTTGCATGTTTTTATTAATCTTTTAAAAATATGTGTAGAACTAACATTTATTTCAATTTGATATTAAAAGCATTTCAGGGTCTTCATTTAGAAGTTTGGTGATGTTTTTGTGAGTACAAATATGCCATAGTAATTTAACCCTGGTTTTTATCAATTAGCCTATGGTAAAATTAGTTTCCATATACATCATCGATGTTTAATGAGGACTTTAGCATATTGTTGATCTGCAGGTGGCTAATCTGAGGATGTGAGATATAGAGAGACACAGAGAGCCAACCGAATTTGGTTATATTTCTTCTTAAAGCAAAAGTGCTGTTTTTTAACCTGTGTCTTTACAGTGCAATAGCAATGACAGTAATGCTGATGTAATTACGTTCTGGCTCCACGGTTAAGTTGAACATGCCATCCAGACATAGGTAAAGACACATCGAGTTACAACTATTTATTATATCCATCTTTCCAGCCATCTGTTCCTCTACCCACCCACCTATCCATCCATCCATTCATCCATTCATTCACCCACCCATCCATAGTGCCAGTCATCAGGCAACGAGAGAAACGAAGCTGTTCACATCAGATAGGGGGCATGATTCAAATTTATCTCCAGTTTAAAAGAAACAACACCCCAGGGAGAAGACAATCTAGGTAAATTCCAATCTGAAACACTTGGCAGTTGTTCTTTTTGCAGTATCTTGTAAGGGTTACTCTCCAATTAGTTCACTGAGAGACAGAAATGGAAATTAAGGAAAAGGGCAAATCACCACCTGCTGGTAACTCTCCCTAGAGAGCACCCTCCACTATCTGCAAATAGAAGTCCTGAGTTCTGAACTGTTTTTGGCATGATGTCATCTTTGATGAATTACTTAATCATTTTCTGCATCTGTTCTTTCCTGAGTCCCAAGGATGCTATGGGGACATGTGAAATAAAATTTCCACACTGAGGGTTTGATTTCTGATTCCTTGGCAGGGACTAGGGTGAAACAGTTGCCTCTCCAATCTGCTGGGGTTAAACATCGCTGTAAGGAAGCATTCTGCTAACCATGCCGGATAACACTTACAGTCACTTGACTGTTCCCTGAAGTCCCTGCTCAAGGCCAGTGCTTTTCCTATTTTTATCATTGCTGCGTATTTCACCATGGAGCCAGCATCCTTGAAGTGCTTCCTTACCCTTAAGTTTGTGGGGTCCCTCTCCATACTTATTGCAGTTGTGATAATGTATAGGTGGTATAACAATCTTGGTGCCTTTTCCATAGAACTAAATATCATATTTGAGTAGTTAAACCAATGCCCAGAGCTCCGAAGTATAAGCATCTCTGAGCCCACAGGACTGAGAGGTTACAAGGAGGACTGAGAGATCTCTTCAGCCACAATACTGTTAGACCCTCTCCTTTACTTTGTGGAATGTCATTATTTAGAAACCTACTAATTTGGAGTAATGAATGGTAGTTGGGATACTGTGTCTGGGCCAAAATTCAACTTTGTGCTATTTATGGAAAATAAAACACTTGTTAAACTAAAATTATTGATATAAATAAGACTTAGGGGAGAATGTTTAAACTCTATGAAGATAAAATACTTTCACGTATGTATAAATCACCTGGAAGTCACTGAATTTATCCCTTCCTTCCCCAGAGATGTCCACACCCTAATCCCTCATGAATAAGAGACTTTGCAGATGTAGCTAAGGTTACAGACCTCAAAATATAGAGATTTTCCTGGATTACCTATACTGTCCCAATTTAATTACATGAACCATTAAAAGCAGATAACTTTGTCTAGAGTCAGAGAGATGTGGTAGAAAAGGAAATTGATTTGAAGCACAAGAGGTACTTGATCCACTGTCTTAGTCTGTTTTGTGTTATTGTAACAGAATACTACAGATGGGTAATTTATAAAGAAAACAAATTTACTTCTCACAGTACTAGAGGCTGAGAAGTTCAGTAACAAGGTACCAGCATCTGGTAAGGACCTTCTTGCTGTATCATACTATGACAGATGATAGAAGAGCAAGAGAGGGTGAGGAAGGGGGTAGAACTCATCGTTTTATCAAGAACACATTCTGTTGATAACTAACCCACTCCTGGAACAACAGCATCAATCTATTTGTGAGGGCAGAACCTTCATGAACTCATTACCTCTTAAAGTTCCCACTTTCCAACACTGTTGCATTGAGGATTAAGTTTCAGGGAACACATTAAAATCATAGCAGCTGATGCGACTGGAAGAGAAGTGTGTGGCAAGCATGAGAAGGAACGTGAGTGGCCTCTAGCAAACACCCACTCCTGGCTGACAGTCACCAAAGAAATGGAGACATCAGTCCTACAACTGCAAGGAACTGAATTTGACCAACAATCTGAATGAGCTCGGAAGCAGACTCAGGTCTAGAGCCTGCAGAAAGAAACACAGTCCTGCTGCCACTTTGGTTGTGTTTACATGAGACTCCATGAGAGGACCCAGCTGAATCACACTGTACCCTGACTTCAGACCTACAGAACTGTAAGATAATACGTGTGTGCTGTTTTAAGCTACTAAATTTGTGGTAGTTCATGGCAGCAAACTAAAAATAAAAATTAATGCAACAGGGAAGCTATTAAAAATATGTAATAGCCAAGATTGCCCAGGAGCTGATGACCCACCAGTCAGATGGCCACAAGGCCAATGTAGGGCATCCTCGCTGACAATCAGCCTGGCAGATGAATAACTTCAAAGATTGTGATAAATCATTCTTAGCGATTTGTGCCAATAGGTCTCTAAGAGGCAGCATGCTGTCAACTTGAGCTCTGTTCACTGTGTGTCCTTAAACGTAACAAAAGGGATATTCTTTGATAACTATTTAGCAGTTAGTTTACACTTCTACTTCATACAAATCCCAAACCATCCTTTCTGTTAGTTTGCTTTTACAGTTTGGATTGCATGCCAGCCCCACCCTGCCCCACCTCCCACACTTTCCCTTTAGAAACAATCTCTATACCCAGAAACCATCGCTGAAACTGAACCAGAGTTTTGTCTTTGCATTCAGAATCCTTCCTGGCTGACGTGGTGACAAGAGAAGCTCAGGGTTGCCAGAGTCATATTAGAGTGAATGAAATTAGACTAATATGTTTGTCAACCGTCAGCAAGCTCAGCCTCCCCAATTATCCTGTCTAATTAGATTAGAGGCTGACAGCTGAGAGCACACCCTGTGACATTTCAGCTTGCCATCTAAAAATGAGGAACACACAACCCTGCTTGTTTATCTCATTTAAACCCAGATCCTCTTTCGAGTTGTTACAAGAACTGATTTTTGTAATTAGCTGACATTTGTATTACATCAGTTTATCTTCTCTGCTCAACATACAACAGACCTAGGGGTCTATGGTTTATGGTCTATGGCTTTCAACATGGCTTAAAGAAACCCTGGGAAGTAAAGATGAGCTCTAGGCATCTTCAAAAAACATGGTAAACTGCATAGAGACATTCGGTTTGGGATCCCCCTAAAATCTCAGAGTAAAATAGTAAAAGTCATAAATAGTCATCAACAGTATTTGAATCAGCTCAGAGTGGAAAACGGATATACACGCATGCACGCCACATGATTTGACTTAGAAATAAAACTCATGGATCACGCGGTAGGAATTTTATTAGTTACAAGTTAGAATTATTTAGTGTTATACAGAGGTTGTGGAGAAGGCAGTAAATTTCCACTCTGATTTTAAAGGGGAAGGAAACACTCCTCTCTCAACAGCTATTCTCAGTTCTAGCTACAAGCCTGGTGTTGCCGACGATTTCATTATGGCTTCTTGTAACAACGACCGAATGATTTACAACTTGTACAAACTGCCTTACAGGAGATAGCTGGAGAAATGGCTCTCAGAAAAGCCTGTATTTCTTACTACAGAACTGTTGGAAACAATAAATTTGAACAGAGGGCCTAACAAGGTTTTTGAACAGAGATTTAAAGTGGTTTTATCATGGGGGTCCTTCCAGTATTAAAAGACATCGGACAGTGTTCAAGGCAGGTGACCCATCTTAAGCTACTGAATTCCAGTGTGGAATGTGAGTGCTAAAACAAGGCTGTAGCGTAGAATTTAGTCAGCAAAGTAAGTAGAGGTGAAGTGGCTAACATGTCCAACAACATGTAGAAAGGTATAAACTTTTAAAAGTGCCAAAAGCTATTGGCAATTACAGCTTTGGCAATTACGGCTTTTAAAAGTGCCCACATGGGTTATCTACAGCATGTGCTTTTGCCAATTTTAGTCATCTAAGAGCCACAAGGAGGGATTTCTGTCCTAGCTATGTACCACTTACGTGGTTTGCTTAATATTCTTTTTAAATTTTTACATTTTTATTTTTAATAGATACAGAGTCTTGTCATATTGCTAGGGCTGGTCTCAAACTCCTGGGCTCAAGCGATCCTCCTGTCTCAGCTTCCCAAGGTGCTGGGATTGCAGGGGTGTCACCACACCCAGACTTCTTAATATTTTTTAAAAGCAACTCACTTTTATTTTTCATATACAAATTTAATTCTAAAAATTTGCATCATTGGTTTGATATGCTAGTTATATTTCTCCAATATAGATTAAATATATACATGACTATTAAAATCTCCAGGCTCTTCTCTGTGTCCCCTAAGAGCATGGTGTATGCCAGTGGTCATCTGTCCACCGCCATTTGGGGACCATGGCATTTAGGTAAAGTGGGTCTCGGATGACCTCCTTCAGCTTAACAGCAGGAGTTGAGATGGAGCCCTTGCAATTTCCCCACTGAATTCCAGAAGCAAGGAGGAAGACCGAGGTGACGAGTACCACAAGACAGATTTCAGGAACAATTCATTTAAGCTGCAGCTGGAGTGTCACGGGAAACTCTTAGGCCAAAACAGTGACCTTTCCGAGACGAGTACCAATCGAACTGGGAGGGTGATTGGAAGGGTAACACTCTGCCTCACAGTTCCTCAGCACCTTCCACCCCAAAACGTCAGCATGATTTTACAAACGATTATTCCGCCTCCTCACATCCTTCTGGAAGGGTTAAGTGCCTTGTCAGTGGAGAATGAGCACAAAGGCGGGTAAAGTAGCAATGTGATGAAAGGTCACACAGAAAATCAATGGCTAGGCAAACAGACTCATGATCAGAAATCTGATCTGGCCCCCGGGGACCACCCAGCTCCATCCTAAGGACCCAGTGCATCTTAACCCGAGTCCTGGAAACTTTAGATTACAACAACAATAATGGTAAGTTGACGGTGATGATCAGAGCTGAAATTTCCTGATTTATTCCTCTGTGCCAGGACTTTGAGATACATGATTTCATTTATCCTTAACACATCTTCATGAAATACCTACTTGTCTATCTCTGTTTTACAGCTGCAGTGACTGAGTCTCAGACTGGCAAGATTCCTTGTCCAAGGTCTCACAATAGTAAGGGGCTGAGCCAGGATTTGAACCTAAGAAGTCCAATTCCCCACCCTACTTTTTTAAACAGCTTTAGAACTGATCCTTTGAATGGTTCCACAACTTCTTGCAAATAGTTACTGTCTTAACTTCTGTCTTCCTAAAACATATATTAAAATCAGAGCCCATACTACATGTAACAGCATGCTATGTGTGTTCACATGTAAAGAGTGTGTATTACTACAGGTATCATTGTTGTGTTAGCAAGAGAGGTGGATGTGGCTCCACGAGTGACAGCATGCACCCTGGAGGCCATCTGCCTCATTTCAATTCTAACTCCTCACTTTACCAGCTATGAAACCTGTGACAGTGACTTGACCGCTTTGAGCCTCATCTGGAAAATGGGTCAGTAACAGCACCCATCTGACAAGTGTGTGGTGAGGGTCAAATTAGTGATTATATAACATAGTGCAGAAACAGTGCCTGGCAAATAGGAACTGCTACAGAAGTTGATGTGGGAAAGTGCACAGCTGAGCAACCTGGTGCCTGCCAGCCGGGCCCATGTCCTTTACTCACAACTTAGTGGCATTGCTCAAAAAGAATGGAGCTATCTCCAGGCTCAGGCCGTCTTTCGAGTGGATCATAGTTAATGATGTCTCTATCCAGCTGTAACCTTGGACCTAATTCTACATCCCCCTCTCTGACTTCTCTCATATTGTACCCACGGGCTCACCCTGCTCCAGCCATGCGGGTCATCTAAATGCTCTATTGTACCCATGGGCTCACCCTGCTCCAGCCATGGGGTCATCTAAACGCTCTGTCCCAGGGCCTTTGTACCTGCTGTTCTCTCCATCTGCAGTGCTCTCTGGGTGGTTACTTCACCCCTTCCAACCTCTGCTCAAATATCCAGACCATCCTCCCTCCTTTGTAAGTCTTCCTGTTCTCCAAGCACTTACGCCATCGGACATTCTGCAGGTTTTACCTGTTTCTTTTGTTTATCGTGTGCCTCCTACACTAGAGTATCAGCTCCACAAGGGCAGGGATATCTGTCTGTTTTGCTCACTGCTGTCTCCCTGGTATCTAGAAAAGTGCCTGGCATATCACAGGACCTCAGGAAACATTCGTTGAGTGAATAAATAAATAGGGGAAACAATGAAAGGGGAAGATGTCATGCAATTTTTGTCAAGACACAAGGAAGATCGACTTCAGGAGTGCAGAAATCCAAAATGGCGATAACAGCCAACTCAGAAAATGAATGGAAATAGAAGAGTCCACAATCTCATTCCATTTTCAAAAGAAAAATCCGCTTGTGTCGTGCTTGAATAAAACCTTGCACTTTGGTAACAGCCCATTCATGTGTTCAAGGGGAGAGTGATCAACATCTCTGCAGCTGTGGTATTTCCTGGACCCAGTCAAAAGGCTCAAGGTCACCCAAAGTCACTGTCGCAAAGTAAAGGGGGATGAAGTCATTGAGAGGAACTTCTAGTTTTTCCAAAACCTTCCGAAGGCCCTGCAGCTGCTGTGCGTCTAGCCCTGCATCAAAGATTCCTACCTCTGCCGTTTCCTAACCAGACAGGACGAGGCATCAAAGGAAGCAATTTGTCTCGTGTCTGGGGTTATTAGCATCTCCTCTGGAAATGGAGATGAACCTCAGGCTAACACAATGAATGTGCCTCTTCCAGATGATTCCTGAACCACAGCCAGGCCAATGTGATGGACGGAGGTCTTGCCAGGCCACTTGGGGAGTGGGGCTGAGATGTTCCTAAGACTGAAAGGCAAAGGCGTGCCTCAGAGGGTTGGACTGTTAAAAAGGAGGTCTTGGTGCTGTTTGGAGCGCCTGGGGACATCATGTGCCTGTCTCTGTGCCGTGGCCGATGTCCCAGCTCGGCACAGCAGGAGCCTGTGCAAGGCTCCGTCAGCTCCAGTGGGGAAGGGAGAGGAGCACAATATACCTCCCACAGAAAGCCCTGGCTCTCAGCCCTCAGAGGCTCACAGCTGTGCACATCTGGGACAAACTGTCCCGGCAGAGCTGCACACGTGCTCCCAGGATACTCTCTGGATCCGACACCGAGTGTGGAGCCTGGAGGGCCCGGCACGCATGCTGCCTAGCCACGTGAGCCACCTTTCACTCCTCTCCAAGCAGAAATCACCGGCCTTTGTGACTTCAACTCTGAGTGGAAAGTGTGCCTTTGTTTATCTGTCCTGCAGCTCACTGGACATGTCAATAACCCGAGAGACCTTTGGGTCTCTCTACCTGACACCCACCCCCATGATTACCTCTCCTCTTTCCATCCCTCCAGATTTGGAGCTACTCTGCATTTTGCTTTTGCTTGGGCTTTGCAAAATTGAGATGCCAATGCAGTAAACGTGTGTTGACCATTTACCATGGAGACAGCAAAGTGAGCTTCTCTTACTTCTATTAAATCATGTAATCTCTACATATTCCTGTGAGGTGGTTGTCACCTGCATTCCAGGTGAGATTCTAAGAACAAAAGCAACTTGCACAGAGGCTTGACAGACAAGTAGTAGGCAGAGCTGGGACTTAAACACAGCCTGGTCTGATGACAAACTCACCACTGACATGAAGTCAAACATTTGAGAAATGAATTTAATATTCTGAAGCAAAGCAGCTTAACTCGCCAATGCATTTGGCTCTCCCGGGTATAGACTCTAGATTAAACAAATAGCAAAAGAAGCTTTTCTTCCAGAATTATAGTTGAACTCTGTGTTTTTTTAGGCGCAGTGGCTCATGCCTGTAATCCCAACACTTTGGGAGACCCAGGCGGGCGGATCACAAGGTCAGGAGATCAAGACCATCCTGGCTAACATGGGGAAACCCCGTTTCTACTGAAAATACAAAAAAATACAAAAAATTAGCAGGGGTGGTGACGGGCGCTTGTACTCCCAGCTACTCAGGAGGCTGAGGCAGGAGAATGGCGTGAACCTGGGAGGTGGAGCTTGCAGTGAGCTGAGATTCCGCCACTGCACTCCAGCCTGGGTGACAGAGTGAGACTCTTGTCTCAAAAAAAAAAAAAAAAAAAAAGTAAGAATCTTGAAATGTTTCTCAAAATACAGTTTTGGGACGGTGGAGGGTTCATCGTGATCTACCGTGATAAAGGGTCTCAGGCTCTCCTCTCTCTCTTCATCCTTTCGGTCTCTCGCACTTCATATAAATGCCCGAGCTTCTATTAAATTGTCGTTTTTCCCCCTTTCTTACCCTTCCCCCTTCTTTTCAATGATGCCTTTAAAAATAAGGACATATACTACATCCAGGACTGAACAGGCAAAAATAAGGATAAATTATAGCAGAAGAGACCTAAGAGATAAGGATGAACTTTCTGATCAAAGGGTAATTAAACATTGTTACAGCCTCCGAACAGAGGATCAGTCAGTCAAACATGCTGATTTTGTCGTATCACGGGAATGAAGCAAGGACTCCGAGTGTGCCATTTGGGACAGGAGTGGGAGAAGAACAATTCCTAAAGAAATAGAAGGCATCATCCATGCCTTTAGAGATCTTGCAGCTGAATGAGAAATTCACAATAGGTATGAGTAGAAAAGACCTAAAGCCCTTCACGGGGGAAGTAAATTTAGGAGGTACCTATCCTATGCCATATCGATTAAATATATTATCCCATTTAATCCTGCTGACAATTCTTTAGGATGAAATGCTGTTATTTTTGCCACTTACATAGGACAGCACTGAGGCTCGGGGAACCTAAATGAGTTGCCTCAATCACACAGCCACGAAGGGATGGGCTCCAACTGGAAAGCCAATGCAGTTTCCTCTGCCATTTTGTTCTAGGATGTTCTAAATAAAGACATCAGGGGACAGGTGGGTAACAGGGTACTCTCCTGCCTCCCTCCCTCCTTTCCTCTCTCTCTCTCTTTCTGTCCCCCTCCCTCTCTTCCTTCCCTTTCTCCTTCCCACTCCTTTCTTCTCTGCCTCACTTTCTCTCCCTTCCTTCTTTCCTTCCTTTCCCTCTCTCCTTCTCTCCTTTGAATTTCAGTAAGACCATTACTTCAAAATGTAGAAGTTGTGGGGGTGGGTAAGATGGGGTGTCTAATTTCTGATAACAGTGTGCATATTAAATATTGTGTGGCCAAAGCCACTTGGCTCATCTTTGAGGACAGAAGAAAGCACCGGGGTGAGTTGCAATACCATTTGCAAGAATCTCAGGAACTCCAACACACCAGGAAATATAGCTTTGGAGAGCTCCTCATCTTTCCTGAGTTAACAGCATAAAAGGATGAGGAAGAGAACTAAGTAACAGGTTTTGATATTAGGAAAAAAGAAGCTCTGGGAACTAAATCTGAAGAGTAACAATCATTTTATTTAGGACCTGTTGAAAGCAGACACTTAGGAGGGAGAGAAGCTGCGACAGGGAGACTCCAATTTACAAAAGAAAAGGGAAATCAAACTTCCTTTCTGGTTTAGCTCAGTTCTAACAATTTTCTTGCCTAGAGTGGGTTACCAGGGATGACTCACCAGGCAGCATAACACAGCAGTGCACACTTTGGAGGCAGCCAGCCCTTGGTTCAAATTGTTATTTTGCTCACCACTTACCTGAGCACATTATTTAATCTCACAGTGATTTAAAATACTCATCTATAAAATGGACATAATGATACTACCTCACTCACTGGGTTCTTTAGAAGATAAAACGATGTCACACTTGTAAAGGGGTTAGCCCAGTGTCAGACACGTTGTAAGTGCTCCACCCATGACCACTGTGGAAGTCACACCATGCAACTTTTATTTTGGCTGATTTCAGCTGTATAAAACCATGACATAGACCAGTAGATGGATAGAACATTCTGGTTGGTGCAAGTAATTCTTCCTATAATTCCACTCAGTGTGCACAGACCCAGTACTGGATGACAGAACTGAAGATGCCATTCCTTTATGAAACTCCATTTCTGTGAGCCTCCATCTTGCTGGGCTGACTACATTTGATTACACACATACAAATATATATTTAAAAAAAGATCATGAAACACATTTGATTAGTTTGAATATATGTCCCTGCCAAATCTCATGTTGAATTATAATCCCTAGTGTAGGAGGTAGGGCCTAGTGGAGGTGTTTGGGTGATAGGGATAGATCCCTTGTGGCTTGGTGCTGTCCTCGCCATCGTGAGTTTTCATGAGATCTGGTTGTTTAAAAGTGTGGCACCCCGCCACCTCTCCTCCCTCTCTCACCATGTGAGACACTGGCTTCTCCTCCTCTCCTTTCTTCTTCTGCTTTTGAGACAGAGTCTTGCTCTGTCGCCCAGGCTGGAGTGCAGTGACGCAATCTCAGCTCACTGCAACCTCTGACTCCCAGTTCAAGTGATTCTCCTGCCTCAGCCTCCCGAGTAGGTGGGAGTACAGGCGCGCGTCACCACACCTGGCTAATTTTTGTATTTTTAGTAGAGACAGGGTTTCACCATGCTGTTCAGGCTGGTCTCGAACTCCTGACCTCCTGATCTGCCCGCCTCAGCCTCCCAAAGTGCTGGGATTACAGGCGTGAGCCACTGCGCCCAGCCTGGCTTCTCCTTTCAACTTCTGCCATGCTTATAAGCTTCCTGAGGCTTCCTCAGAAGCTGAGTAGATGTTGGTGTCATACTTGTGCAGCCTGAAGAAACGTAAGCCAATTAAACCTTTTTTTTTTTCTTTTAAATAAATTACCCAGTCTTGGGTATTTATGCAAGAAAGACCCAGCACAAAAGTCCCCTACTATTTTATCTGGTGCTCAGCCATAAAGAATGAGCTGCTCCAATTCTGGGGGGAAATCATAATTTACTGCATGGACAATTTAAGGGGCCGTATTTTGACCATTTGCCACTTTTACATCAGTCTTTGATTTCAGAACCTCACCCCACTGTATTGAGGCTGTTATTGCTCCTTCATCCAATCAGCCATTAGGGGCTGTTGGCTTGAGTTTCCAACAAAAGGAATGGTCACATGCAGCTTTCACTTCTGCAAAACAACGTAGAGATGCAGGTCATAAATACCAGAGATGATCCCTGGGGAGCTTCTCTCTGAGTTTCTGCAGATGTCAGTGCAAACTTCAAACACAGATGAGATTGCAAGTGCATCGTATTAGCAAAAGTTGCTGGATATAACAATGTCTATCAAATTATTTGATAAAGATCTATTCATTACCCTTATCCAGCCAAAAGAAAAATATAATTGAAACATGGTCACATGCTATAATGGGTATGGGAATAAAACTTCCTCTTCTTTCCCCCTAATTAGAAAACCAGGGGCTTAGAAAAATGCATAAAAGCAGATCAGATAGAACAGATTTTTACGTTTTTTATGTGGGAAACCGTTCTGTGACTTCACAGTTAAGACATTTCATAAACTCCAAAAATGAAATAAACGAAACCAAAAATGCATGCACCCCCCCACACAACCACCATTACAGAATGTGATGTCTCCCTTGCTCATAAAAGCCATTCATTAAATATCTGTTAAGCATTCAGTGACTGATAATGACTGCAGGAGCTCATACATCTGCGACATGAATATCTGGCTGGGGAGGGCTCCGTGAAATGAAAGAAAGCACCCTGATAAGGAAGTCCGAGGCCTATTTTGTATGCCAAAGAGCTCTCTCTTAGCAGTCCGCAGAGGGGAGAATAAAAGAGGCTACAGTGTGGGCAGTAGAAAGTCCCAGTTCATGGAGGCAAAGAGGCAGCCTTCCCTACCCGGAAGTTACCATTACACCTGGAAAGAAGAACCAATGAATTGCCACCAAGGTCTCTTGTTGGATTTTACCTGAAAGGTCAAGGCTGCCACCTGCCAAAAGCCTGAATATCTCCTCCCTCTAACTCAGTTTCTCTTTTCTCCATGAGTCTTATTTCAAAATGCAAATAGTCTTATGGTCAATTATATATTAACCCATTACTAGCCATTACCTCAGATAAAATGACTTAAGAAGAAATAGCTATTACCTTATGTGATGAACACCTAACTGTGCTTATGATTCAAAATTCTGAAGAAATATAACCTCAGGCCGATAAGCTTGATGAGCAAGAAGGGAATCTGCAAGGGCAGGGTACTTTTTAGGTGGGTTGTTAAAATGCAGTATGGGACTTGGGAATAACTGTTATAATTGTAATAATATGGCAGAAAAGCTTAGTGCTTCACCAACAAGCATGGTCCTCCTCTTCTTCCTGGACATACAGCTGGACTACATAATCCTACCCCTGGTAACCGGCTGGGGCCATTTTTTTTTTCTTTTTTTTACTGGAGTAGGTAGCCAAGAGTGGGACTGACTGATAACATAGTAAGTGTATATTTATTTTTACAACAAACTGCTAAACTTTTTCCAAAGGAAAGACAGGACACCCACTACTTCCAGGCTGGCCTCTTGCAGAACTTTCTACCCTCTTTTCTCTCAACTGCCAGTTGATGCAAACAATTCGATGGTACACCCTGAGGCCCTAGAAGATGATGGAACCACACAGTGGAAGGGGCCTGGAGCCCTGATGTCTGCATGGAGCACAGCCCCTGCATTGACCAACAATGGATTTTTAGACAAGTGCAGAATCAACTTATTGTGTTAGGCCCTTGAGATGTGGGGATTTATTTGTTGATGGAACTAACATCACTTATCCTAACTAATAATATAACAAACATTACTACAGCTAATATCCATCAAGTGTATGTCTAAAGATTTGTTTAAGCATTTGAATCCTCCTAAGAGCTATATGGAATAGGATGGAGTAGGGAATTTATACCAACAGAGCAACCCCAGTCGGCAGCCCCTGAACTGATATTTGAAGGAAGAGCATGAGTCGCCTGAGTTGCTGGAAAGGAATGTTCCAGGCAGAGGGAACAACATGAGGAAAAGCCCTGGGGGAGGAAAAGCCCTGGGGTAGGAAAGGCCCTGGCAAGATTGAGAGGCAGACAGGAAGCCAGTGCAATTCACAGGGCAGTGGTATCGTTAAAGGTATCTCCAGGAATAAGATCTGGAGAAAATTCACCACCACACAAATGCTGGTCCTTAATTAAAGCCACGATAATAAGATGCTGTCAAAGCCAAGTCATTCTGGGTAGTGTGAACTCCAGGTTTATCCATCAGCGTATGACTAGCAAGGAAACAGACCTGAATATAAAACGTCCATCTTTATGACCAAAAAAGAAACCAAATGGAGAAGACTCCTTAGGAACATCTGGATCCCTGTAATTTCTAGCTTGAAAAACACATTTATAGATGAAAGCATTCTACAATGGAGGCACAGGGACAAAGACATGACATAAACAAGAAAGGGCTAATTTATTTCCTCTCACTGCTGAGCATCTGTTGAATCTGGGCTCCTCTGGCAAGACTGCAGTGTCTCCCTTTCCTGGCCACTGTCTAACATTTGGAGAATCTAGAAATTCACCTTCACAAGCTCCCTACAAGATCCAAGGAGGGTCGGGCATGGTGGCTCACACCTGTAATCCCAGCACTTTGGGAGGTCGAGGCAGGTGGATCACTTGAGCTCAGGAGTTCAAGACCAGCCTGGGCAACATAGTGAGACTCCATCTCTACAAAAAATACAAAACTTAGCTGGGCATGGTTTCATGCATCTGTAGTCCCAGCTACTCAGGAAGCTGAGGGAGGAGGATTGCTTGAGCCCAAGATATCAAGGCTGCAGTGAGCCATGATCACGCCACTGCACTTAGTCTGGTGACATAGTGAGACCCTGTGTCAAAAAAAAAAAAATGTCCAGGGAGAACTTTTCGCTGTGCCTGGATTTTTCTGGACCTACCCCAGAGAAAACTTGATTTTCTGAGTCATCCCAGATGGCAGCTGAAGGAAACTTCCAGAAAGGCACAGAAGTCTCTCTTTCCTCCCTCCCAGAATGTCTTAATAAGGAGTCTGGGCAAGATGACAGCAACTTTTGACCCTATTCCTCTTCTCTCCCCAAATGATGGTGGCTCCAACAACACGACAGAGAAGAGACAACCCAACAAGAAAGGGAGAGACATTGCCTTCCTGGAGGTGGTGTAAGGACAAGGCCATGCCAGGGAAGGGAATGGTTGAGAGCTTTCTAAGACTGAATGACTTTTATCTCAATCAACCTTATCGTCTTTAAAGAGAACAAGAGCCTCTTCCTCATGTAAGAGAAGGGATGGTGCTCACAACGGGTTAACAGATGATTCTCCAATGTCATTGGCAATGTCAATGTTCCCCATTCGGTGGATGGAATCCTGAGAACCCTGGAATGAGGGAGACCCCAGAATTAGGTTGAGGAATCACACAAGCATAGATTACATAGATTCAATTCTAGGGTGAGGCCCTTTCTTTCCTGCTAGTAATTTTGGGTTCACTAGGGGGCATTCTGGAAGGGGAAACATGTTTTATGTTGTTGTTGTTTTGGTTATGCCTTTAGAACAGGTTCATGAAAAGTATTTCCTAGACTTACAGAGTTTGAAGATTCCTAATATTTAACCATCCATTACTTTCTTCTTTTTTGCTATTAATAAATATTTCTAATATTTAATCATCCCTCACTTTCTTCTTTTTTGCTGTTAATAAATATTTCTGAATTTTACTGATTAGTTCCTTATACACACGTTTATTCAGTAATAAAAGTTGAAATAGCATGCCCAAATTACCTTCAAAATAAGTTAATTGTTAAAAAGCAGGAAATATTTAGTTTCATGGATCTTGTACTAATCATTATGTTTTACTCAAATGATACAACGTAAAGCCCCCACGCTCTATAAATATATTCATTTTCCACATGTTCTTTTGCTTCAAAGTCTTAATGTTGAATCTCACCATCAACTTCTTTTTTTTTTAACTCTCATAATATTATTTCTGTGATGTTAGTTGTCTTTTTCCTTCCTTAGATCTCTGTTTCTTTTCCATCTTTTATCCATCATGTAAAAAGTATGTTTTGAATGTCTTGCTGATTCTGGCTCTCTTTTTGCTCCATTTTATAGACTGACCCCAAGAAAAAAATCCCGGGTCTCATATATATGTGTCTTAGAATCCCAGAGCTGATGGTGAGATTCAACTTTAAGACTCTGAAGCAAAAGAACATGTGGAAAATGAGTGTATTTATAGGGCTTGGGGGCTTTACGCTGTATAGTTTGAGTAAAACATAATGATTAGCGTAAGATCCATGAAACTAAATACTTCCTGCTTTTTAACAATTGACTTATTTTGAAGGTAATTTGGGCTTGCTATTTCAATTTGTATTACCAAATAAATGTGTGGATAAAGGAACTGATCAGTAAAATTCAGAAATATTTATTAACAGCAAAAAAAAAAAATACTACAAGGGATGGCTAAATATTAGGAATCTCCAAACTCTATAAGTCTAGAAAATATCTTTCATGAACCTGTAATATGGAGGCATAACTGCTTTTTTGCTGCTTTGGGGTTAATTAAACCTGTAAAAGGGATAGCTCTATGAAGCCCGAGTAGTATCAGGTTATACCAAACGGACAGCTGTGGGCAGAAGTAGTAGTTTTTGCCTATGGGGTATCTGTTTTTTTCCACTGAGTATTCATTTCTGTTTCTGATAATACAAGAGTGAGAACCTCATTTCTTTCAATATTCAGGATTCATAGACACCGTCTTCTGGCTCAACAGGTAGAAATGTGGCCCCACCTGCCAATCAGGGACCTCTTTTCCCATGGCCACAGCCATAGGTATGGAATTCATACCTATGGAAGTGAGGGAACAGCAGACAGGCCTGGGACATGTGCTGAAATGATCGTAAAGAGATTCCCTTTCTTCTGGGGCTCAGTGGGTGCTGGTTTGGTCATCTCACTTCCCCTTGGGGAGTGCCTGCCTGACAATGAAGACAGCACGGGGCAAACCAGAATGCAGAATTGGAGAGAACTGGATTCTAATCATCTCTTGAATGCCTGAATCCTGCAGTACTAGATTCACACCTGGAACTTCCTCATTTTGTGGGTCAATAAGTTCATTTTGCAGTTTCAACCAGTTTGGGTTTGTTGACTATAATTTCTCTGAATAACTCAGTCTCTGTCTTGATCTTTCTGCAACTGTTTTTCTTTAACTCAAAAGTTCACATAATCGGAGCTTTCTTTTTGAAGAACAGGAATTGGATTTGGAGTTTTACAGAATAATCAACTTTTAGAGCTGAAACAGACCCATTCCCATCCTTCATTGCTGCGTAGCAAACCGCCTCAAAGTTTAATGGTGTAAAACAACAACCGCTGCATGGTGCTCATGGATCTTGTGGGTCGGGAATTTAGAAACAGCAGAGTGGGGATGGTTTGTCCCTACTTCATTATGTCAGGGGCTTTAGTAGGCAGGATGTAAATCATTTGCCATTGAAATAATGGAGAGTCTCTTTACTCATATATCTGGTGCCTGAGCAAGATCAATACAAAGGCTGAGGGCTCAGCTGAGATTTCCAAACAGAGCACCTACCCATGGCCTCTCCATGTGGCTGGCTTGGGCCTCCTCCCAGTATGGCGGACTAGGGATAGCTGGATTTCTTACATGGCTGCTTGGCCTCTAAGTGTGAATGTCCCCATGAACAACACAGAAGCTGCCAGACCTTTCATGACCTAGTCTCACATAGCATCACTTTCACCCTCTTTACAAGAGTGCCTTGATTCGAGGGAGGGAACGTGGACTCCCACCTGTCCATGGAAGAGTGTTGAAGAAGTTGGGGCCATGTTTTAAAAGTACCACAGGAACTCAGATATGACGCATTTAGCACTGTGTTCTCACACTGCTGTGCCTCTGCACATACTTAGGTCATACGACTTTCTCCCCTTCCAAGTCTTCCTAACTAGTCCTTCTTCATCCTCCATGGCCCTGTAAGCAGTTCTACCTCCCTGAGAAGCATTCCTTGGCTTCTGAACTGGGCTAGGAGCAGCTTTGCTCTGTGGCATTCACACCCTCTGCTTGTCTCGCCATATTGGAGCTGCCTGATTCTTCTTTGTCACCCCTCTCTCCAAACTGTGGACATCCTAAGGAACAGAGACCATGCTTTATAATTTTTACTTTGGCTCCTGGTACACAGGAAATGCTAACAAATATATGGTCAGTGAAAATGTCCAACTCCCTCACTCTGCAAGTGAGAAAACGCCAGCCTAGACAGGGAAGGGCAGTGTTTAAAGTCACAGAACTCATTTACAGGGGTTTAGAATCCACGTCTCCTGTCTGGAATTCCCATGTTATTCTGAATCCACCACCATATTGTTTCAAACACAAAGCTCACGGTGGCTCTCAGAAAGGCTTGTGTTCAGTGTTAATGAACCCGGGAGCATCTATGCAATCAACTCTTGCCTGTGAAATCCCTGGCTTTCCAAACCTACTAATTTGTGATGCTTTTAGACCTGGGGAGAAAACACAATAGATTGAGGGTGGCATTTTACATCTGCAGAAACAAGCACCAATTGCGTTAGAGTTCACGCCTAATTAGGTTATGCATTTTGTCAGCAGGCTCAGTACTTCTCAGCTGAAATGTGTAGTACAAACGCAACTGGCTTCCCACACACATGAGCCAGATGTTTGGCCTGCCAGTGTGCATGAAGATTATCGCCACACACACACAAAAAGCCAAAAGGAAAGGATGAGCAGTTATTCTGCAGTGCTTAGAACGTCTCTCACTGTCATGCACCTGTCATAAATGTGAAGTAAAATGACATTATCAAAGACATCTACATGTAAGGAATCTAAACTCAATCTAGACTATGTACACACTTCGAATGGTCTCACTTGATGTGTATCGATCACCAAGCACTTCCTAAAATGTGAGAAAACACATTTCTCTACCTATTGATCTACCCATTTCCTTTCTGCACCAAAGGATGAAGCTGGAAGGCATCATCCTCAGCAAACTAATGCAGGAACAGAAAACCAAACGCCGCAAGTTCTTACTCATAAGTGGGAGCTGAACGTTGTTTTTAAATGTTGATTCAGAAGAAATTAGTTCAGGGATCCTTTTTACTTTTTTGATAGTGCATTCTAACACTGATCTTATCCACAAGCCCAAAGAGGAGATAATTCCATTTTTTAATAGTGTAACCATCTCTTCCAGCAAATTATCCCCCAGACAGCTTGTTTTTCTGACCTTAAAATTACCTTGATTTTTAACTGAAGTTCTATTCACTTCCAGCCTAATGAAAGAAAAGTGTTAGTTTGCCTTCCTAGTATTCTAGGAAGAGTAAAACAAATGTTTTAAAAATCCGTATTTTTAAAAATCTAATCAGTTCTTCTAAGACCTTGCCTTTTTTTATAATAAGAAATGTTCCTTATCTACTCCCATATAATCCAGTGTTCATACACACTAGATTAGGAAAGTAATTAAAAGTCAGACAGTAACATGCCTTGGCAAGGATGTGAACAAAATTGGAAGCTTCATATAGTACCGAACAAACTATAAACTGGTAAGAACCACTTTGGAAAATAATTTGGCATGAGCTCGGTTATTTTAAGATATGCATTTCTGGGGACTCAGAAATCACACTTCTAGAGACATTTTTACAAAGCTGCACTGGGAGAGATGGTGACCCACAGCTAGGCTTCGATCTGGAGGAAGCTCACACACATAATATTGTTTGAAAGAAAAAAGAAAAAGCAGATCATGGACAAATACATAAAGTGTGACTTCATTTTCATAAAGCTCGAAACATTGCACAACTAAAACTAGGCTGTTTATGAAGATTTACAGGTTAGGCAAAACTATAAAGAACAGTAGGAGAATCACTACCATCAAGTGATTGGTTTGGCGGGGGGGAAAAGAGAATGCAATTGGGGTGTTGGAAATGTTCCATTTTTTGAGCTGGGTCAGGAGTAGACGGTGTTTTTTTTTTGTATCTTTCATAAGTGTTATATATTTTATATGCATATAACATTTCATAGCTTCCCAAAAAATAAAGCATTATATGAAAAAAAATCCTTGAAATTTTGCGACATTTATGGTAATATGTTTTTAATATATTAAGTGCTCTCAAATACTAATAAAAGGTTAATAGCCCAAATAAAATATGGGTAAAGCTATGAAACGGCAATAAATAACAAAAAATATATATAATATATAAAATACATATATTATATATTATATATATTTATTTTATATATTTTTATTTAATATATAAAAATATGTTTATTTTATATATTTTTATTTAATATATAAAAAATATATATTTTATATATTATATATTATATATTTTATATGTTATATACATATTATATATTTTATATATATTATATATAAATTATATATTATATTATAAAATATATATACAATATATATTTTATTAAGTAGAGTTTTTATTAAGCTCTGGGGTACAGGATGTGCAGGTTTGCCACATAGGTAAACGTGTGCCATGGTGGTCAGCTGCACCCATCAACCCATCACCCAAGTATTAAGCCCGGCATGCATTAGCTATTTTTCCTGATGCTCCTCCCCTCCCCCATGTTTCCCCCAATAGGCTCCAGTGTATGTTGTTCCCCTCCTTGTGTCCATATGTTCTCACTGTTCAGTTCTCACTTATAAGTAAGAACATGTGGCGTTTGGTTCCTGCATTACTTTCCTTAGGATAATGGCTTCCATCTTCATCCATATCCCTGCAAAGAATATGATCCTGTTCCTTTTTTATGGATGCATAATACTCCATGGTGCATATGTACCACATTTTTTAAATTCAGTCTATTATTGATGGGCATTTGGGTTGATTCCACGTCTTTGCTATTGTGAATAGTGCTGCCATGAACATACGCATGCATGTATCTTTATAATAAAATGATCTATATTCCTTTGGGTATCTACCCAGCAATGAGATTGATGGGTCAAATGGAAGAAATTCCATATTTCTTAAACTATCAACTTCGCAATGAATAAAAACAGTGATGATACTTAAAATGAGATAAGGAAACAGGAACACAGCTGGTGGGGATGTGCTTGGTACACATTTTCTCCCAGGCAATTTGGCATTATGCATCAAAATCCTTCAGCCCCTTATAGGCTGTGACCTAACAATTCTATTTCTAGAAATCCATCTCAAAGATGTACTCGGACAAGCAAGTGCTCAGGGATATATGTTCAAAAATGTTCACTGCAGGATTTTTTATCATGGTGAAATATGTGAAACTGCCAAAGTGTTTAATTCAGGACCAGCTAAATTATGGTATATCCATGCAAGCAAATAATATGAGCACACTAAAATTATGATATAGTTCCCCATTTATTGAGATGGAAAGATGCAGCTGACATACTGTCAAGTCAGGAGAGCAGTAATCAAGCAGAATACGTGGACATAAATTCACTCTTTTGCATAAGTATGCATGTGTGTGGGTGCACACACTACCAGCCTGATGCCTGCTTATGTCCTCTCCTGCCTGGGGAAAAGCCAGAGCCTCCTACACATTCTTCTGAGGCCAAGGTGGGAGGATGACTTGAGGTCTAGAGTTCGAGACCAGCCTGGCCACACAGTGAAACCCCAACTCTACTAAAAAAAAAAAAAAAATACAAAAATCAGCCAGGCGTGGTGGTAGGCACTGGTAATCCCAGCTACTCGAGAGGCTAAGGCAGAAGAATTACTTGAAGCTGGGAGGTAGAGGCAGCAGCAAGCCGAGATCTCGTCACTGCACTCCAGCCTGGGCGACAGAGCAAGGCTCTGTCTCCAAAAAACAAAAAACAAGACAAAATCCCAGAAAAACTAAAATGCAAGCTGGATCATGCCTCTCTTCTGCTCAAAATACTACAATTGCCTCAACTTGCTCAGAATAAAAGCATCAGTCTGCACTGATTAACAAGGCCCTACACAATCTGCACACGCTTTCTCTGTCAACACCCCCTACCCACCTGCTCGCCCTAACCAACTACTCTACCTTTCACGTTCACCATCAATTCTCACCTGCCCACCCCACATGCCCCTGCCTCAGGGCCTTTGCACCTGCTGTTCTCTCTGCCTGGACTGCTCTTCCTCCCCCAAGATCCCCAAAACCACCTTCCTTAACCACTCCACACCAGCACTCCCTACCTCCCCCAGCTTTCATTTCCCCCAAGCACTTACCACCCTCACCCTCTATGTAGTCCGTAGGACGCATTTACTCTGTTCATCGTCTATCATGTCCCATTAGAACCTCAGCTCCGTGAGGCCAGAGGGTTTTGTGGGTTTTGCTCCCTGCTGCTTCCCTAGAACCTACTGTAGAGCTTGGAAAACATCAATCAAATGAATAAATTACTGAACAAATGAACCAATGAAGAAGATGATTCCAAACAGGGAAATGTGTAATAAATTAAGTGAACATAATAATGGGTTAGAGAGTTCCTATGAAGCCAGGCAGGCAGGTTCCTTCTTCTGTAGAGAAAGTAGCCAGAGGTGGCTTCTCTGAAAGGTGGAGTTTGAGTAATATCTTAATGAGAAGGAGCAACCTTGTACTCAAGGACTCAGAGCAAAAATGATCCAGGTGGAGGGAACAGGAAACACGGGTGTCCCGAGGCAGAGAGTATCCAAAAGTTTTCAAGGAACTGAAAGGAGGATATATCTCAAGAGGCTGCCTTTTTTTTTTTTTTTTTTTAACAGAAGCCACATGGCGGGTGATGTTTAATGATAATTTTTCTGTTTAATTGTTGTTTCTATTACTTTATCTCTGAAGATGGATTGAGTGTGCAAAATTGGGACGCTCAACTCTGCATGTCTCTCTTGGACTGAGTCCAGGAACAGGAAATCCTGGTTTTCCTCGGCCTCCCCCAGGGTAGCTCTGTGGTTTGTGATGACGGGTAAACTATGTCAGCCCTCTGTAAGATGCGGACATTAGGGCTCTGCATCCCATCGAGTCTGAAACATGCCTAATTACATATTTTCCCCATTCTTCCCAGAGTGAGATAAGAAACTCCTTTCCCCTCTGGTTCAAGTGCAGACACCATCTTAAATTTACTCAGAGGTAAATAAGGTTGCCCCTAGCAACAGCTTGCAAACTGTTTCATAGAGCAGGCAAATTCTTTTATTATTTATTTGTTTGGATGTTTTTATTGTGGTAAGAGCATTTAACACAAGATTGGTCATCTTAACAAATACACAGTACAGTATTGCTAGCCATATGCAAATTCTTAATGTAGCCTTGACTGCTTCCTGCTCACCCACCTTCACCCAGACACTCATGTGAATGGAGAGAGGAGGTATTTTGAAGAGCTATGTTAAACCAAAACCGACCATCGCCACATTTATGTTCTAGATGAAGTGGCATTATTTATATGTCGATGTTACAGTAGATCACTCTGCTCTTCTCCCCTCCTCCTCCACCTCCGAGACTGGTGGAGAAAAGATAAAGGAAAATTTACTTTCTACCTGCAGAAAAGAGTAGGGCCTGACTAGAAACCTGCTATTCATCAGAGAGCCTGATTCTTCAGGTATGTGCAGGTGGCTCTGACAGGAGAGAGGTCGAATTTGCTGTCAAAGAAAAGAGAAAGATGCTGGGTTTCTGGAGAGAGCCCAAGAAAAGGAATAATGGCGAACAAAACTGAAAACAGAGAAAGACAGTATGTGTGTGTGGTGGCAAGATGGAGGGGCAAGGAGCGACCTTTCTTGAGTGATGTGGCGGGTGGCCCATGGGAGATGTGATTGAAGGGCTTTTAACTGTCTGATGTCCCATTTGGGGTTCTTGGTCATGTGCTGCTGTCACTTAATCTTCATTGTCATTTGAAATCATCAGAGAAGACTGATACATACAAATGTATCCTTGTATGACCTGTTCTTATGTTTTGTTTCACTTATTCATTTCCCTGGTTGGTTCTTGTCGTATTTGTTTTGAGAGATCAAGGACAAGGGCCTGGATTCTATACTGGGCAGCTCTGATACAGAAGACTTTGTAATCATGGTGAATTGTCAAAGGACACTGATTCCAGGAAACAGAGCTTCTAAGACAGTGGGGGCTGGGGAAAATGTGGACTAGCAACAGGTCAAAGTTCAAGCTAGCTTTGTGCCTCCTTTGTCACATGGTTGCATTAGACACAAGCCTGTGGGCTGATAGCTCATTTTCCTTCTTAGCAAAGTCATCTCCTGCCATAGTATGCTCTATTCTCTAGTCTGTCTTTCCCTTATCCCCTCACCCAAATATAAGGCCCACAAGGGCAGGGACTTTGTCTATTTTGTGTACTGCCTGAGTCCTAGTTGGTACAGAGTGGATATTCCATATATATTTGTTGTTCAAATACATATGTAATTTTTTTCAGAGTTTTTTTCTTTCTCTTTCACCTTAAGAAGTGGTGAGCACATTTGCTGGAAGGTCTGTCATTCTCATAGACATCATTTTTAACACTGGCTGGGCTTCCCCCCAAGGAAGCCTCAGACAACCTCTCTGGGGTCACCCTCTTGCTTCACGTGGTGGATTAAATGTTTTCTGTTCATTATAATCTTTCACAACCGGCATTTAGGAACCGATGTATTATCTGCTTGTCTGTGTAATTCTCCTCTTATTTAGACAGTTTACAGTCTTCAGATTTCTTTCTTTCTCCACTATTTAAAATAAATGTTAAGTATAGGAGTATAACATATCTTCAGAGAGAACCTGAGTCTTTCAGCCAAGGGAAAATGTAGGCTCGGGCCACGCTTTCTGGAGAGCATCTTTAAGATGATACTTCACAGAGCGACAGGTCAGAAAACAGAACAGGGTCCAACTAGGCAAATGCTTTGTGCAAAACCCCCCATGGCTTCTGTGCAGCTGCTTTTTGTAAGAATCCAAAATTGTCTTCTGCAAGTAAGGAGGTTTGGCACACTTTAGGGGTGGGGTATGAGGAAAAGGACAATAGAAAGCAAACATCATACTCTGCCCTCAAAAAGTTGGATTTCTTTTTTTAGAGATAGATATTATAAAAATCAACTTCTTTTATTTTCTGACACACACCAGGAATTCGAAGTTTCTTTCAGAGGCCAGTTGAGTCCTCTTCAATACAGCATATCTCCTCCTGACTATGGTCTTGATCAAGTACCTCTTGGAGCCTCTCTTTCCTCATCTGTGAAATGGGAAGAACGGCAACATCCATCACCCACCAAGGACAGGAAGGAGTCGGTAACCCAAAACATGGGTAGGGAACAGCACCGTGGCTGGTTCACAGTAGGTGTGCCAGAAACAGTGAAGAAATGAATGCTAAGTCCTTTCATTAACAACTATTGTTATTATATATCTGTTTCTGGCTTCCAAATGAAATGTGCGTTTAAGATTTGTCTTCAGTGCCTTAATCCAAAAGAGACAATAAGAGCTTTTCAGGGCCAGTAGGAGAGACAGAGAGGAGACTTGTTTGCCTGGTGAAGGAAGAGGAGGAGAGTCAGACCTTCCAGTGTCCTTGATGTCAATGAATAGGGCGGCCACCTAATCGCTATTGGCTTTCACACCTTCAGTGGAGGCCAGAGCCTGGGAAGATCCAGAGTCCTGGGTTCTAGTTCACGTTCTTCCACTTCCTAGATGTGTGTAGTAGGTGTAGTGTTCTCAGGTGTAGTGTTCTGTAACTGCTCAATGAGGGAGACAATGAGGCTGCCCCACCCAAAGTTGTTGGGACCATCAGCAAAAAAGGTGTGGATTGATCCAATGTCCTTTGTAGCCTCCATTTAGCTGGGACTTGAGCTAAGCACATGGCATTCAGGACTGCATTTAACTTCATACTCACCTTAGAAGTGGGATCCCATTGTGATCCTCACTTTACAGATGAGACAATGAAGGCTTGAAGAAGTTTAAAAACAAACTAAAATAGAACACAATCTTGCTGAAGCTCACAACCCCAGTTTGGTGGGGTGGGGATTTGAACTCAGGAAGTGGAATTGGTGATACCTCTCTGTCTCCCATGCCCCTGCAAAGCCCCTGAGCCAACAGAAGTGGAACATTCTGAAATCCTACAAAGCTTATTTCACAGCCTGTGACATAGGTGTAGGTTAGAGACCCGGCACAGCTATGGCCGAGAAAGAATTTTGAGATCCCAGATTTGGACAAAAGGCCCAAGAGACAGTGGTTTTTCAAGTAGCAGAGTGACAACCTTACTTGGCGACTGAGCTTGCGGATGCTGCTAAGCAGGTCCTAGAAGCAGCAGCGGGGATCTTGGGGGATGGGGTAGATGCTGCTGAAGCCCAGTTACCCCTTAATTTGGGGACATTTGGGCCTGGCAGTTGTCATCATCCCCCTTCCTGGGCACAACCCATGAGGAGCAGAAAGAGGAACTGAGCAAGGCACCCTGGTGTCATCTCCTGGTGGGAGCAGAAAGTGGCACCAAAATCCACATGGGGGTGTGTTCCCCATGGGGGCGTGTTCCCCATGGGGGCTGCACCTGCCTGGAGCTTATGGACAGCATGGGCTCCCTGTCTAAACACACAGAGGTGCTGCATGGGCACAGGAGGTCCCAAGTACCAGGGAGCTGACCTCACCACATGTTCCCTCTATCTTCTCAGGCCTTGTTTCCTTTTAGCTGCTGATACAGTTTGCATATAAGAAAATGGCTGAGTTCTGTGAGTTTTGTCACTGGTATCTTTGAGCCCAGGTCCAGGCCTCTTGGACTCAAAGTCTATGCTCTGATCATTGAACCATACAGCCTGTCTACAAGACTAAATTTCATCAAGCTAAGGCTCTGAGACAAAGGATAGCAAATAGACAGTCAAGGGCTTTGCCCCAAATCTCCACAGGCATCCTGTAGTCTGATACACAACTCAATCTAAAGTTCAGCACTACAAATATTTGGGGTTGGGTACATCCTTGTTGAGGCAGAGGAGAGCTGCTGTCCTGGGCATTGTATCACACTTAACAACATCCCTGGCCTCTACCCATTAAATGCCAGCAGCACCATCTCTTCCCACCTATTGTTAGTTGGTTGTGACAACCAAAAATGTCTCCAAGCAGGCAAAATCACACTCAGTTGATCTAAAAATGAATGATCTAAAGAACCTCAACTTGCCAGGCGCGGTGACTCATGCCTGTAATCCCAGCACTTTGGGAGGCTGAGACACATGGATCACCTGAGGTCGGGAGTTCAAGATCAGAGTGACCAACATGCAGAAACCACGTCTCTACTAAAAATACAAAGTTAGCCAGGCATGGTGGCGCATGCCTGTAATCCCAGCTACTTGGGAGGCTGAGGCAGGAGAATCGCTTGAACCTGGGAGGTGGAGGTTGCAGTGAGCCGAGATTCCGCCATTGCACTCCAGCCTGGGCAACAAGAGTGAAACTCCATCTCAAAAAAAAACAAAAAACAAAAAAACAAAAAAACAAAAACCCAACTTATGTGTATAATTTACTGCCAAGCAAAACAAAAGTCAGCTCAAACTCTTTAGTTTCCTCTCTAGATTTCAGGCCCCCAAACTCAAGAGAGTTGACAGCAATAATGCAGAGAAAATGATGCCACATAAAAAAGCCTTTTCAAATAACTTTTGGGGTGATAACAGAAAAACAAGAATGATTTAAAATACTTGATTTTGCAGAAGACTAGAGGCAAAGTATATCCTCTGTGTGCCCTTGTCCGTTAAAGCATATGATCAATGCTATATTAAAACAAAAGCATGACTTACTGAAAACGAAGGGAGGTTTTTGGCTTACATAATCTTTCTTTTTGCCTGGAGAACACGCAGTTCAGCCATTTTGTGCCAGAAAGAAACAGGAAATTTTTAATTTGAAATTCCAAGAGAATCTGTGACATTATAGCCAAAGTTTTCATGCAACATGAAAGTCATCACAATCCCAGTACAAATGAAGCCACAGTCCTCTGGGTGTCTATAGAATTGACAGCTTCAAGAACGTGTTTGCCATTTAAAACAGTCAGACTTGAGAATGCATTGTTCCTTCGCCCAGGGTAACAAATGAAATGGTGGTGTTTGTGCTGGTGACACAAACACATGTCAATGCTCTGTGTGATGCCGTGGCTCTGCTGAAATTGGAAAAGTCCAGATCCTCCATCCTTTCCCCATCAGGATTGCAACACCCCTCCGGAGCAGCTCACTGGGCTTGGCCCAGTACCCTCTGAGGGCCAGCTGTAGTGCTTTAGCAAATAAGAAGCATCCAGAGAGATGTCTGGCCTCTCATGAGCTCCGGTCCTGATGGCCAAGAGGAGCTAAATTTAGCATAGCTATTGTTCATCGGAGAAGCGTGTTGTTGCTGTTTGTTTGTTAACATGTTGGTGTGTGACCACCAGGCCTGATGATAATCAGTTCTGAATTTAACCCACCCAAGCCAGTCCCAAATGACTCCTGTTAACTGAATTCACTTGGCTTGATATGAGGGCTGGAAAAGAATCCACTATCAGCTAATAATGACAGTCTGTCACTCCCATCTGGAAAGGATACCCAGGCAGTGGGTCTCGCGTGCTTCTTTTCCTTCTCTTGTTTGGCCCCATCACCTACTCCTTCCAGCCTTCCATGATGCCAGCCCCAGCACCAACCACAGCAGCAAGAACAAAAACCAGCAGAGAAACACGCACTAAGTGTCTGGCACTAGGTCTACTGCTTACCTAGATTATCTCATTTAATCCTCAAGAATGGCCTTACAAAGCAGGTACTACACTGACTGTGGTGATGGTTGCATAACTCTGAATATACTCAACACCATGAATTGTATACTTCAAATGGCTGAATTGTATGGTATGTGAATTTTATCTCAATAAAGCTGTTAAAAATGTCATTGAAAAAAATTGGAGGCTGCTAGAAATAAATGTATAGCCTTAACTTTGCATATTAGAAAAGAAGAAAGACTGAAAGTTAATGAGCTTAGTATCTGATTTTATACATTGGAAGAAGAACTCTCTGGGGGAGAATCTATTCGCATAGCCAGGGACACACAGCCTGCATGTGGCACAGCTGAATTTCCATGTGGGCTCCTTCGACCTCGTCGTTCCTGTTTTTACTGTCGTGATACAGTTAGTGACCTGTCAGGGCTCTGGTTCAACCCATTAGGGGCTACCGGGAAGCCCAGGATGTAACATTCATCTTTATACCCCTATGGCCTTGCACTCAGTAGGTCTTTAATAAATGTTTGCTGCATCAATAATCAGCTCGAATTATTTCATTACATTGATTACACCAACCTATTCTGTAATGATTTTCTCTAGTGCATTCACAGGTGATTTATACTGCATTATAACAGAGTATTCTCTCTCATTGCCAGGGAGAGGGTGTAACTAAGTTAAAGACACTCAGAGAAAAGTATCTGCACATTGAAACTCTCCAAATGAGTTTGGAAATGAAATAGGCCAGAGACCAGTGAATGCATGAAATGATTTCATCTGACGAGGCGATGATTGAAAGCCAAGGTCAGACCTCTTTGCAATTAGTTTCCTAAGCAATTGGTACTCAGGGGCTCCCTGGGCCCTGCTCACTCCTCAGCTATTAACAATCATGTTAATGGGGAAATACGTTGGCCCCTCAGTCCAGAACACTCCTGAGATTCAGGAATATCCTCTTTGTCTGTTTCTTATCTACTGAGTGCAGTTTTCATGTTAACAATAAGAGCAACCCCTGAAGATCAGAGAGTGAATGCTGAAAGGTGTTCACACTCACCACTCCTCTTCCCTTAAAGATGAACGTTAAAATGGTCACACTTAGTACCCAACTAGTGAGGACAATGTTGCAAAACAAAAAGAGGCAATTTCTGATAATCTCGTGGTATATAGAATGCAGGCATATACCCCTGTAGGTTAGTTTATTTTCATTGTTTATATGTGATTGTTGACTTTGTTTCTTTCATGTTATTTCAATAACACTTCTTTGTATTAATACTTTAATTTGGGGGACAGGGTCTCGCTCCGTCACCCAGGCTGGAGTACAGTGGTGTGATCATGGCTCATGGAAGCCTTGACTTCCTGGGCTCAATCAATCTGGCCACCTCAGCTTCCTGTGCAGCTGGGACTACAGCCAGCCTTTTTTTTTTTTTTTTTTTTTTTTTTTTTTTTTTTTTTTTTTTAAATTAAGACCAGGTTTTGCCATGATGCCCAGGCCGGTCTCAAACTCCTGGGCTCAAGTAATCTACCCAACCCCTCCCAAAGTGCTGGGATTACAGGCATGCACCACTGTGCCTGGCCAATACGTTTTATGCAATATGACCTTGGATGAAATTAGCTTCAAGTCATCCTTGAGGGAGAGTACCTGAAAGGGGCTGGATCTGAAGCAGAACACAGCTTTGCTCTGGTCTGTTCCTGTTCAGTGCAATGAAGTAGCCTGCATTTGAGGAGCATCCTGAGGGCAGCCTTGCCAGGCCTCTGTGGTCCCATGAAAGGAAGAGAATGGATTTTCCTATCCTGAGTTATCGTGAAGAAGTCCATCCTACTGAGAGGTGACAACGTGATAGCAGCCCTAGCTCTTGGTGCCTCCTCGGCCTCGGCATCCACTCTGGCAGCGCTTGAGGAGCCCTTCAGACCGCCACAACACTGTGGGAGCCCCTCTCTGGGCTGGCTGAGGCCAGAGCTGCCTCCCTCTGCTTGCTGGTAGGTGTGGAGGGAGAGGCTTAGGTAGGAACTGTGGCTGCGCATATGCGCTGGCGGGTCAGCGCAAGTTTCCACAGGCGCGGGTGTTGGCTCCCGCTTGGCGGGCCACGCACACGGAGCAGCCCGGCCCAGGGCAGTGAGGGGCTTAGCACCCAGGCCAGCAGCTGCAGAAAGTGCCGTCAGACAGGCACTGTGCTCCAGTTCTCACCCAGCCTCAGCTGCCTCCCCGTGGGGCAGGGCTCCGGACCTGCAGCCCGCCATGTCCCAGCTCGCGGGGCCGAGCCTCCCCAACGGGCTCTGCCCCCTGCTCCATGGCGCCGGGTTCCATCGACTGCCCAAGGGCTGATGAGAGTAGGCGTGGCTCAGGACTGGCGGGCAGCTTGGCTGGTAGCCGCCGTGCCTGATACACTGGGTGACCCCAGCTGAGCTCCTGAGTCTGGTGGAGACTTCGGGAACTTTTATGTCTAGCTAAGGGATTGTAAACGCACCAATCAGCACTCTGTGTCTAGCTCAGGGTTTGTAAATATACCAATCAGCACTCTGTCAACATGTACCAATCAGCTCTCTGTAAAATGGACCAATCAGCAGGATGTGGGTGGGGCCAGATAAGGGAATAAAAGCAGGCTGCCTGAGGCAGCCAGTGGCAAACCATTCAGGTCCCCTTCTGCCATGTGGAAGGTTTATTCTTTAACTCTTTACTGTAAATTTTGCTGCTGCTCACGCTTTGGGTCTGTGCTCTTCATGGGCTGTAAACAGTCACCGTGAAGGTCTGCAGCTTCACTCCTGAAATCAGCAAGACCACGAACCCACCAGAAAGAATGAACAACTACAAACGTGCTGTCTTTAAGAGCTGTAACACTCACCATGAAAGTCTGCAGCTTCACCCCTGACAGCGAGACCATGAACCCACCGGAAGGAAAAAGGTCCAGACACATCTGAATGTCTGAAAGAATAAACTCGGGATACACCACCTTTAAGAACTGCAACACTCACCACGAGGGTCCGCGCTTCATTCTTGAAGTCAGTCAGACCAAGAACCCACCAATTCTGGATACACTACTGCACAAGAGGAAGACCTGGGCAGCAGATAATGGACTAGCAAGAGGGGAGAAACCCTCCTTTCTATCTCAGGATCTGCACGTCAGCTGAGCTTTTAATCCCAACCCTGAATGGACCTTTACACCTCCCTCTGCCAGATAAAACCAGATGAAGGCAAAAGGGAAGTCAGGCAGGAGCTGGAGCCTAATACCGCTTAGGGTGGACTGGCCCAGGGTGAGAGAGGCAAATTATCATCTGTAAAGGACTTTCTTCCCATTTTCCCTAAATCTTAAGAAAATATCATTAAAAGTAGGATTTTTACCTTTCTTGCATTCTGGAAATTAAGGGGAAGGTTCTGTGTGTGTTTTTAGGATGATATATAAGGCATCTTCTCTTCCAAGAATGGAGGAGTGATGATGTCAGAGCTTTGCTTGTTGAAGAGCACTCAGGGCAATGTGGGGCGGTGGTGAGAAACCTGCATCAAACGAAACAAAACAAAACAAACACAACCCAAAAGCTGCTCCTGTGTCTGTACAAGACCATGGAGAGTTGCTCAAAAAGAGACTGGATTGCCAAGAAGGGTGCTGTTTCCAGCAATAAAACCAGAAGGGACTCTTGTTATTCGTACCAACAATTATTTAAATGGACGCCTAAGAGGCCATCCAGTGGCCATAGCATTTTCTGACTGACATCTAGATTGTTTCCCATTTTTCAGTGTTAGAAAAAATATCACTATGTCGTCCTTATGCATAAAACGTTTTTCTATTTTTTACAACTGCTTTATTGAGATATAATTCACGTACCATAAAATTCACCCTTTTAAAGTGACAAATCAGACATTTTTATTATATTCACAGAATTGTGCAGCCATCAGCACTATCCCATTTTAGAAGTTTTTTTGTTTGTTTTCTCCAAAAGAAACCCTTTACACAATAGTGGTCACTCCCTACATTTCCCTCCGCTGACAACCACTAATCTGCTTTCTGACTGTGAATTTATCTATCCTGGGCCATTCACATAAATGAAATCATACAATACGTGGCTTTCTATGACTTGCTTCTTTTACTTTGTGTAATGTTGTCAAGCTTCATCCATGTTATAGTAGTTTATCCTTTTTTATGGATGAATAATATTTCATTGTGTGGTTATATCACATTTTGTTTATGGATGAATAATATTTCATTATGTGGTTACACTACATTTTATTTTTGGATATTTCATTCTGTGGTTATATCACATTTTGTGGATGAATAATATTTCATTGTGTGGTTATATTTTGTGTGTGCATTCATCAGCTGATGTCACTTGTGTTTCCAGTTTTGGACTATTATGCATAATGCTGCTCTGAGCATCTGTGCGTAAGTTTTCACATGGATATACACTGCAATTCTTTGGGGGCATGTATTTGTGGGTGGAATTCCTGGGTCATACAGTAACTAGCTATCTAACATTTTGAGGAGCTACCAAACTATTTTCCAAAGTGGCTGCATCATTTTATAATCCCACCAGCAGTGAAGCTTTTTCCATTTTGAAGATTCCTTCCACCAGATGGAATTGCAGCAGTGGAATTCTAGAACCTGAGTATGCATATCTTAAAGGTTCTTGCTACATATCCAACCTGCTTTGCCAAAAGTTTGCACAGGCAATTTTTCGAAAAGCTATCCTTTGGTTTAACTAACTCACATTCACTGCCTTCCAGATTTGGCACAAATTTCGTCCAGGAAGGTCTATCCCAACTTGTCATTGACTCTGCTACCCATGCTCCACCCACATCTACCATCATCTCTACCACCCCCACACCTTGCACAGATCTTCATGTTCAAGTGGAAAATGTTTGGAATGTTCTCACTCTTCACCTATGTGTGCTTTTATTATTATTATACTTTAAGTTCTAGGATACATGTGCACAATGTGCAGGTTTGTTACATAGGTATACATACACGTGCCATGGTGGTTTGCTGTACCCATAAACCTGTCATCTACATTAGGTATTTCTCCTAATGCTATCCCTCCCCTAGCCCCTCATCCCCTGACAGGCCCCGGTGTGTGATGTTCCCCTCCCTGTGTCCATGTATTCTCATTGTTCAACTCCCACTGATGAGTGAGAACATGCGGTGTTTGGTTTTCTGTTCTTGTGATAGTTTGCTCAGAATGATGGTTTCTAGCTTCATCCATGTCCCTGCAAAGGACATGAACTCATTCTTTTTTTATGGCTGCATAGTATTCCACGGTGTATATGTGCCACATTTTCTTTATCCAGTCTATCATTGATGGGCATTTGGGTTGGTTCCAGGTCTTTGCTATTGTGAACAGTGTCACAATAAACTTATGTGTGCATGTGTCTTTACAGTAGAAAGCTATTCTACTATGGGTATATCCTGAAATCCCAATAATGAGATTGCTGGATCAAATGGTATTTCTGGTTCTAGATCCTTAAGGAATCGCCACACTGTCTTCCCCAATGGTTGAACTAATTTACACTCCTACCAACAGCGTAAAGCGATCCTATTTCTCCACATCCTCTCCAGCAGCTGTTGTTTCTTGACTTTTTAATTTACACTCAAACCAACAGTGTAAAAGCATTCCTATTTCTCCACATCCCCTCCAGCATCTGTTGTTTCCTGACTTTTAATAATTGCCATTCTAACTGGCGTGAGATGGTATCTCACTGTGGTTTTGATTTTCAAGATCCTTAAGGTCAGATACTATGTCTTTAATTTATGTGCTCTTTTGGCAGAGGCAGTAGGGAAGGGCTCTGCATACAAAAGACACGCTGTGGAGGCTTTCTGACCAGTACTTTAAAAAGTATGTACGTTGCATCAGTGTCCCTGCATTTGCATTATTAAGAAAGCTGTTTGACAGGACTGAGGTTCCTGCTTCCTAGGTGCTCTATGGAGATTGCAGAACCTTTGAAGGCAGAGAGTCAGCTGATTTTGGCTTTCATATTCCAGGGGATAATTCTTACCTGAGGGAGCTAACCTGTATCAGGCACCTACCAGGTGCTTGCCACTTTTGCTATATGCTTTATAATTTACCTCATTCAGTCTTCCATGCAATCAATATAGAATTTAGCAACTAAGCTGGGTGCAGTGGCTCACACCTGCAATCCCAGCACTTTGGGAGGCCACAGCAGTAGGACTGCTTGAACCTGGGAGTTTAAGACGAGCCTGGGGAACATAGCGAGACTCTGTCTCTGCAAAAATAAAAACAAAAACATTAGCTGGGTGTGGTGGCACATGCCTGGAAGCTGAGGTGGGAGGATCAGTTGAATCTAGGAGGTTGAGGCTGCAGTGAGCTGTGATCATGCCACTGCACTCCAGCCTGAGTGACACAGTGGGACCTTGTCTCAAAAAAAAAAAAACAAAAAACAAAAAACAAACAAACAAAAAAAAAACAAAGAAAGAAAAGAATTTAGCAACTAAGTGCCTCTACTGTTATTTTACACATAAGGATACTCAGAGGCAGAGGCGTAGCCTTGCAGAACTCAAGTGTGACCCCAAATCTGGATCTCATTTCACTATTTGGTGATGCTTACAATGTTGTTAAAATTATAGAAAAATAAAATATTTTAAATATGATAGGAGTTTCATTCTTTTATCCTTTTAAATTACCTTTCTAAAAGTTCTCTACCCTAGAAAAGGTGGTCACATTTGCATGTGATATCATCTGATTAGCTGATGTTTTTCTTTGCAATTGACATCTTGAGCGGTATCTTGAGAAGTTTGTATACTAATTTTTTCTTTATTTTAAAATGCCCGTTGTTTTATGAAAATCAGATGTACTGTGAAGGAAGATTAATAAAAACTAATTATAAGAGGGAAAAAGTCAAGTGACAATGAAGACAATCTAGCAGACATACACAAGAGAATTGGAACAACATGCAACATTCTACTAAGCCAGAGAGAAATGCTTTAGTTCATGCACTGGAGAGGAAACCATTGTATCTCAGCCTGTGTCAGCTGGGATAAGGGGATATGAAGAAGCAAACTCAAAGAGAAGGCAAAGTCAGAATGTAAAGACAAAGGGGACCTTGTTGGACCCTTGTTGGCTCCCCTAGAGGGAGCTCAAGACTTCCTCTCCAGGTCCCCAAGATCAATTAGAAAATGGAGTAGGGTCTTCCTGTCCTTGGTATCAGGTACTAGGCAATAGGAAGCTGGAACTACTACATGCTTTGACAAGCGGCCAAAACCTAAGAAATGAGAGGATAATTTACCAACTTTTTTCAATATTTCAAAAATTTTAACGAAGTGTTATATCCCCACTGCCTGCACCGTCCCCCACCTCTGCAATAGACACATACATGCACACACACACAGTCACCAAACTACCTAAAACTTTGTTTCTTTGCTTTTGACTATAATAAGAGTCACCTGGTGTGATAGCAGCAATCATGTAATACTGCTGAGAGGCTGGGCAAAGGGACTAGATGTCACTACACCCATTTCCTCTTCCCTCTGAACACCCAACCAGACTACATTACCCAGCCCCTTTGCAGTTGGGTGTGCTTGTGAGTCTGAGTTCCACCAGTGGAATGAGAATGGAAGTGATGTGTGCCACTCCCAGATCTGGCCCGTATAAACCCCTCCCAAGCCATCCCCCAGACCCTTCCCTTAAGTTGACAACCTTGAAACCAGTACTGAAGACTGTATGATCTCAAGGGGAAAAGAGCCTGGATCCCTGAGTCACTGCATGGAGGAACGCTATCTGCTGATCAGGAGCACCTGTTTAGACTTTACATGAGTGAGAAATAAATGTTTGCTGTACTAAACCAGTGATATTTGGAGAATTATCTATTATAGTAGCTAGCATTAGCCTAACTCATTCAGGTGTAATAAATGGCTGTTGATAAAGTAGTTTCTGAGTCCTAATTGGTATGCTGCATACTGATAACCAGTTATTGTCAGGTAGTGTTGGAGAATTCCTGGAGTTTAAATTCTTCATCTCACAGATGCATCGGCTGAGGGCTTCAGTGATTTGCATAAGGCCACAGAGTAAGTCACCACAAAGCTAGGACTCAGATCCAGGATTTTTGATTCTGTCATTGGCTCTAACACCCCATTTGATCTCCTTTTCTATATTATCTATGATGGCAGCATGGGCCGTTGTGACCCCAAAGTGAGTATTGAATAGCCAAGAATCTGGGACATGCTAGAAAAAAATGAGATAGAGCCTCCTCCTTCTGGCTACACTTTATCAATTACAAGGGGAGGGGAAGATAGCATATTCTTGGGGTGTTTTTTTTTTTCTGTTATGTACAAACCAGCAATTCAGGGGCTCATTTGATTGCATTTATACCTCAGGAGTGAGAGAAAGTCATTTGACAACAGTCATCTCATTGGCTTTGATCCATGTGTTTCCTAGGATCAACATCTCTTTTCCCTACTAATAAGAATCAAATAAGAAACTAATAATAAACCTTACAGGCATGAACTGAAGTGGCTATAGAATAATAATAGAACCAATAGCATCTAGTTTTTATTGAGCACTTACTGTATAGTAGGCACCAAGCTAATACTTCAAATACACTCATTCATTGATTCACAGTGACGAACTTATGAAGTGGGACCTATTATTACCCCATTTTAAGGATGACAAAGCAGAGGTTTCCAGGATGAAGTAACCTGTCTGAAGATGCACAGTGCCCAAGGGAGACCTTAGGCTTCTTTGAGACCATCAGTTATGATCTTAACACTAAACTGAACTGTCTCATGACTACATATAAATGCAAATGCAATGTTTTCTAGCACCTCAAGAGGTCATAAATTATGGCCACCAAAGGGGAGAATAGACAATTCAGACACAAGTTCTGTGTCACAGAGTCACCTTCCATGGCAGCTTATAAACTTACAGGGGAGTCACATGCGGAAATAGAAATTTACACTAAGAAACTTGTTCTATCCCATTATTAAGGTCTTCTAAATCTCTAGTTAGAAGGTAGGGTAAATTCCAACAAGCTATAGAGGAAAAATGTAAAGCACTACACATAGGGATTGGACTCAGACCCAAGTTCAAGGCCTCCCTCTGCCAAGAACAAGCTGTGACCCTTAATCTTTCTAAATCACAGTTTTTTCCATCTCCAAATAAAAAAGGAGTGAGGGAGATAATGCTTACTCATAAGGATCTTATGAGTTCAATGAAATAATAAAATAATACTGTTCAAGCACTTATTGTACAATTTACCTGGCTCTCAGATGGTGCCCAATACATGGCAAGGGTTTATTTCAAGTGTTATTAGTTTTTTTAAGAAACAACTTCCCAAGTCACCTTGGAAATTTTATGTAACTCAGACCAAACTCGGATTATGCTCACCTTAGTCTTGTTGTGTTTGTTTCGCACAAAATCCCTGGAGGCTCTAGAACTGCTCAGGCAATAAGGTAGCCACTAGTCACATGACGCTATTTACATTTAAATTGATTAAAATTAAAAAGTCAGCTCCTTGGTCACGCAAGCCACATTTCTAGTGCTCAATACCCACATGACGTTAGTGGCTGCTATATGGGACAGCACAGCTGTAGACTATTTGCATCACTGTGGAAGGTTCTGTCGGAGAACGTGGGTCTGGAGGAAGAATAGAGCCTGAAATAACGTAGGGAACATATTCACTGCAGAGGGTGGTTTGCATAAGGCTCTGCTGGAGGCAGGTTGCTGGACCAAATGAGCCACAGGGCTCTTTCTCCATCCAGGAGAATCTAATGCTCCTGGGAGAGAGACTCAATTTTTCAGAACATCTTCCTGTAGATATTTCTTGAATAATGACAGCAGGTTTCTCATGGCAAGAAGTCTAAGAAACTAAAGCTGGTGTCCCTCAAGTGCGGATTCCTCTCCAGGGCTTGGGCCCCTGAAAGGGTCCAAATGACAATTGATGTTAGGTTAAGGACACACTTAGAGGGCCCTTAGATGAATAAGATTTTCATATTTGCTGTGAAAATACTATTCAAGGAAAAGATAAAACATCAGAGACGTTGTTTGCCATAGAATTAATGGTCTGAAAGGAAAAAGGAATATGAATTTTCTTTACATCTGTTCATCTTTTGCATTTCTCCTCACCAATATGATCATATCTTTATATAAAATATGTTACATAGACATAAAATATTCATATTCAGACTTTTTTAAAATTTAGAGAATAACACCTCAATAACACTTTTTATTCTAAAAATGTTATTTTACTTCAAGAAGCACTCAAAGGCTTTTATAAACACACTTTTGTAATACAGATAGGCAGTGTTAAAGCAGAATATATTATGTGCCAAAACAGCATTTATATTATAAATTTGTTTTGTTTTTTTAAGGAAGCTAAGGAGAGAGAAACCCAGTTGGCTGCAATCGAATTAAGGAACCACAAGCTATTTTTCTTCCTTGTCTTTTTTGCAGCTCATGGTGCAATTTTATTCCCCCCATTTTTAAAGATCATTAAAATAGAGCCTTAATCTATTTTCTTGCTAAATGAAGGCACCTCATTAGTAGATACACAGGAGCATGAAACACTTCTAAGGCTTTGGACTTTCTTCAGTTTTGAATCACAGATCTTCAAAGCTCTCCTATTAGCATGCCACTGTGTGGTTCTGTGAGCCATGTGGATAACACACTCAGTATGGTTCTGGGAATGCAGACCAGAGAAGACAAGCCAAGAGGGAGGTCAAGGCTGGGATACCCGGGCCACCTAATGGCGTGGCGATGACAATGCAGATACCTCCTTGGCTGGCCAACAAAGAGTAGGCCAGCACTGACATCCTTCTTAATACATGATCTAGAATTTTACATTCAGCTCGTGTTTATAGGCTCCACCTTCTTCCTTTTGTTCAACATTAGAACTGTCTTTGCCTTTATTCTCCACGCTTCCCAAAGAAGATGAGATGCAGAAGATTCAGTCATCTTCTCCGAGTCTGGGAGGTCTGGGAGAGCAGGTTCATGCCCTTTTACCATTTTCACATCTATTTTGAATGTCAATTTCCTCCTCTCCACTGTGCCAGAGATGCTTTTCATTGTGCCTACCTGCCCATGGCCGTTCTCTGAGCAAACGGCTCCCAGTGATGTACAGAACACTGTTTCTATCCCCTCAGCCAAATATAATTAAGTGAGGTCACAATGTCATTCGAAGCTATCCAGAGGTCTAGGAGAAAAATCAAACTCCTTGGTTCCCCAGTTTCTAATTTTGTCATCCTATATAGATTATTTAAGCTTTCTAAGCCTCAGTTTCCTCATCTGAAAAGCAAGAACAATAATATTTGCCATAGGGTTGTTGTCAGCATGGAGAAAGATGGTGCATAACATAATGGAGTCCCCGGCAAAATGGTAATGGTCACTGCTGCTGTCATTGCCATCATCATTATAGTCATTATTACCAATATCAGCATCACCATTGTCATCACCATCATTGTCAGAACTCAGTTGAGTGGGAGAGGTGAGCTGAAGAGTGTGTTGAGTGAGGACTGAGGGTGCCACTTTGATCTATAAGCAATGCACCAAGTAATCAGAGGAAGTCAGTCTACAGACAAGAGATAAATAACCAGGATGGGCAGCACTGGCATTTAGTGGGCATGGACCAAGGTTGCTAAGCATCCTGCAGTGTTCAGGAGTATAGGTATACAACAAAGCAGCATCCTGAGTCTCACACAACATCCAAAGATGCTGTTGAACAATGTGTATAAAGTCTAAGCTTCCATTCTACATACATACATAATATACTGTTTACAAGGTTTTAATACATACTGAATTTTCCAGGAAGGTAGCTACTGTGTAATTTATAGAAAGACCACTGTATTGTTTGAAATTTGCTGAAAGCCAGTCACTGTGGGGGTTTCAAACATGACTATAAATTCTCTGACACTCCTCTCATCAAGAGGTGGGCTCTATATACTCACATCCTCTCTGCCTCCAGCCCCATGTGACTGCCTTGACTGGGGGTATGTCAGAATGACGCTGGTGACTTTTGAGACTAAGTCATGAAAGATGTTGCAGCTTCTGCTGGGATACTTGTCCTTAGAACTCTGCCAGTCTTGTAAGAAATCTAGGCACCCTGAGATCACCAGGCTGGAGGACCACCTACGGGGAGTCCTGTCTGCAACCCTCCAGCCAAGGAGTCAGGTGAGTGAGTGAAGCAGAGCCATCCCAGAAGTGATTCCTTCAGCTTTAATTCTTCCAGGTCCTGGCATTGGATCCATCCCCAAAGAGGGCCCAGACATCACGGGGAAGAGAAGAACTATTCTCACTGTGCTCTTTCTGAATTCCTGACCCATAGGATCCAAAAGCATCATAAAATGATGGTTTGAGGCCACTGAGGTCTAGTTTGTGACACAGCAAGAGATAACTGAAAGACCCACCACTTTGAAAAATCAGATTGCCCATACAATCTGACTTTATCAATCTATATTTGAAGTTGTCATATTCACAAAGATTCTACATATAGGTGGAAATAAATTTGTGGCTACTTCATTGTTTCTTCTTCTGTCTGAACATCTGTTTATTTCTTTCTTTTTCTTTCCAACTTTTAGGTTAAAGGGGTAAATGTGCAGTTTTGTTACATGGGCAAATTGTGTGTTGTGGGGGTTTGGTTTACAGATAATTTTGTCACCCAGGTTATCAGCATAGTACCCAACAAGTAGGTTTTCAATCCTCACACTCCTCCCACTGTCCACCCTCAAGTAGGCCCCAGTATCTATTATTCCCTTTTTTGTGTCCATGCGTACACGATGTTTAGCACTCACTTATAAGTGAGAACATGTGGTATTTGGTTTTCTGTTCCTGCATTAATTTACTTATGATAATGGCTCCAGCTCCATCCATGTAATTGCAAAAGACATAATCTCATTTTTATGGCTATGTAGCACTGCATGGTGTGTATATACCATGTTCTCTTCATCCAATCCACTGTTGATGGGCATCCAGGTCGATTCCATGTCTTTGCTATTGTGAATAGTGCTGCGATGAACATTCACATGTATGTGCCTTTACAGTAGAATGACTTACATTCCTTTGGCTATATACCCAGCAATAGGGTTGTTGGGTTGAATGGTAGTTCTATTTTAAGTTCTCTGAGAAACTTCCAAACTGCTTTCCACAGTGGCTGAACTATTTCCCATTTCTCTGCAGCCTTACCAGAATCTGTTTTTTGTTTTGTTTTTCACTTTTTAGTAATAGCCATTTGACTGGTGTGAGGTGGTATCTCATTGTGGTTTTGATTTGCATTTCTCTAATGATTAGTGATATTGAGAATTTTTTCATATGCTTGTTGGCCACATGTATGTCTTCTTTTGAGAAGTGTCTGTTCATGTCCTTTGCCCATTTTTTAATGAGATTGTTTGGGTTTTGCTTGTAAATTTGCTTACATTCCTTATAGATTCTGGATATTAGACCTTTGTCAGATGCATAGTTTGCAAATATTTTCTCCCATTCTGTAGGTTGTCTGTTTACTCTGTTTATAGGGTGGTTTTTTGTTTTGTTTTGTTTTGTTTTTGCTGTGCAGAAGCTCTTTAGAGTCTTCATCATGAAGTCTTCACCAAGGCCTATGTCTAGAATGGTATTTCCTAGGTTGTCTTCTAGGGTTTTTATAGTTTTGGTTTCACACTTAAATCCTTAATCCATCTTGAGTTAAATTTTGTATATGGTGAAATGCAGGATCCAGTTTCAATCTTCTCTGCATATGGCTAGCCAATTATTCCAGCACCACTTATTGAATAGGCATTCCTTTCCCTATTGCTTGTTATTGTCGGCTTTATCAAAGATTAGATGTTTGTAGGAATGTAGCTTTACTTCTGTTCCATTGGCCTATGTGTCTGTTTTTTTTGCACCAGGACATACTGTTTTAGTTACTATACCCTTGTAATATAGTTTGAAGTAAGGTAGTATAATGCCTCCAGCTTTGTTCTTTTTGCTTAGGCTTGCTTTGGCTATTCAGACTCATTTTTTGTTTCAAATGAATTTTAGAATTTTTTTTTCTAATTTTGTGAAAAATGTCATTGGTAGTTTGAAAAGGATAGCATTGAATCTGTAAATTGCTTTAAGCAGTATGGCCATTTTAATGATATTGATTCTATCTATTCTTGAGCATGGAATGTTTTTCCATTTGTTTGTGTCATCTCTCTCTGACTTCCTTTAGCTGTGTTTTGTAATTCTCACTGTAGGGATCTTTTGCCTCCCTGGTTAGCTGAATTCCTAGGTATTTTATGAATGGGATTATGGTCCTGATTTGACTCTCAGCTTGGATGTTGGTGGTATACAGAAATGTGGCTCATTTTTGTACATTGATTTTGTATCCTGAAACTTTGCTGAGGTCATTTATCAGATCTAGGAGCTTTTTGGCAAAGACTGGGGTTTTCTAGGTATAAAATTATATTGTCTGCAAACAGAGATAGTTTGACTTTTCCTCTTTCTATTTGGATGTATTTTATTTTTTTCTTTTGCCTGAGTGCTCTGGCTAGGACTTCCAGTACTATGTTGAATAGAGTAGTGAGAGTGGGCATCCTTGTCTTTGAACATTTATTAAACTACAGCTTACTTTCTGTTTTAGATAAATTACTTACTCTGTAAGCCTCCTTTATATTTCAGTTTGGGTAATATATTCATTTTACTTTGAAATTAAGTGTTTAAGTAGGTTAGATTATCTATGAAGTTTATTTTAAGGGAGCAAAGGGATGTTGTAAAATATTTATTATGAAAAGGAAGAGCTGAGTCCAACATGCCAAAACCACCGAGCTAGGCATTTTTTCCCTGAGACCTGGGGAGGACAATTATTTTATTAACATCTTTCTGATCATCCTGGCTGTCTGAGATTCTTGAGGCATCCCTACAGCCATCCCCCACTATGTCATTTCTTAGCTGGTACCTTCTTTCAAACTAAGGAGGCTTGACTAGGTCATCCAGTTTAGTATTAACATGTATGAGTTCTTCTTTTTCCTTGAAAGAGAAAATGGAAGCCCAAAGAGATTAAGCAAAACTGTGTTTTCTCTGGCATCTGCTGGCATCACCCAGATCCAAGAGGTGGTGTCCTGTTCCTTTTTTGTCTTCTTCTTCTTGGTATAATCATTAAAAACCAAATAACATTTCTTTTAGTTTATCTTAGTATGTTCCACTCTTCATTGTCAGCTTTGGTAGAACCTTTAAAACCCAAATAATATTTCTTTTTGGTTGCTCATGACATGTTCTACTCCTTACGCTTTGTGTTGGTTGGTCCTTCTCCCCACTGGTTCTAGGCTTTCATTTGCCCTTGACTAGACCGTGCTCCTTTGGCCTTTATGAAATCTGAGCTTGTCATATGCATCCTGGGCATTACACCAAGATAACTTTTGACTTTCACATAAAAATCAATGACAGTTGGGTATGAGACATTCCTTTTTGGCAGTTCACCCCTGGAGCATTTAAAGTTTCTCTCCATGAAAGTATGTTGTTGCAAGGTCCACCTTGCTAAAAATTAAAAAGACTGTAGATCTTATTTTAGGAAGTTAGTGCCCTCTGCCCTGACCATCGTAAACTCTAAATGGTGCATGGCTCTTCCTTCATGTTTGTTGAAGATACTTTAGGGGGTGTCTTCCTAGCCCTTGCTGATCACCTCCTTTGCCCATCAGTGTGGACTCCCAACTGCTTTGTCTGTAACAAACATGACACAGCCCCTCTGACCATAGCAGACTGGACCCAGGGTGGACAAATCAGCCAGATAGATGAGGTTTCCCTCATGTGCAAACACTCTTAATTAATCCAGAGTTTTTCCTTTTGGATCAGTTTCATCGTTGAGAGTCTTATATTATCTGAAAATTTAGTTTAAAGCAGTTTAACAGTCATTTATGCAGGATTTCTTGTCAAATTTAGCCTAATATTTGCAAAAAGAATAGAAATCTGGGAGAACTTTAAAAAGACTGACCAAAGAACATAAGGAAGAAGAAGACACACAAAGAAAATTATAATGATAGATTATGGAGTTCTATCACACCAAAAGGAGCATGGGCAGGAAATGCACATTATGGGTAAGTCAGTACAAAATGGTACCAAGGGGGTCTCTCTTAAGTGGCTTGCTGATGACAGGGTTTGTAAAGCTTGGCTTTACACAGACCCAAAATAGACAGCACATAAGTTCCTTAGGCATTGGCACTGGGATCACAGCCTGTGCCAGGAAGCAGCCTGCTATAGTTGGGTTTTTGCAAAGTTTAGGAAAATAAGCATTTTCAAAAGAACTTGATGCTAGTAACCATTTCAGGCTGCCATCTTTGTTTCTGCAAGATAACAGGTGTTCTGTGCCCCCAAGGGTGTTTCTTGCTTTGTCCTGTGCCTGTGGACCACCTCTTCCCTGGGCAATCCAGAGAGCTCCTGCACCATCCAGCAGCTGCAACCACACTGGCTCCAAAAAAGTCTGAACCCAACTCTTGAAGAGGAACCCACCTTCCATGTGTGCCTCTCCTTGGGTAAGCTCCCTCAGCCCTAGAGTACTCTTCAGAGTTCTCTTTATAGCTTTATAGTCTCCTACTACAGCTTAATAATTATTTATTTTAACTTCTCTAGTTAAAACAATGATGATGAAGATCTTGAGGATGATGACAATAATAATAACAAGGGTAGTTACAGAAGGCTTTCAGCATGGTAAATACTAAGTTTTAAAATTATCCTGAGATACCTATTCATCATGATATTTGCAGATTCAAAATACTGGCACATCATGACCGTTGTAGATTCAAAGACCAACTCTGGCAGTGAAAGAATGTCATCCTTAGATTTTGGAATAAATAGCCTTACATTCGTCCTTCTTGAGAGATCTGTGCTGAATCCCCAAATCAAAATTTTCCTCTCTATTTCACAAATTATATTTTAATTTTTGGTATGGAGACTATAACAGCTCACTGATAGTATTCCGCAGCCCAATGGGTCCTCATAGTGACCTCTGGAAGTTTCTAAAGATGTTTAGGCATAAATCCAGATCTAATGGTCCCAAAGCTAGGCTTGCACCGTAAATTACAGCCACTCCTCTGCTCCAACCACAGAACAAAAGCAGGAACATAGACTCCTTTATAAAAGGTGATATCCAAGAAAAGTGAAGCTTTAACCAGCACTTACTTATTGCCAGCATTTAAATGGTTAAGTGTCTTATAATACAGAGAGGGGAGAGTGGAAAGAGTCTCTCGATTTCTGCTTCTAATAAAATCACTAAGCCTCTGGCCCATTTCCCCCGGAGTTCCCCATGGGCATGGCCATGACCAGCTGGACGGTTAATCTCCCACAAATAATCTTATCACCCAGAGAATGGAATTGGTAACTTTTAAAGAGCTATCTGGAGCCAGAACTTCTGAGATTTTACACCTTTAAAACCCAAATTTGTCAAAGAACCCAGAGCAAATTAACCTATTTCTCTACTCAGAAGAGAAGATGAAATATTTCCATCTTCACTGACAAGGACTTCTGGCAATTTGGATGAATGATGCCAAGAGAAGAAAGCAACCGGCTTATAAACTTCCTAAGGAAACAAATTTCAAAAGAAACCCCAAACATCACGAATCACAAGCTGCTTTGTTTCCTTATTCATGACCTTCATCTACCTTCCCTTTCATCAAGTAAATGGAAATGTGTCATTCTGATTAACAGTGATTGCTTCCTTGTCATACATCAACTAAAATGAGATGTTTCACCGTCACAGATTTAAGGGGACATGGGCATATATTTAACAGGTATTTTTTTAAAAGGCATTCTTGATTATCCATATCACTTAAAAAATTCTTGTCTTCTTTCCACCCCATCCCCTTTTCTTGCAGATCTTTAAAGGTAGACAAATGATATGACATTCAGTGGTGGCTGATTATAGCCTTGTTGGTGTAGCTGTATTGTTTACAAAATTGGTGCAATGATGCTGACTCGTAACAGGATTATAATAAGCCAGAAAATAATTCTAGCTGGCAAGCTCTGCAGTGATTTTCCTATGGAAATCATACCTCAAGCTCCTCTTTTTAAGGAGTTTTAATGCAACTTATTATTTCCCTTCTTGGAGGCAACTTATCTAAGCAGAAAGAAAAAGACAAAGGAATCTACATGGATTGTGATTGCAAACATCATGATTTTAAGATATAAATTTCTAGAGGGTGAGGATAGTATAGAAACCTGCATAATGTTAACAGAAGACTCCAGGGGCAGGGACCATGCTGCTGGTTTCTTAGTGTATTCTAAACCTCTAGCACAATACTTATATTTAGAATTCAATACTTACCTTTTGAATATAGTTGTGAAGGTCAAGCATTGAGTCTAAAACATATTGAAAATCATCCACAAAGGGATGGTAACTAAAGATATGAAAGAGGAAGAGATTAAAAGGAAGTGAATTAATGAATGAATGAGTGATTACATCCTCAGGGCAAATAAACACTAAGCAAGATGACAGGGTTAGTATAACTATGACCTAGACAGTGAACCCCTTGGGTGCAGGAACCACACAACCTACCTGATTAGCCAGCATCCTGCACCAAAGTCAGCTTTCAGTAATGCTTGTGGGATGAACAAGCAGATGGATAAACGGAGGAAGCCGCTTCAACCTAAACCTTTACCTCTAGGCACAAACAGCAGATGCTGTGTCTGTAATAAATCTTTTTTCTTAAAAATCAATGTAAATTAAGGCAATTTCCGCAGCAGAAAAAAATAACCTGACAAGTATAAGTATGGTTCGGAATAAAAGCCCTGGAGGATAAATGTGGGACTATCTATGTTTGAGAGCTCCTCCCTCCATAGAAGAAGCATTTGCACTTTGTTTATGTTAAGCTAGTAAGATAGTGTTGATGGCTGCATTAATTCTAATATTCATAACCTAAGCTAGCGGTATAAAGTGCCTGGTACTGGTCTGGAGCTCTGAGTGTGCTATCACCAAATCAGATGCAGACATGGTGTGATCCACCAGGGAATGAGGGTAGACCCTGCCAATTAAGCTACCACAGGGAACCTTATCACTGGGTTTGGATGAAGTCCATTCAAAGCCTTGCACACAGGAAAAGTTCCAAAGAGCATGTAAGTCCTCTTGACACAGAGAAATAGAAGTTGTCCTAGTTTAAGACAACAAACATATCCACAGGGTAGTTGGGGATGACTCAAAGATTCTAAGTCAGGACCAGGAAGCAGAGAAGCTATTAATTGGGTTGGCAAAGTCACCAGAAGGATTTGGTTGGAAGAAGAAAATGGGTCCAATTTTGGGCATATCAATTTTGTGGTGACAGATGGACATACAGAAAGAAATGATGAGCAGAGAGTCAGAAATACATGTCTGGAGCTCCTACCGGGCAAGAGTATCATAGATATTTCCATGTTAATTGCATATGACTTCAGGTAATGCCAAGACAGGAGAACATAGAGAGAGAGCACAGAAGGCACGGCCAAAGAGGTGATCAAAGCAGCCAAAAGACACCAAAGGGACAGTTGGAAGGCAGGAGAGAGGTCAGGACACCCTGGTGGTTCAGAAGAAAAGGAAGAAAATAATTTCTAGAAGGCAATACTCAACAATGATGACTTGGGCAGAGTTTATGGGGAAGAGGACTGAAGAAATGTCGCTAAGAGATGATCAATGGCCTTCAGACAGTGGGTTTCAGTCGTGTTGGGTGATGCAAACTAGAACATATGGATTAAGAGTGAGTAGTTATTGAGGCAGAGGGTTCTAAATATTCCTTTAATGTGAATTGATGGTTTTTAAAGTAAGAGCACATATTACACATCTTAGAAGATTCAACTGAAATGTTATTGCCCTGGTAAGTTTTTGCTAATCTCCCAATCAGAAATAAATTTCCATTTCTCTATACTATCATAATACTTTGTCCATATAGCACCTATCATATTTTGCTTCATACTATAATTGCCTTATTTTAGGTGCAGCACTTCTCCAATGCCTACCCAAAAGAGTTGGTTGTTCATGAAATATTTGTAGAATGAATGAACGAAGACCTACTTGTTTACAGGTCTGCCTGTCCAATGTGGTGTGGCTCTTATATTGTATGAAACCTACTGGAGAAATGAATAAAAAGGCCCATTATATATATTTTTAAAAAGCTTATTAGTTGTAAAATATTACAGATACAGAAAACTGCATTAAATAAATGCTTAGTTTAATAAACTATTATAAGGTCAACACTTTGTAACCATGATCCAAATCAAGACAAAGAAATCTGCCAGATACCTCATAAGCCCTCTACACAATCATTCTAACCACAATTCTCTTCCCTACACCCTCAAAAGTAATCTCTGTCCTCACTTTTATGGTAATTGCTTCTGAGCTTTCCTTTATAGCTTTATCACCTGATTATACATCCCTATATTTCATTTTCCCTGTTACTTTTATATGTCTCTATTAGTTTCCAGGTTCCCCTTCTGTCTCTCCACATGTGTTTTTCATGTAATTTATTTGTTGAAGAAAACAAGTTTGTCCTATAGAGTTTCTTACTATCTGGATTTTGCTGATTGCATCTCTGTGGATCTACTGGATTGATCATGGGGTTTCATTTTTGGCAAGACAACTATAGAGATATTAATAGTACTGTATTCTTCTATCACAGCCATGTGATGTACGGTTGTGTCTTTACTTATGATAGCAGCAAATGATGTACACTGCCTAGATCTATTAATTTATCTGAGTTGCAAAATAGTAATATTCTAATTTAATCATTTTTCCTTTAGTTATTAGTTGAAATATTTCTATAAAGAGAAAATTTACTCATCTACGACTTGGTTATCAGAGATGAAACTCATATAGAAAAGACATAATAGATGATTTTTTGCCCTCATTATTTACCAGTTTTAAAAACAAGTGGTTCTTTATTATTTTCAAAAATGACAAATTATTTTCTATCCTTATACATAAATTTAAACATACTTATTGAGCTTCAGTTCACCAAAAATATTATCTTTACTGAACATAAACTGTCTGATCTCTGTCCAGTGGGAACATCATTAGTTCTTTTGTCCTTTTGACATAATCCTAATACTTTTCTAGCTTCCTTGCTAATAATGTATGTGTATGACTCAATCTCCTAGGCTCATTTTATACAAATTCTGCCCAGACCTAGAACCCTCTAAATTCCCAAGAATAGCTGTTTTCTTTTAGTGGGAAATAGTATTTCAAGATCATAATCTGGGTCCTAGAGATGTCATTGCTATTGGGTTGCATTCTCTTTCTAAGCCTTTTCAGTACACATGAGTATGAACTCACAATGTATGCGATACTTCCAATTTAAATTCAGTACCACAGGATTTTTACTTAACCTTTTCTACCTGGCATATATATTTACTTTCTTCCATGCCAGAATATTGATTCTAGAGAACACAGGGGATTCAAGAATTAGAAAATCACATAATTGCCCATGTGATTTATTTCATTATATATGAAACAGACTCAGTTAGCATTAGCTATTCTTCTACTGTAAATATATATATAGCACTTAGTATCAGGCTCTATGTTAATAACTCTCTAGTTATTTTGGCTTATCAGAATTTACTCTCAGTAAATTCCTCAGAAAAAGCTCATGGGAAAAATATTCTCCAAGTCACTGAGTTTGCCTGAGCCTTTCATGTGAATGTCAATTTAGTTGGTTATAAAATTTTTAGCTCACACATCTTTCCTTAGTTATCTTAAACATATTATTCCATTTCCTTACAGGATAAAGCAATGTTGTAGGAAAGTCTACTGAAAGTCTGATATTGTCTATTATAAGTGATTTGATCTTTTTGTCTGGATGCCTAAATTTTTGTTTGTCTTCAAAGTCTAATAGTTTTATTAACTTTCTCTCAGTGTTGGTTATTTTGGGTCAGTTTCCTTAGTTATGTGGTGTGCACTTTCAATATGTAATTTAAAAAATTGTTTTGGAAAACACTTGAAATTATAGTTTTGGGTATTTTTTTGTTCCCTCATTTTGAGTTTCTTTGGAGCCCTTATTATATGTATGTTGGCTCTTCTTTTGTCATTTTCTCTCAAATCTTTAAAAAAATTTCCATTTTTATCCTTTCTGAGTGATATAACTTCATTTATAAATCTTCCTAATTTGGACTTAATGTATTTTTTCACATCATGTGACATTTTCTATTTTTTATTTTTTATTTTTTTTGAGATGGAGTCTCACTCTGTCACCCAGGCTGGAGTACAGTGGCGTGATCTCAGCTCACTGCAAGCTCCGCCTCCCAGGTTCACGCCATTCTCCTGCCTCAGCCTCCTGAGTAGCTGGGACTACAGGCACCCACCACCACACCCGGCTAATTTTTTTTGTATTTTAGTAGAGACGGGGTTTCACCGTGTTAGCCAGGATGGTCTCGATCTCCTGACCTCGTGATCCACCCGTCTTGGCCTCCCAAAGTGCTGGGATTACAGGCGTGAGTCACCGTGCCTGGCCCATGTGACATTTTCTTAGGTTTTTTTTTTTTTTTTTTAAGCTTGTTAGAGATAGTGGGTTGTAGTTTTTATTTGAAGGAGGATGGGCCTGTATTAGTAGCATTTTCAAATTTTTTGTGAAGCTATATTACTCTTTATTCTTTTTAAAATAATAAGTTTATACCTATGTCTTAGTAAATTTTGTGTTGCTGTTACAGAATACCACAGACTGGATAATTTATCATGAAGAAAAATTTATTGGCTCACAGTTCTGAAGGCTGGGAAGTCCAATATCAAGGTGTCAGCATCTAGCAAGAGCCTTCTTGCTGCATCTTGACATGGCAGAAGAGCAAACAGAGAGGGAAAGGAGGCTGAACTTTCCTTTTTATAACAGCATAGTCCCCATTAAATCAAATCATTTCTTAAAGTTCCTATTACTTAATACTGTTATAATGGAAATTAAGTTTCAACACAAGTTTTGGAAGTGACAAATACTCAAACCGTATCAACTGTGATCTTTTCCTGTTGCTCATTTCTATGTAAAATTCGCTCTTTTAAACTTTTTTTATGTTTTGAGACAGAGTTCCACTCTTGTCACCTAGGCTGTAGTGCAATGGTGCGATCTCAGCTCAGTGAAGCCTCTGCCTCCTGGGTTCAAGGAATTCTCCAGCCTCAGCCTCCTGAGTAGCTGGGATTACAGGCTCCCACCACCACTCCCAGCTAACTTTTTGTATTTTTAGTAGAGATGGGGTTTTGCCATGTTGGCCAGGCTGTTCTCGAACCTGACAGGTGATCCAGCCACCTAAGCCCCTCAAAAGCGCTGGGATTATAGGCTTGAGCCAACACGCCCAGCCTCTTTTAAACTTTTAATTGGGATATAGTTCAGTATAGTTTTACTAACTTTTCTAACTTCAGGCTTTAGAGCACCTTCTCCTTTTGTTTTCATGTAGTTTTCAAAACATACAGCAGCTTGTTCTCTGGGGTCTCTTACCTCTAGGCACTTCTTCCACTTTTATCTTTACCTTCTCTTTCCCTTGTCTTTATACTGCTCAGTTTGGGTCCTGCTCTCAACAGTTTGATCTCAGTGAGTGACTACCCTGGAAGGAAGTTTCAAGTGTTTAAGAAACCCAGACCATTCCACTCCTTTAGATCTTACTGTTAACTCTTTTGATTCACCTACTAGTGGAGTACACAAAGCCCCTCCCAGTTTCGGCTACTTTCCATAGAGTACATGTTGGACATTTTGTGATCCTCAGGCATGTCAACTGCTTTGTTTCTCCCCTTAGCTTCCTCCTGCTAAATTATGGCTGCTATCATGTGGGCCCTTGTTGCTATTAATGGTTTGTCTCCCAAAAATCATATTTTTGTCAATTTAATTTGTTAATGACATTCATGTGTTTTGGTTTTGCTATCTCTTTGCTCTATTTTTTTTAAAAACTGAGGATATTTAAAAGTTCTCCTGCCACTGCCACAATATTCCAAGATATTTATATTTTTGTATGTTATTGATATAGTAACAAAAATTGAAATATAGTATGTTTTAGTTGGGAAAAAAGAAACATAATTAAAGACATTATTCCTGTAGAAGTTGGATGAACATTTCTTTAATGAGAAGCTTAGCCTGCCTGACCTCTCAGTTCATCTCTAGTTCTGGGATTCTATAGCACAAGCCTTGAAAGAGCCAGAACAATGTGGTATACACAGATTAGAGCCTATCAGATCTGGGTTCAAATCCATCCTCACCAATTATTATTTGCATGGCCTTCAATAAGCTTTTCTGTAGGCTTCAGTTTCTTCAGCTGAAAAACGAAGACAACAGTACCTTTAGAGAGCCAAAGAGCCACACCTATAGCAGTTTTCTTCATTTCAAGAAGTAAACTTTCACCAAAAAGAACCAATCCTTGTGCAGAAAGTTAAGGCTATTCAACTGCAACTTACATGAAATATCAAAATTCCCTCTAATACTACCAAGCTGTGGCCTCAGAATATCAGTAGACATTAGAATACCCAGTTGTTAGGATAAATGGGAATATGTAAGCACTGGTAGGACTAAGGCCTAGAGGAGAAGGCCCTTCCCACATTCCTTCTAAGTCTGTTCATCAGGAAGGAATTTGGTGATCAATGATATAATCATTTTGGTTAAATAAATCCTATAAACTATACTCTGGGGACTCTCCTGACACAGCCTAAAAAATGAATAACCTGCAATGACAATCACACAGCTCTCATTCCTTCTACATCACACTTATCTAATGAATTGGTGTCAAACACAGAAAATTATTAGAATAATTTCCTGAAGGGCTTTGTCACTTCAAATCCAAACTTTGTCAATTTCATAGCTCCCCACATGAGAAATGACTTTTTTGATAAATGCTTAATGTACACATTACTCCAAGAACACTTAAGTTAGAAACATGAGATTGCCAAAAAGCTTTATGAAAGAAATGCAGGCACATCTTTCTGCATACCTAAATGTTGCCTAGCCTAAAGCTATTTTTAAATTTTCATTTGATTTACTGAGCTTTTCCAAATTCAGCACAATTTATCACCTTACCTGTGTTTTCTATCATTCCTTCCCAATCATAAGTTCTTGAGGATAGGGGCTATGTCTTCTTCTACTCTCCATTCCTTATGCTCAGCACACGGCCTTGGGCACAATGTACTTGCAATTGTGCTCATAGACTAAATTAAGTCAACTCCCCAGCTCCACGATCCAAATCATCTTGTACCACAGTCTTCATTCTGTTGATAAATGGCCACCTCTATTCTTTGTTTTTCATGCTCATTTATATCTCATATACAATCCATCAGTAAATCTTGTTGGTTCTTGAAAATATGTCTTTAGCACCTCTTCCGCTTTCTCCCTTTTTATTGTGTTTAGATAATTCTACTATTTTCATGTCCTTCTGGGAAATGATTAGGAAAGTAAATTAAAAATCATATATTTTGCTACTTATTTTTCAAGTCCCATAAGCATTTATTGGAAGCTGTGGAGTAAGAAGGTTGAGATTGTCAATTAAGCTGAGTTTGAGGGTTATCTCAAGATTTTTAAATTCATTAATTAAAAAAATATTTATTGACTACACCATATTTCAGAAATAGTTGTGGTGCTGGGTAAAGCAGTGTATAAAACAAACACAGCCCCCACTGGCATGATCTTGCCTTGAGTTTGGAAAGAAAGACATCAAACTGATAAGCAAATTCATGTATGTGATCATGTCAGATAATGATATATACTCCATATAAAGAAGGCCAGAGTGAGGTGAGGTAAGACCAGGTCCTTGGATCATTTCTTCTTCTACTTATATTCACATCTTTGATGATCTCATCCAATCTCATGATTTTAAAAATCAATTATATATAGATGATTCCCCAAATTGAAATCCAGACTTGCATATCCATTTTCCTATTCCAATGTCTCTTCTTGCATGTCTAATAGGCATCTCAAACTTGGCATTTCTAAATCCCAATTCCTTAAGCCCACGCCAAATCTGGTCAGACCACCGTCTTCACTCTCAGTAAGTGGCCACCTCCATCGTCCCATTTGCTCTTCACACTTTTGTGTCCCACATATGATGCATCAGTAAATCCTGTTGGTTCTTAAAAATATGCCCAGGCTCCTGACGCTTCTACTGCTACTGTGCTAATCTGAGCCACCACCAGCTGTCCTCTGGGCCACCACAGGTAGCCTTGTCACTAGACCCCCTGCTTCTAATCTTCCTTGTTCTCACATACACTAGTGTCCCCACAACAGAGTCAGAATGTTCCTTTTAAAAGTAAGTCAAATCATGTAATTCTTTGGCTTCAAACCCTCTATTGGTTTCTTGAGAGTAAAAGCCAAAGTCCTTATCAGAGCCTATAAGTGACCTTTCTGACCTTTCTAACCAACTCACCTCTACTTCTCTCCCTCACTGGCTCTGTTTCAACCACACTGGCCTCTGTGCCACTCTGCAAGTGTGGCAGGTGCATTCTAGCCTTAAGACCTTTGCACTTGCTCTCCTCTGTCTTGGATACTCCTCCCCCATACATCTTATACATCTCCATGAATCCCTACTTCATCTCCTTCAGGCCTGTGTTGGAAGTAGGCCGTCCTATGTAAAACTGCAATTCTTAACCCCATGGCATGCCCCATCATATTTCTTGGTTCTAGTTTCCTATTGAGGCAGGAGGGGATGGGAGGAGGAGGGGGTCTTAGTAGCACGAGAGAGGGAGCCTGCATGGCCCAGTGAGAACAGTGAGCCAGCAACCAAGGGACTTGATGAAATCAACTCCACGTACCTGATGTTCTCAAAAGAGAAAGGATACAAGTGCTGAAAAACATAAATGATTTTCCATATCTACTTAAGAAATAATCTGCTAAAATAGCCTTTAAATAAATACAGAAAATTTACACATAAGAAAATCTTCCCAAGTAGAGGATGCTAAATACAGGTATGTATCCTGTTTGGTAAAATAAACATGTTCCTGAAAAGTGGAGTGTACATTTAATTCCTGAACAACAGATGTCATTTTGAATTCATTATAGGGATTTATTACTTAAAGAAATCCTGTAAGAATCCTAGTGTAAAGTGAATCACTGGTATCCTCTTTAACTTCATGGATAAAACTGTATTTTCATGTATTTGCATTGCTCAAATTCAAGGCATTTAGGCCTTCGAATTGGTTAGGAGGAGAGGTGGATTTTCAGAAAGCTTTTGAGGACAAAATTCATAAAATTTCCTACTGGAAGGAACAGACAAATATAATCAGCTTTGTTTCTGGAGGTGGGAGGTTAGAAATAGTAAGATGTCCTGACTTGCACTGGTGCTGGTGATTGTCAACTGGATATAAAGGAATTCTTCTGGCTACACCTACCTCCTCTCATTTCCCTGCTGGCAGCTGGGATACTGCAAAATTGATCAAGTAGGTCTCAGAGCTACTCTCACTTTCTATTCCATTCTAAGAGAATCATGATTTAGGTCTTAATTAAAAACAAATCCAACCAAAAATCTCATTTTACCTTTTTTATTTTCTGGCTTATAATCTGTAGTAAACTGACCCCCAGAAAAAAAGCTAGTCGTCTTGTTGAAAAGCTTTCTTTTGTTTTCCTTTAAAGTAAAACTTTAAAGAACATTTGTGATCACTTAACATCATTTCTCTCAAATTCTAAGGCTATGAAAAGCAGCGCCTTGAAGCAAAGGAACAGATGGTCAAAGAGAGGTTCGTCAATCACAGCTCCCCTCCCCACTCCTGAAAAGATGATGCCATCATTAATTTCCAAATAATAGTAAATCCTAGCAGGGGATGATGCCAACCATCTGCATAACCCATGCCAGGCACTGGTGCTGCTTTGGCTTTAAAAGAAGGGGGATGGCCATGGTTCTTGAAAGATTTCACCAAAACATTCACAGCAAACCTTATCAATGGAAGGAGTGAAAGTCATGGACCATTCATAAGAGGTGTTCCAGCCCTCACACACAAGAGAAAACCAGAACCACAGAGATAAACACAAATTCCTAAGAGGGCTGGGCTTGTGGCAGAGGTGTCTGTATACATGTGGGAACCAGGCTGGGGGTAAGGACAAAATTAACTGGGTGAAGGGGCTATGGCACCAAGGAGCTTGCCTGCTTATGTAAATGCACTCAGTTTAAAACAATAAAACCAAAACAAAACCAAGGGAAAAAAAAAGCTTGGGGTTAAGAACTGTAACAAGCAGTAAGCAGATAAATTTGGAAAATTTGGTGAGGGAGAAGCCCTGATTTGAAGCATTTGCTTATTTCCATGGTGTAAATACTCCCATCATGGCCAATTTTAAGCTATTAATAGTTTAACAGTTGGCCAAATCCTGGAACATTCAATAATCAGCTCTCTCAAGTCCATACAAGACATCTCCTGAGGATCACCAACCCTAGTTCTCTGCCATCAATGTATTTCCCAGTCTTATCTTCCCTATTCTTGAAATAAAAATTACAAATTAAAAAAAGATAGGCTGGGCGCAGTGGCTCACGCCTGTAATCCCAGGACTTTGGGAGGCCGAGGCGGGTGGATCACGAGGTCAGGAGATCGAGAGCATCCTGGCTAACATGGTGAAACCCCGTCTCTACTAAAAATAGAGAAACAAAATTAGCCAGGCATGGTGGTGGACACCTGTAGTCCCAGCTACTCAGGAGGCTGAAGCAGGAGAATGGCGTGAACCCAGGAGGTGGAACTTGCAGTGAGCCGAGATGGCACCACTGCACTACAGCCTGGGCGACAGAGCAAGACTACATCTCAAAATAATAATAAAAAATAAATAAAGATAGGTTTGAATTGCAGACAAATAGTTGAACACTGTGATTCAAATCCAAAGACTTCTCTGCAATTTGGGTGTATGAGTGCCTTCAGTGAGTGCACACTTAGAACAGAACACCATAAAACAGGGGTTCTCAAAGTGTTACACGGGAACTCCTGTGTGTCTCCCAAATCTTCCACCTAGGCGATAAAGACTATTTTTATAATTATTATAATAATCTGTAATTCTAAGAGATTATTTGTCTTTTTGCTCTTATTCTCCAATGAATGTACAGTGGAGTTTTCCAGAGGCTACATGACATATGAACAGTGTGATATTGCCACAGATTAATTGTAGGAGCAGATTTAAGATTCTACCTGTCTCCTATGAAGCCTCATATTAAAGAAATTTGCAGAAATACAACATAATGATATTCTTCTCAATATTTTGTTTAGTATGATATAATAATTTTTATAAGTATGCTATTTATGTTAACATACAATGGGTTTATTATTATTGTTTTAAAATAAATAAACATTTCAAAAATGCTTCAGTTTTAATTGCCCTTTGGTAAATATTGATAGATTTAACCCACATAGACCAAGACTCTTAGCGGTCCTTAGTAATTTTTAAGAGTGCAATGGGGTTAGTTCTAACCAAAAAGTTTGAGAACTTGCCTGCCCATATGCATGTCTAATTAATATATTGATTAGGGAGAAGGTTTAGACCCCACTGTCCACAATTTGCTTCACCTCCACTGTAGCGGGCATCCAACGGCAGGATGACTATATAAGTGTTGTACTAGTCCATTCTCACACTGCTAATGAAGACATACCTGAGACTGGGTAATTTATAAAGAAAAAGTGGTCTAATGGACTCACAGTTCCACATGGCTGGGGAGGCCTCACAATCATGGTGGAAGGCGAAGGAGGAGCAAAGGCACATCTTACATGGAGGCAGGCAAGAGAGCATGTGCAGGGGAACTGGCCTTTATAAAACCATCAGATCTCATGAGACTTATTCACCATCACAAGAACAGCACGGGAAAAACCCACCCCTATGATTCAATTACCTCCCACGTGTCCCTCCCATGATACGTGGGGATTATAGGAGTACAATTCAAGATGAGATTTGGGTGGGACACAACCAAATCATATCAAGTGTCTTCCTCTCTCGTCATGCTATAGAAACCAGCACCACCGCTGGCCCCAAACAGGCATGTGAATGCCTGCTGAAGGAATGAATCTGGGCAGGGACAGGATGAAGCCACATCAGAGGGAGACATAAAACCTAAGGATCAGTCATTCACAATTCCAGGCCCCACAAACAGTAGCAGCTCATCTGGAAGGGCAACTCTCAGTGGGTACCAATAAGAGGCCTGGCTGTATGCTGATGTCCAGATTGTCATCACTGGGGACACAGTGATGTAGGCTACCTTTGCATGGGTATATATAGCCAGGTGCATATTAATAACCAGTATTGAACTGCTATACAAACAATTACAATTACCAGTTATAAATACATGAACGGTTATCTGATAGTCGCCTGTCTACAAAATTGGAAGTTGGGTCCAGGTCTGTAGATAATAAATTGTTAGTAGTAAATTTATTAGGGTCACATTTGCACTACAGTTATCTACAGTACTCAATTATTTAAACTGATTTTTATGCCTTAATTTATTAATATTATAATCCTTATCTCTATAAAAGAAAATGCACATAAATTGAAAAATTATTTGTGAAGGACAGGCAGATTTTTCCAAGGTTACAACTGCCCAGAAGGCATAGGGTTTTACTTTACTTACTGAAATGGAGATGGGGTATGCTAGAAAACACACCTCCCCTGGTTCTTATATTTCCACATGGAGGGACCTCCAGGCCTCTTGGGCCAGTACGTCCCATGCCACACTGAGGAGTAGCAGGTAAGTCACCTAACTTGTGGGCGACATCAGTGTGGTTTCTGGTTCTGGTTTCTCAATGGAATGGAGCTGATGTACTAATAGAAAAATCTTGAGGTATTCCTGACAGGTTCTCTTTTTTTCCTTTGCTGTGATGGATCAGCACGAAGTAGGGATCTGGGTAACCATGGCTACTTGGCACAGCAGCCGAGATTCTAATTTTCCTTTGTTTGACCTGCCCTAAGTTCTAGAGTGGGGTAGTGGTGGGAGCATAGGGAAGCAGAGAGAATGTACGAACATTCAGTTGCATAGCAACATGTTCACCAAAACAAACACTGTGATGTCCTGCGAGGCTCCTATGTTCAATCCTCATCATGGTTCCTACCTTAAAGTAAGAACGCAGGAATGTCTATGAACCTCTTAGAATCTCAAGGGGGTTGTGGGGCATGAGAGTGGAGTCTGGTGAGCAAATGATTGAAGAAGCAGCTCATGGAGAGGTAAGACCATAGGCCATGACTCAACCCCTCAAGTTATAAACCCACCTCTACTTCCACCTATCTCTAGGAGACCCTCAGCATGTTGCCGGCTGAGACTACCCTTTATTTTACCATCAGTTAAATGCAGGAAATTATATCCATGTTGCAGCATTATTCTCAGGATGAAAAGACAATGAAAGCTCAACTTGGCAAAGTGCAGGACATTAAGAAGACATTCAGGGCACTTTGCTCTTTTCTTATACTCATTACTGTTTGTAATTACAAAGTAATTATTTTATTATCTATCTCTCCTACCCGACTGTGAACTCTATGAGAGTAGAGACTACTGGCTGTTTTTTTTTCACTCTGTCTACTCAGAGGCTACCCACCATACCTGTCACATAATAAATGCTCAGTAAATAAATGAATGAGTCAATGAGTTAATATTTAGCATTATGCAAACTACCTTGATAATTTTAAAGAGCTATTTTTATATAACCTTTACTATTGACAACCGTGTATATGTTTACACGAGAAATACTTCTAGAATTAAAATGAGAACTTGATTTCTAAACACAGATAACTGTACATTATGCCTGGTTACCATCCTTCTGCGAACCATTAGCCTTTGTCTCCTCCACCTTAGGGGATGGAGAAGTATCATTATGAATACAGGAGATAATCCTCCTTTGCTTTGGTGTTAAATCAGCCCAAACAGCATGGACACTCTTAGTCTGTGATTAGACTCAAAAAGATCAAAGCCAAAAGTAATAGGGTGCACAGCTCCAGTAAACGATATTTTTAACAAATGAGAGGGGAATGGCAGTTTCAGGGGGAATCTTTGTGAAGCATGTGCATCAGGAGAATAGAAGGTCCTGTTGCAAAAGCTTCAAAGCAAGTTCTGATACCTCCATTATCTGCCATCAGCCAGCATGGGCCCTCCTTGGCCTGTCCATTTTCAGTCATTTGTGAACCACCCCACAGCAGGTCTCGTGTGGCCCTCTAGCTCTTGATCGTCTTTGATCTTTCATAAGCTTAGTAATCTAAGTCCTAAGATGTTTTTTTCCCCTCAGATATTAGAATGTCGCTGGGCATTCCAGAATGTTCCAACTCACCAGGATTCTAAAATGGCCAGGATACGGATGAAGCGAAAGAGGCACTCACCCAGCCCCCAAATTTAAAGGGGTGCCAAAAAACTCAGTAATCAAGATAACATTTTAAAACAACATATTGTTTGATTAATGCAAAAATAGTTCACAAGGTACAAAATATCAAAACGTGAAATAAAGACAAAATAGATGAGTGAGTGAGATCATATTGTGCAAGTGTAGGGTTAAATTTTGCCTTCATTTCAATTTTTGATATTTCAATCATCACAGCAAAGCTTTGAAAAACAGGATGCTCGGGTTGGGAGGGGACAATCAGAATCACTACAGCAAAAGGGTTCAACATACTAAAGGTTAGGAAGCTGACAATAAGCAACAAAACCCTTGAGAAATACTCATTTCCTTTAACCTCCTAACATCACCACGAGCGATTTACAGTAAAAAAGGATGTAGAAATGGGCTGGGTGCGGTGGCTCACACCTGTAATCCCAGCACTTTGGGAAGCCGAGGCGGGCGGATCACCTGAGGTCAGGAGTTCGAAACCAGCCTGGCCAACATGGCGAAACCCCATCTCTACCAAAAATACAAAAATTAGCTGGGCTTGGTGGCCTGTGCCTGTAATCCCAGCTACTTGGGAGGCTGAGGCAGGAGAATCACTTGAACCCGGGAGGCAGAAGTTGTAGTGAGCCGAGACTGTGCCATTGCACTCCAGCCTGGGCAACAAGAGCGAAACTCCACCTCAAAAAAAAAAAAAAAAAAAAAGAAGAAGAAGAAGAAAAGAAAAGAAAAGAAAGAAAGAAAGGATGTAGAAATGTAAAGAATCATTTACTCTGACATTTATCACAGAGTTATTTAGAGCAAAGAAAAACCTGGAAGCAACCTGAGTGCTCGGTTACAGGGGAATGGCTGACTCAATGCAGGCATGGCCACATGATGGCATATTATGCAGCTATCAATGACTCAATTTGAAGAATGCTCAATGACATGGGAAAATGCTCATGAGTGCCTCTCAGAATAGGGAATTTGGAAAAAAAAAAAGAAAAGAAAATGCTCATGAAGTTATGCTAGGTTAAAAAGGGATGGTACTGGGTATACATAAAAGGACAATTTTAATTTTGTTTAAAATGTTATAAAAACTAAAATATTTTATTTTATTTTTTAAAAAAACTTGTTTTAACTATACTTCCTCTTGCTAAGATTAAGAGGATGATGATGTCTAATTACTATAGACTAAAACTGTTACCATTACATTCAGAGAGAAGAAGGCTACAACAAATCACCAAACAGTCCACTTTGAAAACAGGACAATTTTACCTAAGATTTTCTTTCTTCTACTGGTGTGACAAGGCCATTGCAATGAATACTGAGCAGGAAGAATGATAACTTTTCCAATTATTATTGACCAAAATTCACAACTGCGGGTGAAATATAAGTACAACTATCCTGTTTCTTTTCTGCATGCCTCTATATTTCTTTTTTTAAAAATCAGAAAAGAAAAAAACAAAAAGTTGGCTGACTTTGTGGACTACAACACAGATTGAAGAAAATATTAAAACATTGTATTTTCTAAATTTTCTCTTACATAGTTACATTACTGAAAAATTAAAAATGGAAATGGGAAATTTGATTCTGTAAGCACTCCCTTGATAACTCATTACTTTCAGGTAGGAATATACCTTGCCCATGCAGTAATGTTTACCTATCTCTGGGTGTCTTTTTTTTTTTGAGACGGAGTCTTGCTCTGTCACCTGGCTGGAGTGCAGTGGCGCAATCTTGGCTCACTGCAACCTCCACCCTCCTGGGTTCAATCGATTCTCCTGCCTCACCCTCCCAAGTAGCTAGGATTAGAGGCATGTGCCACCATGCCCAGCTAATTTTTTTTTTTTTTTTTTTTTGTATTTTTAGTAGAGATGGGGTTTCACTGTGTTGGCCAGGATGGTCTCGATCTCCTGACCTCGTGATCCACCCATGTCGGCCTCCCAAAGTGCTGGGATTACAGGCATGAGCCATTGGTGACATTTTAATCAGATGTATGTGTTCACCAATAGGATAATGTGTTTTCACAATGCTGGCTAAACAGAAAATCCTTTTTTCACTGTCACAGTGTATCAATTATATTAAAAAATCTTTACAATAAATTAAATAGGAAATTTCTAACACGATGCTGGCTAGGGCATGGAACAATGGGAACTGCTGTTCCTGACAATAAGGAACATTTTTATCTCCTCTTGACAAGTTCCTCTTCCCCCAGAGGTTGACCCAACTCCTGAATCTTCCTTCAAACTCTACTTTCTCATTCCTGATACTCAGGGACTTTGTTCCCTGTGCCAGAGACTAGGTGACCTGACTACCAAACCCATTTCCTCGCTCTCCTGAGAACACAAATGAATTACATTCTCTAGCCTTCTTTGCACTTATTACAGTCATGAGACTTAAAGTACCAGCCAATTACATGTAGGTGTAAGTGATGGCTGCTCAGTCATGGCCCTTATTAATCTACCACATGCAACTTTCAGCCTCTTCCCCATCTGCCTGCTGAATGAAGAATCGGAGACAGAAGAAGCCTGAGTCCCTGAGTGACCAACTGCATGGAAGGCCATGCGATGTCTTGGACTTCCAGGAAATTGGGAACACCTTCTTAGAACTTCATATTGGCAAGAAATCAGATTGTATTAGTTAAGTTGCTGAGATTTCAGTTATCTGTGACAGCAGTTAGCATTCCCTAGTATACACTTCCCTCTTCTCCATTCTTTGCAAGTCTTAAGAGGTTAACAGAACTGAATTCCAATATTATCTTTTCTAATTAGGTGTCAACTATCACATGAATTATGCCAGCTGAAATATGCCATAACTTTGCAACTCTACATGCCTGGGCAGAAATTAGTCCATGCCTTGTTAATTCTGTAATTATGGAATTCCATAGATATAAATAAAAGTTTTTTTATCCCAGAAGTTGTACCATTCTTTACATTTGTCACCTTTTAATAATTCTAAGGCCACATGACTAAATATTTTTTTTTCATTTACAAAAATAGGATAGCCAGAGAAAAGGGAAGATTAAATAAAATGTAAAACAAATTTCTGTTTCTCCTTGTGGAACAAGAAATAAAGATCAAATTATTTTGCCTGATTTTTAATCTGTCATAACTTAATGTCAGTTTTATTTACTCTTTTAAAGTAAAGACATTAGCAGTTTAAGCGCCATATAACTGGACCTTTCTCCTTTGAAGAAAAGGTTGTCTGCACTACCTTTTCTCTGCTCCATGATTTCTTTTTCAGAGGTTAGAATTAACAAATGAATCCTGGCATGTCCTATACAAGGTATGGCTCAGAAACATTCTGTGTGTTTGTGAGGAGAAAGAATAATCATGAAGAAGTCATTTCTGGTGATTATTTGGAAAATAATGAGAAAACCGGAGTGAAATGGAAAAGAAACCTCAAGTTTCAGAAAGCATGCAAATATCTCAAAAGGAAGATTTTCAAAGAATGGTTCAACCAGTCTTACCTGCACTATCCTACTTCCAATCTCTCTTCCTTCTTCAAAAGCAATAACCCATAAAATAAATGGGCAAAGCTTCTTTCTTTGGTTTTCTATTAAAAGTTTAATTTGCAACACACCCAAATGTGATTTCTATTCCACTCTCTGGAGAAAACTGATGAATCCTCTGTTGTGGAGGCAGTGCAGGTTGGTGGCTAAGGAGAGGCCATTCATTTCCCACAGTGACAAGAGGCCGACCACAATGGCAGCTGCAACCACGTTTGCTCCTGTTGCTATGAACATTTGGGACACTAAAATAAATGGATTGTACCGAAAGATTCTTTCACTCTCCCCACCACATCATCTTAATGGGGAATTCATACCACTTCGAGCTGCCTTTACTGCTGAAATGAAATGATGGTTTCTAAAATTACTTTAGCGCATACTGAGTTGTACCTACGTTTATTGGGTTATGGGATAACATTTGTTTTTAGTGAATGCCACCTTTTCAGAAGGCCCTGGACTCTCAAGTCAATGATTACTTTGTCAAATCGAGGGATGTGAATCTCTGTTTCAGCCTGAAATCCCTATCTCTTTCCTCGGACTGAAATACCATCATTTCTTAAACTTTCAAACATATTCTTATATCTAAAACCAAGACTGAAGCATATGACACATTCCAGAAGTGAGTAATTAATACACGTATTTTAAAAAAAAGGATTAAGGAATGAAGACGAGCAACTGTTGGGTAATGTAGTGTAGGCTTCAGTCCTAAGTACACACTCACGGGAGAAGAAAAGAGCCTACAGCCTATGACTTAGTTTCATGACTGTGCCCTGAAACCATTCTCTATTATCCACTTCTAATGAAGTATTTATTGATCCCCTACTGTATGCAGACACTGGATATTCCCTCTTGCACTCCACTCTTCCAAAATCTATTTGATGCATTATATAGAATCCATTTTTCACTGTCTATCTCATTTTGGGGATACAGTCCATAATCAATTAAAATACCTCATGATAGGCTTCTTACTATTTATTTTATTACTTAGTATAATGCAACATGTTTTTATCATAATAATTCCTTATATTTGCAAAGAACCTAATTTTATAAAACACGTTCCTATCTATGATCATGATTTTTTTTTTCTGAGACGGAGTTTTGCTCTTGTCACCCAGCCTGAAGTGCAGTGGCACGATCTCAGCTCACTGTAAGCTCCGCCTCCTGGGTTCAAGCAATTCTCATGCCTCACCCTCCTGAGTAGCTGGGATTACAGGCACCCACCACCATGCCCAACTAATTTTTTATATGTTTAGTAGAGACAGGATTTTGGCATGTTGGCCGGGCTGGTCTTGAACTCCTGATCTCAGGTGATCTGCCTGCCTCGGCCTCCCTGATCATGATTTATATCTTCCCAAAGCTATTGCTTCAACAGGGGAAATGTGAAAATACCTAGCATAGTGACTTACCTGTAACACATGCCCTTTGGAATACTAGCTGCCTCTTTTCTGATACTCTTGAGGCCACTAGCTAAAATAATAATGTTCCCATTGTGTAGACCCAAACACTCTCCACAGAAGTTAAGGGACATTTCAGAAACACACCTAGCAAGTGAGTAGTTCCACTGGATCCAGAACTTGTTCTCCCCACACCATGCCTGCTCTCTTCCCTGCACTGGTCCCCAGCACCTGGGGTATCCCAGAGCCCTCCTGCAACACAGGAGAAGCTCCCATCTGAACAAGCCTGCTTACCTGTGATTCCCACACCAGGCAAGACCAGGTTGGTAATGCTGTCTCAGCTACTCACACATTTAGAATGCCTTCCCTAAAAACTTCAGAAGAGGAACTGACGAAAACTAATGGCTGTTCCTAAGCAGCCTGAACTGTCGCAGAAAGCGCGTGTGTCTCCTGCAGTTCTGCCCCAGCCAAGGAGGAGCCAGGGACATAGAGAGCAGCTTGAATGCAGGAGCTCCTGAATCAGCCTTGGTTCTAATCCTGCCTCCAGGACTCACCAGGTGTGACTGTCTTGGGTTGAATCCTGACCCCCCTCTTGCTCTAGTTTCCAACTGAAACATGGGAATGATGTTGATACTTACCTCACTGGGTTAAGAGGATTTGATAAATTAAAGTGATTACACAGAATCTGGCATTTAAGAAGCACTCCATGTTTGTGAAAATAAAATAAGTAAAGAAAATAAGAAATGAGGCTGGGCACGGTGGCTCACACCTGTAATCCCAGCACTCTGGGAGGCCAAGGCAGGTGGATCACCTGAGGACGGGAGTTTGAGACCGGCCTGACCAACATGGAGAAACCCCGTCTCTACTAAAAATACAAAATTAGCCAGGCGTGGTGGCACGTGCCTGTAATCCCAGCTACTTGGGAGGCTGAGGCAGGAGAATCACTTGAACCTGGGAGGCGGAGGTTGCAGTGAGCCGAGATCGTGCCATTGCACTCCAGCCTGGGCAACAAGAGCAAAACTTCGCCTCAAGAAAAGAAAAAAAGAAACGAACAATGTACCAAGGCAGGGGATCTCACTTGGCTTTCTTAGATTGAGTGAGTTGGAGCCCAAAGGAATTAATGATGAGATGCACTGATGCTGGGGCTTTGTCTACAGAGTCCACACACAAAGGTCCCTTTCAGGAGCAGGTCAGGCTGGCTGAGGTGGGAATGAAAGTAGGGGTACGGAGTTTGACCTGGGGAGCAGCTGCCAGGCTCTGCCAGGCTCTACCAGCTGCTCTGGGGCAGCCAGGTATGTCAGTGCCAGTCAGGTATGTCACTGGAGACACAGGGACTGTCCAACGCCCTGGAATTAGAGCGCTGGGTGCATTAACAGCTCACTGCAGATTTGCAACTACTAATATCAACTGATAAATACCTCATCTGCTTTCTTGTGAGAGAGAGAGAAACTTTGAGATGGAGTTGGAGAGAGGTAAAGGAAAAGAAGAAAGGGAAAGAGGGAAAGACCAGAAAAAAAAGAAAATGAACATGAAAACTAAAGAAAAAAAGAATGAACATGAAAACTGGTTCAAAAGAAATGTCTGTCACAGGCAGTGAGAGCTAAGAACCATTATCAGTGGAGATGCAAAACCAGATCTCTGAAGGCCATCTTTGCTCATCATTCATTATCTAACCCAACAGGCACGCCACTCCCTAAGATAAATTGGGCCAAGAGAGGCCATGCGCCAATCAAAGGAAAGAAGCACAGGTGCGTTGGGAACTCTCGAGGAAAGTTTGTGTTTGAGTAACAAATACTAATGAGGCTGTCAGGAGCTCTACAGTCTCTGTGGAGCCAGCCAGCTGGGTGCTTTAGCTTTCTTAAAAGTCTCATTAAGTTTAAAAAAAAAAAAAAGCAACCAAGACCCTTGGTGGGTGTTCACTTCCAGCACAGGTGTGGCGGAGAGGATTAGAATATGAATCAGTTATCTCAATAGGCTGTGCGTTAAGTATTTCACTTAGAAAAATAAATTCAGTAAAAACAATATACTGAATACAGGACAAGATATATGCATACAAAATGTATATAGACACACTTGTATCACAAAGCGCTCCGCCTCCCGGGTTCCCGCCATTCTCCTGCCTCAGCCTCCCGAGTAGCTGGGACTACAGGCGCCGCCACCACGCCAGGCTAGGTTTTTTTTTTTTGTATTTTTTAGTAGAGATGGGGTTTCACCATGTTAGCCAGGATGGTCTTAATCTCCTGACCTCGTGATCCGCCCGTCTCGGCCTCCCAAAGTGCTGGGATTACAGGCTTGAGCCACCGCGCCCCGCCCCATATTACACATTTTAACAGCAGGCTTTCTGCATTTGCTTATATGTTACCAACATATTACAAATAACACATGCATATGCAGAGACAAATCGGACTCAATCCAAATTTGCTGCCCTTTTAGGAGACTAGGGGTAGTTCCATAGAATAATAAGTGTTAGCAAGTAAGACATGTATTTCTTCTAACTTGTTTAAAAAATTTTTTTTCCATACGGGGAAGTGTTTTCCCCTACTAGTTGTGAAAATAACACATACTCACTATAGAAATTCGAAAAAAAAAAGAAACGACGAAACAAAAACTATTATCTCACTGTTCAGAGATCACTTCTATTAATATTTTTGTGTACTTTCTTCTAAGTTTTTTTTAAATTTACCAATTTATTATGGACATGTTTTCATGTCAATAATCATAGATCTACCTAATTGTGTTTAATGGTTCTAGTGTATTTTACCCTAGGGATGAGCTCAAATTCATTTACCCAGTCAAGTATTATTGGATTTTTATTTGGTTTCCAATTTTTCACTGTTGTGAGCAAGAGATAATGTTTAAAACACAACAAAAACAAGACTACATAGGATATGCATGCATCAAAGAAAAGCTAAACAGCAGATAAACATTAACCACTTTTATCTGTGATACAAATGAAATGAAGCAGTCATTTGATAGCGTCAAAACTGTAGTTTCCTTAAATTTCAGTAGCTCTCTTTCTAATAGCAAGGCCAAGCAGAAGGAAGATGTCAGGTAGAAAACAGTTTGCAGAATTTATAATCTGTCCTATCACCAAGCCCAAGATCCCTGTGGGTCTCAGCTAACTCCTTAACTGTGATTAGAGCAAGCCAGAGGTGCAGAAGCGGAGGGAAAAAATGCTAAGGATATCATTAGAAGCCTTAATTTCTGAATATGTCTTTGCTGCAAGGTCTCTTGGTAACCTTTTCTAGCAACTTCCAGTGAGGAAGTCTTTTCCTGATATGCTGGTAAAATGTCTCTTGCTGCAATTATTGTCAATTTCTCTTACTTCATCCCCAGAGCCCTTCTTTCAACAACTGCGTGGCAAGTGCCTGCTTCAGGCAGGTGAACAAGACAGACCTGGGCCCCGCACTCAAGGAGGCTGCAACCCAGCAGAGGAGTCATCCACTAATTCCACATAGTCCTTGAGCCTGTGATCAGTTTTGGGGGTAGAGAGTGAGTAAGATAGAAAATTGGTGGTGGAGGCTACATGAAACAGTGTGGTTAGGAAGGGCCCTGGGAGAGGTGACATTTAAACTGAGACCTGAGGAATGATGGAAGCCATCTGTGCACAGTGAGGACAGAGAGCTGTCTACTCACGGAAACTTATGTTCAAAGGCGGGAGGGAGATCAGAGAGTCCCACCTGCCTGAATGAAGGTCCGTGTGGCTGGGCAGAAAAGGGCGGTGAGGGTGGGAGAGTAGCAGTCCTGAGCAAACTGGATGCTTGGTCACTCTTTTAGCAGGCTATTAGCATAGGAGCTTAGAAGTCATGGAGGAGAGTGTGGATTTATTTTGAATGCAACAGGGAACACTGTATTTAAGCAGGGACTTGAAATGTCAGTAAGGAGTACCACAAATTGCCCAAGTCAAAATACAGGAATCATTTTTGATGTATTTCTTATTCTTACTCCCACATCATCGACCTGTCAAATCTGCCTCCAAACTGTCTCTCAAACCCATCCACTCCTCCATTCTTTATCATTAATGGTTAGTGCAAAGCCCTAACATGTATTGATTAAAGCCTGGGCTCTGAAGCCAGAAGACCCAGGTTCAAAGCTTAGCTCTGTCACCTACCTACTGGGTAACCTCCAGTAACTTACTTAACTTCTCTGGGCATCCCTTTTCTCATCTGTCAGATGGAGATTATAGACAACCCTACCTTAGAGGATCGTAATGAATATGCAATAAACATATGTACAGTGTTTATACTAGTGTTGGACACTTAAGCTCTCAATAAATACTTTCATATTAATAGTTATAAACATTCACCTCTTGATGGTACTAATCTGATAGCTTCTTACCTGCTCTCCTTGCTTTTGCAATTGCCCCAACCATCAATTTATTATTATTATTATTATATTATTATTATTATTTTTGGAGATAGAGTCTTGCTCTGTCACCCAGGCTGGAGTGCAGTGGCACAATCTTGGCTCACTACAATCTCTGCCTCCCCAGTTCAAGTGATTCTTGTGCTTTGGCCTCCTGAGTGGCTGAGATTACAGGCATGTGCCACGATGCCTGCCTAATTTTTGTATGTGTAGTAGAGATGCGGTTTTGCCATGTTGGCCAGGCTGGTCTTGAACTCCTGGCTTCAAGTGCTTCTCCCGCCTCAGCCTCCCAAAGTGCTGGGATTACAGGTGTGAGCCACTATGCCCAGCTCCATCAAGTCTTTTTGCCATCGTTTACTCTCCCTCAGTACCCAAAAACATCTGTAAAAAGTCAGATTTTTATCACCATCCTTCTCCCTTCTTAGGATCCTCCAGTGGCTTCTATTGCTCTTGGAATAAAATTCTTTTCTTGGTCTCAAAGACCCTTTGTGACCTAACTCAAACCAGCCTGTCTCTGGCAGCTTTTCCATTTTTGTCTTTCTACTTGATAACTCAAAATGCCACTATGATATTTCAATGTGTAAGTTTTTACTATGACTACAACAACTACTACTACTACTGTGGCTGTCGCTATGATTTTTCAACCCTGGGTGCAACCTGGTGGTCCTGTTCAATCTGAGGACACGTGTCTGTGCTCAGCTCTACAAAGACTCCAGCCGTTACGACCGCAAATGTTACCCTCTGCATTCTCCCTATTTTTCTCCTGGTTCTCCCGGCTCCTCAACTCCACATATCAACTTGTTTTTCAGAATGCTCATGTTTATTCCCGTATGCTTTTTCTGGGGGAATCTCTCAGCCTGACCTTCCTGCTCACTCTTCTTATTTGTTTATTCTTCTAGTCTACTTAGAATGGTGGTTTTTCTTTCTTTTTTTTTTTTGAGATGGAGTCTTGCTCTGTCGCACAGGCTGAAGTACAGTGGTGTGATCTTGGCCCACTGCAACCTCTGCCTCCTGGGTTTAAACAATTCTCCTCTCTCAGCCTCCCAAGTAGCTGGGATTACAGGCATGCGCCACCACACCTGGCTAGTTTTTGTATTTTTGGTAGAGACAGGGTTTCGCCACGTTGGCCAGGCTGGTCTAGAACTCTTGACCTCAGGTGGTCCACGTGCCTAGGCCTCCCAAAGTGCTGAGATCACAGGCATGTACCACATGCCCAGCCTGTTTTTGTTTTTGTTTTGTTTTGTTTTTGTTTTTGTTTTAACATTTACCTTTTTTCATTTACAACATCTCTAATCAGTTCTTTCTCAAATTCCTTCCACTTTGATAACCTGTGCAAGAGCATTATGGCAGGTACTGTCCCACTGTCCTGCATCAACAATATTTCCCTCATTCTCAACAACACAGGATATGCTCTGTTTAAAAACAAAACAAAAAAAATCCCTATTTCTCTTAACTCTATATTCTTCTCTAACTACCAGATGGACCCATGATCTGCCCCTTGGTAAAACCCCACTAAGAAGTCATCTCTACACCCCTCCCCATTCTTTCCTGAACTCATTCCAGCTGGGCTCATGCCCCCAGAATCCACCTAATTTTCCCTTATCACAGGCACCAATGTCCTCCACATCGCTGCCTCCAGTGATCAATGGACATACTCATTCCGGCCCATCTATCAGCAGAATTGCTCACATAGCATCATTTTCAGCTTTTTAATATGCTTTCTTCAGCTTGCTATGGTGGCAGCACTCTCTCTGAAGCCTCCTTCACCTTCACCGGCTGCTCCGCCTCAGTCTTTGTGCTGGTTCCTCCTCGCCTTCCCAGCCTTTGGAAACTACTCTTTCCCAGGCCTCAGTCCTGGGACTTCTCCTCTCCTCATTTACACTAACTCCCTAGATGAACTTGCCCCATCAAATAAGTTTGTATTTCCAGTCTGATTCTTTCCCTGAACCCCAGGCTTCTCACTAAATATCTCTACTTGGAGGTCCTCCAGCATCTTAAACATATGTCCCAACCCAAACTCTTGATTCTGCCTTCAATCACCTCCCCTTGATGTTCTCACTCTCCTTCTCTTCCCTCCAGCCTTCTTGATTCTTCTAGATGCTCAAGCCACAATGCTCAGAGTTGCCCTTGACTCCTCTCTTTCTCTCTCACTTCCCATCCTATATATCAACAAAATCTCTTGGCATCACCTAAAAGGAATTCCAGAAGTTGTCCACTTCTCACCACCTTGGAGAGGTAATGGTCCAAGTAACGTTATTTCATATCTGGGTTACTGTCTCCTAATAGGTCACCTAGTTTCCATTCCTTCAGCCCTATAGTCCAGGTTACTTTTTTGGAATGCTTGATCAAGTTATATCATTCCTTTGTTTGAAATCCCCCATAGGCTTCCCCTCTTGTTCAGCATAAAAGCCAGACCCCTTCAAAGCCATAAATGGCTTACCTTGCCCTGTCCTCTACTCTGATTTATTCTCTGGAACTCTCACCCTTGCTCACCCTCTTCCAACCACTGTTGTCTCCTGATTGTTCCTCGAAGAGTTGAGACATCCTCCTGACTCACGGCCTTGACACCTGCTGTTCCTTGTCTCTGAAATGGTCTCTCCCTTGACATCCACTTGGTTTATCCACTCTCTTAGTTTTTTAAGGCCTTTTTGGACCACCCTACGTATACTGGACGTCCCTACCCCAATTCCTACACCTCTTAAACCTCTGACCCTACCTTATTTCCTTCTACAATACATCACCTGACATGTAAATTTATTTGTTTCACCAGTTATATTTTTATCTCTCCCACCTAGGCTTTAAGCTCTGGGAAGACTGGGACTTTGCCTCACTTACTTTCGATTTCCTAATGCTTTAACTATGCCTAGCATACAGCAGGAACTCAATCCGTAGGGGTGGAATTAACAAATGAATGAGTGAAGGGCCTGTGTTCTGATTTTTCAGATGCAACATTTTCTTATTTCTCTGAGGATATTAATTATACTTATTTAAAAATCCTGTTCCAATGTATCTGCTAACTATTTTCTCAGATGTAAGTTTTCCAGTTTATTGAGTCTGTAATTTTGTCATTTCTGCCTCATTTTGTCAGTAGTTTCCAAATGTTTAGTAATTTTGCGTGTGTGTATGAGAGAGTCGTTTTTGTAACTGGAATCCCTGATGGATGATTTTCTGGGTTTGTCAGGTGGCCCACTCTGGACAAGCTCACATGCCCCTCTACCATCTTCTCTCTGGGCTTCTGGGACTGAATCCTAATAAACACTTGGACATAGAGAAAAAGCTATCAGCAACGCAGAATGAAGAGGAGGTATGGGAGGTCCCAGAAGACAAAGAAGGGAGGGTGGAGGGACAAGTGACAAAATACTGCCAATTCCTGGGCTCTGGAAGAGTAAGCCTGTCCATATTGTTGAAGAAGGAACAGCCTTATCAGTGAATTAGAAACATTCCATTAATGAAGGGAAAATTTCAGATGTGCTTATAGAATAAAAATATGTATATTTTCTTCCATAATAAGCTGTTGTATCTATAGAAAATTTCTATGAGAATATATTGGTCTTTCCTCAAAGGGTTTCCTCAAAGGGCTGAAAAATGCTTTTCAGCCAACTATGCAAGCAGCTTAATTGTGCCCTCTTTTTTGTTGTTGTTGAGACCGAGTCTTGCTCTGTCGCCCAGGCTCGAGTGCAGTGGCGCGATCTCCGCTCACTGCAAGCTCCGCCGCCTCCCGGGTTCACATCATTCTCCTGCTTCAGCCTCCCTAGAAGCTGGGACTACAGGGGCCCACCACCACGCTCGGCTAATTTTTTTGTATTTTTAGTAGAGACGTGGTTTCACCGTGTTCGCCAGGATGGTCTCGATCTCCTGACCTCGTGATCCGCCCGCCTCGGCCTCCCAAAGTGCTGGGATTACAGGCGTGAGCCACTGCGCCCGGCCAATTGTGCCCTCTTGAAAATAAGAACTACACTTGAATATTCCAACCAAATCTGGAGAGGGGTTGGCACAAGATAAACAAGGTTGTCCCACAGGTAGACTAAGTAGGCAGTCACGTAACAGGTTGAGGCTCCTCAATCTCAAATCTCTATCCTTGCCAGACTCCCAAATTACACAAACTACTCCAGATTCACTCCTCTAGAAAGTGGTGGCCCGTGTCCCCCTCCCCTCCCTTCAGCTGCTCTGATTTCAGCTGGCTACGTTCCCTCAAAGGCCCATGCCCTCCTATCCCAAAATACTGTCATGCTGCTCCACAGAACTAAAAAGAAAGGGCAGCTGCCCTGTCTGGCACTCAGTAAAGCCTTCAAGAAAAACACTGCACTTTCCCAGAGCCTTTCCTCCTTCCAAATGCAAATAGATACTTTACAGACTGCCTCCCCCAAGGACTGGTGGGAGAGGATGGGTCTGGGGACACAGACAATGATGTGGAAAGGGCAAGTCTGACTGATGGGGGCACATCAAGGAAACTGGACCAGGGAGACAGAAGCCTCATGCAAAAGAGGAGGTAACAGTCCGGGGAACTGGAAAAGTCCTGGGAGATGAATTTAATACACTCCACAATCCTTCCAAAGGCAGAAGATGGTGTACAGAAGATGGCAACCAGGTTTGCCACATTGAGCCAAATTCTGGATCCCGGGAGAGACTGAACTTGTCCCCTGGGGTAGCAGCGTGACTCTGTCCACAAGCTACAGTTGCTGGTAAGCCTTGCTCAATCTCCATTCCACTTGCTTGTTTGCCTCCATGTGTCCCCTGAAGTATTAAGGTTTGGTTGAAACTGATTAAGAAGCCCTAACGATCATCTGAAATGTCAAGTGCTCCTCCATTCTAATAATATGCATCTGGAATACTTCCCAGATGAGAGAAGACATGTTTCCCTTTGATTCAGAGTTGGAAGGATGACAGAGTGGAGGCCATAATGATGATGAAAAGAAAGCCATAAGCCAGGTGACAACTTCCCGTCACCCAGGGAAGCCAGTAATAGGGAATCAACAAATTATGTGTGATGTTGGCATAGGCAGCATAAACAACAGTGATACCACCTACAACAAATGCTGTTAAAACACAGCCACCTGCTATGCCAAGCCTGGGCTCCTAGAGGACCCTTGGCTTATCTTTGATAAAACACAAACCTCTAGGTACAGCATTCAAGGCTGTTACTCTGTGGAGATTAAGGAAACACACAGGTTGGCCTCAAAGTGCAACCATTTTTATTCCATTAAACAAAGAAAAAAAGAAATATACTACTATTGAATGGCATTATACCTGGTATAAAAACACCTTAGTCTTTCTTAGTTTGTGATCTTCTCATCAGGAGAGGTGTATTAGATTCCTGTGGCTGACACAAGTAAGTACCACAGACTGGGTGGCTGATACAACAGCAGTTTACAGTCTTACAGTTCTGGAGGCTGGATGTTCAAAATCAAGAAGGTAGCAGGGTAGGTTCCTTTTAAAGGCTGTAAGGGATCCTCTGTTCCAGGCCATTCTCCCAGCTTCTGGTAGCCCCATGCATGTCTTGGCTTACAGACGCATCACTCCAATCCCTCATCTTCATATTTCCAAGACGTGTCTTCACATTGTCTCACCTCTGTCCATAATTGTCTCTGTCTCCAAATTTCCCCTTTTTATAAAGACACCTGTGTATTAGTCTGTTTTCATACTGCTATAAAGAACTGCCCAAGCCTGGGTAATTTATAGAAGAAAGAGGTTAATTGACTCACAGTTCAGCATGACTGGGGAGCCTCAGGAAACTTACAATAATGGTGGAAGGCAAAGGGGAAGCAAGGCACCTTCTTCACAAGGCAGCAGGAAGGAGAAGTACAGGGGGACAAACTCCTTATAAAACCATCAGATCTTTTGAGAACTCACTCACTATCGTGAAAACAGCATGGGGGGACTGCCCCCATGATCCAGTCACCTTCATCTGGTCTCTCTTTCGACACATGGGGATTAGGGGGATTTGGGTGGGGACACAAAGCCTAACCATATCACATCAGTCATAATGGATTAGCACCCACTCTAATGGTCTTAACATGATTACCTCTGTAAAGACCCAATGTCCAACTAATGTCACATTCTTAGGTTCTAGGAGTTAGGACTTCAACATAGCTATTCTTGAAGATGCCATTCAACTTATAACAAAGGAATTTTTCTTTTTGATGCAGCTGGGAAATGCAGTGTAGGGCATCCATTTCCAAATTGTGTTCTGCATAACTGTGTTTTGTAGGGGTATTTCAAAGGTTCTGAAAATACTGATTCAAATTTGATTTGAAAATATATTTAAAAGTCATTACATACACTCAACTGTGGTACATGAACACCAGTGTACAGCTTGTGCTTCCAGAACAAGTTTGTTCTTCTAGACCAGGAATAAAACTCTTTATGCCACCTCCATGTATATATTCAAGTTTCTTCTTAGTAGGTTATGGTTTTAAATGATTGTAGCTTTATACAGGTCTTTGAATTCAAGCTCTGTGCTTGACTGCACAAGTGTGCTTGACTGCACAAGTATAGAAATGAGTGGGTCCCTGGAGCTTAATTTCAAGTGACCAGACACCTCTGCTCGGGAACAGCTCCCACCCTGTCCTATGGCTAACCAAGTATGGAATATCAATGGGACAGTATTGTAAACAAAGGATGACATTTCCTATAAGTTTTGGGTACCCTATCACTCAAACTTCCTCAGGTTGCAAGTGACAGAAGCCCAACTCAATCTAGTTTAAGTGAAAAGGGGATTTTCTTGCCTACCCCACAGAGTGTTTCTTTTTCCCTTTGTTCCCCACTGTATTAATTTCCCTGTGTAGTTTCCTCTATGTCTGTGTTTGGGGTACCATGAATTGGCTCAGGCCATGCACATTCCAACACTCTCTAGCCTGCCTCCCTGAACTACAGAAAATGGAAAGCTAAAAATTCCCTTCAGTTACCTTTCCCAAGGTGGCCTAGGTTCTGCACCTAGGAGTAAGGTGCAGGTGGCCAATGAGACAGCCATGGCGGGAGAGGAGATTGGCTCCTTTAGCAAACTGGAGGCAGAAGTACTTGGTTCTCTAGGAGAGCTCTGGAGGGAGTCCTAGCATTCTGTCCTTGGTGTCACAGATGCCACCCATCGCCTGGCTGTGTGAGGCGGCTGCTGTGCAGTTTCAACAATAGTCTTATGGATGGTTTCTCCTGGCTACTGTTATTTCTGGTTATGTAGTCTCTAAATCCAGTTTCCAGACTTCTTAGAGATTCTGTAGGCTACCAAAATCTCTCTTAAAAAGTCCTTTCTAGCTAAATTAGTTAGAGGGAATGCTGACGTCTGCTGTTAAAAAATATGATGGATAAAGCATAACTTCAAGGATCAGCAGAGACAATGATGACTCTCAGACGTGTTCCTTGAGCCCAGAACTCTCTCTGAGGCTGAAGACAGAAAAAGGACTGTCTCTTAGACAACCACACCTAGACGTACCATGGGTCCCTAGATTTTCAATCTCCAAATCAAGCTTAGGACTTCCCCATTCAAGCCTGCTGATCCTTCTGTTTCCTTTATGAGGTGTTACCTAAACCATAATCTGAGGCTCATCCTAGACCCATCTCTCACTTTCACCTCCAAATTTCAATTAATGAAACTGCTACTTGCTAAACGTTCCCTGAATATATTTTTTCCTCTTTAATCTTACTGCCCCACATTATAGTCCATTGCCAAAACAAACTGCCTCCTGTTCTCAGTCTCACCTCAGCCAATCCATTTTTCACTCTTCCTGCAGAGTAATCTTTCAAATAGCCAAATATAGCCATAACATAACTTTGCTTACATGCATTAAACACACCCTTTTGCTTAAATGCATTAAATCCATCACCATTACCGTGGTTCTCAAACTGGATGAATGGTGTAAAACCAGGGGGCACATGCTGCAGAGACTGGCTAAAGCCTCATCAAATCTATTTTCCTCTTTCTCCTGAGAACATGACTAGACCACTTTCCAGCTCCCCTTTCAGTTATAGGGCTTGTTAAGTCAGACCTGATTTAAATACTGGATATGCAATTGTGTCAGCTAGTTCTTGCTACGTAACAAAACACCTTGGAACTTTATTATTTCTTATAAGTGTGCAGATTAGTGGTTATGCTGTTCTGGGATGAGCCCAGCTGAAATCTGCTGGGCTTTCTCATACATTGTCACTTCAGTAGGTTTGCTGGGAGCTGGCTGGTCTAGGAGGGACTCAGCAGGATGACTCACCTGGGCTCCACATGACGTCTCACCCTCCAGGCAGCTAGCTCAGGCTTGTTCTCATGGTAGACAGAGTTTCAAGAAAGAGCAGAAATATGCAAGGTATCTTGGTGTCTAGCCTCTAAACTGACCCACCCTTTTTACTGTGTTGTTTTAGCCAAAGAATTTGAAATATAGGACAGTTCAGATTCAAAGGGCAAGTAAATGCCTTTTGTTGAGAAAGACTGCAAAGTCACATTGCAAAGAAAGAAAGAATGACAGCCATTTTTGCAATCAAACTAGCACAGGTATTCACTAGCCAGGTGACTTTAAATAAGTTTCCTCTTTGGGCCTCAGTTTCCTCACCTGTAAAATAGGGAAAATCCCATGTGCCTCACAAAGTCACTGGGGGTATTAAATGAGATAATGGAGGTAAAATCCTTAGCAGAGTGTTTGGCATCTAGTAAGTACTCAGTAATCTTTCCCTACCTTTATTTTTCACATCACTCAGCAATGTGTACCACTGGGACTTCCAGGTTGTTGGTATAAGCTCAGGAAGTATTTGTTGAACAAATTAACCATGCACCTGTTGTAATGACCAGTTGAACTGATGTACTTTTAATGGATCATCATGTTTCTAGCTGTGTCACAAGACTACACTTCTCACAGTTCATCACCAGCCCATTTGAAGTCATCCTGCCCAAGCTTGATGTAGAAGCCTCCTAAATTATGTCCTCCAGCTATTCAGACAGTCTGTCCTCTGTGCACATACAAGGGCATAAGAACACAGTTCATGCCCTCTAAATAAACCAACTTACTAGAGCAGTCTTTCCAAAAGAGAAGGTCCATAAAACTTGCCTTAGGGCAGTTTAAACTCCCATTTCCAATGGATAAAAAATTGCCAAGAGTTATCCTAAGAAATCTTGTGCTGACTGGTTTGTGTGATAGACTGATTGTATTAATGGCCCATATTTTATAGCTCTTTGTGATATCTTCTCACACTCACTCTGGGCTCGGTGATGTGACTTGCTTTGGTCAATGGGAGAGCAGCAAACTTGATACAAACGGAGGCTGGGAAAGTGATTTCTTTGTCTACTTTTTCTTTTTATGAACCCCTATCACCACTATTCCGGAGTTAGCCGGCTAAGGAGGGTGAGAGAGGTGAGTCATTGCAGTTGAGGATATCTAAGATCAGCCAGGCACCAGTGCACAATGTACGAGGGCCACCAGTCAAGATGAGCCAAGCCTGTCCATATTAGCAGAATTACCCAGGCAATCCATAGACTCACAGGAAGTATATAACTAGCTGTTGCTTAAAGCCACTGTTTGGGGATGGTTTTTTTAGGCAGCAGTCATGGATACAAATCTAAGCCATGATTCTCAGTATCAATTATATCATGAGCTCCTCTTTGTTTTGTACTTTTGGAGGAGAAAAATAAAAGAGGGATTAGACTCAGTAATCCAATACAAGAACATCCATTCTGAAAGCAAGTGTCTGGGCTACTAAGCTGGCCAAAGCAAATGACTTTGGTTCAACTCCCACAGGAATAAGTGAGTACTTAAAATAGCCAGGTCACCATCTCATTATTAAACTACTTTTAAGTGTGATTTATTCAGAGACAAGGAATGCAGGAACATGGGTTATTGGTTCAAGTTGGCACCAAGGAGTCTTACTGGCTGTACTCCCAGGTTCAACGTCAGATTTAAATGATGACACTTAGCAACACCGTGCCTCAATTTACCTGGCTACTCTTGTGAGACTGTTTGAGTTTAATATGAATGTATATAAGGATTCCTGTTCTAAGTGTAAGTTTTTTTAAGATTATAATTATATGGCATACATTTGGCTCTCTATTTTCTGACTACTGGATGGGAGCTACAACCTTAAAAAGACACCAAATAATGGATAAGGAAAAAGTCTGATATTGAATTCCATTGTGGTGGAAAAAAAATATTGGCAATGAAATTACTTTTCTAATTTTGTCTCATTCAGACTAACATTGGTTTACATTTCCTGAGCGCATGCCACCAGGGAAGAAATGCTTTGTCCATGGATAATCTATGGGTACATAATTGAAAATTGACTATTGGCTAGATTCTATGAGGCTGCTCTTCCGGTAAGTTACTGCAGCCATCACTTCCTCATTTTCTTGTTCAGAACAACTCTACACTTTCCTCGTTTTCCCTTCATCTATCCCACTCCTACGTCTCATGAAGTTCAAACAACTCTTACCCTAGCCTTCTTTTGTGTGTGTCTCTATGTCCCCAGCATCGAGCTAGAAAAGCCTGAGATCCTGGGTCCTCTGTGGACACCAATAGGCAAAGGATTAAAGGATCCTCTGTTCCCAAGGGACCAGCTGGAATTGTTATATTCCCTAAATTAAATGTAAATTTCTGAAAAAATAATTTGCATAGATCTTCTGCAACATCTCAGGGGAGCTATTTCCAATTACCTCATGGGGTAATGCTTAACACACACAACTAAAGTACAAATATAAGCAATAAAGCATGAGACAAGACTTCTCTTTCTCCCTCTCCCTTACACACACACACACACACTCACACTCCTCTCTCTCCATCCCCAGATCTAAGTTTATGTCACGTTCAAAGAGAATGTCTTTGAACTGTTATCTAAATGGGGTCCTGGTACAGTGTTTCTTTAAGACAAATATTAAAATTCAATATTATCTGTTTACTCCCATGTTTATAGTCAGTTGCCCCCAATGAAATCCAAGATCCTTGAGGGCAAGGATTACTCCTTTCATTTTCACTGGTGTTTCCCCCACAGGCTGGCAACACCCCTGGCATATAACAGATGCTCACTGGAAAAAGGAGAAAGTAAGTGAATGAATAATGAAGGTGTGTCTGGAAAATCAATTATGATCAATTGTAGGACTTCAAATAAAAGTATTCCAAAATCAAAAGAGTTCCATAAATAATTGAAAAGTTAGCCTCGGACCTAAAGTAGGGTTTCTCAATCTCGACACTACTAACATTTGAAGTTGGATAATTCTTTGCTGTGAGCAGCTCTCCTGTGCACCGTAGAAAGTTTAGCAACATCCTTGGCCTCTACCCACTGGATGCTAGGAGCACACTTGCCCCCTGCCAGTCACGACAACTGAAAATATCTCCAGACATTGCCAAATGTCACCTGGTGTGGGAGGGAAGCAAAATTGCTCTGCTTCCTTCTCATCTGGGAGCCACTCATCTAAAGGGTGATGGTGGGATTGGGCATTATTTTGGAAGCCAAGTATTTGCCAGCATCACAATAGACATCATGAAGAAAATGAGATATTTGAGGTAGGGGGGCTGTAATATATTTCATATTCTATTTAAATACTTTTGTAAACCACATTCTTCGAACCTGAACCTTTCTAGGAGTCTGAGAAGGTAGTGTGTAGCTTTAAGAATGTATTGACATATTAAAATTGTCAAAATGTTTTTAGTTATATGAGGTATTCTGTATCTGAAGCCAGGTTTTAATGTTCTTCTTTCTCAAAATTATATACCCCCTTTCTATCTATTTAATAACCCTCAGGAAGCAAATACTCCAAGTCACCATCTACAAGTAGGAAATCAATGGGCTGGATGGGCTTTGCGATGGGCTGGATGGAACCATGTAAAAAAGGCTATTTTATTAAAGCTTAATACCTAGTTTTCAAAATAGAGATAATAATACCCTCTTCTCCTGTCCCTGAGAAGAAGAGAAAATGCTGGCAAAAGTACTTAGTAAACAGTAAAGTGATCTGCAAATATCAGCTAGGTCCTTCTCTGAGATTCCACAGCCCCCATGTACGCTGTCGTCAGTATTTATTATGGAGCACTTCAACGTCCAGTTATCCATCTAATCCTGAACCCCTCTGGTGGGGGAGTGGAGGTAGGGGTAAAGTTCTGTCCCTCTCTGTCCCTCTCTGTCCCTAGAACTTAGAGCAGTGCCAAGCTGTGTACTGAGACCCAAGCATGAAGTCCACGCATGCAGCAGGCAGAGTAAATTAATTATTGCCTCCATCTGCAGCAGTGTCTGCCAGCATCTACTCCTCCTTCTTGTGGTAATAATACCAGTCTGCACTGCTCACAGTCATGGCGAGACCATCCATCAAAAAGCCTACCTGCCCACAGTCAAAGACAGAAGGGTCCAGTGACCCATGACAGATCATTCAGACTCTTCCAAGAATTTGAATCTTGATCAAAGTGACACAGAGAAAGAAAATGGTTAGAGCCAAGTTGTCCCAACCACAGCACCCTGAAACAACTGCTTTTAAGTTTTTGACACCTAAATCTCTATAGCTACCCTCTCTCCTATCTTTTCTGAGATGTAATTCTTTATCTTTTCCTATGAGCTACCCCATGTGTTTCTATTAAGTGTTTCCCTGTTAATGTTTATCAGAGCTGGTCTCTGTTGCTGACAATCAGAGAATCCTAACTGAATCCTCACCCCAACCTTCCTTCCATGATTTTGTTAGTATGTCATATCCTGCTCGCTGTAACAGGAACCATCACTTATTAGACAAGCATAAATTCGATTTTATTATCATTTTAAATATTATTAAATTAATGACTCAGTATCAAAAAACGTAACATAAAAGCTCTATGATGTACAAAGTATTCAGTTGGTACAAAAGTAATTGAAGTTTTGCACCAATAAATTCCCGAATTGTCCTCTGGCACTATACAGATCCATGGAAGTTGTACCAATTTGATAGACACTATTCTATTCAAGCATCACTCACCCCAAGTAAGAGGTGCCCCTTTCCTTCAGAATACAATGAATGGAAATCCATCTTTTTTTGGAGTCTCATCTCCAACTCTACCTGTGTCTTAGCACACCAAACACTGAAAGCAACTTTGCACTCTCTGAACATTTTGCTTTATGGATTTTACAAAGGTGACAGAGGTCTCAGGAGGGTCTAACTTTGTCTGTCAACTTAAAAAAACCCTAGACACAAGCTTAACAGAAAAACAATATTACAATTTTATGTCTTATCCTCCATTTCTTCTAAACAGGAAGGGTGAGTACAGAAATTCTGTAACTGATGGGATTGCATCTAAGCCTGGCAATGCCTGTGGCTTAAAGTTGACTTATCTAAAACACACACACACACACACACACACACCTTTTAATGACCAAAACTATCGTAGCAGAATGGAAAGAGGGCTTGTGAGAGTTATGTAAAAAACTACAAGCTTTGGACTTGCTGATTTGATAGTTCTGCAACTAAGAATGGAAACTAAGCACTGCTTTTGCAAACTCACAGGGAAAGGATGCGTAATGGAGCACATGGATTATTTGAGGGGATGCGCTAAGACTCCTTTGAATAATCAGCTTATCATTGTAGCTTTTTAGTGAAGGGAACTAAATTCTTCAGCATCCATTTAAGTGTTTCTTTCTCCAATGACTTTTACAAGGTGGAAGCTGATGGGATGAGTAGACTTCAAGACATCCCGGGGTAATTTTCTTAGGAAGAAAGCTTTGCCTGTTTTCCCTGGGAAATGTCAGTTTCTTCCCTGCTTGCTAAGGAAGAGAACCCAGGGAGAGAGATCTCATTCTCTCTCCATCATGGTGTTACGTCCCAGAGGATAAGGAAAGCCCACATGTGCGGTACTATTCATAGCCGCAGCCAGCATCTGTGACCTTCTTAAGCCCAGGATTCTGCTGATGTCTCAGTTTGTACAAAGTGAGGGCAAGACATTCTCTAGGGCTAACAAGGTCACATTCGTGGGCATAACCCTGAAGCCAGCTGCAGCTAGAAAGCTCCAGATAACTGCACCAGTGAGAACCACAGAGGCCTACCTTGATCACGGTATCAACTTCAGAAAGAATCTGGAGGGATGGAAAGTGTTAGTAACAGGAGAATCAAATTAAAATGTACTTCTGTAATAGGTGTGAACTGCTCGGTTCCCAAAGCGTCCTTCCCAATGCAAGGTGATGTTGACTTTGGGGCACTAACCCTCCCTATCTGCCAGGAACCTGAGCCAAGGGTTCCTCTGGTCCACGCTGCACTTCCCCATCTGAGGCCAGGGAGTGTCCAGACAGCTAAAATAGCTGATCATGTTCAATCGGTCCAGTTTTGCCAGAAACCAATTGGAAAGCATAATCATCTGGAAGAGTTTGCTAGACCGCTCTTTTAAAAAGAGAAAAGAAAAACGAAGCCACCCAAATCCTATGCAGTGTCTGATCCTGGCAGGGCTCCCGATCTGCCTCCTGGATGCCAGGTTTCCCTCCTGCTGCTGCTTCCGCTCTTGCTTGGCAAAGGGAAATATAGGCTTTTGGCAAATATGCTTTCCAGTTCCCCGAACACAAATAACAGAAAGAAAGACAGACAAGGAAAGAACAAGAAAGGGAAGGAAGAGAAGGAAGTGAAAAACGCAGAACGTAATTCCACATCTCAGCTAAGATCTATTTTGCCAACCAAAAGAAGGGAAGGCGAGGGAGGGAGGAGGGGAATAGAGTTGAGAGAAGGAGAAAATAGGAGGGGAGGAGGAGAGATGCTGGGTGGGGTGGGGAGAAAAAGGGCAAAGGGAGAAGACAAAGAAAAGCAAAAAGAAAAGGGAAGAGGAAAAAAGGGCAGGAGGAAAAAAGGAGTTTGAAGAGTGAAGCAAATTTCATGTCTTTTCCAACGAACAATTGACTTTGTTCGAGATTTGTTTAGAGATGACAGTTGCGTGGTTTATTTTTATTTTGAAGGGTTTACTTTCATTCTTAGAGATGGACCTCTGAGAAGGGTATACCAATGATTCAGCCTCCCTTAAAGTAAGTTCTTCCTTTTAGTCCCAGCACAGGCCAAGTTTTAAGCAAAGAAGCTACCCACTTCCTGTCCAGACCCAGGCAGCAGCTCTGGGTCAGCAGAGCACAGACTGTCCCCCAGGCACCCTTTGTTCCTCGGCTGGCAGAAGGAAGCCCCTAGGTGCACAGAAAGTTCTCTGCCCTTTAGCACTCAGCCTCCAAGAGGGGGACCTTCCTGCCAACAAACCGATCTTATTATTTTTCCGAGCATTTGTCTCCCCTTAATAAATAATGATATTAGGTCTTTGGGGGGAAAAGGGAGAGAACTGTCAATGAGAGATTTAATTTGCTATAATCAACCCCTCTTAGCATGCGGAGTCACACAGTATGAGTAAAAGAATTAATCTCTACCAGAAAGAATTGCCTCTTCGGTGTTATGAATCTAATCACTTAGGAGGCTGAGTCGGCATTTTGGGTTTAGACAGCGCTCTCAGGAATAAAAGCCACAAGATCAGGTTTCAAATGCGATCTGAATGGCAAACTCCATTGAATTTGGGGGCCTGCAAACTAAAAAGGAAATGGAATGCAAATAGAGGTGCTATGCCTCTTCAGACACCTCCATGCTCGAAACGTTTAGGGGATGAATACATAATTGCGGGCTTTCTGGGCTGCCCATGTGAGGTGCTCCCTTCGCGATTCCATTTTCCAGGATGGATTGTCAGGCCTGCCAATCATCTCTGGCTTCCCCATTATACTTGGGAGATGTGTTTGCTCTGTGCACATTGTTTTATAATCCTCAGAGGTGGAATTTCATAGTCCAGCAATGCTTTTGCCTTTGACATTCTCCTAAGCAGGATTTATTGCTTCCAAGACAGATGTGACTTGAATCGATTATGCCTTTTAAGCAGTCACTCTCAAGCAGCCTCCGGGTTCTGTGGAACACTTTTTGCCTGACTTCATTCGACTTGTAAGCTGATGTCAGAGTGTTTCATCATAATCTAATACTATTAAGGGCCCTGTGGGTATGGAACTGAGAGGGCTATTATACCAACCAAGTTCAAGGATGTGGTTACTACCCTTGAAAGGCTTACATCCTGCAACACACAAACCTAAGAGATGTCTATTAATATCATAAAATGCAGACTGAACGAAAGGATGTTCAGATAAGTTATATCTACATTCTATCAGCCTCCTACTGTTGATGAACTTGGTGTATGAAAATGAGTACATTCATTTGTCTTTGGAATTGAGGGAAGAAGCACAGATGGAAAGTAAGTGAAAAGTTAAAAGCATGGATGGAAAATAAGTGAATTTGCCCCCAAAATGCCCCATAAAAATTCTTTTTTAAAAAAATGAATTTTTAGGTGCCTACTTCAAAACTCAAAATCACGTATCATCCCTGGCCATCCCCAAAACGTTGGGATCCCTTGGCATTTTATAAGCTTGGCAACACTCATCTGAGATAGGAGTAGAATGGAGGACTGGGAGTATCAGGTGACATGATCCCAATTGATCATAACCAAAACACTGTTTCAAAAAGTTAGCAGTTTTGGAAGAAAACCAATCAGAGTGGTATACTAAACTAATCACAACCCACTTCATTCTTTGTTAGTTTAAAAGACAGAAGCAAGGAATCTTGGAATGTTAGGAGGCAAAAGAAACAATGAGGTTTCCACATGACGTTTCTACCTGACCCAGGTAGACACCCACCTTCAGGAAAGAGGAAGAAGATGTAACCCACCTTCCTTTTTAGCATATGACTTAGGAGAATATCCACCATATCCTGCTCCATTTTATCTGGCCATTTAAGGGAGAGCACTCTAGCAGTCATTGATTTGGGATCAGGAGAGAATATGGTAGGAAAATATTCCCACATGATGACCACTTGAGAACGGGTATTTTAATCTCATTAAATAAAAAAGAGAAAATTCACTGTCAACACCACGAAGGATGAAGTCTAATGAATTAGGCATTTCGTGGGAGCAAACATTTCCGGAATATTTAACATTTTCGAAATCCAGTTCTAGGCACTAGTAAGCTCAGTTGTGAAGGAGAGGGAAAATATGCACTTTTTTTAGTACCTTAGATTTTGCAAACTGGAGTTTACACACAATGCCTTTTGGGATTCAGTTAGGCAGTTCCCTTGACTGAGGTGCTGGCTCCAGGACTGGGACCAGGCATTTGGAGGAAAGCTAATCCTTTCAAGAACAATTTGCTCTCTTTTATTCAGTAAATTGTTCTAAATTTCCCTTTTTTCTGAGTTTCAAAATTGGCTGTTGTAGCTTCAGAATCCTTCCTTTTTCCACCAGACAGGCTGGGGGAGAGGAGAAGCTGAATGGGCTGTTGATAATGAAGGAAAGCAGGAGAACCGTGAATAGGAATGAAAGGCTTTGCATAATTCGGGCCATCTCAACAGAGGGCCTCAAAAAATCCCATAGGGCGGCTTCAGGCATTGACAGGTGAGAGACGCACAAAGGCACAGCCAGTTAAAGCCTTATTGGTACAAGACCCAGGCTTCAGGATTGATTTTAAAAATAAAACATAAACCACCACCAGGGTAGAAACAAAAGCAAAGAAACCACAGTTCAAAATCTCTGCTACAGAGCAGAATGCAAGAAACCACCAACCATTCTGACCTCACCAATGCTGAACAGAAAACAAGCTCAGGAAGAAAGCCCCAGGGCAAATGAACGGGGAAATCACCAAACCCACAGAACGTTTCCTGAAACATTTCCCGACACTGAAGAGGTAGGAATGACAATTAGATTTAGTTTGGTTTGGCTTTCCTAACATAGAAAACTATCAATTCTCTTAAAACACCTGCTGTTTGTCTACCAACATGTCTGAAGAGACCCACCAACAAAGCCAGGAGTAGAGAGATTACTTTTAAATATTTCGATAAAATAGTACACAAGGAGAAACCTTGAATAACATCTCAACAATAGCCTACAATGAGCTAAATACCTTCTGTAATAAATTCAGTGCTAGCAAAACCAGTGCTGATGCACTTACGGAGGGGGGGGTACGGCAAATGCACCAAAATATTCATTACTTACTCAGTAATGTTGTTTGGGACAAGTATTTGCTCTACTCCAAAGCCTTTGCCAGCTTTGATGCCTGCCAAGTTTATATGTAAATGGATTTTCACTTTTCCAAGGCTAATGGGAGATCTGTTAAATTCTCAGAGACAACAAATATACTCTTCTTAAGCTGTATTACTTTGACTTTTTAAAAAGCTATTTTAATACTAAATCCCAAATAAGATATCATCAGAAATCCAATACTCAACATATCCAATCTGTTATAGCGGAAAAACGGGTTTCAATAGGTACAGTGGTTGAACATTTCTGGACAGCTTATGCCAAAAAGAAAAAAGGATTCCACCTGCTCCATAGGGAATTTCTATATTGATCTTTGTACCTGAGCATCCATTAAGAGGTGCCTCATCAATATCATGGAACTCTTCAGAGTCTCCTTCTCAGTGGGTAGAAAAGGGTCTTTGTCCTCCTCCAGTGCCTTCGACTTGGTGACAATGAAATGGGAAATCTGGTCATTGAGGGTGTGCAATGATTGCACAGCTGTGGAAAGAAAGAGAAGGAAAAGTAGAGTCACAACCGGTAACTTTCAAAGAGAAATTGACTAGCAATTTTGAAGGGAAAAGTAAGGGTGTACATACAAAGTCTAAGCCAGGCAGGGATCTAGAACCTGACACATCTATAAATTCCATTAACAAACGTGTTCAGTAACTAACAAACACTTACTGAACACCATTCAAATGCCAAGCCTATATAGAGTGCTTGGGGATACACTTGTGAGCAAACGCTGACGTGGTACCTACCCTCATGGAGTATCTAGTCCTGTTGGGGAAACTTTAAAAAAAAATCAAGGTGGCAAATAGATACATGAATATGACTTTGTGGTAAGTGTTTATAAACTGCAAAGATTAACAGGGCATGAGGGGACAGCCCTAGACTAGATTTACATTTATGGTAATATAGTTGGCTATTGTACCTCTAAGCAGATGGCCTCTGTCATTAAAGTTTATGAAGGGACAGTGGCCATGTTTTCCAATCAGTGCCACATGTGGGCTGAAAGGATTATTATTTCTCTGTAATTCCCATAGCACTTACCATCTGACGTGTTATAGATTTTAAGATTTTACTTATTATGCTTGTTGCCTCTTTCTCTATTTTCTCTACAATAGACTTGATCACAGCAAAGAGGCTTCTTTTAATCTCTTCACTTACTGTCGTATCCCCAAAAACTAGAACAGCACCTAGCAAATATAAGGTGCTTAATAAATATTGTTGAATTAATTCCTTATATCTCTGTGAATTAATATTTCCTTCCTATGGAATTTCTATCATTTTCAGGTAAATCTATCCTTTCAAACACCAAATAAGTAGATTCTAGGCATTCTCCATAAAGTCATTGCCATTTACCACAATTATGAAGAGAAAAATGTAATTATCAAGGAGCCAATATACAATAGAGGGACTTTGAAGACTTCTGGCTTGGCCATGAGGGTCCAGATTATCCTCTTGCTGTAAATAACTATAAAACTGAACACTATGTTAGAATCAACTATTTTTAGATATTGAACAACACGGGATTGTGATCCTTGAGAAAACAGGAAAAAGCAAGTTGAGTCCTAACATCTCCATGCATTCTGCAAGGAGAGAATTTCCAGACTCCAGCATAGGAAAGAGAAAATCAAAGAGAGCCCCGCAATGTCACTGAATTAAGGAGCTGGAGATGAGGAAGACTAAGTGAGCTAGGATTTCCAGGACAAAGTTCTAAAAGAGCAGGAGGGCTACACCTAGATCTCCAGAGATCTGCAAAGGGGTTGCCTTTGAGTTGTTGGCTGAATATCAATCCTGTGTCTGGGCAGGATAAAACTCTACATGACCAGGCAAGAAAAACTTGCAGGAGAGAACAGTTACAGGGGAGCTGCAGGCCAAATAATTCCAGAGATCACGTGTCCATAAATTGTTGACATGCTCACCAGCCAAAGAGGAAGAATTTGGGTGGAATACAGGACACATTCATTAGAGACTCCAGAAGGGCCAGGGTTTAGAAATTAAGCAAAATGATTCCTAGAATAAAGGCTATTCCAGGCCCATCCAAAAAGAGCTTATAAGTAAGCCTTGAAAGAGCTGAACTGATCTGCAAGTAACTAAAATACCTGCCAAAAAATTAGCATTTCTACAGAAGTGTAACAAAATATAGTACCCCAAAATGTAAAATTCATAATGCTTATGATTCCATAAAAAATTACCAGACATACAAAAAAGCAAGAAAATGTGACTAATAGCTTGGAGAAAAATCAGTATACAGAAACAAACCCAGAAATAACAGAAGTGATAGTATTAGCAAACATGGCTATTCAGACAGCTACTAAAAATATACTTTGCTTATTCAAGGTTGTAAAATAAAACATGACTATAATAAAGAGAAAAGTAGAATATTTAAATCAGAACCAAATGGAACCTCTAGGGATGAAAAATGCAATATCTGAAATGGAATTCTCATTGGATGAGATTAATAGCAGATTAGACGACACAGAAGAAAAGATCAGTGAACCTGAAATCATAGCAATAAAATTACCCAAAATAAATTAGTGACAATGTAAGGCTGTAAAGCTAATGTATATCTAATTGGAGTCTCGCTGGCAGAGATGGGGAGGACAGGGAAACAGAAACAGTAGTTGAAGAACTAAAATTATATTAGTCTGTTCTCACACTGCCATGAAGAAACACCGGAGACTGGGTAATTTATAAAGGAAAGAGGTTTAATTGACTCACAGTTCCGCATGGCTGGGGAGGCCTCAGGAAACTTACAATCATGGCAGAAGGCACCTCTTCACAGGGCGGCAGGAGAGAGAATGAGTGCCACCAGGGGAAATACCAGATGCTTAGAAAACCATCAGATCTCCTGAGACTCACTCATTATGATAAGAACAGCATGGAGGTAACCGCCCCCATAACCAAATTACCTCCACAGGGTCCCTCCTACGACACGTGGAGATTATGGGAACTACAATTCAAGATGATATTTGTGTGGGGACACAGCTAAACCCTATCAAAAATGAACAATTTTTCCCATATTTGATAAAAACTATAAACCTACAAGAATCTCAATAAATTCTAAGCAGGATGAACACAGACAAGGTTGCAACAAGGCATATTATAATCAAATTACTAAACACACACACACACACACACACACACATACACACACACAATGAAAATAAGAACATCTTAAAATCAACCAGAGAAAAAAGCCATGTTACATTTAGGGACCAAAAAACAATGTCAGGCTTCTAATCGGAATCTATGCAAACCAGGAGACAAAAAAGTGACATTTCGAAAGTACTGAAAGCAAAAAAACTTGCCAACCGAAATTGCCAATGTACAGGTCTATAACCAACAATATCTTTCAAAAACGAAGGTGACTTTTTTAGATAAACAAAAGCTGAGAGAACTCATCACTAGCAGATTTGCACTAAAAGAAATGTTAAAGAAATGTCTTGAGGCAGAAGGAAAAGGACATTAGGTAGAAACTTCTATTTACAAAAATCAAAAAAGAATGCTTGCAAAGAGAAATGTGTGAGTAGCATAAACATGTTTTCTTTCTCATCTTTTAATTCATTTAAATGATAATTGATGGTTTAAAGCAACAACAATAATATCCTGTGGGGTTGATAACATACATAGAGCAAAATATATGACAATAACAGCACGAAGAATAAGCAGGTGCCAATGGAAGCATATTGTCCTTTATTTATTTATTTATTTATTTATTTATTTTTGAGATGGAGTCTCATTCTGTCACCCAGGCTGGGTACAGTGGCCTGATCTCGGCTCACTGCAACCTCCGCCTCCCGGGTCCAAGCGATTCTCCTGCCTCAGCTTCCTGAGTAGCTGGGACTACAGGCATGCACCACCACGTCTGGCTAATTTTTGTATTTTTAGTAGAGACAGTGTTTCACCATATTGGCCAGGCTGGTCTCGAACTCCTGACTTCGTGATCTGCCCACCTCAGCCTCCCAAAGTGCTGGGATTACAGGCATGAGCCACTGCACCCGGCCTAAGGTTCAGAACTTATACATAAAGTGGTATAATATTATTCGAAGGTAGACTGTGTTAAAGATGGATATTGTAAATCCTCGATTAATCCCTAAAAAAATTAAACAAATAATAAATAAATAGAAGATGGGTTTTGAATCATGGAGAATCAAACTTGGAGGACTGAGCATAGAATGGCAACTATAGGCCATAGAGTAGGGAGAATACCAGATATGACATCAGAGCTATGCCTCGTTGCATGGGAAGACTCCGCAATCCTTTCCTTTGCTAGACAGCTTGGCTAAAACAGAGAAGGATGGACTAGAAAGAATGTGGCCTGATTCTTGCTTAGCCTGAATTCCCATTCTCCACTGGAGGTGGTTAGAAACACGCAGACAGATTTGGGGATCTGAAAACGGAAGTTCCCTAACATCTCATACCCTGCCCTGGGCAGCTGTGGCAGCTGATATTGGAGTGGAAATGGTGACCCCGTGACATTTTAAGTTAGAATCTGAGATAGCTCTACCACCCTATACTCTCATTGCTTCACTGCTAGTCTTGCGTACTGTTGAGCAACTGGGAATGATGATATCTCAACCTAGTCCAGAAACGGCCAGAGAGAGATTCATGGACAAGATATACATCCCAGGACAAGATAATACATAAGCCCTCTGAGAACCCAAGGAAAAAGGAAAGAGAAAGGGTAGGGGGAATTTATTTGATTTACTCAGAAGATACTCACTTTTAAACCAGAAGCGACTGAGTTATCCTAAGTGGAAATATGTGCTCCACATCTAAATTGAGTTCCACCATACAAAGTTAAAAACAATACCACCTGACTTTTAAGCATTGTGACTATACATTTTAAACTTCTGTGTATATCCCCTGTATGTTATCTGTAAACACGAAGGTTAGGACACGCTGAGCCATGAGGAGAAGAGCTGGCAAGGGCATCGAAATAACCTACCCGTGGTCTACGAACAATCTTTCCTCAATTTGATGCCTTATTTTCCTCCACCATCCTGCCTTCCCTTCCCCAAACTCCCAATACACAGACTCAATGTTCTTAGCAAGCCTTCTTCCCCAATCTTTCTGAGAGTACCCCGGTTCCCAAGTCCTTTGCTTATACATACACAGACATTACTAGTAACAAAACTCCTTATGCCGGTTCTTGGAAGAGAGGAGTTACTGTCTTTGCTTTTCACTCTAAGTAGGCTAGTGGATTTGGGGTTCTCAAAATGCATTTATTACAACTTGTTTTTTTCTTTTGCATCCATAGATTGCTCACATACAGTACAACTCGTTCTATCCTTGTTCCGGAAAATTGAGGCTTAATCACCAAAACATGCCCTAAGTTTCACTTTGTTCTAAACACAAAAGACAAATTGAAGGAGTTAAGCACCTCCTTCTCTGCTCAAAGAACAGAGAAATTTCAAGAGAGAACTTATCACATTGTACTGTAATTGCTTAAGAATCCATCCGTGGGCTCACGCCTGTAATCCCAGCACTTGGGGAGGCTGAGGCGGGTAGATCACAAGGTCAGGAGATCAAGACCATCCTGGCTAACACAGTGAAACCCCATCTCTACTAAAAATACAAAAATTTAGCCAGGTGTGGTGGCGGGTGCCTGTAGTCCCAGCTACTTGGGAGGGTGAGGCAGGAGAATGGGGTGAACCCGGGAGGCGGAGCTTGCAGTGAGCTGAGATCGCGCCACTGCACTCCAGCCTGGGTGACAGAGCGAGACTCCGTCTCAAAAGGAAAAAAAAGAATCCATCCGTGGTAGATTGAATTATTGGTTCAAACACTGCACCTCTCTAAACCAGTGCCTACAGAGTCCTCCCTAGTGACCCTCCCGTGGGAGAAACATTCTTCCTACCTTCACTGATGTTAGGTTTTGCCATATGACTTGCTTTAGCTAATTAAACGTGAGCAGACACGAGCTAGACCATGCCCAAGCTGAATCTTTAAGAAACATCATGTGACCCCTACTTACCCCTCAGTTTTCCCACCTGTACAGAGTTGCTCTGCAAATTAGAGACAGACTGTATAAAGCACATGTCACAGTACCTGCCACATGATAAGCATGTAAAAAAATGTTAACTGTTATCATTCCAGTTTGTACCTCAAATCTTTAACGTGCTGATATTAACTAATTGTGCTGTTTATAATTGAGATTATTTTTTAACTCCTTATTATATAAATGAGCCAAAGATGGCCTCTATATATCGGCCCCTTGGTTATTTATTTCTTTTTCGCAGGCTCACCCCTGCTAGCTCACAAGCCCACCAGAAACAAACTCAAATTTTTCCACATCTAATTGCTTTAAACATAGCTCAAATAAGCAGATGTTTAGCCATTTAGAGCCTGTCTGCCTTGTATAATCTGCAAAGCTGCTCCTAATACCTGTTAGCCATAGACAGGCTAAGCCCTGAGCCATAAAGACCCCAAACATCTGCCCTTCAATGCTTCCTGTCCTGGAGGCTCTCAAGGTGCTACTGAGCAACATCGTGTTGACACGTAGGTTCCCTCTCTACTCCCCATCTCCCTGGGGTTGCCTTGCCCTCCGCCCTCCTTTCCTTCTGAGTGTGGACCTCCTGCACCTCTGGACAGTTTCCCGCTGTGGAGAACTTCCCTTCTTGCAAGCCTGTCAAAGCATTTCCCAATAAAGCTTGTGTGTGCTACCACCACCTTTTCGCCAGCCCCCAAATCCTGTGACCTCCCTATACCACCCATTTGTCTGTTCAAAGTGTACCCCCAGTTACAACTTGTTCAGGACTCGAACTCATTGAAAACATAATTAATGCAAGTCGAATATGTGGAAGTAATGATATCGAAGAGGAATGCCTTTTCCCGCTTGTTTCTATGTACAGACCAAATCTTCAAGGCTGATCGCCCTGCGTTAGGTTGTGTAATGGACATTTTATGTTTCTGTCTGGTTAGCATCTATTTCCCTCTTCTTCTAATAAAAGCAGCTCTCTTCTCATTTTGTAGGAACATTCTTCCCATGTGTGGTTTATTTAGGGCTGATTGCACTCCCAAGTCCCAGAGGTGGGCACATGGTCCAGGCCTGGCCAATCCAAACATTTCATCTCTTTGGCAACAGTGGTTGGTTCAGCACAGGACATGTGAACCAAATGCAGCCAAACAGACTTACTCTCAGGACTATTTGAGAGAACTATTGAGAAAGAGATAGGCTCCTCAAGTTGGGCGAGGGACTGCAAAGCCCACCAGCTGTTCCACATTTATAACAATTTACCAACCCCAACGGTAAAAGAGAGGCTAGCTATCTGTTTCTCAATAGTTCTGGCAAATAGTCCTGGGATTCAATCCGCTTGGCTGTGTGGCCTCTTTTTCAATTGGGATTGGTAAACTGGTAGAACCGTGGAGCAGCTGGCGGGCTTTGTAGTCATCACTCGAGGAACTCTTGCCTGAGAATAAAACCAATTGAGTAAATGGAGGTAAGTGGAGCTGAGAGACAGGGAAAGTGGTCCTTGAAGACATCGTTGTAGCGCAGGATTCAGCCACGGACTTCTCAGTTAAGTAGGTCAGTAAATGCCCTTCTTTTCTTTAGCCCATCTGAGTTAGGTTTCTATCATTTGCAATCAGGAAGTCCTGATTACTATAAAGATGCTCGTACTCTTTCTGCACTGCAATAGTTATTGGTGTGGTTATTTCTTGAATGTCTGCCTCCCTCTATTGTACATTAAAGATAATCTTAAATATTTTGCTACTCCTCCTCTTGAGAAATAGGGTCAAAATCCCCTCCTCGTGAGTCTGGCTGGCCTTAGTGACAAGGTTGTCCCACAGTAAGTGGCAGAAGTGGTGCCCTGGGATTTCTAAGGCTAAGTCATGAAAGGCCTTGCAGCTTCTGCCCATGACTCCTGGAATGCTCCTTCTGGGAGAAGCTGCCATATAAGAAGTCTGAGGAACCTGAGACTGCCATACTTGGAGGAAGGCCACACTCTCAGACAGCATGGAGAAGGAGATGCCCAGCCATCCTCAGCTTTCTAACTATCCAGTCCAGGTGCCAGACACACGAATGAAAAAGTCATCTTGAATATTCCAATCCCAGAAGGTGCAATAAAAAGAAGGGCCAAGAAATCCAGCCATCCGCCATCACCGAGGCCCTTGCCATGGCACCAGCCATCTCAATGATTCAAGTCATCCCAGATGAGGCCACAGCCACTATGGAGCCTAGATGAGCTCCTCCCTGTGCAATACCCAAATTCCTGGCCCACAAAGCTGAGAACATAATAAGGTATTGATTTGCATCGCCTAGTTTTGGAGTGTTTTTTTACACAGCAATAGATAACAGAACAGATAACTGTATCACCCTCATGGAACACACTTTAAATTGTAAGTTCCATGAGGTCACCAATAGTATTTTTTCAGTGAATCATTGTATCCCCAGATTTAAGCATAGGACCTGGTACATAATAGTGCTCGAACAAATAAATATTTGCCCAAAAGGGAAAAAAAGAACAAATCAATGAAGAAATGAAGGAAAAAGCCAACTCCACTCCACTTTGTCCCCTCCCTCTGCCCCATCATCCTAGAATCATGTGGTATGCACATTCTTCATCATTTGGCCTATCGTCATTGCAAATAAATAGTGCTGTTCTTAAAATGTATGATGGATGACAAAAATGAAGAACCATATATATGCTTTCTTACCTACTTGAGTTTAGGAAATTGAGTCATAAAAACCGGTTTATTTGGTTGGTTGTTTTGAATGTGAAATGATGTTCAATTTATTTCATGTTATTTTGGTCTACAAATTTAAAGAAACATATTTCTGTGGTAGGCTTATTTATATGAAGTGCTCATTTCAATTTCACTGTACATTAATGAATATTTATTTAGGTTACAGATAAGAATGGCACATTCATGAGTTGGCAGAGAAAAAAAATGACACGCTTCAACATTTTGGGTCATTAGCACAAACAGAAGGTACACATACAATTTCTTAATGTTTCCAGAATAGAAATAACAGCTTACCATACTTTGCTTCTGTCTTCTGGATGAGATGAAGTATAGCACATGAAATAATAATAATATGACCCTAAAGTCTCATTTTATGCAGACGAGTCCAGATGTCACTGAGATGGGCTATTATACGTTTTTATAGAAAAATATACCAGATGAGTCATATTATGGGGCACAGCCTTGCCACAAGAAGCTCCATGGATTTTATGATCTTGTCATTTATATGGTCCATAGATATGAACTAATGACCAAATTTATCTCCGCATGTTAAACAATCTTTGCTTTCGTGTATCTCAAATTCTATGATGTATTTTGCATTAAAACGCTCACAGGTTTCCAGTTCTTGCTTTAATATGGTCTCATTAAATAAATGAAGCCTAAATAATTCAGATTTTTCCCCCGTTATTATAATAAAATTCATCCTATAAATCAAAAGTTGATGCTGGAGGCAAGGATGTGGAGAAATGGGAACCCACACAGGTTGCTGGTGGGAATGTAAAATGGTCCAGCCACTGTGGAAAACAGCTTGGCAATTCCTCAGTAAGTTGAACACAGAATTTCCTTATGAGCCAGGAATTTACTCTTAGGCATATAAGCAAAAGAACTGAAAACAAGTGTTCTAGCAAACACTCGCACATGAGTATTCACAAAAGCACTATTCATAACAGCCCAAGGTAGAAACAACCCAAATTCTCATCAACTGACACATGGACAAACAAAATGTGGTATATCCATACGATGGAATACTATTCAGCTATACAATAGGAACGAAGTGCTGCTGCACGCTAGCAAGTGGATGAACCTAGAAAACTTTATGCTAAATGAAAACCAGACACAAAAGACCACACATTGTAATTCCATTTTTAAGAACTGTACAGAGGGGGCCAGGAGCGGTGGCTCACACCAGAATCCCAGCACTTTGGGAGGCTGAGACGGGTGGATCACGAGGTCAGGAGTTTGAGACCAGCCTCACCAACATGGTGAAACCCCATCTTTACTGAAAACAGAAAAATCAGCTGGGCGTGGTGGCAGGCACCTGTAATCCCAGCTACTGAGGAGGCAGGAGAATCGCTTGAACCCAGGAGGTGAAGGTTGCAGTGAGCTGAGACTGTGCCATTGCACTCCAGCCTGGGTGACAGAGTGAGACTCTGTCGCAAAAAAAAAAAAAAAAAAAAAAAATGTACAGAATAGGCAAATCCATAGAAGCAGAACATAGGATTAACTGCTTAATGAGTACAGGGTTTCCTTTTGTGGTGTTAAAAAGGTTCTGGAACTAGATAGTGGTGATGGTCATACAACACCGTGAAGGTACTAAATGCCACTGGATTATATACTTTAAAGTAGTTAAAATGGTAAATTTCATGCTACGTGCATTTTACCACAATTTTTTTTAAGTTGATACTAAAACATCTTGCAAGAATCAGACATTGGAGTGGTCTCTGGCATGTAAGGATACCACTGCTGACTCCACAAGTGGGATTTATCTTCTGGTGGGATCAGGGCAGAGCCACACTTTTTTTTTTTTTTTTAATTTGACCCAGTGAAAAAGTCATAACTTACAAGACCAGTCAGGTTTAAAAGTAGGTAAAGAAACAAACCGTTAGAACCACAGATTCAAAATCAATTTACCACCCTTTTAAACGGACAGATTTGCAGGAGAACCAGAGTTACATTGTGAACAAAACCACCATGTGTGGCTGTAAGTCCCAGCCAGGTGGTGCCTGAATTGGGCTCTAGTTGAGCCTGTGGGATTTGAGAGCTGATGAACTCCAAAGCCAGGAAGGGCCACAGTGAGTTGTGAGGCAGGCATGTGGTTCAGATCCACACCTTGGAGGATCAATGTGGCTCCAATTTTAGAAAGCCAAGCCCGTGTTCAGAAAGAAGCTTGGGGGAGGTCCAGCCTGCCACAGCCTGTGGAAGAGAGTGCACCTCTTTGAGAGATGTGGCTAAGGGCATGCATGAGCTTTTGGGGTCAGATTTCCTGAGTTCGAATCCTGCCTCCATCTGCTATTAGCTGTGTCTAATAGCTGTTGGGAAGTGACTTCATCTTCTTGGGTATCACTTTTCTCTCTGTCACATGGAGACAAAGCCATATTTACTTGATAGGAATGAGTATTAACCTAAGTAATGTAACTGAAGCACTTAGTACATAAAGCCTGGCCCGGAGTTACTCAGTGATGATACCCAGCTATCATTATCCCAACCATTACTTATGGCCATTGCCTTATTCCCATGGGCCTCCAGCAGGTCTACTTGTGACATGACTGCTAGGGTGACCCTGCTGCAGGGGACAGTTCTTAGGGATGGACACTCTAGGTAGCATTGGTGGCTCACTGGGAATCAGCCCCTGCCTGTGCTCACAGCCCTGTGTGTGCTCAACCCAGTACAGCATCCTCTTCACTCCACTCCCGTTGACTGGGCACCACCAAATTGTCCAGAGGTAGGAAATTGGAGCTGAGGCACCCAGTGAGGCTACTCAGCTGGACATATAACATGGAAACTGCGGGAATGGACAGCCACATTCTAGTGGGCAGTCTGGATGTGGGAAAGACAGCTGGAGAGATGACAAGAGAAGGGAAGGAAGGGGAGGGGAGGGGAGAGAAGAGGAGAGAGAAGAGAGAGAAGGACGTGATAAGGACCCAGAGGGCAATACGTAGCAGAGACAGAGCCTGTTTCTTTCTTGTCCTTGGTTTCCATCCACCGGGAGACCCAGCTGTCTCCTGCCCTGACCCCTTGTGATAAATTCCCTTCTTCTCCTTAAGCCAGCTTCCTTTGGTTTCTGTTACCTGTACCGAGTAAACGCTACTTAATACGAGTCCCACAGCTGATGTCTTTTTACTACTTAGGACAAATGCCTTTTATTTCTCGAGACTTTCAGACTACAGATGAACTCTGCTATTTACTTAGGTTAATATTTTCCATGCCCTGCTCAGAGGGAGGGTGACAGTAACAACATCAACACCCCCGCTACTAATGGCAGCTACTATTTATTAAGCATTTACTGAATATCAAGCACCATGCTGAGTGGCTTGCATGCGTCACTGCATTTCCTTGTCACACCACCCAGCTTTAGATATTACAGGCTCTGTCCTTCTGTTGAGGAAATAGAGTCTTGATGGTTTCAGGAACTTGGGCACAGCTACACAGCCTCATACCTGTGAAGGGCTCTATGGCCCTCTGGTTCTCCCTGCTGGACTGAATTGGAAGCTTCTAGCTGGGCTGAAGAATGTGACAATCCATTGCCACACTAAATCTATGAATCTATGATTCTAACAGTTTTGTACTCAAGTCACACAGTCCTATAGCCTGTAACGTGCAGCATCATCTCCATCCACTGTTGCCATGAGGAAGCTGGCTGCTTGTCAATCCCGCCACATCCTTCAAAGTCAGCAAAAAGGACCACCTCTAATGGAACACAGCCCTGAGCACTATCATGCAACTGAAGAGCAGACAAGTGTCAATTTGCAGAGATAATAAACACTTTCACGTCCAGCGTCTCCCTCTGTGCATCCCAGAACTCCATAAAGAACTCTGCACCGCTCTGCCTTCCTGCCTAGATGGGATCTAACCATGCCTTGTTCCACGGGCTGTCCAAACAGCTTCCCTTTTCTTTCCTGGTAGGTTCCCAGCATCACCAAGGCCAACTCCACTTTGACCCAAAAGAAGCTGCAAGAAAATGCGTTACAATAAAGTTGCCCTGTGAGAAGTGGATTCTGACAAAATCATGCAGGCAGCGACTTGCCTGGGCATAATACATGAATTTTCATTTGAATGTCTTGTCCGGTAAAGACTGCAACAAGGAAATGGGCTTTGGCTCGAGGAAGAGGAAACGGCGCCAAGGACGTGTCAACCTTACAGTGACAGAAGATTATATCGTGTAACTGAGGCCCTGATGGGACGTGCTTGCCATTGGAAAGAGACTAACTTGACTCCTGGAACCAATTAATTTCCAGAAAAGCTGGGAGGCCATGGCGTTTGGCGGCTGAGTGTAGTTCAGACCTGAGAGGCACCCAGTGGCTGGGTCGTCTGGCTCCCAGTTTTGTCTGGACTTTTCCTACCATTTCAGTCTTTATCTCCACCCCAAGCCTTTCACTTCCTTGCTCCCTGCCCTTCCTAACTTCTCTAAATTCCATTTTCCAGATGTTCTCAGATTCCATCCTTGTTTTTTGTTTTGTTTTGTTTTGTTTTGAGACAGAGTTTCTCTCTTTTACCCAGGCTGGAGTGAAGTGGCAAGATCTCGGCTCACTACAACCTCCAAGATCTCAGCTCACTACAACCTCCATCCCCAGGGTTCAAGCAATTCTCCTGCCTCAGCCTCTCTAGTAGCTGGGATTATAGGTGTCTGCCACTAAGCCCGGTTAATTTTTATAGTTTTAGTAGAGACGGGGTTTCCCCATGTTGGCCAGGTTGGTCTCGAACACCTGACCTCAGGTGATCCACCTGCCTTGGCCTCCCAGAGTGCTGGGATTACAGACATGAGCCACCGCGCCTAGCCTCCATCCTTGTATTTAGTCCACAGGGCTTAGCCTTGATTTTTAAATTAGACTACTGGTAACCCAAGCCAGATAGAAATGCTTGTGCTCTCCTCCAGTGACCCTTCAGAGGCTCAGGACACTGAGGGGAGGCCATTCTCTCTAGGATAAAACAAAACACAATGAAATATGGAATGGAACGCAAAATGCACATTAAATTTTAAGATAAAATGCACATTTCCAAATAAGATTCCTGCTCTGTCCCCTGACCTTGACGATAATACACAGGCATAATCCCAGAACTCCATAAATAACTCTGGACCACTCTGCATCCCTGCCTAGATGGGATCTAACCCAGTTAGATGGGTCCAGTTCCCCTTCCTTTCCATTAAGGAAAGTCTTTTGATGGCAAAGCTTGACATTTGATCCTAGATCCCTAGAACATCTTGGTTATCTTACGCACCTCGGAACAGACTGTGGCCCTTCAGCTCTTCACACAGAGTTAGGGGATATTTGCAACTTATTCTTGACTTCTTTACTGAGTCTGTAGAAGCTAAAACCTCACTCATTGTACCTGGAAAAGAATGAGTCATCTGAATTTTTAAAAATCTAAATTAATGAAATTTGAAAAGTGATTATGTTTCCAAGTATGTAAAAGCAGAAATAATCAAATATAAGTGAATAAAACCAGAGGACCTGCTTTTAATAGATAATATTTACAATTAGTATATCATTGTACTTAAGTATAACTAAAATGCCCAAGAATGTATAAAAAGTCAAAATCTGTTACAATATATAGTATAAATTTATTTACCAAAACCCTTACACCAATAACTTTTACTCATAGCAACACTTAACAATCGTCCCAAATTTATAACAAAAGCAGCAATAACATCTCTTATTTCGAGAACATCTGCTGTGTTCCAGGATCTATGCTTATTTTATGTAATGTAATGGTCCTTATAAAAACGGTCAGATGATGGTGATCTGATCACCCACATTTCACCCATGAGGAACTTGAGGACACATGAGGTGCCCAAGGTCACACAGGCAATCAGTGGCAGAACTGGCATTCAAACACAGTTTTGCCCAACTAAGGCCCTTACCCACATGAAATCACCATGACTTCATGTTATTTATTTATTTATTTACTTATTTATTTATTTATTTATTTTGAGACAGAGTCTTGCTCTGTTGCTCAGGCTGGAGTGCAGTGGCACAATCTCAGCTCACTGCAGCCTCTGCCCCCCAGGTTCCAGCGATTATCCTGCCCTCAGTCTCCTGGGTAGCTGGGACTACAGACACACGCCACCACACCCAGCTAATTTTTATATTTTCAGTAGAGACGGGGTTTTGCCATGTTGGCCAGGCTGGTCTCAAACTTCTGACCTCAGGTGACCTGCCCGCCTCGGCCTCCCAAAGTGCTGGGATTATGGGCATGAATGTTAATTTTTTAAATTTAGTTTTGAGATACTAAGTGGCCCCTTTCTGGCCTTATGCATATTCCATACTGCTGCCAGCACTTTGTATAACCCTGAGAGAATCTACTGGAAAGTACTCAATACCCTGAAACAAGACAATAGTTACCATCCACAAAGCCCTTGTGTGGCAGTCATAGGACTGGACCCTATGTAGCAGCAACTGTTTGCCTGATCTACATGCAGAACCTCTGTCAAAGAGTTTGCCCCTAAGACATGAAGCTATTGAACACTGTAGTCAGAGCCAAAGATTTCAAGCAGCTGCCAAAGGAACAGTTCTTGCTCAGGGGTGAGAAGGAGGACAAGAAGAACCGCTCCAAGTCTGAGGGTGCTGATGACAACAGACTGTTCTTTTCTTCTCAGAAAGCATCTAAGGAGAAACCACTCTGAACAGCTTCCTTTGCTTTGCAGGCAGCAAAACTTCAACACCTGGTGTCAATGGGCTTTGACATTTTATTATGCAAGACCAGATGCAGCCTTGTGGAGCTCAGGGACACAATCTGCATGCAAATGACAATTAGAAACTCTCAGAGACCTGGGTGAGCCACGGACAGGAGGCCCACTGCCAGCAGTTCATGCCGAGGTGAAGAGCACAAACCTGGAAAAGGAAACTGCATTTTACATAGAACCTTGCCATTCCTGCTTTTAACAGGAAGATACAGGTTAGGGCAGGGGGTGGAGTAGAAGTGGAGGGAATGGGAAACCCGGCTTTCCAGTGGGAAGGACTGGCCTGCTGCCCCATATCTGACCTATGAGAGCATGACAAAAGGATGAGGGCCCACTGAGAAATACAAGCCTCCCAATGTCCCAAAGAGGCAGGAAAGTTGAAAACCATAGCACACATTTAGGACTGTCAGAAATACATAAAACTAGCTATGTACACATGACAAACAATTCTGGTCCTATTTGTTCTGTGACAAATTAAAAATTGCACGGATGTCATCAAGACAGAAAATTTAAAAGAGGAAAAATGATCCTTTTGCCATAATTTGACATATAATAATGCTTCGATTGAATTGTCTTATAGAAAGACTGACACCCTGAAAAAAAGGATCCACAACTTTCCATGTCAGTATTTTATTTTTAGCCAGAGATACTTCTCCCCCGAATGAAAATGAATATGCTTAGAGGTGAAATCATTCCCAACAATGAATCCACCTCCTTTAAGAGGAAACTTGGCTGGGCATGGTGGCTCATGCCTGTGATCCCAGCACTTTGGGAGGCCAAGGTGGGTGGATCACCTGAGGTTGGGGGTTCGGGACTAGCCTGACCAACATGGAGAAACCCCGTCTCTACTAAAAAAATACAAAATGAGCAGGGCGTGGTGGTACATGCCTGTAATCCCAGCTACTTGGGAGGCTGAGGCAGAAGAATCGCTTGAACCCAGGGGACGGAGGTTGAGGTGAGCTGAGATCATGCCACTGCACTCCAGTCTGGGCAATAAGAGTGAAACTCCATCTCAAAAAAAAAAAAAAAAAAAAAAGAGGAAACTAACATTGCAGAAATGGAGTATCACTTTTGAGGCTAGATTTAAACACACAGACACACGCACGCCCACACACACACACAAAGTCATAGTGTTTTCTCTCTTGAAATACTCACTCTGAGGTATGTTGGCCACCATGTCATAAGGATATTCAAGCAGGCCATGTGAAGAACTGAGACCTTGGCCAACAGTCAGCATGAACCCACCAGCCATGTGAATGTGCCATCTAAAGGCATATCTTCCAGCCACAGACTAGCCTTCAGATGGATGTGCCCAGGGTGACAAGTTGATGGTAATCACCTGAGAAACCCTAAGCTTGCATGATCTGGCCAGGTCACTCTTAACTTGCAACTCACAGAAACTAGAAGATAATAAAGGTTATTGCTGTTTTAACCCACAGGCATTTGGGGGTAATTTATGAGTCAGTAATAGATAACTAATACAGATTTTCATACCTGGAAGTAGAGTTCTGCCATAACAACAACAACAAAAAAAAAAAAACACTAAGAATTTGGGTGGTGGCTTTTCAACCGAGCAGAAACTGGAGGACGTTGGAGAAGAGTATCGGCAAAATCCTAAAGTGCCTCAGAAGATGTCCAGCAGAATCCTGTTGGCCCTCATGGAGGCTGCTGGTGAGGGCATAAAGAAAACCGAGGAAAATGTGACTGTAAAGTGGAGGACAGAAGGTTATTGTTATATAACGGCAGAATTTAACAATACTATTGCCTGTGGTAATGCCGAAAGTAGAAAACATACCGAATAAGCTGGATGATCTGTTAAAGTAGGTAGCTAGGCAGACAGGTGCAGGGCAGGAGAGGGCCTCCAACCGGGAACGTCAGGCAACCGTCAGGTGATGGTGATGTGATTGTTAAACCCTCTCACTGAAACAATAATTGGTCACAGGTGGCACTAGGGAAAGGCAGTCTCCCAACACACAGAAAACACCTGAAGCTGGCGATCAGCAGCTTTCAAAGAAGATCTCAGGAGCTGGGCAAGTAGGCTGAAGCATGCGCGCTAAGAGGAAAAATGGTGGCGTTTATCTGGTATATGACCTTCCTCTAGGAACACTTGACTGGTAAGGGAGAGATGTGCACAATGTCAGCAAACACACTGCGTATACTGCCCCTCCCAAATGTTGGCATGCGGACAGCTCACCCCAGGAAAAAAATCAAGAGAGAAGAAACACAAGCCTCAGAACCATGCCACTGTATAAAAATCTCAAGTCAAAGGTCAGATGGGGGCACTTGGGTCTTTCAAGTCACCTGCTTGGCCCTCTTCCAAGTGTACTTTAGTTCCTTTCACTCCCACTCTAAAACTTTTTAATAAACTTTCATTCCTGCTCTAAAATTTGCCTTGATCTCTCACTCTGCCTTATGCCCCTCTGCTAAATTCTTTCCTCTGAGGAGGGAAGAATCAAGTTGCTGCAGACCCATACAGATTCACTGCTGCTAACAGATCTAGATAAGAAGATTTGCGGCCAGAATGTTGAAGATGCCACCTAGTTTCTTCTTGCTACTAATAATAAAATGGAAGAGAGATAAGCTAAAGGAAGGACCACTAAAAAAAAAAGCCAAGACTTACTGGTTTTAGAAATTTTATTCCCTGCAGATGGCAAACAGGGCTAAAATTAGGAAATGGTTCTTAGGCAAAAAGCAGATTCAGAGCTTTCTTGGAAAAACACTGTATAAAGATAAAGCTGGCCAAGCGCAGTGGCTAACGCCTGTAATCCCAGCACTTCGGGAGGCTGAGGCAGGCAGATCCCAAGGTCAGGAGATGGAGACCATCCTGGCTAACACGGTGAAACTCCGTCTCTACTAAAAATACAAAAAATTAGCCGGGCATGGTGGTGGGTGCCTGTAGTCCCAGCTACTCAGGAGGCTGAGGCAGGAGAAAGCGAGAACCCTGGAGGTGGAGCTTGTGGTGAGCTAAGATCGTGCCACTGCACTCCAGCCTGGGCAAGAGTGATACTCCGTTTCAAAAAAAAAAAAAAAAAAAAAAGAGGTAAAGCCAAGAGTGTAGCTATAAAATCCTTTGTTGTGGCCTTAGAAATATTTAAGGTGATGCCTCAAAGAACACTACAGTAAAATTGGCATTTCTAAGAAGGTTAAGGTCGTCCCTTAGTAGTTTCAGCAAAAACTCAGGGTAGAAAGACGATTATCTCAAAGAGATTTGGGAAGCAGTTTTGTCTAATGGAGTACACTCCAATGCTATTTATAGTATACTCACTATGTTTTTAAGAGAACTATATTGGCAGATACGCTATCAATCGGACTCAAAGGGATAGAAAGAAAAGTGGTCTATGGATCCCCAGAGTTCTACCAGCAAAAAGCACATTAAGAAAACGTTGCAGCTACAAACGTGAGCTATCTTTTATATAAAAGGAACAGCGACTCAGAGGGTGTAACCAAGAGCTCAAAGGGTGGGTCCAAAAAACATAAGGAATTATTCTTGACCCTTGAGTCCTAATGAAGGAACTGTTGACCCATGCCTGAGGTGTTTTAGAACTTGTATGGTCCAGCAATTTCTGTGTGGTTTGCATTTTTCCATTTTTGAACAAGTGTAACTATAGCAGTTATGCTTGTTTCACCACTGTTCATGTGAGAAGGAGGTAACTTCTCTCTTTAGATCACAGGCCTTTAGATTGAGAGAAACAGTACCCACAAAACAGTATTTAAGGAATTACACCTGGATCTGATTTACATGATGAGATTCCAGACTTTGAGTTGGTGATAATGGAATGAGATTTTGGGGGATTTGGGGATGGAAGGAATACGTTTTATATTTGAATCGTAAAGGGAAGGAAATGGACAATTATAGCTAGATTCCAAAATAGAACCCAGTGATTCTCACCTCCTGGTATTCACACCCTTGGATAGTCCTCTTCTACACTAGATAGGGCCGACCTGTGTAACCAACAGGATATTGTGGAAATGTCCATTTGACATCTAGGATACGCCATAAAAGACCCTGTGGCTCTCGTCTTGCTCTCTCTCCAATCACTCACTCTGAAGGAAGTCAACTGAAGTTGTGAAGACTTCAGCAACTTTGTAAAAAGGTCCACGTGCTAAGGCATTGAAGTATCTTACTAAATGGTAGCACAGACTCACCAGCCATGTGGGTGTGCCATCTTGGAAGGAGAACCTTCGGTTGCAGTCAACCTTCCCAGTGATTCCAGTTAAGCGAGGCAACACTGTGACTACATCTTCATGAGAGACAGGGAGCCAGAACCGACTAGGTGGGCCACTCCACAATTCCTGCCCCATAGACATTGTGAGATAAGGATCTGTTATTGTTTTAAGCTGCTCTATTTGGATGTAATTTCTTATATAGCAATAGATAGCTAATATGGTGAAGATTTGAATTCTGTTATAGTCTACAGTTTTGATTTTGCTCCAGTAACCTGACAAGACTCCATCTTCTATGCAACTGTATTCTTAAAAACTTGTGTTTAAGATACATTTCATTCTGTCTGTGCTTTCTTGGTCTTCTTCCAGAGTAAAGAGAGATGGCTCCACCCATCAGGGAAATAGTTTTGGCACTTGTGTGCTTGAAGGACAAGTCACAACACAACCATTAAGATTCCATTAAACCACAAAGATAAGTCCTCTTACCAGCAATGAATTATTTCCAGTGATAGGACTGGGGAAAGAGGTAACCTTTTCCTTGTCATCAGATGCAATCTTCTAAAAACCTCATGTAGAATAAAACATAGCTTCAAAAAATAGTAGCAGTTGAACAGTCACCCACCCACCAAGGATAATATAGGCATACATCCTACATGAGAACAGAGAGATAAAATAAATGGGAGGCCTTTAGTAAACCCCCCAAATTCACTTACTTCTAGCTCAGCAAGAACTGCAAGGCAGGGGGCAGAACAAGACGGTGCAATAGAAGACTCCACTGATTGTCACGCCATCATGAGGACGCCAAGTTAACAACTATCCACACACACAAAAAGCACCTTCATAAGAGCCAAAAATCAGGTGAGTCCTCACAGTAGCTGGTTTTAACTTCATATCACTGAAAGAGGTGCTGAAGAGGTAGGAAAAACAGTCTTAAATCATTGACATCACTCATCTCCCAAGCCCCCTCCTTCTGGCCCCCACCCTCCTCCCTGCAGCAATGGCAGCAAGGTATGGAAAGCATCTGGGTGTGCTGGGGAGAGGGAGATTGCACATTTATGAGGCACTGAACTCAGTGCTGCCCTTTTATAACAGAAAATAAAACAAAGCCAAGCTCAGCTGATGCCTGCCCACTGACGGAACATTCAGCCTTGCCAGAAGCGAATTGCCTATCTCAGTGGTCTGAACTTGAGTTCCTGCAAGCCTTGCTATCACAGGCTTAAGTGCTATGGGGCCTTAAATAAACCTGAAAGGCAGTCTAGGTTAAAAGGACTGCAACTCCTAGTCAAGTCCTAGTGCTGAACTGGGCCCAGAGACAGTGGACTGAAGGTCACATGGCAGCTAAAAGAGTGTGGGCATCATCCATTTCTTAACCCCAGGCTGCACAGCTCATGGCTCCAAAACAGACCCTTCCCCTCTCCTTGAGGAGAGGAAAGGGAAGAGTGAAGAGGACTTTGTCTTGCATCTTGGATACCAGCTCAGCCACAGCAAATAAGGTACCAGTCAGAGTCATAAGGCCTCCTTTCCATGCTCTAGTTCCTGGATGACATTTCCAGACACACCCTGGGCCAGAAGGGAACCTGCCGCTCTGAAAAGAAAGACTCATCTGGAAGAAGTCCTGGAAGGATTCATCACCTGCTAACTGAAGAGCCCTTGGTCCCTAAAGAGTCAGCAGTGATACCCAAGTACTACATCAAGGGCCTTGGGTCAGACCCTGAGACTTGCTGGTTTCAGGTAAGACACAACACATTCCCAGCTGCGGTGGCAATGGAGCAAGTCTCCTTCCACTTGAGAAAAGCAGAGGAAAAAGCTAAGGGGGCTTGGTCTTTCACCTTAGGTACCTGCTTGGCCAAGGAGGGGTAGAGTACCAAGTAGGCTCTTGGTGACCCAGTTCCAGAACTTGGCTTTTGGACAGCATTTCTGGGCCTGCCCTGGACCAGAGGGGAGCCCACTGCCCTGAAAGGTGAGTCCCAGGCTAGGCAGCATTCACCACAAGCTTATTAGAGAGTCCTTAAGCCTTAAGGGAACATTAGCAGTAGACTAGCAGTACGATGCACGGGCCTGTGGTGGTGGTGGTAGACACAGAGTAAGGCTCTTCTGCCTTTGGAAAGGGGAGGGAAGAGTGTGGGAAGGACTATGTCTTGTGGTTCAACTGCCAGATAAACTACAGTATAATAGAATACCAGACAGACTTCTAAGGTTTTTGACTGTCTTCCCTGCCCCAAACAGCACTTCTGGACATGGCTGGAGCCTGGGAGAACTCACTACCTTGAAGGGAAGGACAACATCTGATTGTCTTTGCTATCTGCAGATTGTAGAGCCCCAGGACCTTGAGCAAACATAAGCCATAGCCAGAGAGTGGTTACAGCAGGCCTTGGGTGAGACCCAGTGCTGTGATGGCTTCAGGTCTGACCCAGCACAGTCTTAGTTATGGTGGCCACAGGGATACTTGTGTCACACCACCCCCAGCTCCAGGTGGCTCAGAACAGAGAAAGAGGCTCCATTCTTTGGGGAAAAAATAAGGAAGAAACCAAGAATGTCTCTCTGGTAATCTAATAATTCTTTCAGATCTTATCCAAGACCATAAAGGCAGTACCACTACGAGTCCATAAGAACCACAGCATGACTAGGCTTGGGGTGACCCATAAAGCAGAGACAGCTTAGGTAATAACACCTAAGTCATTTGGAATATCTGGAAAGCCTTCCCAAGAAGGACGGGTAAAAACAAGCCCAGACTGAGAGGACTGCAGTAACGTATAAATACCTAACTCTTCAATGCCCAGACAATGAAAAGTATCTATAAGCAACAACATCATCCAGGAAAATATGATCTCACCAAATGAACTAAATAAGGCACCAGAAACCAATCCTGGAGAAACAGATATGTGACCTTTTAGATAGAGAATTCAAAATCGCTTTGTTGAGAAAACTCAAAGAAATTCAAGATAACACAGAGAAGGAGTTCAGAATTCTATCAAATAAATATAACAAAGAGATTCAAGTAATTTTTAAAAACTCAAGCAGAAATTCTGGAGCTGAATAATGCAACTGGTATACTGAAAAATGCATCAAAGTCTTTTAACAGCAGAATTGATCAAGCAGAAGAAAGAATTAGTGAGCTTCAAGACAGACTATTTGAAAATACACAGTCAGAGGAAACAAAAGAAAAAAGAATAAAAAACAATGAAGCACACCTATAAGATCTAGAAAATAGCCCCAAAAGAGCAAATGTAAGTTATTTGGCCTTAAAGAGGAGGTAGAGAAAGAGATAGGAGTAGAAAGTTTATTTAAAGGGATAACAGAGAACTTCCAAAACCTAGAAAAAGATATCAATCAAGTACAAGAAAGTTATAGAATACCAAGAAGATTTAACCTGAAGAAGACTATCTGATATGGTTTGGCTCTATGTCCCCATCCAAATTTCATCTCAAACTGTAACCCCCATGTGTCAAGGGAGTGACCTGGTGGGAGGTGATTGGATCATGAGGGTGGTTTTCCCCATGCTGTTCTCATGATAGTGAGTTCTCATGAGATCTGATGGTTTTATGAGGGCTCTTTCCCCTTTGCATTCTCTTCTCTCTTGTCTCCTGCCATGTAAGATGTGCCTTGCTTCCCTTTCACCTTCCTCCATGATTGTAAGCTTCCTGAGGCCTCCCCGGCCATGCAGAACTACGAGTCAATTAAACCTCTTTTGTTTATAAATGACCTAGTCTTGAGTAGTATCTTTGTAGCAGTATGAAAATAGACTAATACACTACCTCAAGGAATTTAACAATCAATCTCCAGTAGGTTAAGAATAAAGAAAGTCACCTAAAATTAGCCAGAGAAAAGAAATAAATAACATATAATGGGGCTTCAATACATCTGGCAGCAGACTTTTCAGTGGAAACCTTACAAGTCACGAGAGAGTGGCATGACATATTTAAAGTGCTGAAGGAAAAAAACTTTTATCCTAGAATAGTATATCCAGCAAAAATATCCTTCAAACATGAAGGAGAAATAAAGGCTTTCTCAGACAAACAAAAGCTGAGAGATTTCATCAACACCAGACCTGTCCTACAAGAAACGTTTAAAGAGAGTACTTCAATCAGAAAGTAGATCAGCTTCATCTTAAGGTCCCAAACTCACTGCTAATAGTAAGTACCCGGAAAAACACAGAATATTATAACACTGTAACTGTGATATGTAAATTACTGTTATCTTAATTAGAAAGACTAAATAATGAAACAATAGAAAATAACTACAACAACTTTTCAAGACACAGACAGCACAATAAGATATAAATAAAAACAACAAAAAGTTAAAAAGCGGGGGGATGAAGTTAAGGCATTGAGTCCTTATTAGTTTTATTTTTACTTGTTTGTTTATGCAAATGGTGCTGTTATCAGCTTAAAATAATGAGTTATAAGATAATACCTGCAAGCCTCATGGTAACCTTAAATCAAAAAACATACAAGGATACATGAAAAATAAAAAGCAAGAAATTAAAACATATCACCAAAGAAAAATCACCTTCATTAAAAAAGACAAGGAAAAAAAGACCAGAAAACAAATTGTAAAATGGCAGGAGTAAATCCTTACTTGTCAATAATAGCATTGAATATAAATGGACCAACTCTCCAATCAAAAGAAATAGAGTGGCTGAATGGATAAAAAACAAGACCCAATGATTTGTTGCCTTCAAGACACATGCTTCACCTATAAAGATGCACATAGGCTGAAAATAAAGGAATGGAAAAAGATATTTCATGACAATAGACACCAAAAAAGAGTCGGAGTTACTATATTTATATCATCCAAAATAGATTTCAAGACAAAAACTATAAGAACAGACAAAGAAGGTCACTATGTAATGATAAAGGGGTTAATTCAACAAGAGGGTATAACAATTTTAAATATATGCACCTAATACTGGAGGACCCAGATATATAAAGCAAATATTATGAGAGCTAAAGAGAGAGAGAGCCTCCAATACAGTAATAGTTGGAGACTTCTGCACCCCACTTTCAGCATTAGAAGCATCTTCCAGGCAGAAAATCAGCAAAGAAACATCAGACTTAATCTCCCCTATAGGCCGAATGGACCTAATGGATATTTACAGAGCATTTCATGCAACGGCTGCAGAATATTCATTCTTTTCCTCGGCACATGAATCACTCTCAAGAACAGACCATATAGGTAACAAATCAAATCTTAAAACATTCAAAAAATTGAAATAATATCAAGCATCTTCTCTGACCACAATGGAATAAAACTAGAAATCAGTAACAAGAGTAGTTTTCAAAACTATATGAATACATGGAAATTAAATAATATTGTCCTGAATAACCAATGAGTCAATGAAGAAATTAAGAAGAAAATGTAAAAATTTCTTGCAACAAATGATAATAGAAACACAACATACCAGAACCTATGGGACACAGTGAAAGTAGTACTGAGAGGGAAGTTTATAGCTGTAAGTGCCTACAGCAAAAAAGAAGAAAAGTGTTCAGGGTCCTGCCTGTAATCTCAGCACTTTAGGAGGCCAAGGTGGGTAGATCACATGAGGCCAGGAGTTCGAGATCAGCTTGGCCAACATGGTGAAACCCCATCTCTACTGAAAATACAAAAATTAACTGGGCATGGTGGTATACATCTGTAATCCCAGCTACTTGGGAGGCTGAGGCATGAGAATCACTTGAATCTGGGAGGAAGAGGTTGTAGTGAGCCAAGATGGTGCCACTGCACTCCAGCCTGGGTAACAGAGCAAGACCCTGTATCAAAAAAAAAAAAAAAAGAAAGAAAGAAAAACACCAAATAAATAAACTTAACATGCATCTTAAAGAATTGGAAAAGGAAGAGCAAACCAAAACCCAAATTAGTCAAAGAAAATAAATAATAAAGATCAGAACAGAAATAAATGATATTGAAATAAAGAGAACAATGCGAAAGATCAAGGAACCAAAAAGTTTGTTTTTTGAAAAGATAAGCAAAATTGACAAATCATTAGCAAAACTAAGGAAAAAAAGAGAGAAGATCCAAATAAATAAATGCAGAGATTAAAAAAGGAGATGTTACAACTGATACCACAAAACTAAAGGATCATTAGTGACTACTTTCAGCAACTATATGCCAATACATTGGAAAATCTAGAGAAATGGACAAATTCCTAAACACATACAACCTACCAAGACTGACCATGAAGAAATCCAAAACCTGAGCAGACCAATAACAAGTAACGAGATCAAAGCTGTAATAAAAAGTCAACCAGTAAAGAAAATCCCAGACCTGATTACTTCACTGCTGAATTCTACCAAACATTCAAGAATTAATAGCAATCCTACTCCAACTATTCCAAAAAAAAAAAAATAAAGGAAGAGGGAATACTTCCAAACTTATTATTTGAGGCCAGTATTACCTTGATATTCCAAAGCCAGGCAAAGACACATCAGAGGGAGGGAGGGAAGGAAGGAGGGAAGGAAGGAGGGAAGGAAGGAGGGAAGGAAGGAAAGAAGGAAGGACTACAAGCCAATCTCTGATGAATATTGATGCAAAAATCCTCAATAAAATACTAGCAAGCCAAGTACAACAATATATTAAAAAGATCATTCATCATGACCAAGTGGAATATATCTTTGGGATGCCAGGATGCTTCAACAAATGCAAATTAATCAATGTGATGTGTAATATCAACAGAATGAAGGATAAAAACCATATGATTATTTCAATGGATGCTGAAAAAGCATTTGATAAAATTAACATCCCTTCATGATAAAAACCCTCAAAAAACTGGGGTAGAAGGAACATACCTCAACATAATTAAAGCCATGTACAACAGACTCATGGCTAGTACCATACATAATGGGGAAAAACAGAAAGCCTTTCCTCTGAGATCTGAAGCATGACAAGGATGCCCACTTTCATCACTGTTACTCAACATAGTACTGGAAATTCTAGTTAGAACAATCAGACAAGAAAGAAATAAAGGGCATTCAAATGTGAAAGGAAGAAGCCAAATTATCTTTGTTTGTCAATTATGTGATCTTATATTTGTAAAAAACTAAAGACTCCACCAAAAAAACTATTAGAACTGATAAACAAATTCAGTAAAGTTGCAGGATACAAAATAAACATACAAAATCAGTAGCATTTCTGTATACCAAGAGTGAACAATCTGAAAAAGAAATTTTTAAAAATCCCATTTATAATAGCAACAAATAACATTAAATACCTAGGACTTAAAAAGTGAAACATCTCTAGAATGAAAACTATAGAACACTGATGAAAGAAGTTGAAGAGGACAAAAAAAAAGGAAAGATATTTCATGTTCATAGATTGGAAGAATCAATATTATTAAAATGTCCACACTACCCATAGCATCTACAGGTCAATGCAATCCCTATCAAAATACTAATGGCATTCTTCACATAAGCAGAAAAAAAATCCTAAAATTTATATGTAACCACAAAAGACCCAGAATGGCCAAAACTATTATAAGCAAAAAGAACAAAACTGGAGGAACAACATTATCTGACTTTAAATTATACTACAGACCTATAGTAACCAAAAGGTTATGGTCCTAGCATAAAAATAGACATGTAGACCAGTGGAACAGAATAGAAAACCCAGAAATAAATCCAAAGATGTACAGCAAACTCTTTTTTGTTTGTTTGTTTGGTTTTTGAGACAAGAGTTTCACTCTTGTTGCTCAGGCTGGAGTGCAATGGCGCAATCTTGGCTCATAGCAACGTCCACCTCCCGGGTTCAAGCAATTCTCCTGCCTCACCCTTCCCGAGTAGCTGGGATTACAGGCATGCACCACCATGCCTCGCTAATTTTTTTGTATTTTTAGTAGAGATAGGGTTTCTCCATGTTGGTCAAGCTGTTCTCCAACTCCCGACCTCAGGTGATACACCCACCTTGGGCTCCCAAAGTGCTGGGATTACAGGCATGAGCCACTGTGCCCAGCTGCAAACTCATTTGTGACAAAGGTTCCAATAACATAGACTGAGGAAAAGACATAAATGATGCTGGGAAAGTTGGATATCCAAATGCAAAAGAACGAAACTAGATCCCTATCTCTCAACATACACAAAAATGGAATCAAAATGGATTAAAGACTTAAATCTAAACCTCATACTATGAAACTGCTAAAATAAAACATTGGGGGAAACTCTCCAGAGCATTGATCTGGGCAAAAATTTCTTGAGTGATACCCCACAAGCATAGGCAGCCAAAGCAAATATGGCCATATGGGAACACATCAAATCAAAAAGCTTCTGCACGGCAAAGGAAACAATTAACAAAGTGACAAGACAACCCACAGAATGGGAGATGATATTTGCAAACTACCCATCTGACAAGGGATTAATAACTAGATTTTATAAGAAGTTCAAACAACTCTATAGGGGAAAAAAATCTAATAATCTGATTTTTAAATGGGCAAAAGATCTGAATAGACATTTCTCAATAAAAAAGAACATACCAATGGCAAAGAAGTATATGAAAAGATGCTCAACATTCTTGATCATTAGACAAATGCAAATCAAAACTACAATGAGATATCATCTCACTCCAGTTAAAATGGCTTATATCCAAAAGTCAGGCAATAACAAATGCTGACAAGGATATGAAGAAAAGGGAAGCCTTGTACATTATTAGATGGGAATATAAATTAGTACAACCACTATGGGGAATGGTTTGGAAGTTTCTCAAAAAACTAACATTAGAGCTACTATACAATCCAGCAATCCCACTCCTAGGCATATGCCCAAAAGGAAGGAAATCACTATATTGAAGAGATACCTGCACTCCTGTGTTTGTTGGAGCCCTCTTCACAATAGCCAAAATTTGGAAGCAACTTAAGTGTCCATCAATAGATGAGTGGATAAAGAAAATTCGGTACTTATATACAACGGAGTACTAGTTAGCCATAAAACAAATGAGATCCTGTCATTTTCAAGAACTTGGATGGAACTGGATGGAAATCATTATGCTAAATGAAGTAAGCCAGGCACAGAAAGACAAGCATTGCATGTTCTCACTTATTTGTAATATCTAAAAATCAAAAGAATTGAACTCATAGGGGTAAAGAGTAGAAGGATGGTTCCCAGAGGCTGAGAAGGGTAGTTGGAGGGTCAGGGGAAGGTACAGATGCTTAATGAGTACCAAAAAAAAATGGCAGAAAGAATGAGTAAGACCTAGTATTTGCTAACACAACAGGATGACTATAGTCAAATATAATTTAATTGTCTATTTAACAATAACTCAAAGAGTATAATTGAACTATTTGTAACACAAAGGATAAATGCTTGAGGTGATGGATACCCCATTTAGCCATATGTGGTTGTTGTGCATTGCATGCCTGTATCAAAATGTCTCACATACCCCATAAATATATCCACCTACTATGTACCCAGAAAAATTAAAACTGAAAGATTTTTTAAAATTACTGTAAGGCAAAAACTTTATTAAAGAACTTAAACAGGCCGGGCGCGGTGGCTCAAGCCTGTAATCCCAGCACTTTGGGAGGCCGAGACGGGCGGATCACGAGGTCAGGAGATCGAGACCATCCTGGCTAACACGGTAAAACCCCGTCTCTACTAAAAACACAAAAAACTAGCCGGGCGCGGTGGCGGGCGCCTGTAGTCCAGCTACTCCGGAGGCTGAGGCAGGAGAATGGCGTAAACCCGGGAGGCAGAGCTTGCAGTGAGCTGAGATCAGGCCACTGTACTTCAGCCTGGGCAACAGAGCGAGACTCCGTCTCAAAAAAAAAAAAAAAAAAAAAAAAGAACTTAAACAAAAAACAGGAAATAAATGAATTAAATTCTCTTTCTTATTTTATCATCCTTTCATTTCTTTCCACAAGTAATCATGTAATGTCATACCACATCCATAATTCCTTCTTGGCCTCCAAAATAAAATTTAGTACTGGGGAGCTCTTCCGCTGCTCTATTGGGGCAGCTGGTGTGATAGGAATGGTTACAGGTGTGATGAGGGATGACCAAAGGCCCAGGAAGTTTACCTCATTCTTCCAATAACCTTGTCTCTTTATCACAAACTGCTATAAAAATATGCGCACTTTGTCTGGGTGCTAAGAGTTTGGGAACACTGGTCCATAGATATCACTGTTGATTTGTTCACTAGACTAGAAATCCCATGATGAGAGGGATCATGTGTTGTCTGCTTGTTTATCAGTTTCCAGAGTGCCTAGCATGAGAGCTGGAGACTCAATAAATAGTATTTCAACTAATTCCTTAACTTAATGACAACATCAATATAGGAATTATAGCCAATTCCTGACAGGCAGTCATGAAAATATCAAAGTGATCATTTTCATTGCTTCTAAGCAGTGAAACATATTGTTTGCTTTCAGAAAATGAATTTTAACAGGAAAACAGCTAACAAATGGCCTTTCTGGGGCACTAAAGTATATAGATTATGTCCTGAAAAAAATGCATGGTTCAAAACTACCAGTTTAGTGTCTTTTTAAGAGTACAGTTGAGACCATCAAAATTATGATACATTGATCATTCATATTCCCATCTTTGTCTTTTTTTTCCTACAATCTGGAAACAGAATTAGTAAACACCCTATGAAACTCTTTGATGCTTTATAAATGATGTTGTAGATGAAGACTGTATAGCATGTGAAACTATTTTAAGAATGTGTTAAAAGTGTGACCTCAATAAGTAGTCAAACTGAACGGAGACTACACTGTTCACATAGTTTTACAATGTAGGTAAATTCACATATGTAATTGAGAATATACACCCACGTGTGTGTGTGTATGTATCACAATGTTAGCAGGGTTTATCTCTACTTGATATTACTACCGATGACTTATTTTCTTTTCTTCTGTGTATTTTCCAAATTTCTCACATTGAAATACACATTAGATATTCAATTAGATTACAATTACTTAAAAATAAAAATGAGGCTGATACCAGGAATTATTTGAAAGAATGTAAGCATGTCTACATTTGATATCATTTTGGTTATCGCCAAGTGAGGTCCAAAGCCTGTTGTTGCATTTGGGTGGTTTGAGGATCAGCACTGGGAATGTGAAATTGTCTCTTTCCAGGCGTGGATTACAATAATGGGCTCATGCATGCCTCCTAGTTGATACCGTCTTTTCCCAGGCCCAGTTCAATTAACATATACGATACAAATGGATACACCTCTCGTATCACATACAAGATGTAAGAACTGTTTGTCAGGTGATAACACAAAGGAAACCATAAACACACAGCTTTGAAAGTACAGATTTCGATGGCACAATGAAATTGGAAGTTCTGGGGGCAGATGGTTCTTTGTTGCAGGCCAAGTGAAAGGGTGTAGACTTGGTTCACACAGAGGCAACTCTTACTGTTTCTGGAAACCCTTCTACGATAAAGGGGTGTTAAATTGCTCCTGAGATACTAAGCTGAGAAGCAAAGATTTCAGGCTGTATAAAGTTACCAGATATTTGGCACCCATTTAAGCTAAGCCATTCATGGCAGTGAATTCTATGCAAATCATTAACCAACAGCAAACATGGACATCGCTCTAAAGAAAAAGTCAACAGGCTTGCTGTGTAACCTTTGGCAAGTCCTTAGTCTCCGGGAACCTCTATTTCTTTAGCTGAAAAATGGGGATGATAATGCTTCTGGGAAACAGGGCATCTGCAGAGTGAGATGATGCTTCTGAAAGTGCTCTGAGAAACTATAAAGTCTGGGAAAATATAAAATTCCCTGCTGTTGCTGTTATGACTAGTATGACTGTTGGTATCATCGTTTTCTGAATCTGCAGAGAAATTTTTAGGCCAGCAGTTTTCAGAATATATAATATTTTCATCATTAGAGAGATAGGTTTTCCTCTGTTGAGTCTGTGAGTTGTTCCATATGCAAATCACACAAAAATATGCATCTTGTAAAACAATACAGTTCCATTCCCTGTTATAATCTAGCCTTTAAATTAGGCTTTAAAAAATCCTGGTATTTGATTAAGAGGATGGACTCATCACTATTTATATTGTTGCTCTCCTCTTTAAAATGATGAAGGGAAATAAAATGAGCATAAACCCACAGTCATGACAAGGAGGCTGTCAGCAGCTCAGAGATTCCAGCAAATTTCCATGAGGTATAAATCAGATGATGTAGTGGTGACCAATGAAGACGCCCAGGGAAGTGTGGCAGGGAAGAGGCCCAGGCAATGGTGGCCAAAAGAGATGGGAGGAACTGAGCACAAGCAAGAGCTCCGTGTTCACAGAACTCCGGAAAGACTTGGGACTGGGCAAGATTATGTCCAGAAAGAGAGTGAAGTAAGCACCTGAAAGAAGGAGATTAATTGAAAGGTTGTGGCTGGGTGCAGTGGCTCACGCCTGTAATCCCAGCACTTTGGGAGGCCGAGGCAGGTGGATCACGAGGTCAGGAGATTGAGACCATCCTGGCTAACATGGTGAAACCCCATCTCTATTTAAAAAAAAAAAAAACAAAACATTAGCTGGGTGTAGTGGTGGGCACCTGTAGTCCCACCTACTCGGGAGGCTGAGGCAGGAGAATCACTTAAATCTGGGAGGCGGAGGTTGCAGTGAGCCGAGATCGCACCACTGCACTCTAGCCTGGGTGACAGAGCAAGATTCCATCTCAAAAAAACAAAAAAACAAAAAAAAGAGTGTGTGGAAACACTGGCTCCCATCTCCACCTTTAACTACAGATTTCAACTACAGAATACCCTACAGCTAGTCGTTACCTGACAAGACCAAAATATAAAAGCCAAACCAAAATCCAATCAAACAAAGAGCGGAGTGTTCTTTGTCAAATACATACAATGAACTCTCTGAAGAAAATAAGGACAGCTGATGTGGATGTTGACATCCTAGAGCGAAAATGTAGAAATCTTGGCATTTGGGGGAAGTCAAGCATAATGGTTGGTGCCACCTGTTCACCATCAAGCAAAGCCTGCCATCCACATGTACATAATTGCCCATCTGCTTTAGCATCAACTCATTCTTGAGTATAAACAGACCACCGAGGACTTCCTGACATTGAAGGAAAGTCTCAAACACAAAAGAAACATAAACAAAACAAAACAAAAAAAATATGGCTTTGGGAAAACCATGAGTTTAGGAACAGGAAATAACATATAAACAAAAGAAAGATTCCAGACTACATTTTATCCATAAAACAAGAAAGGGGTACTGTAGCAATGGAACAGTCAGAGAATAAGAGAAAACTCTTAGAAATTGCATCTACTATTACCAAAATAAAAAATGTAATATTGAGGCTAGATGTTAAATTTGAGAGTATCATTCAGCAAGTAAAACAAAAAGTTCAGAAAAAGATGAAGGGAAAAACAAGCAACAGAGAAAATATGCCAAAAGTCACAGAGAAAGAGAACAGGGATGAGAGGAAAAGCAGGGGATGAAAATAAAGAATAATTAAAGTTTCTATTAGAAAGGAAAATCATAGCACCTCAAGTTTTTGTGTTTTGTTTTGCTTTGTTTTGTTTTGTTTTGTTTTGAGATAGGGTCTTGCTTTGTTGCCCAGGCTGGAGTGCAGTGGCATGATGATGGCTCACCATGGTCTCAACTTCCTGGGCTCAAGTGATCCGCTGGGACCACAGGTACCCACCACCACACCGGGCTAATTTTTAAATTTTTTTGTAGAAACAGGGTCTCACTACATTGGCCAGGCTGATCTCAAACTCCTGGGCTCAAGTGATCCTCCTGCCTCTGCCTCCTAAAGTGCTGGGATTACAGGACTAAGCCACCACACCTGGCGCTTATGTTTAAAGAGACTGTTACAATAAATAGCAATAACAGTAGTCACACCTAAAGGTCACTGAAAACCTCTTATATGCCAGGCACCACTTTAGAAAGATTTGTATGTAGTGACCTTTTGGTTTTTTTTGAGATGGAGTCTCGCCCTGTCGCCAGGCTGGAGTGCAGTGGCGCAATCTTAGCTCACTGCAACCTCTGCCTCCCAGGTTCAAGTGATTCTCCTGCCTCAGCCTCCCGAGTAGCTGGGACTACAGGTGTGTGCCACCGTGCCCAGCTAATTTTTGTATTTTTTTTTTTTTTTAGGAGAGACGGTTTCACCAGGTTGGCTAGGATGGTCTTGATCTCTTGACTTCGTGATCCACCAGCCTCGGCCTCCCAAAGTGCTGCGATTACAGGCGTGAGCCACTGCGCCCAGCCCTGTAGTGACTTTCTTTTTCCTTTTCTTTTTCTTTTTCTTTTTTTTGAGACAGAGTCTCGCTCTGTCGCCCAGGCTAGAATGCAGTGGTGCGATCTCGGCTCACTGCAAGCTCCGCCTCCCCGGTTCATGCCATTCTCCTGCCTCAGCCTCCCGAGTAGCTGGGACTACAGGCACCTGCCACTGTAGTGACTTTGTAATCCTCCCAATAAATCTAAGAGGTAGCTGCTATTATCAACACTGTTTTATTAATTTTATTAATACAGCTGAGAAAATGGAGACATTGTTACTGGTTAAAACACTTAACCCAAGCTAGTAAATGAGACAGCTAGGGTTTAAACTCAGCCAGGCAGGGTCCATGGCCTGCATTCTTCAGCATTATACAGTTGACCCTTGAACAACACAAGGGTTAGCAGCACAAAACCCCTTTGCAGTCGAAAATCTGAATTGTTTCAAATACACGGAAACTTAGCTACTAATAACTTACTGTTGACCAGAAGCCTTAATGGTAACATAAATACCTATTAACACATATTTTGTGTTATATATATTGTGTATTGTATCCTTTACAATAAAGTAAGCTGAAGAAAAGAAAGTCTTATTAAGAAAATCATAAGGAAAAGAAAATGTATTTGCTATCCATTAAGTGGAAATGGGTCATCATCAAGGTCTTTATACTTGCTGTCTTCACATTGAGTAGGCTGAGAACGAGAAGAAAGGGGAGAGGTTGGTCTTACTGCCTTGGGGGTGACAAAAGTGGAAGAAATGGACCCACGCAGTTCCAACCTGTGTTGTTCAAGGATCAACCGTACCTCCTATAACATCCTCACTTTGGCAAACTCTTCTAAAATTGAAGATGACTGAGGATAAGAAAAATATCCTAAAATGTTCCAAAGAAAAAAATGAAACGTTACCAAAAAAGCAGCAAATTTAACTGTCATCAAGTCACTCCCAGTATTTTTTCTTTTTTTTTTTTTTTTGAGACGGTCAAATGAGTTTTGACCTAGAATTTCATTCCCAGCCAAACCGTCAATCAATTCTGAGGATAAAATAAAGGTCTTTTTGTACCTTCGAGGATTAAGAAAGTTTACCGCCACATCTATCTTCCTTCCTTCCTTCCTTCCCCTTCCTTCCCCCCCCTTCCTCCCTTCCTTTCTTCTTTCCTTCCTTTTTTCTTTTCTTCCTTTCTTTCTTTTGACAGAGTTTCACTCTTGTTGCCCAGACTGGAGTGCAATGGCGTGATCTTGGCCCACTGCAACTTCCGCCTCCCAGGTTCAAGCGATTCTCCTGCCTCAGCCTCCCGAGTAGCTGGGATTATAGGTGCCCACCATCATGCCCAGCTACTTTTTTGTATGTTTAGTAAAGATCGGGTTTCACCATGTTGGCCAAGCTGGTCTCGAACTTCTGACCTCGGGCGATCCACCTGCCTCAGCCTCGCAAAGTGCTGGGATTACAGTCATGAGCCACCGTGCCCAGCCCCACATCTTCTTTCTTTAAAAGTTATTTATGGAATCATCCAGTAAATAAGGAGGAAAATTAGAAAAAAAAAGAAAAAAGAAAAAAAAAAAAACAACCATGCATGAGATTCAGGAAACAGTGACTACACCAAGGACAGTATTAAATAGAAGTCATGACTGTTCAGGTAACCCAGGGACATCACTCAACTCAGGGTAGAGCACAGGGAACAAGAAGACAGAGATCCTCAGAACAAGGTCTCCAAACATAAAGGAGAATCAAGTGATATGACAGTTTGAGAAAAAATATTAGAATAACATAAATTCAGATAATGAAAAAAAGGAAATATAAATCATTTTTCATGTAAATCATGTCATAATGTGCAAGACAGAAACTATAATCATGGGTCCATTGTTAATCAAGTATATACTGTCTTGGCCAGGCACAGTGGCTCACTGGCACTTTGGGAGGCTGAGGCAGGCAGATCACCTGAGGTCAGGAGATTGAGACCAGCCTAGCCAACATGGCAAAACACTGTCTCTACTAAAAATACAAAAATTAGCCTGGTGTGGTAGCGCACTCCTGTAATCCCAGCTACTTGGGAGAGTCACTTGAATCCAGGAGACAGAGGTTGCAATGAGCCAAGATCATACCACTGCCCTCCAGCCTGGACGACAGAACAAAACTCTGTCTCAAAAAAAGAAACAAAAAAAAAGGTATACTGTCTTATAAAGCGAAGCTACATACTAAGCAAAGTTAATTATGTTTATAGGCAAATATTTTTTATGGGAAAAGTAAAAATAAAGTCAAAGAATAGGGTGCTTGTGTGTGTGTGTGTGTGTGTGTGTGTGTGTGTGTCTTTTTTTTTTCAGAGACATGGTCTTTTTCTGTCACCCAGGCTGGAGTGCAGGAGCATGATCATAGCTCACTGCAGCTTTGAACTCCGTGACTCAAGTGATCCTCCCACCTCAGCCTCCGGAGAGCTGGAACTACAGGAACATGCCACCATGCCTGGCTAATTTTTAAATTTATTTTGTAAAGAGGGGGTCTTATTATGTTGCCCAGGCTGGTCTCGAGCTCCTGGGCTCAAGTGACTCTCCCACCTTGGGCTCCCAAAGTAATGGGATTACAGATGCCAGCCACTGTACCCAGCCAAGACTATTGTAAGGGAAGAGAACATTGAAGTTGGGAGAGTACTAAGTGATGAAGGGAAGGAGGGTAGAGATACTAAGAATCTTATCCTAGAAGAGCTGTGGTCTGAAAATTGATTAAACAATGAAATAAAGACATTACATGAAGGTAATTTCTATGGTTTGGATATTTGTTCCCTCCAATCCTCATGTTGAAATTTGGTCCCCAGCATAGCAATGTTGGAGGTGGAGTCTGATGGAAAGCTACTGGGTCACGCCAGTGAATCCTTTCCTGAGGGGTGAGTGTGTTCTCACTGTATTAGTTCCTGTAAGAGCGCTGGTTGTTAAAATGAGTGTGGAACTTCCCCCACTTGCTTCCTTTTGTGCCATGTGATCTCTGCACTGGGCTCTCCTTCCACTTTCTGATGTGAGTTAAAGCAGAGTGAGGCCCTCACCAGATGCAGATGCTCCATCTTGAAATTTTCAGCAACCAGAATCATGAGCCAAGTAACCTCTTTTCTTTATAAACTACCTGGTCTCAGGTATTTTGTTATAGCAACACAAAATGGACTAAGACAAGGCTGGGTGCAGTAGCTCATGCTCATGCAGTAGCTCAAAGTAATCCCAGCACTTTGGGAGGATCACTTGAGCCCAGGAGTTCAAGACCAGCCTAGGCAACATAGCGAGATGCCAACTCCACAAAAAAATAAAAATAATACAATAAACTAAGACAGTAACTAAGAGGGAAACTAAAAATGACGTAACTGTTATATCCCTATATCCAGAGTCTCAAAATAAAAGTTACATCCCAGGTACCTTTCCCTAGGAAAGTTCTAGAAGATATGGTCCACCAAAGTCAGGGAATAAACAAGACAAGACGAACGCATGCTATCCTGGAAACAAGGGATCTAACGCCGAGCAAAAAGATGAAGGAATTCCTGGAATGACACTGGAGAAAAACCCCAGGACAGTGGTTAAGAAGCAGAGATAGAGAACTGCTTATCCAAGTTGAGGAGGAGGAGGAAGGAGTTCTGCATTTAAGAAGGGAAAGTAAAAACAAGAGATTCCCTGATGTGCTCAAACAAATCTGGAGCAGATTTATAATTACAGATGAGAGTTTGGGAATGAATTGCTGATAGATTAATAGAAAACTAGTTGGCCAGGCATGGTGACTCACACCCATAATCCTAGCACTTTGGGAGGCTGAGACAGGAGGATCACTTGAGCCCAGGAGTTTGATACCAGCCTGGCCAACATGGTAAGACTCCATCTCTGCACAAAACTTAACTTAAACAACAGCCAGGCATGGTGGCACAGGTCTGTGCTCCCAGCTACTTGAGAGTCTGAGGTGGGAGGCTTGCTTGAGCCTAAGAGGTTGAGGCTGTAGTGAGCCAAGATCACATCACTGTACTCCAGCCTGGGCAACAGAGCAAGACCTGTCTCAAAAAAAGAAAAACAAAACAAAACAAACAAACAAACAAAAACAAAGCAAAGCAAACTTTGGTGGTGGGGAAAGGAGGATAGGCAATTACAAAGTCTAGGGAGAGCAAAATTTGTGCAAGACAAGAGATACAATTGTGACTCAATTGTCAGTAAAATGTATACTGTCTTATCGACAGAAATTCAACACAGTTATTTCACAAGAATTCTGACACAATTACACTGGAGGAAGTAAGTGGGGGAGAAGTATGTGCCTGTGTATGGGGGCGCAGGAAGGATACAAGATCTAAACCCTTACCTTTCCCAGTAGGAAATCTAAAGTTAATATATAAAACCAGAAAATAACAAAACCAGAGTATTAGAAATAGGGCAGTACATACCTGAAATGATAGTTCAGAGTGTAAGGGGTTTTCTAAGGGAGCCGTGGAATAGTGGGGAGGAGGACTTTGTAACAGGCCGGTGTTTTCCATGTCAAACCTCAGGGAATGATTTGGCTTTTAAAAAGTATGCCTAGGTATACTGAAATAAAACCAAAAGCTAGGTTAAAAATTTCAAAATCATGGGGTGTTATGCCCTGCGCAACAATGCTTTCTTCTGGATGCATCACAATTAGGAACCATCGTTCCAAGCAGTGTTTCCTGGCCCTGGGAGCAGTCCCTCCTGCCACTGTGGGGCCACGCTGAGAGCTGTCTTGGAACCCATGCTGGCCTCATTAGGTGATGTTCCTCCAGCTGCTCCATCCCCGAGATAATTACCGCAAACTTCGGCTCATGCTGGCCTCAATTAGACAGGTTCTTCCTTTCAGGGGCATAAGGGCACGGTGGCCGTCCAGCAGAAAGCCAGTAAACACATGGGAAGACAGTGGGGTCCATCTCACCAAGGGCATGAAAACACAGCCAGCGCCGCTTCTTTTCAAATCTTACGTCGAGGCAACTCCTGTGATTCAGCTCCCTGAGCAAATTGAGTGGAGGGGGCAAGGGGTGGAGAAGGGAGTGTACCATCTTAAATGAGGAGGAGAGGCCCTCCAGCTGCAGCGGGCCCATCTGCCTCACGTGACCATGTCCATGAAAAAGAAGGGAGAAAAATGTCATTGAGAGAGCTCCTCTGCTTTCTAAAGAGCTAACAGCCAATGCTGGAGGCTACAGTGCTTTCAGGCTCAAGTACTTCCTTCACTCAGGAGTCTTGGCAGGGATACGAGAAATGTACAAATCTGGCACATTCTCCTCCGCCTGTGAGTAGCGGCCATCCCACATAGCACGTAAAGTGTGTATGTTGTACATCTTGTGAAACGCACTGTGGCTCTTAAAGAGAAAATGCTCGCCCAGGTAGGTGCAATAACATTGACATATTTCCAAAAGCTAAGAAGAAGCCCTCCATTCATTTACATTTGCTGTTAGGAACAACCTGGTAGCTAAGAGCTAAGACATTTTTAGACTGTGTATTTTATTGGAATTTTAAACACTTCTAACTGTGCATGCACCAGGAGGTTTTGAAAATGGAGGTTTTAAAGACTTCAAGCGGGCACAGCTAAATAGCTCAGTAGAAGACAGAATTTTCCTGAATTATGCTTTATGACAAGGACACATTGGGGTCTTAGGTTCAGCCTGTAAACCTACCTCCATCTGGTTTTAAGGCAAGCCAAAAAGAAAAAAAGGAAAGGAGGGAGGAAAAGAGGAAGATAGCAAGGCAGGAACAAAGAAAACGACCTTGCTTCTACAGTAGATAAATAAACTTATACGGATTTCCCATCAAAAATGTACTCTTTATAGCAACATGAGAACAAATAATGAGGGGAAAAAAATATCAATTCCCACAAGCACAAAGCCTTAACATTTTCACTTACAACCTCAAACTGAACAGCATCCAGCCATTTCCCATAATTTCAGTAATGGCCGAGACATTGAAACATGCAGTAATAACAAACAAAAACACGCCATTATCCATGCACAGATGTAACCTCCAAACACACAGATTTTTCTCCAGGACCTTAAAAAAATTGCTTTCAGTTGCATACGCTGCCAAAACCCAAAACTCGCTGATTTTTCTGCCTATTTTCACTCAGTTTGCCTTAGGCTAAAACTACTCATTGTCCAGGCAGGTACCCCACAGGGTCTGAAATCATTGAAACCAAATTGGCTTTCAGGCTGTTTCCCCTCTCATCTCAATTCTTTGAGGCCTAAGGGGGTGATTTACATGGCAAATAGGTCCTACAACCACCATTTCTCCTTGGAGTCCTGGCATCAATGCAGAGACCAAAGGAGTTTTTTTTATTATTGTAAATGAGTCCTTCATTACATCTGGTTCCATCAGCGAGAGATGAGTTTTACCTCCTGAAGAAAGCTATGGGGCTGAGCCTTGGAAAGGGTCTGTGCCAACAGGTGGGCATCGGGAACCTCTGTGCTCTCAGGCCCCGGAAGGAGGAAGCAGAGGCATGGCTTCTGTGGCCAGGTCCCCTGTGACCACCTGGGGCAAGCATGGCATTTTCTCCAAGCAGCTATTTTTAGTTTTTTTTTTAAATGGTAATCACTTCAACAGCATCATGGAGGAAATCCAAATGTTTCCCACCATTTCCAGGTTTTCCCATTCCTTTTCTGGGGGTTTTCTGGGGGAAGTTTAGAAGAATGATCTAGAAACAGCTTGCCAGGAGAATTAAGCCGCCAGAATGGCGCCCAGGGAGGAAAGCTTTTGGCAGCGTGCAGATTCTTGGCATGGTTCCTCCAGGGCTACAGGGACCATCCTAGCTGGGCCTGGGCACCTGCCCAGAACTGCTGAGCGGAGCGTTATTCACATGCCACTCATTCTTGGCAAGCGAGATGCGGAAGGCATCGGTCTGTAAGCATCCTCTCTCCTCTGCCGCCTGCCAAGGATTAGACAGGACGTCTTTCTTCCCAGAGAATGAGGGCATCTTCCCAGCCGATCTCCCATCACCTGGACAGGTACAGACTCGGGCTGCTTGTCCTTAAAAGTCATTAGAATGAAGAGTGACACATAAACCAGAGAAGCCCGAAACTTCTGGGCCGGGGTGTGGGGAGCAGGGCGGTGGGTGGGTGTGGTGGGGCGGTTTACACGTGTGTAAGAACCACCAGCAAAGCAGGTCTAAAACTCGCTATGGAAACAACTAAAATGTGTTCAAAAGCTAAAAAGAATTGGGCTCTTTTTCTTTTAAAAGTCAAAAAGAGGAAAGAAAATATGGGATAGCAAAAAGCGGGGTGGGAAGGCCTCCCTCCCTCTTATACCGGAACTCTACATGTATTTTGTATAATCAGAAGAGAATGGAGATCATGCACATGTTTTCTGGGGACTTAACGTTTAACCGTTTTCATCTTATAATTATTGAGATATTCATTAATAATAACAATAATTATTATTATTATTACACCTGTGAAGCACTTTCTGTATGCCAGGCCTTGTGCTGGGTGCCTTAGATATATTATCTCATTTAATCCTTATAGCCATGTGTTTTATTGAATCAAATCCTCGTATTATCCCAATTTTGCAGATAAGGAAATTGAGGCTTAGAAAGATTAGACAGCTTGTCCAAAAATCACACTTTCTAACTGATGGGGCCAGGATTTAAACCTGGCTCTGTTTAATTATAAAGCGCTTCCCTCTAAGCACTGCCTGTAAGTCACCTCTTTCAGGAGAAAGAGAGGTGGGTCTGACACCTGCCTCTCTACAGTTCCTAGAGCCAGACTCATTTTTGAAGACTTTCATGGATGCCTATACGGTGTGTTAATAAGAAAGCTGACCACTTTCCTCCTTCCTACTTCACACACACACACATACATACCCCACCCCCCACACACACACACTTGCCTCAAATCCCCTTTCCCTCCTCCCACACTTGAGTAAATCAATTACTCCATGCTTTATCAAAAGCCTATTTGACCACAAAGAATTTTAGAGAAAATCTGATCCGATCCTTTCATCTCATGGATAAAGAAAATTGAGGCCCAGAGCATGGCTGATGCCAAATAGGGATCTGGAATTCCTTTTTCTGGAACAGTATTCTCTCCTCTACGGCCCTGCAGCCGATGCCCTGCTGGGCACTGGGTAGGAGGCTAATATCAATCAGCCCTGGCCACTAGCCACCTCTGCAGAAGCTAATTGTCCAGAGGAGGGAAAATACAAGTTTATAAATAACGGAAATATCAGGTCAAGCATATTGCAGGGAGCACAAGTGAAATAGAGTAATGGGGCTGGGAGCTCCAGGAGGAAAAAGAAATCTAGCTTTGCAACCAGCAAAGTGTTCAGGAAAGAGGCAGTGTCTGAACTAGACTTGGAAGGATTAGTAAGCTGTACATGTGATGTGATGGGAAGGACATCGGCAGTGGAGGCTTAAGACATGGATTTCAGGTAAACCAAACCAAACAAATAAAAGCACCTGAATTCCAAACAGGTTTTGCCGGAATGATAACACAGTAGCCATTACCATAATGAGGAGCTTGGTGTATTGCATCAGCTTGCCTTCTCCCTGTAGTATCCTGCAGCGATGGGCTACAGGCAGAGTAAATTTGGATACGAGCAAAGGAGTGGCCACTGTCCAGGACAGAGGACAAACTAGCGTGGGACAACTCAGTGGGTTGTATTTGGGATAGTGGTAGAAATTAATGCATTAAGGGATTCAAATGTTTTCTAGAGCTTTCTCGAATGTGCTTTCTATGGGCAACTACTGTGAAGAACGAAAGAATGAAAGGAGAGAAGGCTGCCACTTTTCTGGGAAGGCCAGCCCAGACATTAACTTCATCCACATGTGCTGGCCATGCCTCTTTGAGTCCATCAGCCCTGGCACAATTTGTATAATTCTAAATCTCCCTGGAGGCAGGTGATGTGTAAAACTAGATCCATTCTTAACGTTGGAAGCACCAGGCCTGTCTTGGAACACAGAAGCATCTGTTAGCATTAGAAACACACAGCCGCGTTGCCCATTCATTCCACGAGTGGGAGTCAAGATGCCTGGAAAAGAAAGCATGAGCACACGCTTCCAAAATTGGACAGGGGATGAAACCTGGCATGGATGGAGATGGTGTGATGAGGGGAGCTATTGAGAAATGAGCCTGGGCTCTGCGATGTACGCCGTTGCCTGCCTGGTATCTTCTCCCACTTCTGCATTCCTAGCAGAATCCCAACAACGCGGAGATGTCCACCTCCCCTTTCCAGGATGACCTCATGGGAGTTCTAGGGGAGGCTGAGGGAATTGGTCTGAGGGAATCCCGTTTCCTCTTCCGGTGACTGGTTCTGGTACAGGCGTGGGAGATACATGTGACCAATGAGACATCAGAGAAGTTCCGCTGGGATACTTCTAGGGAACTTTCCTAAGAGTGAACCATAGAAGGAATGGGTCTTTCTTCCTTCTGAAAGTGGTCAAGTCTGGATGTGACTCCTAGATCTGCTTAAGCCCTGTGGCTACCAGCTTGATGATGGCAGGGCAGAGAAATGGAAAGAACCTCTGTCCTTGATGACATCGCTGAGCTTGAGTCAACCAGCCCTGAAGCTCACCCTGTCTCAGGACTTCCTGTTAAGTGCTAGAATACATTTCTATATAGTTTGTCAGATGTGGGCAGATTTTCTAGTAGTTGCAACTGAAGGCATTTTAACATATAGGATATGTATACACACACACACACACAAAGTAACATTTATTTAATGCTAGCATTGTACACTACATTTAATCTTTCCAACATTTTTGCAAAGCCCATATTATTATCCCCATTTCACAGATGGGAAATCAAAGCTTTAAAAAGTAACTGCCTTGCACAGGATTACTCATCTATTATGTGGTCTGGCTCAGATACACACCCAAGCCCCCGGAAGAATTCCTTAACTGACAGGCCTAATTAAGGATAGAGGCCGGACGTGGTGGCTCACACTTGTAATCACAACACTTTGGGAGGCTGAGACGGGCGGATGACGAGGTGAGGAGATTGAGACCATCCTGGCTAACACGGTGAAACCCTGTCTCTACTAAAAATACAAAAATTAGCTGGGCACGGTGGCGGGCACCTGTAGTCTCAGTTACACGGGAGGCTGAGGCAGGAGAATGGCGTGAACCCAGGAGGTGGAGCTTGCAGTGAGTGGAGATCACGCCACTGCACTCCAGCCTGGGCGACAGAGCGAGACTCCACCTCAAAAAAAAAAAAAAAAAAAAAAAGATAGAACAGGCTGCCTGGGTGTGGTGGCGCATGCCTGTAATCCCAGCTACTCAGGAAGGTGAGGCAGGAGAATCACCTGAACCCAGAAAGTGGAGGTTGTGGTGAGCCAAGATCATGCCATTGCACTCCAGCCTGGGCAACAAGAGCGAAACTATCTCAAAAATAAATAAATAAATAAATAAATAAACAAATAAATAAATAAATGCCTCATATTTGCTGTAGGCTTACTCACTGCAAGATACTGTTGTCAGCAGTTTACACATTTGAACAGATTCAATCTCCGCGGTCATCCCCCTGAAATGAATATTATTCTTCTTCTTATTTTGCAGATGAGGAAACCAAGCCACAGAGGTTAAGCAACTTGCTGAAGGACACCCAGCTGAGAGGTGGTATCAGCAGAACTTGAGCTTAAGCAGTGTGGCTCCAAAGCCCATGTGTTGAGCCCTCTAGGCACAGAGTCAACCCTGTGAGTCCCAGCCAGTCTGAAATCTCTGGTTCTCATCAGTAGATGGATGATCCATATTGGGAAGAGCCAGTATAGTGCAGCTGCCCAGGGCTATAGGGCCACCTGACCCACGCACCTGGGAGCACCTTACCTCTTACAGAAACTTACTTCTAGATTTCAGTGGTGTTGCTTTGAACACCAGAAGAGAAGCCTTGGGTGTGCACAGAAGCCTTGGGTGTGCACAGAAGCCTTGGGTGTGCACCTGCCTGACCATCACCTCTGGTGTGAATGATCCCACACAAGCATATTCCTAAGGACTGGGCTGGACTCCATTCTCGGAGCATTGGCTGGGACGGTTCCTTAATGAAAGCGTTTCCCTTTCTCTTCCCAGCAGTGACCCTTCCTTCCTCACTTGTTGGGAAAACCCAGGGCATGTTAGCTCCTGCCTCAGAAGACAAAGAGGAGAAATCCTTCCTGAGCTTCAAAGGAAACTTCACAAACCTAAAGGAAACAGGGGCCTGGCTGGCAAAGTCTTTCTCTCCCTCGGCTTTGGGTGGTCTTTAGCGACTCCTGGTTTCAACCCCAAGCCCCCAGAGAGCTTGATGAGCTCTCTTCCTCACTTGGTCCTAGTCCCCATGCACTCCAGCAGGGCTTACTGCAGTCATTATTAAGGCTTTGGCTCATTAGAGGCTCTTCCACTTGTGCACAGGATTGGCAAAGAGTTGCAATTTGGAGCATTCTGTTTACAAACAAACTAACCTCCTAAAGTCAAGCCAGGAGCCAGCAAGCAGCTGGGGAGAAGCCACATTCCCATCCCCTGGCCTTCCCCGTCCCTCATGGGTTAGTTATCTCCCACTCTTCCTTCCAGGGTACTGTGCACCTGGGCCCTATGTCACCACTGTTGGGAAGCTCTTTGGAATTTATGGAATCCCTCTCTGCAGCATTCCGTCTTATTTGCGTGACTAAGGAGGATTGTGCCACTGATCTCCTGTATTTCAACAAAGCATCCCGCTTGCATTTTCTTTCACCCGCTTTGCAACCGTTTAATAATACTTAAGTGCCAGGCTCTGGGTTAAGCACTTTATAAAGCTTTCCACACAGTACCTGGGTTAGTTCCCTGACACTCTGTGAGGTGAGGGCTATCACCTTTCCTACCTCACAGGTGGGCATCTGAGGCTCGGTGAGGCTAAATAGTTTGCCCAAGGTCCCGGGGAGATGGAGTGAGCCAGAGGACATCCCTTTGTGCCCTATTGAGGCTGGGGCTCCCCAAAACTCCACAGTCCTGCCTCCCTCCGAGGGAGATTCAATACAAACCAAATAGCCACCCAGAAGTGACGGTGTGCTACCCATTTGACTTCCCCACCACAATGTGATCCTTTAGCTTTGCTCTCTCAGGCCTTAATGGGTTTTCCACAAAGACCCTCCCCTTCCCCAATCTCCTGTCTCTCCCCCATCCTGCAAAGATATCCATAACCAATCACTGCTTGGGAGCCAGTAACAAGAATGCCAATTATTGCTACATGAACCAAGTTTAAAGTGGGGACTCTCTGATGGGAAAAGCAAGACTTACAGCAAGTTTCTCATCTCTGTGACTTTAACATATTTCCCACATTTTTAGCAAAATTCTAGAGGATAGTTCCTTTCGGAATCTTTTGAGCAGCTTCCATTTTAATTCAAGACGGCAAATTCATCCACATGTTAAACTTGATCGACAGACCTGCCTTCTCTTTTAAAATTAATTCCAGTTTGGTCAAAAGCAACACTCTCTTCAAAAGTCAGCTTGGAGCCAATGAACAGAGGAAAAGAAAATGCTCAACTGGTCTACTTAAACGAGACCTCGTTCCATCCCACCAATTAAAGAGAAATTAAAACAGCTTCCAACCAGAACTTTAAACGCCTCTGCAGGGGAATTTCTGAAGAAAAAACCTTTGCTGTTCGAGATGCTTGTAAAAGATATCAGTCTTCAATCTCAAGGGCCCCCAGATTCCCGAAATCTTTGATCATCTAAATTTAGCTGTTTTCATAAACATTTCAGACAGCAGGCTAATTTTTATTCCCTGGAGAGCCTCATGCAATCAGACTGCAAGTCTAGGAAGAATGTCAACTTTTAAGAACTATCCAAAGCCTCGCCAAGACTAAGAGCCAGATACCAGCTATTCGGCTGACTTTTAATATGTCGTTACTCACTGTCCCTTGGAGAGGAACATAAAATTTTACTATAGTCTGCTTGTAATTCAACAAATAATTACTGAGCAGGTGATGTGGGCAAGGCCTCCTCACAGGGTGCTGTGAAGGAAGCGGAGATGAGCAGGCCTGGGTGCTGCCACTGCAGTCCAGTGAAAGAAAGAAACATGCAATCCTACTAAGCAGGTTTCAGGCTGGTGCAAAAGTAATTGCGGTTTTTGCCATTACTTTTAATGACAAAAACTGCAATTACTTTTGCACCAATGTAATAATGTGTGAATGTGTGAGTGTATGTGTGCATGCGTGCATGTGTGTGTGTGCTGGTGCATATGCATGCATGCTTGTGAGAGGCAGTAGACTCCCAGCACAATTTGTTGGAAAATACGTCATTTAATCTGAGATTTTAAAGAATGGATAGAACTATAGGTAATTTTTCTCTCTTTCCATTTTCCCTTTTTATTGCTGTCAAGTTGTTTATGCGATTAATAACAATCAAGCAGAGAAAAACGGGGAGGAGATGAAGGCCAGTGTGTTCCGAGAGTACCATGAAAGCAGAGGCCTGGAAGCTGGAAATCCCGAGGTGGACCATTTAGAAAAGAATATGCTGCTAGTATCTCTTTTGTTTTGAAAACAAATTCATGACTGTGCCCCTTTATGTAGTAGCTGTATGGCGTTTGCCCACACAGGTTTCTACTGTTACCAACAAAATGATCTTTTACTAAGGCCTAGGACAATAGCCAAGAGCATCTGCCCTGGAGTCAGCCTGTACTGGCCGCATGAGTTTGGGCAGGTCATTTAATTTTTTGAGCTTCAATTTCTCACATTTGATTTGAGAAGAGTAGTAGTACCTGGCTCATAGAGTCATCAAGATGAAACAAGATCATCTCTCTCAAAACTACCTTGTCCATTCACATACTAAATGTTCTGTGAAAATCCACAGTTGTTTCAACCTCTAGGGAGGATCCTTTTAGCCCATGTCTTCTTGGAGCTACTGATCTGACCATTTTGACCTAGTGGATGATTTTTTTTTAACCATGTAGTTTAATAAAGATGGACCACAATATCCATATGTCCATTGCATCACTTTATCTTACCACTTTCTATTGCCCACACTTAATCTTCTTCAAAGCAGAAACTAAGCATACAGATGAGAAAATTGGCTCAGACTCTGTCTCCCAGTGGAGAGACGTAGCATCCAGCTAAATCCTAGAACTTCTGACTTGAATCCACTTATTTTCCCACTATTTGATACAATCTATTAAATGTCTTAATGTCATGAATGTGTTCACGAGGATTCATTTTGTGGCAGAAGCAGAAATCAGAACTGTGTCATCCCCTGTGATGAAATGTCCACTCTAGATTGCTCCATCGAGGCAGGACTTAGAGGTCAGAAGGATGCGACACACCTGGTTTCTGATCATCTCATGCTTCTCTTGCGGCTTCATCCTCAGGCTCCACATGGCTGGAAAGGCCTCCAGCATCCCTAAACCTATGTTTCAGGAGGCATCCTGTGCTCGGTCCTGCCTTGGGGTCATGAACCCATCCTTGATGGGATTATGACAATTAGCCAAGACAAGGTCACAAGTCACCATCAACAAACCCCTTGGAGAAGAGTGTGAGGACTCTGCTTGGTCAAGAACAGATCACTCATTTCACCATACGTCCATCCCAACCACACTGAGCACAGAAATGCTTCCAGAGAGGTCATTCGGGACTCTGTTACCAGAAGAAGAGACACTGGGTAAGTCAAGTCAGCGTTTGTCCACAGAGGAATTGGCCATTACTGGATAATGGAGGAGAAAGGTATTTTCTGGCTGAGAGTTACACATAGATTCCCCCATTTTCTTTCTTTCTTTTTTTTTTCTTTTCTTTCTGTTACTTTTTTTTTTTTTTTTTTTTTAGAGGGCATCTCGCCCTGTCACCAGGCTGGAGTGCAATGGCACGATCTTGGCTCACTGCAACCTCCGCCTCCCAGGTTTAAGCCATTCTCCTGCTTCAGCCTCCCAAGTAGCTGGGATTACAGGTGCTCACCACCATGCCCAGCTAATTTTTGTATTTTTAGTAGAGATGGGATCTCACCATGTTAGCCAGGATGGTTTCGATCTCTTGACCTCGTGATCCGCCCGCCTCGGCCTCCCAAAGTGCTGGGATTACAGGTGTGAGCCACTGCGCCTGGCCAGATCATTCATTTTCAAATCACCAGAATATAATAAAATAGACTTCAAGGGTCACATCACAAGATGCTCCCAATTTCTCACCCCGAGGGTTATCCTTGTGCACATCTATCCTTAGTGTGATGCACCTAATCCCATCTTTCCTGTTGTAATGAGCTGAGAGAGTGGTCCATAGAGGACCATAACAATGGAGATGTTGGAGACAGCAGTGACTAGGACCACCACGAAAAGTCCTCCAATAGTTAAAGAATCTAAGCATGGGTTCTCTAACCCATACTGCATTAGAGAAAAGTCCAAAGGCAGACAGGCTAATTATCTCCTAATATTTGAGGGGCTGTCATGTATGGGGGAAACATACTGTTAATTCAATATTCCATTTAGAGGTAACATTCCCACGAATGGGTGGAAGTTATCAGAAGGCAGGTTTTGGCTCAACAGTGGTCTAGTGAATGCTTATTGAGTTTACTCTCCAGCATGCATTCTTCTTCTTTCTGGTAATGGCACCCTGATTTTGTTCTTGGGAGAAATTTTCTCCACTCTCATTGCATGTAGTCTGAGCAGCTTCCATACCCACCTTCAAGAAAGTAGCCCATGATGGAGGTTAGCCAATCAGCTCAATGCATGCTCAGGCCACAGGCCCTGGCTGGTGGTGGCAGTCACTTTCTGTATCCCTCAGCCCACCTGTGGTTTCTGCTGAGCCAGGGCACCCAGTTCCTAGGACCCCGGTAGCATCACTGCTCAAGCACCTGCTGTGACCCCCTGCTTCTCTGCCTCAGGCCTTTATCAGAAGCCCGCCCCTGCCCCCCCCCCGCCCCTGACCCTAGCACATCCCATCTGAATTCAGCCCAGAGTCGGAAGGTGGAAGGGAGCAAACACCTCCAAAAATAATCTTCAACTAGTGGAGACAGGAGATGGGGTGTCAATGAGCCATCACATCCTGTCCTTCTGGGGGCATTCTACACAATTTCTGAGGGACCCCGGTAGGGCTGAGCCTCATTTGTTCATAGCAGTAACCAGTTTCATTAAATACATTTTATTGACTTTCCCTCTTTCCCTGCGCTCACCTTCCACATTAACTACTTGTGCTCAAATCTCAATCTCAGGCTCTGTGGGTAAGTGGCAGGTGGTACACACACAAAGTCATCAGGAATTGATATGTTCTCAGTTTGGGCCAATGAGAGAACAAAAACTCCCCAGAATTCGAAGGGAGCCATTGGTGTGGCGTCATGAAAAAATGAGTCTGAATTTGCCAGAGACCACCAAGCAGATCCTGAGGACGAAGCCAACTAGAAGGAAACAGAGCTGAGATGAAGCTTGGCGATATCCTTTGAGCCCTGAATCGAGTCTCACCTGAACCCCACCTTACCTGGAATCTTGAAAGTTATGTAACCCAGTAAATTCCTCTTTTAGCTCAATGAACTGAAAGTGGAGGGAATGTTTTCCCCACCACTTCCAACCAAAAGATTCTGAACTAAAGCCACAAAGAAACAAGTTTCCAACCATTAGCACCGCCTCACAGTCAATAAGGTTGCCTTGAAAAGTACTGAGCTCCCCATAATTGAAGAGATCCAAGCAGAACACAATAAAACATCTATCTATTGTGCTGGAGAAGGTTTCTCCTTCTACACTGTTTGTTTTAGGGGCTTAGGAGGCAAACTACACAAATTTCAAGATCCATTTCAACTCTAACGTATCTGATTGACTAATAAAAATGAATAAATGGATTCAACATCTCTCTGGCAAAGAGGTGACCAGTGACAGTGTTTCCTACTTTGGCCTTACTTATCACGCTGTGATATGGTTTGGCTCTGTGTCCCCACCCAAATCGCATGTTAAATTGTAACCCCCAGTGTTGAGGGAGGGACCTGGTGGGAGGTGATTAAATCACAGGAGCAGATTTCCTCCTTGCTCTTCCTGTGATAACGAGTGAGTTCTCACAAGATCTGGTTGATCGAAGGTGTATAGCTCTTCCCCCTTCTCTCTCTCTCTCTCTCTCTCTCTCTCCTGCTAGCCACGAAAATGTGCTTTGCTTCCCCTTCACCTTCTGCCATGATTGTAAGCTTCCTGAGGTCTCCCTAGAAACAGAAACCTGTACAGCCTGCAAAACCAGGAGCCGATGAAACCTTTTTTCTTAGTCTCAGGTATGTCTTCATAGCAATGCAAAAACGGACTAATACACACTGCTTGCATAGTATTAACCAATCACATTTCATTGATGAATCATTGTTTCCGCTGCCATCTCCCTACCCTCTGACAGTTTGGATTGCTGATACTTATTTAAAGCTTTTCTTTTCAGAATTGCCTAAATGCTACATTCTCTACCTGTATCAGAGGGTTGACGAGACCATCAGCACAGTGTTAATATCAGGTCCCAAAAAGAGACGTTCTCACTGAGGAGGAATCAGTCAACTCCAGAGGCAGCAAGAAGGATTCACAGCTTTCTGGTTACTAAAATAATGACTACTTTTACTCAGGGCAAGCCTAATTATTATCTTGATGGCAGAGGGTTCAGGTATGTTATCCACAGGTTCACAGATCTCCTCCTTCCACCCCCAAAGACCTGCTCCCACAAGACATGCTACATTAATATTTATTTTTTCAGAAACAGCATGCATTAACCAAATGAATAAGGCAGCAGGAAATAAGTGGTCTCAGAATTTTTTTTAATAATAAAGAATCAGCTTATTAATGGTGAAAATACACCAAGAGGCACTCGTTTTGAAGAGAGACGTTCCACCTTGCATACAGAAGGAGCTGCCTGGCACGGTTACCGGGAACACACTACAGATGGGAGTGAAGTCCCCACTGATGGCTGGATGGAGGCGCCCCCAGCCACTTGCCCGCCCCACACATTTGGAAGGAGAGGCCACAATACCATGCTCAGAGCTACATACATGAAAAAAATAAAGAGGAGAGAGGTGATAGCCCTTAACATTTTTGACCCAAGGAAAGAAGCTTTTAATCAGAAAGCGCTAATTCACTTATGGTCAGCAGAAAGATAATAAGAGACAGACTTACTGACTGTTGTAAAATGTAATTGATTAGAGTTTCTGAATCTTGTTCATTTTTTTAAATGTTCTATCTTGTATTATATTACGTATGCAGTTTGCTGGCTATATTTGTTCACTTCTCTCAATTATCTGCATACATGAAATGTGACAAGGGCTGCTTTTCTTTTAATTTACTTTTGTGATCAAACGAGTTTCATCCATCAGGCGGCAGAATCGTGAAATGTTTTCCTTTACACAAAGGCCAGTGTTTCAGCAAAGTCACAAATGGATAGGAACGTGCATATAACCTCTCCCTCTCTCACTCACTTGCTCACTTCCTCTTCTCTCTCCCCCACATCTCCTGCCCTGTTTTTCCATGTGATGGCTCTATGGCCCTCTTTTCCTGTGGGCTGCTGGGAAAATGGACAACGGACAAGTGTAACACCCATCAGGAGAAGAACATGGAGAAGATGGACGAGTGGCACTGAGTGAGCCCCAGTAAGATGCCTTCCCCCCAGACTCATCTGAGCTCTGCAAAGATGCAGCACGGCCCCACAGATGGGCAGCCAACCAGGAGCCCATCCCTCTTGCCAATTCTCCCACTGGCAAGTGGAGGATTCAGGGGAGGAATCGGGTGGGAGCCACAGGGCAGTTTGGCCTTTCACATCCCATTTAATTAGCCCTGATGCTTGAAGGAATATCCCTGAACTTGGCTGATGGATAAGAAAAAGCTGACATATTTGGGCTGGACTTTTAGGCTTGGCAGAGTGTTCACTCCATAGGGGCACAAGGACCGAGTGTCAGAGGAAAAGAAGAGCACAAAGCTGGAGCCCAAAGACCAAAAGTGTGTCCGGCTTCTCTATTATCTGGCATCCAACTACACATTCCCTTTCATGCCTTCCTCTCTAGGCACAAAGACCCATTCAACCGTGAGGCAACTTCAACAAATTCAGCTCCACAGACAGGGTACCATGTGTGTCCCTATGTGCTGGACTGTGTTCCGAGCAGTGGGTACCAAGATAAACAAAGAAAACTCAGTGCCTTTTAGGAGGCCTTGGTTGAGCAAGGGAAGTGGGTCCATAAATAAATAATTAGAGAACAAGTGCATCCGCTTTATTACCTGCAAGACTTATATTAAAATTCCCTTAAAGATGGAATGGCTTCTGTTTAGGCAATTCATGTCTCCCAAAACTGTACTTCTAGCACCAGGACTTTATGAACCAAATTAATGATCAGATGGGCTGAAGGGCTGAAGATGAAAATGGAGATGTCCTGACGCTATGGTTAACGTGCTACATCTATTCTGGGGTGGCTTCCAGTCTCAGCTCTCCAAAGACAAAAAGACAATAAAAAGCGAGGACACCTGTTATGGGCTGGAATATGTCCCTCCTCACCCCCCAAATTCATATGTTCAAGTCCTAACCCCCAGTACCTCAGAATGTGACTAGACTTGGAGATAGAGGCTTTCAAGAGAAAATTAAGGTAAAATGAGGCTGTTTGGGTGATCCCTAATCCAATATGATTGGTGTACTTACGAGAAGAGGAAATTTGGGCACACAAAGAGACCGCAGGGGTACACAGAGGAAGAGCCATGTGAAGAGGCAGCAAGAAGGCCGCCGTCTGCAAGTCAAGGAGAGAGACCACAGTAGCAATCACCCCCTGCAAGTGTCTTGATCTTGGACTTCCAGCCTCTAGAACTGGGAGAAAATAAATGTTGATGGTTTAAGCCACCTAGTCCGTAGGATGGCTATGGCGGTCCTAGCAAACTAACACAGCATGACTCCCTCTTAGCAAACTAACGCAGCATGACTCATGGAGCAGATCTCCCCACTTGGCTGCTCGCCGAGAGGACTTCATGCCAGCCTCAGGCACCAGCACCCCTTGGTGGCAATTGTGCACCAAAGCACAAAGATGGTGCAGTACCGCCTTATCCCCTGAGAAACTGTTTGCCCCCCAGCACACAAAAAGGAAGCTCCTGGCCTCCTGATGTTCACAGACTGAGCACTGAGCTCACTGCCCCACTAGCTCACTTCACTGCGCTCTGCCTAACCTTAGACTTTTCTACTCCAATCCCACTCAGCCTCCTGGGACCTTCAGATTTGATATTCGGCACCATCTTGCAAACTCGGACTCTGGCTCCCCCTTGCCCTCGAATTGCATTCAGTGTTGCCAGGTCCACCGGGTCCTCCCAGCATCGTGAGTGGACCCGGGGACCTCACAACATTCCCACACTTCCTCAAATCTCTCTTCACTCCGGACAGAACAATCCCACGAGCCAAGTGCCCAAGTCTCCTCTCTGCCAGGGTGTCCCTAGCACTGACTCGAAGCCTGGCACACAGTGTGGGCTTCATATACCTCTAGTGACCAAATTCGCAGACTGGATACATACACAAAGAACAGCCTTTCTCTCATAACCCCATGCATTCTTTCAAAGCAAGACTCCTGAGTCAGGTGAAAGCATTTTAGATTTATTTAGCGCGTTCTCTCTTACCAAGGATGACAGGGAAAGGTCAGAGGACCCCGGAGCACTTCTGAGCGCATACATATATAGAGAAAGGCACAGACACTGCTAATTTCCTGAGTAGGAAATACCCTGTCCCCATTAGTGTCGGATTTCCTGGCCTCCTGGCTTTACCATGGCTCCAGTGTTATGCGAACCTTTGTTTGTTTATTTATTTTATTTTTATTTATTTATTTATTTATTTATTTTTATTTATTTTTTTTTTTTTTTGAGACAGAGTCTCGCTCTGTCGCCCAGGCTGGAGTGCAGTGGCGCAATCTCGGCTCACTGCAAGCTCCGCCTCCCGGGTTCACGCCATTCTCCTCCCTCAGCCTCAGAGTAGCTGGGACTACAGGCACCCGCCACCACGCCTGGCTAATCTTTTGCATTTTTAGTAGAGACGGGTTTCACCGTATTAGCCAGGATGGTCTCGATCTCCTGACCTCATGATCCGCCCGCCTCGGCCTCCCAAAGTGCTGGGATTACAGGCGTGAGTCACCGCACCCGGCGAACCTTTATTTTTATGTCGCACAGAACACACACTCAGACAAAAAAAAAAAAAAAAAAACACACAGTAAAGGGGTATGCTGTTTCCCAGCTATTGGAAAACATGTATAGGTTTCACAGATCCTACATTACCTCTAAAATTGTTTTCAGATCTGGCATGTCCTATGTTAAACTGCTTCCTCGTTTTTTTTTTTTTTATGTGCAGCCTTCACTGTGAAATAGTTTTTGCGTCTGGACAATGAAATCAAACTTGCCTAAAGGGCAAGGAACAACATATAATCATAAATTGAAATCTTTTCAGTTGGAAAGAAGTCACTGGAGGCAAAGAGGTGGTGGGAAACTTTTGCTTTGTTTTGTTTGAGACGGAGTCTCACTCTGTCACCCAGGCTGGGGTGCAGCGGTATGATCTTGGCTCACTGTAACCTCCATCTCCCAGATTCAAGTGATTCTCCTGCCTCAGCCTCCTGAGTAGCTGGGATCACAGGCGCCCACCACCACACCCGGCTAATTTTTGTATTTTTAGTAGAGACGGGGTTTCACCATGTTGGCCAGGCTTGTCTTGAACTCCTGACCTCAAATGATCCGCCCACCTCGGCCTCCCAAAGTGCTGGGATTACAGGCTTGAGCCACCACACCTGGCCAGTGGTGGGAGACATGTAATATTTAGGTAGTTACTTCATCGTTCTCCAAGACCCAGCATAAGCGGTCCAAGGCGGAACATCAGATCAGGGGTTAGAAGACCCAAGGTTGATTTACAATCCCACCTCTTCAAAGCTGTGTGACGTTGGGGAAATCACTTGACCTCTCTGATCGTCCTTATTTTATTTTTTTAATTATACTTTTGCATTTGTAAAATAAAAGTGTTATTTATGCCACGTCCCTCATTAGGTCACTGTAAAATTCAAATGAGACCTTTAATAAAACGCACCACTCTGTACAAATAAAGGAAGCATATCAGGAAAGAACATCTGAAGCTTAAGCTCAGATTCCCGCTCTGCCAGTGAATACTTCTGTGTCTGTGGGCCTCAGGTATCACTTTTTCCTTTTATGCTTCCGTTTCTTCATCTTAAAATGTAATAAATAAATTAAGCATCTTGGCAGGGGGCGCAGACGAGGGCTTCTGCCTTTATGACACATGGAATACCAGATGCGAGGCCTTTTCCTGTTGGAATTCTAGAGGAGGAAGCGTCTATCTTTGGCTGCTTCCCCTAGGGAACCCCATAATGAGAGAAAGGTCTTCATGCCTCACGTGGCCGAAAGTCCTGCCCGTTTCAGTTGCAACTGTGTCCTAAGGAATCCCAGCTTCATTTTGCTCCACCACACACACAATCCACTTAAGTAGTGAGAAAAATCTGCTACAGATATAAACCAGATCATGTCACTGGCTAGTCCGAAACCCTCAGTGCTTAATATACCTCCCACTTACAACAAACCCTAAATTCCTTATTAGGGCCTCTAAGGCCAGGTAAGACCTGCCCGCAACCTCCAGCTCCCACCCCACCCCACCCCACCCCACCCATTCCACTGGCCTTACTGACCGAGGCTGCAGTTATACCTACCTTCCCATGGTTCCTCAATCCTGCCCTGATCTTTGTTGCCTGAGGGTAATGGTCCCTCAAATCTGCCCTGATCCTTGTTGCCTGAGGGTAATGGTTCCTCAAATCTGCCCTGATCTTTGTTGCCTGAGGGTAATGGTCCCTCAAATCTGCCCTGATCTTTGTTGCCTGAGGGTAATGGTTCCTGGAACCTGCCCTGATCTTTGTCACCTGAGGCTAATGTTTCTTCCATGGATGCTTTTTTCCCCTGCATTCCTTTCCTGTGGCTGCTGTAAGAAGTCACCCCAAACTGGGTGACTTAACAGAAATTTACTATCCTCCAGTTAAGGCTGGAGTTGAAAACTAAGGTGTCAGCCGGGCCCCACTCCCCCAAAAGGTTCCAGGGAACCACAGACCCTCCCAGCTTCTGGTGGCTTTGGCTTTCCCTGTGGCAGAGTCCCCAGCTCTCTGCCTCTGTCTTCACATTGCCTTGTCTTCTGTATCTCTATCTTCCCCTCTCTGTCTCCACGTGTCACTGGATTTCAGCCCATCTGGATGATCCAGGGTGATTTCACCTTGAGACCCTTTTAAATTACCTCTGCATAGATCCTTTTTCCAATCAAGGTCACCATCACAGGTCCCCGGGAATGTTCGGCTAGGACATGGACACACCTTTCTGGGGGCCACCATTGACCCACAAGCCCCACTGCCACACATTTTTGATGGGTCAGAAAATACATTTTTGATAGTCACAATCGGGACGGGGCAGGGGGAGGATGGTGCTCCCGACGACCAGTGGGTAGAGGCCAGAGAAGCTGCCAAACATCTCACAGAGCACAGGATGCCCCTCCACAAGAGAGGATTCTCCAGCCCCAAATGTCAATAGCGCTGAGACAGAGAAGACCTGCCTTCCAGTTTTGGCACCTGCTGTTCCCTCTTCCTGGGAGACTAGTCTCACACGCCTGTGGAATCTGATCTTGTTATTGAGTCCTCACCACGGCCACCCATTACCCCATCCACTCGCTACTGCAATATGTGTTTCATTTCCCTCAGAGCCGCGTCTCAATGGGAAGCCCTTATTGATTCACTTACTTGTTTGCTGTGTCTCCCTCTCTCCCCTCCCCAGTGCTAACCCCCAACAGGAGACTGACCACGAGCTCCGTGTGAAAGCTGGATTTTGTCTCTTTCCGAACCACATCTCCATGCCAAGAACAGAGCAGGTGCTCTGTGCACACTTTATGAATGGAAGAATGAATGAATGAACAAGTAAATATCCTGCAAGAGGGCGGGCCTCAGAGGCACTGTCCACACCAAACATCGCCAGCACCCTTGAGGGGACTGATGGGACTTCGGGAACTCAGAGAGACCATCGGTGAATATACCAAGATGTCCTTTTCCAGAGAGCTTAAGCGATAAATAAGAAAAGATCTTCCCTTCTTTTTCTCTGTGAGTTTAAGTCAAAATGTGGGTTTCACCAGTGTCTATTATGTGCTGAGGATGGTGATAACTGATGTGATATTAACAATGAAGCTGAATGCAAGATCCCTGACTTTAACAAGCCTGGATTGTGGTTAAGACGATGACACTGAACCCAAATAAAACAGTGTCTGATTAGGTGCCAGGCTGTGTGAGGCTAGAGAGAGCCAGTGGCTAGGCAGGGACGGGTGGCATGGTAAAAGTGTCATCATAGGGGCTTGCTTCAGCAGCACATATTAAAATGAGAATTGTACACAGAAGAGTAGCACAGCCCCTGTGTAAGAATGACACCCCAATTTGTGAAGCGTCCCATGTTTTGCTCAGTCTTCGGAAGGTCATTTCACCTTAGTGAACGTGCTCCAAGGAAACAATGTGAGGCAAAGCAAAACAGGTGACACCAAATGTTGAAATTGTGGTTGTGCACTACAAAAATATTTACGTAAGATATTTATGATATAAGAAAGGAACAGAGTTACATGTGAAATGCATCTTGCAAATGGGGGGAAAGTCATCACAGAAAGGTAGACCCTTGCCTGGGTCAGAATGAATGGGGAGGGCTCCCACTGGGAAGGAGCCTCTGAGGGGCCAGCCACACATTGGTCATGACTGAGAGATGAAGGGAGAAGCCTGGGCCACTTGGGAGCTGGTGAAGAAAAGGCCCCAGGAGAGGGTGGCAGCATGGATGGGTTTAGGTTGGATTCCATCACTTTCCGTCCTTGACCACTGAGACCAGGGGTGTGTGTGTTTGACCCATAGATAATACAGGCCCAACTGGGAGCTTTCAGTGAGGGAGGACACCTCAGAAGTCATTTGGGAAGATTGATCTGAGAGAAACAGAATAGCCAGGAAGAAGGAGAACTTGAAGGGAGGCTACCGTCCCATTTGCGGGTGATTGCGCCCATCCAGGCATGAAATGGTTTACTCTATTAGAAATGCCTATTTATTTCATAAGGAGAAGCAGAAAGCTCCTTCACCTTTCCATCCTTGCCTCTCCTGTTCCTCTCCTCTTCTCTGTGTTTGGAATTCTTGCTTAAAAATTCCTCTGACTACACACCTGCTCGGAGTGATTCTCTTCTCTGCAACACAGCACTCATTTCCAACGGGGAAAACTGGAGTCACAGAGATGCTGGGAGGGAATGGTCCTGCAGAAGATGCAGCAGAAGGTACATACTCATCAACAAGGCTGACATCTGTTGGAGACAACCATCTCCCTGAAGCCTCAACATCCACATTGCTTGACTTGGTTAAAATCTTTGACCTCAACACAGCATGAATGCAGCTTAAAAAAAAAAAAAAAAAGTCATGCCTCTGTGTGTTTCATTTTATGCACTCGAAAAGCAGGCAGAATGCAGAAGAGTGGAGCTTCAGCCTCTGCAGGAAAATGGCCATGAAAACACAACCATGGAATTGTCCCAGCAGGAAGAGACTCTGGCTGCCCAAGTAGCGACATCAAGATATTGGTGGAAATTCCAGACAACAGCTGGTTTGATCTATTATTTACATTCCCACATAATTTTTACATCTTTTCTGGATTTTAAAATCATCTCTGCCAACTCCCCATTCCTCAGCTTTGCTATCAAATATCGTCTTGCTTATCAAGTTACTCCCTACAAAGTAGGGTAAAAGAAGTATGTCACAGAGCAGTAGCCAAAACAAAAAACAAACAATAACAGAAACCAAGGTAGGTGTTTTAATCTAGTAGAGCATAATACAGGTACCTTTTTGTCCAAAAACAAGGACAAAAATGTTAGATCTTAAGTGCGATGTGGTAGAAATCTACAGCAAATGGAAAGAATGTATTTACAGATAAGCCTTCCGAAGAAAAATCTGCTTCAATGCTCACAGCTTAAAACCAATAGACTACATGGATGATGAAAATGATCTGGTAGGTGCAATTAGCTACTTTATAACCAGGAGGCAATTGCTTCTACTGTGGCTTAATAACAACAGAATATTCTTCTACTGTAACAGAATAGAGAACATCAGCTCATCAACTATGTGAGCTGGGTCAGGTGAACAACTATCTCATTGAATCTCAGTTTCCCTGGTTATGACATGGTAGTAGAATCCCACAGGATTGTGATGGGAATGAAATGGGATGGTTCACATAGGAACTCTCTGTCAAAAAGCAGTGTGCTCATTCAAGGAGGCACTTCTGGATAAAACAGAGCCAAAAGTGGCCCCAGGCAGAAGAGGTTATTGATTCCTTGGCCACAGGAGTGAAGTTCAAAGAAGAATTGGGTTTTATTGAATTACTCAAGTTTTGCTCAAACACTTTACAGTTATCTCTGATGCCTCACTTTCTGCTGCACATCTAAAATTATTACAAATTCTTTTATTTCTTCTTTGAAACATATTCAGAATCTGACCACCTCTTACCCCCTCCACTGCTGACACCCAGCTTTCCTCATCTCTCACCCGGGTCTCCCTGTGCCAACACTTCCCATCTACACCCACTGACAGCTGGCTCTTCCATAGCCACGGCCAGATCATGTCTCTCCTTTGCTCAGAATCCTGCAGGGACCAGTCTTTTCTGAGATCTGGAATTACTTCTCCAGCCTCATCTTCTACTGTGTTCTACACACTCGGTTCCAACCATGCTGACTTCCCTGCTGCTGCTTGAGTACACCAGGCACCTTCTGCCTCTGGGCCTTGCACCGGCTATTTCCTGCATCTGGAATGTTCTTTGCTCAGATATTCCTGGAACTCCCTCGCCTCTTCCAAGTCAACTTCTCAAAGAGGCTGATTCTCACCTCCCTATTGAAAACTGGAACCCTCTATCCTGATCTCCCTTAGCTTGTGTGTTAGTTCTTTTTCACAGAACTTACCACCTTCTAACATTACTTGCTATTTTTATTCTTTATTTTCTACATTTTCACACACATATATAAGCATTTGAGTGCTCACATCATGAGGGAGGGATCTTTGGGCATCTTATTCATGGATGTATTCCACATTGGACCCATAGTAGGTCCTCAATAAATATTTTTAATTTTTAAAAGTGTTTATTAGGCATAGTGATTAAAAGCTTGGATTCATGATCCAGATTGCCTGCATTGGAATCTGGGTTCTTCCAATTCCTAACTGTATAACTGTGGATACTTTACATAATTTCTCTGTGCCTGATTTTCCTCCTGTAAATGAACCCCCGCTTCTATTGAAGTAATTCTTGTGGAATTATTGCTCCTTGCGCTTCAGGTTGGTATATGGTAAACCAGAATATGAGATTTCATTCACCTTAGTGAAGAGTTAGCTGACCAACAGAAGAGGTTTCTAAGGGAAGGTTTGCATACCACACCTTTCCCTGGTTAACCATCTTCTAGATGCCTGCTAATAAAACTATACTCATATATGATAGGCTATATCAATTAAAATTCCTTGATGAAGCAACATGGGTGAGCAGACTCAAATATCCATGGTAGTCACAGCTTGACTTGTGGGGTTCTCCCTCTCCTTCTCTCACCTCTGCTTCCTCTGAGTTGGGCAATATCCTCAGTCAGCTCTTGCCTCATGGTGCCAAGATGGCTGCCACAGTTCCAGACTAGACACCATCATAGGCTGTGGACTAGTAGAAGAGCACAGAGCTCCTTTGCCAGACTGCCCATCTGGGGCTCTTGCTCTGCTCTCTTTGGCTCGTATGCCCATCCTTGACTCAATCACTCTAGTAAAAATATATGATTCTCTGATTAGCTAAAACCTAAGTCAAATGCTCCCTAAGTCAGAGGTGAAGTCCCTCCCAGGGCACACAGACAGGGGGCGGGAGAAAGCAAGGTCAGACACAGTTAGCAGCAGAAGGATGCATGGGTACCAGAAGCCAGAGACAGCACATGTCCACTGTCCTGAGAACACTGCCAATCCCCTCCAAAGAATCTTCCCTCCCTACTTCCTTTAGGTTTCACAATCCACTGAAGTATCCTTCCCTAAGAATTCAAAGTCGGTTATATTTGGACCAGGTACCTCTGGGCCCAGTGAAGGAAGATGGGCATCTACAATCTACTGATGCTAAACCTAACCTTGAGGTAAGATGAAACCCAAACCCTTGTAATAAAACTAGATATGTGATATGGTTTGGATCTGTGTCCCCACCCAAATCTTATGTTCAACTGTAGTCCCCAGTGTTGGAGGTGGGGCCTGGTGGGAGGTGATTTGATCATGGGGGTGGTTTCTCATGAATGGTTTAGCACCATCCCTTTGGTGCTGTTCTCATGATAGTGAATGAGTTCTCACGTGACCTGGTTGTTTAAAAAAGTGCATGGCACCTCCCCCTCTCTCTTGCTCCTTCTCTGCCCATGTGAGATGCCGTTCCTCTTTGCCTTCTGCCATGATTATAAGTTTCCTGAGGCCTCCCCAGAAGCCAAGCAGATGCCAGCATCATGCTTCCTCTACAGCCTGCAGAACCATGAGCCAATTAAACCTCTTTTCTATGTAAATTACCCAGTGTCAGGTATTTTTTTATAGCAATGCAAGAACGGATGAATACAATATACACAGGAAAACCGCATGTCCTTATGGTCCGTCTCCTGTATGTCCTAGTCTAGCGGAGTGTGAACAAGGTACTTATCCCATCTGTGCCTCAGTTTCCTCATATCTGAAATGGGCATCCTACTTTTTCATGCTAAATAGGGCTGCTGTGAAGATTAAATTGGATCATACACATAAAGCCCTTAGAACAGTGCCTGGCACCTGGCAAAGACCTGCTAAATGTTAACAATTATTATTGTCCTTGTTATTATTAGCAAGGGACCAGTAACCAGCTTAGTACAGTACTAAGTCTTGTGACATGAGACAGATGTATGCAGTGTTATTTGGCCTGAGAGTCCTTCATATCTTCCCAAGAGGAATGTTTGCCTTGAGTGTCAGCTATTGAGACATTTATAGACAGACTTTGCAGCATGTCCCACCCTGGGTTGGACTCTCCCTCGCTAAAGAGTTAATCCATCTGATCAGTAAATTGCTCTAGCCCTCGTCTGTTACTAGCTAATAAAAAGAAGGCTGAGTTGATGGTGGTCTAAGATGAGCCAAATGGAAGATGGAAAAAGACTCATCCCGGAGGGCAATGGACTGGAGACACTAGAGGAGTTCTAACATTTGCTCCAATTGTGGTAACCCTGAAGACAAAAAGATGGCACAGACACACCTGAGCAGCTGCAAACCCTTGCTGCCCCTTAGCATCCAACAGTGACCTATCTAAGCAGGAAAAATAATTGCCCTAACACAATTGACTTAAGTCTCTTATCTGCCCAGAACTTCTGGGCTGAGCTTATGAGTCCTGATAAAAGTCTAAGGATGGGAAGAAAAGGCTCTCTGCCTCTCCAGTAAGGAAAAAATCTGCCTGCTCCCCTACAGACCCATGGACTGCCTGGCCTTCCCATCATGAAAACCTATAGATAGCATGCAGGAAAGAAGATTTAAAAAAAAAAAAAAAGGGTTAGAGCTTACTGTTTTTCATTGGTGACTCATCTTACCTAGTGTTTGTCTCTGAAAAAGATTCAGAATCCTGGCTTTAGCAAAGGGGTTTTGTTTGTTTGTTTGTTTGTTTTTGACAGTGACAGGCTTTCTAAGGCTACCCAGCCAGGGCAACCTCTCTGGATATCCTGGCAAATCTGGAACCAACTGTTTTCCTGACAATCTGGTGAGAGAAGTCAGGAAACTAATCTGTCGCATTCTTTTAAAACCCTTGGCAGTTTTTAGTCAAATTACAGCTCAGATGTTTGGTCAGCAGACAACCCAGTTCCACTAAAACATTCCTGGCTCTATCCCTAATGAGTGTTAGAATCCACCATGGTCCAGTTGGTTCTTCTGACACCCAGTCTTCCCATCTGTAAAATGGGGAGATTCAACCAGATCAATTGAGATCTCCTAGGTGAACATCCTCATGATGTTCTGTTTCAAAGAAAGGGTTTGTATCTGTGGTCAGCATATAAGGCAAAAATTATCCCATGACATGGTTTCCATTGCCTATACAGTGCCCTGGCCTTAGGTTTTGTTTTTTTTTTTTTTTTTTCTGGACTGTACGTTAAATTTTATACACTCCAAAATTTGAGACTCACTGAACAAGACAAAGAAAGGAGTAAAAGAGATGGATGCAGGCCGGCATCTAGGCCTTCAAATGATCTTATCTTGAAAATAACTATCAAATCCCTGATGATGAAAAGGCGATGCGGGAAGAAGGGATAACATGTTCCTGCCTGATGGTAGGGTTTGATCTATTTTGTTTTGAAAACCCTCTGGAGCCTTGGCCCTACTGATAGATTTGTTTCTCCCTAAAAGGATTAAATAACATGTTATGAGTGAATAAAGCATTTAGCACAGAATCCAGAAGCTGGTAGGTAGGAATACTGGAAACTAGTTGGATTTGAATCTAAATCTTGCCTTTTCACCATTCTTCGACAAACCACAAAGGAGAATGTGGTCACCTGTGAGCTGTCCTCCAAAGCTGGGTTTTCCAATGGTGACCCCACCACACAGCTGCCCCATGCAATGCCCTGGTCTCAAGTCCCCTGGACCCTGGGGTTAGCAGCAGCAGAAGAGTGAGCAATGCCACTGCAGCTGAGCTCACATGTGGGAAACCTTTCCGTAAATAGCAAAGGCTGCTCATCAATGATGAATCATTAGCACCATCCACCTGACCAATGAAACCAGACTGGGCCTTCTCATGTGGGTAGTTCACGAGCTAACATTTCAGTCCTCAGCATGAGCCAGGCAATGGTCCGTGATTTACCTGCAACAAGAACCCCTTACAGTGTGAGGCACACACCATCATCACCAGTCTTACTTGCTCGGGGAGGACAGAGAAGATCAGAGAGGCTAAGTGACATGGCCAGCCTCACCCCATCACTAACTGGTAGATCTGGGATTCAGACCTGGGTCATGCCTGTCTTTAGAAGGGGCCCATCTTTCCTCTTACCTCCCCACCCCCTGATTTCAGATCTGCTGACCCAACCCCCAGTGTGATGGTATTTGGAGGTGGGGCCTTTGGGAGGTGTATTAGTACATGTTCACACTGCTGATAAAGACACACTTGAGACCAGGAAGAAAAAAAGGTTTTAATGAACTTACAGTTCGACGTAGATGGATAGGCCTCACAATCGTGGTGGAAGGTGAAAGGCATGTCTCACATAGCAGCAGATAAGAGAAGAAGCTTGCGCCGGGAAATTCCCCTTTTTAAAACCATCAGTTCCCATGAGACTGATTCACTATCACAAGAAAAGCATGGGGAAGACCTGCCCCCATGACTCAACTACCTCCCACCGGATCCTTCCCACAATACATGAGAATTCAAGATGAGATTTGGATGGGGACACAGTCGAACCGTATCATTCCACCCCTGGTCCCTCCCAAATCTCATGTCCTCACATATCAAAACCAATCATGCCTTCCCAATAGTTCCCCAAAGTCTTAACTCATTTCAAGCATTAACTCAAAAATCCACAGTCCGAAGTCTCATCCCAGACAAAGCCAGTCCCTTGCACCTATGAGTCTGTAAAATCAAAAGCAAGTTAGTTACTTCCTAGATACAATCCAGGCATTGGGTAAATACAGCCATTACAAATGGGAGAAAATGGCCAAAACAAAGGGGCCACAGGACCCATGCAAGTCCAAAATCCAGCAGGGCAGTCAAATCTGAAAATTCCAAAATGATCTCATTTGACTCCCTGTCTCATATCCAAGTTACACTGATGAAAGAGGTAGGTTCTCATGGTCTTGGGCACCTCACCCGTGTTGCTTTGCAGGGTACAGCCTCCCTGTTGACTGCATTCACAGGCTGGCATTGAGTGTCTGCAGCTTTTCCAGGTGCACGGTGGGAGCTGTCGGTGGATCTACCATTCTGGGGTCGGGAGGACAGTGGCCCTCTTCTCACAGCTCCACTAGGCAGTGTTCTAGTAGGGACTCCATGTGGGGGCTCTGACCCCATATTTCCCTTCTGCACTGCCCCAGCAGAGGCTCTCCATGAAAACCCTGCCCCTGCAGCAAACTTCTGCCTAGACATCCAGGTGTTTCCATACGTCCTCTGAAATCTAGGCACAGGTTACCAAACCTCAACTCTTGACTTTTGTGCATTGGCAGGCTCAACACCATGTGGAAGCTGCCACGGCTTGAGGCTTGCACCCTCTGAAGCCATGACCCAAGCTCTACATTGGCCCCTTTCAACCATGGCTGGAGCAGCTGGGATGGAAAGTGCCAGATCCCCAGGCTGCACACAGCATGGGGACCCTGGGCCTGTCCCACGAAACCACTTTTTTTCTCCTAGGCCTCTGGGCCTGTGATGGAAGAGACTGCTGTGAAGACCTCTGACATGCCCTGGAGACATTATCCCCATTGTCTCGGGGATTAAGAATTGGTTCCTTGTTACTTACGCAAATTTCTTCAGTCGGCTTAGATTTCTCCTCAGAAAATGGGATTTCCTTTTCTATTGCATTGTCAGGATGCAGGTTTTTCAAACTTTTATGCTCTGCTTCCCTTATAAAACTGAATGCCTTTAATAACACCCAAGTCACATCTTGAATACTTTGCTGCTTAGAAATTTATTCTGCCAGATACCCTAAATCATTTCTCTCAAGTTCAAAGTTCCACAAATCTCTAGGGGCAAAATGCTGCCAGAATCTTTGCTAAAACACAACAAGTGTTCCCTTTGCTCCAGTTCCCAACAAGGTCCTCATTTCCATCTGAGACCACCTCAGTCTGGACTTTATTGTCTATATCGCTATCAGCATTTCAGGCAAAGCCATTCAACAAGTCTCTAGGAAGTTCCAAATTTTCCACATTTTCCTGTCTTCTTCTGAGCCCTCCAAATTGTTCCAACCCCTGCCTCTTACTTAATTCCAAAGTTGTGTCCACATTTTCGGGTATCGTTTCAGTGGCACCCCACTCCACTGGTACCAATTTACTATATTAATCCATTTTCATGCTGCTGATAAAGACATGCCTGAGACTGGGAAGTAAAGGAGGTTTTAATGGACTTACATTTCCATGTGGCTGAGGAGGCCTCACAATCACGGTGGAAAGTAAAAGGCATGACTCACACAGCAGCAAAGAGAAGAAGCTTGTGCAGGGAAAGTCCCCTTTTTGAAACCATTAGATCTCATAAGACTTATTCACTATCATGAGAACAGCATAGGAAAGATCTACCCCCATGATTCAATTACCTCCCACTGGGTCCCTCCCACAACACGTGGGAATTCAAGATGAGATTTGGGTGGGGACACAGCCAAATCATATCAGGAGGGTTAGATGAGGTCACGAGGGTAGGGTTCTCATGATGGGATTGGTGGCTTTGTAAGAAATGAGAGACACTGTTGTATCTCCACCATGTGAGGCCACAGTGAGAAGGTGGCTGTCTGCAAGTCAGGAAGAGAGCCCTCACCAGGAAGTGAATCTGCAGGTACCTTGCTCTTGGACTTCCAGCCTCCAGAACTGTGGAAGATCAGTGTCTGCTCTTTAACCCACTCCGTCTGTGGGACTTCGTTATGGCAGCCTGGGCTGACTAAGGCAGACAGCAACAGAGCCAGCACAGGAGCAGTGGCTAAGAACGTGGGGTTGGTACACAATAGACCTGGGTCAGAGACTTAGCACCGCCAAATACTAGGTAAGTGAACCAATTTACCCTCTCTGGGAAAATGTACCCTCCGTGGTTGTAGTTGTGTCATTTATAAATGGGAATGGTAGCAGCACTTGCCTTATGGAATCATTGTGGCGATGGACTTAGAGGGCTCAGCATTTCTAGTACACAGCAAGCTTGCAATGAATATTAGATTAGAAAATATACTGACACTGTGTCTAGAATGACACTGTGTCATCACTTTTAGAGATCAAGGTATTGAAAGTTTCCATCTAATCAGTTTTCCAACCTGATATGTGAAAAGAGTAATCTATCAAACCGTTATCATTGTTAATGGTGAATGGGGGGATGCAGAAGGAAGGGAGGAAGAAGGAAAGGCTTTTCGAAAACAGAGTGATATGTGGGCAGTCGGCCCAGATATGGAGGATATGGAGGGCATCGAGGGTGGGGTGGGCAAAGAGAGGACACAATCTGGATGCCTGAAATAGGGGGCTCGAGAGAGTTCCAGGCTGGAGAGCAGAGTGTGGCTTCAAACACCTAAACCACTTCCTTCCTGATTCTGGAAATCACCAGAGCCACATCCTGCCTCCCCAGGGATCCCCAGGGTTAAAAGAGAGCCCTGAGGAAAATCAAAGTCTTGCCTCAAAAGTGCGCTGATCCCCAACGCCGGCCCCCCACACAGCAGCTGAAACATGATACATTCGGTCACCCACACGCACTGTCTGGGTAGCCTGAAAATAATGGGGCCGGCTGCTGCTGTGGCCCTGAAGAACCAGGCACCGCATCGGTCCAGGGATGCTTCCCATGCAGCTTTGCCACTGCCATGGCTTGCCTGGGGCTCAGTGTTTCTAAAAGGCTGACTGCACCTCTTAAAAGCTGCACTGCAAGGCCTCGGAGGATTCATTGAGCTGCGAGAGAAGAGTGCCCTCCCCTGGACGTTTGCTGCCGGTTTGTGGCCTCCACCAAAACCACCGCTGAGGTTTCCCCTTCCTATCCGAACAAGGGGGCAGATTCCAGGCAAACGCCCCTTAATTTCAGAAGGCCACACACAGGCACTGGTCAGTAGATGCCCCACTGGCGTCTTTGCTCTCCTGCTGTTCAAAAGTTTCCACCATGCAAAGCCCCTGGCATTAATAATGTCATTGAGTCTGCATGCAAATCCTCATAGAACAGGACAAGAAACCGAGTTCAGGAAGGCACAATGGTTTTCCAAGGTCATGGAGCTTGGACAGAGCTCAGACACCCCAGCACTGTGGTCAGGAAGGAGCTTATACTCTGCAGTCAGAACACTTGGGTGTTTGTCCAGCTCTTTCATTTTTTCAGCCGTGCAATTCAGGGAAAGTGACTCAACCTCTCTAAGTGTCAGTTTCCTTTTCCGTAAAACAGGATAATCAACTCAAACATGGAAGTTCTTGGGAAAATACCAAGCACATGGGAAGGATGTAATAAATGACGTCTCCAGTCACCTTCCTTCTCTGTCAGACCTCAGGGCCTGGGCTAATGGTGGGCCTGCATTTTTCAGGGAAATTGCTTTATATGTCACTACCTGTGTAAAGGCAGAATTTGGAGAACTCAGCTGAGAATGTGGTGTGACACTGGCTTTTGCCACCCAGTCATCCTTTTGCTGGACATCACAGGGTTGGCAGGGTATTTGCCACTGAACATCTCTGTTCTCTGTCAGCCCCAACTCCCTACAAGACAGGGATTGTATAGCTTTTACGCCAGAGAAAGAACCAAGAAACGAGTGACTTTACTGCTGTCCCCTGACTTGCCCAGCCTTGAAATTGCATGGGGATCCCCAATGCTGAGGAAGGGGTGGGCAGGAAGGAAGGAGCACCTCCTACAGACAAATCTACACTGTAGAAATAAACAGGAAGACTTTGGAGGGTGCAACTGAAAAAGTGAAGAAACTCCTCATCTCTAATGAGCAGGGGAATGATGTGTCACTTTAGACGCTTGGGCAAAGTCTCTGCCCATCAAAGCCAGGGATGCAGTTAGTGACAGGCAAGACTGCCTTTCTCCCACACAGCACTTTGAACTCTGCTGGGGCTGACATCAGCACTCAGTGAACAGTTATCTAGAGCTTTCTATGTATCAGGCACAGGGCTGGGGGCTGAGATCCAGTAAAGAGTGTGGCAGCTTGGAAAAGGTCAGGAGACAAAACCAAGGCAAAGGGCATGGCAGGAACAAGCAGCACAGCCAGCCTAGTCATCAGTGCCAAGACTGCACTCTCTCATGCCTCCAAGCTCTCTGACTTCTTCTGCTACCCGCCAAGACAACTTCCTGCTTTGAAAGGACTCATGTGATTACACCAGGCCCACTCCATCCATCTCCCTTTTTCCACGTAAGGTAACACAATCACAGGAGTGACATCTTATCAGAGTCACAGGTTCCCCCTACACTGAAAGGAGAAGTGATCGTACAAGGGTGAGGGTCCCTGTGGGTGAGAGTGTCTGCCACCCTCCCAACAAAGTTCTTTCTCCTTCAAGCCAGGACATCACATCTTGGAATCAAGACTGTTGACAACACACAGTGGCTGAAGGGGAATGGGAGGTATGCAGGCAGCTCCTCGTCGATATAACGGCGAGGGGCTTGTCCTCACTACCATATGGTCACACAGCATCCAGCCTGAGCTAGCAGCGTCCTCAGCACTGCAGATACACGAATGAACACACCAGATCAGGAGCTCACCTTCTAGCAGAGGGAGTCAGGAAGACAGCAAATAAGTGGGAAGAGGACAGAGAAGAAACCTCGCTGGCCTGCCTGATGTGGACAGCCAGTCGGTAAGGTCAGACCCAGCCTTGGGTCAGAAGTCAGTGGTCAGATACGGCAAAGCTGCAGCAGACCCTCTAAGCCTGGAGGCTGGCGGTCTCAGCAATTCAGTCCAGAGGTTAGAATCTAGGCAAAGGGGCTGAGCATGGTGGCTTTCATCTGTAATCCCAGCACTTTGGGAGGCCGAGGTGGGCGGATCTCTAGGTCAGGAGTTCAAGACTAGCCTGACCGATATGGTGAAAGCCCGTCTCTACTGAAAATACAAAAATTAGCTGGGCGTGGTAGTATGCAGCTGTAGTCCCAGCTACTCAGGAGGCTGAGGCAGGAGAATCACTTGAACCCAGGAGGTGGAGGTTGTAGTGAGCCAAGATCACACCACTGCACTCCAGCCTGGGTGACAGAGTGAGACTCCATCTCAAAAAAAAAAAAACAAAACAAAACAAAACAAAAAAAAGAATCTAGGCAAAGGGTCAGGGCATTAGGTGTGGAGTCCAGAGACAATGCAGGTATCCAGGACTTTCAATGCCCCTGCTCTGTAAAGGTACAGACAGGGCTGGTGAGGAATAAGAGGCTCTTTTTCAAAGTATACATGCAACCCTCAAAAAGCACAGCTGGGAGAGAGACAGCCCTTCTGTGTGAATGAGAAAAAGGAACCATTTCCTTCAAGGGCAGCAACCCTGCCCCGGTCCCTTTAGACTCTGCTGGGCCTGACGTTAGTACTCAGTGTACAATTATCACCAGCTTTCCATGTGCCAAGCAGAGGGCATAGAGAAATGAGTAGTTTCTTCACTTTTTCAATGTGCAACCCCCAAAGTCTTACTGTTTATTTCTACAGTGTAGATCTGTCTCTAGGAGGCGCTCTTTCCTTCCTGCCCACCCCTTCCTCAGCATCAGGGATCCCCACGCAATCTCAAGCTTAGTGGCTAGGCATATCCTGGACTGCAGCCCATGTGTGTGCTGTGGCTAGGTGCCCTGATGCAGAGGCCCTGGGTGGAAACTCTATTTATCCTGCTCTCTCCCTATCTCTAGCATTTTGCCTAATGTCTGGCATAGCACAGACCCTCAATAAATGTCTGCTGTGTGGATGAATATTGATGAAACCTCCCTTGGGACACTGACATACTTCCAGTGAAGTCAGGAGTCATCCAGGGCCATTTTAACCCCACATCCTTTCCTGTGCAATCTAGAGCAATGCTGTCCAGCAGAAATATAATGCGAATTGCGTATGCAATTTAAAAGTTTCTAGTAATCTCATTAAAAAGTAAAAAACACACACAAACAAAAGTTAAAATTAATTGTAATAATATATTTTATTTAGCCCAGCCAAAATATCGTCATTATTGTATTAACATGTAGTCAATATAAAAAGATAATAATGAGATATTTCACATTCCTTTTTTTCCCTCTTCTAAGCCTGAAATCTAGGGTGTATTTTACACTCAAAGCACAGCTTGGGCTAGCCACATTTTAAGTGTTTTATGGCCACAGATGGTTTGTGGCTACCACATTAGAGAAGGCAGATCCAGAGCCTGTGAGCTTTCCGAAGGAGAAAAACTTCTTGAGATCTGGAAAAAAAAATTTATTATTCCAAGTCATGCAAATAAAACCTCCTAAGAGAAACAGATATGCAATAGAAGTCAAAAAACTACAAAATGATCTGGATAATAAGAGTGCCTAGATCATAGCACTGCTGTAAGTTGCATGAGTCACACCCGTACAGACGCAGGAGAAGGTCAGTGGCACAGGAGGACTTAGTTATATCAATGGGTCAAATGCAACTCAAGTCTAAATTCTTAGAGAGTTAAACAAAATTGCATTGCAAGTGGGATGTGGATGTGTATTAATATATCTTATGTAATGAGGGATTTGTCCTCCAAAAATGAGTTCCCAAGGTTTGGCAAGGTTGTAAGCATCCTCGGAACCCATGCCCCCATGCCCTGCAAGCCTGAAATTTGCAGGTGAAGGAAACGGAACATCCAACTGAAGTGGAGAGCAAAGGGCCAAGGATCTGGACAAAAACCACCCTGCTGACTAAATGCATTTTTCAAAAACAGTACATTTGCACAGCACCACTGATGCAGTGAATAAGATTTTCTTTTTTCCTGCCTGTCAAGCCACTTATTAATCATAACGTATTATTGCTTTGCTTGTTCAATATGTGGAGTGAAACACCAGGATCCAGCTGAGAACAGGACTGAAGAGAACAAAATTGGGTGGCAAGAAAAGAGCAAAATTAACATAGGCTACAGAGAAACGGTAGGGAAAAAAATGCCGCTATCCTTTTAGAACAGATTTTTACAGCTATCAGAAAAGTAAACGGAAACTTAAATTAATTTTTAGTGCAGCTCCTACTTGACACTGAAGTCATTTTGATAAGGAATGGCATTTTGAGGAGAGGGGCCTGATGGAGGAGAGTTTAAGCCGAGTGGAATGGTTGCTCCAGTCTTTGCCTTCTCGATGCAGCTGCAAATTAGAGTAATTACCCTCAGGTTCATGCTGGACCGTGCAAATGGGAAATCAAATTTATGTTCCAAAAAGAAATGAAAGAAAAATATCAGAGCGTGGAGAAAGAAGGGTAAGGGTCAAAATCACTCTTGACATAGCAGAAAGGACATGATAGATTTTAGCAGATAATAAATGACAAGAAAGGAGTTAGGTTGTAAGTCCAGGGAGGCACCTACTGAAACTTCAAACTAAGCTAAGGAACTCAGAGTAGACAAAGGAGGTTTCAACACATATGCACACACACACACAGCCCTCAGATATACATCAAAGTCCTCAAGAAGTGGATCTATACTTGCCTGTGGTCAAAGGAACATCAGAAGGAGAGTTAGTTTTCATAGCATCATAAGAGTTTGAAATGGATAAATGGATCATTGCCAATACTAAGTGCTACTGGCCCACCCCTGTGCAAATACTCTTTGTTCCCTATTGCAACATATAAAGAATGGACTAGAAACACGTGGCTGACTCTCATGACCTCACTCTGGGCTAGATGCTGTCCTTGGCTCCATTTCACTCTTAAGTCATCATGCCACAATGTTTGGTACCCAGGCAGTACCTCTCTCAAGCGGTGTCTTTCCTACTATGACACAGGACTTCGGTCCTTAAGTAAAGGTCATGGGCTATGACTGATTCACAAATGCGAGCTCAGCCACACTGCAGTCCTAGCTCAGCCTGTGCATTCTGAGTCCTGGCTGTGAAACACTCATACACACGATTTTTTAAAAGCATCTTAAAATCCTATGGCATAGGCAGCACAGACCCAGCCATGATGGAATTAGAAATATGTTGGGGTTGGCACAGGCATAGCTGTGTGTTCTCCTTCCTGCCAAGGATGGAAGATGATTGACTGAATGGGAACAGGAAATCGGCTTGCCAGAATGCATCTAAAATGGGATGTGCATGCTTGGGGGAGTGTTAACGTTATGCTTCAAAAAAGGAACAAATGGGCAAGTCCACACGGTTCCCAGCTCGTTCTAAAGATAAAGGATGGCTGTGGGGATACGTAAGAGGACAAGGCACAGAGAGAGGCCAATTCCACCCCCTGGGAGATAGCTGGGTATTTTGGAAAGTGGAATGACCATCATTTAGAAACAGAGTCAATTTGTATGCTGGGCTGTGTGCCCCAGGGAAAGCATGCTTATTGGTGACTCTACCAAGTGGGAAAGGAGATTGTGATGACGGCTCAATTCTGTAGATGCAGCCTTGTCACCTGACTCCAAGAAACCTACCTGGCCTGCCTCGTCACACTCCAGCTTTATGTACTTGAACAGGTAGTTCCTCTCTGATGGTGCCTCAGTTTCCTCTTCTACCAAGTGAGGGGATTGTGCAAGATTTCTAAGATCCTCTCTCTGCTGAATTTCAGAATCTATCTATCATTGACCAACTTCCAATTTACCCTCCACCTTGCCCCTGTTACCCTGCATTCTAGCCGTACTGCACCACGAGATGCTCCAGAAGCTTGCCGTGGCCTGCAGGTCACTGAGGATGCTTTTATCGTACCCCAAACTCTTCCAGTCTCACCACTCTTTCTACTGGTTACATCTTATTCACCCTCAGGTCTTTGCTTGAAAGCCATATTTTTCTAGGAAGCCTTCTCCCCACCTCCACCAAGCCAGGGGGAGGCTCATCTCCAGCATGTCTGTGGCTCTCTCACAGCCCTTACTATAGAAGAGTACAGCTCCCTGTTTAGGGAGGAGTATGTCTCTGCTGAATCAGAAGCTCCTTGAAGGATGGGGCTGTGTCCTGCTCTAATTGCATCTGAGTTCCTAACACAATGCCTGGCACATACAGACAAGCAATCAATATGTTTTTACCTGAACCGTTTTTAAGAGGCTGTGCTGCTGCTCAAAACATGGCATCGTGCCAGCATAGATCTCCCTCCCAGGAGGCAGGTGGTGGGCAAACTTGTAGTGCTCGCTGACAAAAAGGAAGGAAGGAAGGAAGGAAGGGAGGGAGGGAGGGAGGGAGGGAGGGAGGAAGAAAAGAAGGGAAGGAGGGAGGGAGGGAGGGAGGGAAAGAGTGGTTGGGTGAGTGTATCATTGGAAACCTGGTGAAAAATTATTTAATCTGCATGCCTTGATCCAGCTAGTGTTAATGGGACCAGTCAGGCACATACATAAAAGCAGAGGTTACCAGGGTTCCTATTTTAGGGCTTTCAGGGGAAACTCACTATCTCAAAATACATCATTCACATCTTCTGGGATGCCACTGAATAGAGACACGTTTGGGTTAATCTGCTACTTAACCAAAAGAAAATACCTCTCCAAGAATAACAGGGATCATCGCTCATCCAACCTCAGGGAAGATCAATTTCAAGACAGCGTTTCACTCTCAGGATTGACCCCCACTGAAAAACAGGAGTTTGGATGGGGAGGAGGCAGAAGAGGAAGAGGCCACTTGGGAGCTGAGCCCTTTGGGAAGAGCCCAGGGAAAGAGGGAGAGAGACTTTGAACCACTAAAGGATACAGCCCTCTAAGGCAGGAAGGGGCATGGCTGGCTGGAGGGGGTTTGAGAAGAGGGATGTGGGTTGTTCCACAGGGAATACGTTACGCAGCCACATAGGTTAGCTTTCCTGGAGATATCTGTTCTAAATATATAACAAGTTTTGGTGGAGTCCTGCCTCCCACCACAGCTGTGACATTCATTTTCTATGACCACCTGGGGATTGTGGAGACAACATCCCTTTGTTTGCTGTGCAAGGAGAAAGAAGCTTGAGTCAGAGCTGTGTTGGGTTCTGTTGGGGGCTTTGGAGAACCCTGAGATACACCTTGGATTTCCAAACGTGGAGAGTTTAGGTATTTTCTGCCTAAGGCTACCCCTTCTGGGTTTGTTCATGGCAGGATGGAGAATTCAATGCAGAATATTCTCCCCCTAGTTTTCCAATCATTTGTTGTTGTTGTTGTTGTTGTTACTGTTTATTTCTCCAAATGTTATGTTGCTGTATCATAGTGGCTAAAACAATTTCAAAGATTTTATGCCACCAGATTGCTGCAAGGAGGGGGTAGAGAGTGCAGAAAAGAGGTCATTTATTAGGTTAAAAGTATCCTTCCCATCACCTCAAACCCAACCCTGATGTCAATTACTCACAAGTTCCCTTTGGGAAATGTAGCTATCTCTGACCTTCCAAAGAGGACTTTTCACCAAAAGCAAATGCTAGCAAGGCTCTGTGGCACCTGAGACTCTTCCACGCAGCTCAAGGGTCTTAACTTGCTTGATCTTCATGGTGATTCTTTGAGGCACTAGGTCATGGAACTCCATGAAATTGTCTTAATTGGAAGATGTAGAGAATTGCTGATGATCATGGACCAGAGTGGGAAAACCAAGTAGATGTTTGTCTTCTTGGGTGTGTTTCATTTGATCACTTTGGACAGGGGTTCCAAGAATGGTGAAGCCATTCTTTTAAAACTAATAGGTTAGGGGATGAGATCCAACTAAGATGTGGGCAGAACCCAGAGGCACATGGTTCCCAGGAAAAGGCAAGGCTCAGTAATGTCCGGGTCAGGAGCTGAGCAGCCAGAAGGAATAAAGCAGACCCACAAACCCCCTTCCACCCCAGGGCCTTTGCATGTGCTGTTCTTTCTATATTGAATGGGCTCTTTCTGCCTGGCATGGGTCATACTCCAACCCTTGGCCAAGTGGAAGCCTTCCCAGCTCCTCCTCAGTCATCGCCCAGGTTGGGTTGGTTCTTTTTGTTATACACACTCAACAGATCCTGATCATTCTTTTGAAGTGCTTCTCTTGGTCTATAACTATGCACTTATTCATGTGACTACTTGAATTATGTCCTTCTCCCTTGCTGGGCTGACCCTCCCAGATAGCAGAATCTGTGAATCTGTGTCTTCTGCTTAGCATAGAACCTGACATACAGCCAATGCTAAAAACAAAAACAGAGCACAGTGTATCCCTTGAGACACAGAGTTCCAGTGCTTACAAGAGTTCCAACAAGACAACCCTCTACAGATAAGGGAGATATTTAATTCATGTATTTAGTGATTCTCCACCTCCGACCACAAAGGACCAAAGGGGATTTGACTAAAAAATTGCATACAATTTCTGGGAAAAAAATACAAAATAAATAGCTTCAGGAATGAAGGCAAAAGAAAAACTGATGTCAATAAATAGTAGAAATGCATTAGGAATAAAATAAAAGCATTCAGTGAACACAAACCAAGTGGCTCTTGCCTGCAAGACAGAAAAAGAAATCAGTTACCTGCTCTGAAAAATGGTAAGGGTACAAATTCATGGGAACTGCTAAACAGAATAGCCATGAGGTTGATATTAAACTTTTTTAACCTGTTGCAGTAGTTCATGATGGAAAGAACACTAGATGTGCAGCTGGGACACCTAGGATTCAACTTCTAGGTTGGCCACAAAGTAGCCAAAGTCTTGGGTGTGTCATTTGCGATCCTGAGGTTTTCTACCTTGGAAGATGTAATGCACCCTCTTTGTTTTTCAGCTCCCTGGCTCTGTTCTACCACAGGAGCAAGAGGGTGCTCTCTCAACACCTTATCTAAACAAGATGGCAGGCAACCTTAAAAAAAAAATCACCACATTCACTTGTGTGACAAATGCTCCTTAGCAAGGTTTTCAGAGGCAGAGTGGATAACTGCTTAGCTAAGGCGAGTCACTCTTCTTAGGAGGAAAGAAGCTATTTGCACTGCTTGCATGGGGGATGTTGAGTCAAGAGTTGAGGACAGACCCCCTCCAGCACCAGGAGACCAGGTGATCCCTGGGGGGAAGGAGCAGGGTCACATGGCACAGGAAGGAGAGATGCATCTGGCATCAGCTCTGTAATGGGGCTACGAGCTGTGTTATATTCCAGCCCCTTCCTCCCTCGTCCCCAGCTCTGGTAGGTTATACCCTGTGTGGGTGTAGACAAGGAAAACCCACCTTCCTTTGCCATGGTGCCATAATGTTGCAGAGTCCTCGCTCTCTCCAGTAACCCCCAACATCCTCTACAGGCATCCCCGCAAAATCTACATTAATAATATCTATTTTTATCTATTTGTCTGCGTGCAAGGTAAAAGATGTTGCCTCCATTTGGAGAGTTTAACACAGAGAAATTATCTTAACGTGTTGATCTCTAGGTTTGGGGAGTGTGGTAGGCAGACTAATGGCCCCCAACGATGTCTCCGTACTAATCCCCGGAACCTGTGCGTACGATACCTTACATGGCAAAGGGGAATTCAGGCTGCAGATGGAATTAAGGTTGCTAATCATTTGACCTTAAAATAGGGAGATTATCCTGGATTATCCAAGTGAGCAAAATAAAATCACAAGAGTCCTTTAAAATGCAAGAGGGAGACAGGAGAATCCGAGGAAGATGTGTCTGCGGAGGAGGCTGGAGAGGTGCAACGTGAGAAGGACTCACTGGCCAGGCTGGCTTTGAAGATAAAGATGGGTATCACTAGAGGCTGGAAAAGGCAAGAAAACTGACTCTACCCAGCGCCCATGGAAAGGAGCTGCCAACACTTTGATTCAGCCCGGTGAGGCTTGGCATCAGATTTCTGACCTACAGAAATGTAAGATAATAAGTTTTTGTTATTTAAGCTGCTAAACTTATAATTCGTTACCACAGCTGTTATGTGAATTGTGTCTCCTTTCTCCCATTCACCCCAATTTATATATTGAAGTCCTAACCCCCAGTGCCTCAACATGCGACTTTATTTGGAGATAGGTGTTTAAAGAAGAGATGGATATATAAGATGTCACTAGGGTGGGCTCCAAGACTGGTGTCCTCACAAGAAGGGCAGGCCAGGCACAGTGGTTCACACCTGTAATCCCAGCACTTTGAGAGGTCGAGACAGGCAGACCATTTGAGGCCAGGAGTTCGAGAACAGCCTGGCCAACATGGTGAGACCCTCATCTCTACTAAAAATGCAAGAACAACAAGCCAGGTATGGTGGTGCATACCTGTAACCCCATACACTTGGGGCTGAGGCATGAGGATTGTTTGAACCTAAGAGGCAGAAGTTGCAGTGAGCTGAGATCATGCCACTGCACTCCAGCCTGGGTGACAGAGCAAGACTCCATCAAAAAAAAAAAAAAAAGAAAAAGAAAGAAAAAAAAGAGATTAGTACTCAGACGTGTACAGAGGGAAGACCATGGGATGCTACAGGGAAGGCAGAGGCCTCAGGAGAAACCAGCCCTGCTGACACCTTGATCTCAGATGTCTGGCCTCCAGAACTGTGAGAAAATAAACTTCTGTTGTTTAATCCACCCAGTCCATGGTGTGTGGTTATGGCAACCGCAGCACCACAGCCATAGGAGCTAATACACGGGGGTGCACAGAGCTCACCGTAGAGGGCCCTGAAGGCACCAGGAGGAGAGACGATAATCCCCCAAACATGGAAATGGAGTTGCAAAAAGGGACTGTGAAATGCCACCAGGAGAGGCTGCATGAGTGAACACCATGGCCATTAGACAGAGGAAGCCAGCAGCAGTTTAGAAACCAAAACACACAATGGCAGTTGCTTGGGGAGCAGGAACTAGGATCACCCATTTTTCCCCAGGCTCTCTCTATCTGATGCCACCAGGAGGGGCCGCACGGGTGGACACCATGGCCTTTGGATGGAGGAAGCCAGCAGCAGCTTACAAACCAAAGGGCATGAGGGCAGGTGCTCAGCGAGAAGGAACTAACATCATCCATTTTTTCCCAGGCTCTCTCTATCAGAAGCTCCAGACAGAGAAGTTAACCATGATCCGCAATTTCCCTTATGGCTGTCAGCACTGGAGACCCCGTGGGCAAGTAAACCTAGGCCAGTGTGCTGAGTGTGTCTTACCTGGAACTCTGGATTTTGTGTAGTTGAAAGTTTGCTTTGAGTTCAGCTGGGTTTTTAAATAAGTCAAGAGACTTATTTTTTTTTTAAGTTCCAAGAAATAATATCCCACTTGCTAATACCAAGACCTTACTCACTGAGGTTGGTAAAAATTAAGCTTCATCCTCTTTAAAGTTGTTTAAAAAATATTCTGAAGTTCATTCTCTCTAAGAGGTTTGAGGTTTGCTGGAAGAGGGATCTTTGACTTGAGATGATTATTAGTTATCAAAGCGTGTTACTGTCTGGACTAATTCAGCTGGGGCCAAGCTATCATTTACATTTGCACTATTTGGGGAAAAAAAAGGCTTTGCTAAGCAAACACAATATGTAAACAACATCACAAGGAAGATGTTTAACCTGTTTAAGAGAACAAACTGACCTCAAGTACTCTAGCAGTGCTGATTTCCACACTGACAATTAATCTGCCCTTATAATTGGGTTTATGTAAATATTAAAGGAAACTCACTAAAAATTATACTTCAAATAATTTTCAAATTTTCCAATTAAACAATATATACCCATTGGGGAAAACTTAGACAACACAAATGTCCAACGGTAGAAACTAGAAATGATCCACGACGCCTTCACTTAGGAATAACCACTATTCACATTCTCTCGAGCTCTTTCCCTTCAATCCCTACTCCCATCCCCAACCAGCCTTCCAAACACTTTGGAGTGACACAAACCTGGATTCAAACTCTCCTTCACTACTTTCTTGCTGTTTTATCACCTCGAACAAGATATTCTAACTAAAATTGTTTATCTGAAAAAGGAGATAAAAACAGTACTTATCTTATAAACCATCATTCAAAGAGATGAATGGTGTTATTCTCCAAATGGTGAATTTGGCTTATTATGGTGCCGTGCACATAATAAACACATAATAAATGGTGGTGCAGTGGTTATGAGCTGCCCGGAAAAGAGTTAACATGGCAGGCCTGACTGCAATCCTTTGAAAGGCCTGTTTACAAGGCTGGCTTTTAGTAGGCATCTGGGAACTCAGATTTGGGGAGGGTTCCAACCATGCACTGTGTATTAGTCCATTTTCACGCTGCTGATAAATACCTGAGACTGGGTAATTTACAAAGGAAAGAGGTTTAATGGAGAACTCACAGTTCCATGTGGCTGGGGAAGCCTCACGATCATGGCGGAAGGCAAGGAGGAGCAAGTCATATCTTACATGGATGACAGCAGGCAAAGGGAAAGCTTGTGTAGGGAAACTCCCATTTTTAAACAAACCATTAGATTTTGTGAGACTTAGTCACTATCATGAAAACAGCACGGACAAGACCCATCCCATGATTCAATGACCTCCCACCAGGACCCTCCCACAAACACATGGGAATTCAAGATGAGATTTGGGTGGGGACACAGCTAAACCATATCACACTGATAAGACTGGCTCACTGTGCCTAAACTACTGTGCAAGCAATGTGATTTAGGCTGAACACCTGTTTCTTTCTGGAAGTCTAGAATTTGTGTATCTGCCAGGCAAGAGGTGGCCTATGTGACCAGTCCCCAACAAAGCCCTGAGCACCGGGTCTCTGAAGAGATTCCCTGGTAGACAGCACTTCCCACGTGTTGTCACAGCTCACTGCTGACAGAATTAAGTGTGCCCTCTAGGACGTCACAGTGAGGGGACTCTCGAAAGCTCAAGCCTGGTTTCCCCGAGACTTCATGCTATGTGCCTTTTCCCTTTGCTGATTTTGCTTTGGATCCTTTTGCTGTAATAAACCACAGCCCTGAGTACAACTGTGTCCTGGGTCCTGTAAGTCCACCCGGAAACCACTGCACTTGGGGGCGGTCCTGGGGACCTCCTAACATAGGGGCATGTCTCTGAGGTCGAGCTGCTGGGTTTCAATCCCAGTTCCACACTCATTGACTCCGTGTATGCCTCAAGTTCCTGGCAGGACTCAAATAGCCACCTCAAGTGGGGGATTCAAAGAGCTTTCCATAAAGGGCTCTTTATTAAGAGTAGGCAGGGTCTAAGGAAACGGATAAAGAACAGTGCCATATCCTGGACTAGTGAGGGGCTGGTTGTTAGCAACTGGTGGGAGGGCAGAGGTTTGGAGCAGTGATAGTAATCATGACTATTACTGTGTTGGCTGTAGATGCAACTTTCATGGCCATTTCTCCAGTACTTTATTGCCTTTCAGGTCCATCTCCAAATAATATTCATTCAGTAGAGAGAGAGAAAGAGAAGGGAGGAGGAAGGAGGGAAAGAGGAAGGGAGGGAAGGAGAAGGTAAGAAGGGAGTATAACCACAATGCAGGTTAGTCGCTCATCGATTGCATTGTCCAATTAACATGAGCCAGATCAGGCATAAAGAAGGGGATTTATTTCGAAGCTAGCTTAGGGGAAGAAGCATAGGCAATCTACCTTTAAAGGTGCCATTTCACTTTTAGAGCAGAAAGTGGGCACTTTTAAAAGGCGAGGGAGGAAGCAAGCAAGGGTGGGGTGTCCGCATGTTAGCTTTGGTGCCTTATCTATTGGGCAGTTGAGCTGGTGATTGCTGGCACCTTTGTGGGCAGGACTAGGCCAAAAACTCCTCAGGTGAGAGGGAGTTTCATATCTCTCGAGGCAGCTTCCTGATGGGAATCTTGTAGAAATCAGCTGTTATCTCTCGAGGCAACCTCCTGATGGGTGAGAGTTCTGTAGCGGGCATGCTTTGGTCTATAAATTGACTGTTAACTCTTGAAGAGTTCGATGAACTTGCCCTATAGGGAGTATCTGGTGAAGGAACAGGGTACAGGCTATATTTGCATTTCTAAATGGCTAAGTAGGAAGCAGGGAACCAGGGGAATGATAAAGAAAGAGAGAAAGCAAAATAATAATTAAGTCATCTCTTAGAAAAATGGGGGTACGTGGTTACAGGAGGGAAGACTGATCTCTGACTTCCTTTGATTCTTCCCTGACCCTGTCCTTGCACAGGTGTTTCCAGAAGCTAACAATTGAGTGCCATCCTGAGATTAAAGTTCCAGTTATCTAGCAAGGGGCCCCGATTCCTTATTCCCCTCTACTTGTCAAACTTCACATGGGATATATTTCATGCCACCTTTCCTGGCAGAGTTGTCCAGGGGAGGCTACCCAATCAAACTAAGTAGGGCTGCTGAACAAAGATAGGAGGCTGTCCCCTTTCTCCCCACCAAGCCTCAGCCCAGGCTCCAAACCATAAACCCTGATCTAAGAGAAGATAGTAAAAGCCCTAACAGGAAGGGCTAATGGGCAGATGTGAAATTCTCCCCTCCCTGGCCTCAGAATTCCATGTGTGTGGGTGCCAACATGGGCCCCATCTGCTCCCCAGGGAGGGTAGAAGCAGAAGGCATATACAAGAAACTATAAATTGAAGTAAATCAAAGGAATGCCTTGGGTAATGAAGCAGCTGAGGAGTCCCAGGGCAGCCACACAGGGTTGGAATGCATGAGATGTTTGTAATAATGTAAAGGCATGGTCTCCAGTGGAGCTACTCAGGGAAGTCCAAATGGCCCCAACCCTACAGCAATAAAGAAGGAGCAAATCTGGTAAAAGGAGAGATCAAGGGTAATGCAGTCTAGGCAGGGGGATGCTGGAGGGCATTTTGAAGGGGAGCCAGAGGCAGAAATACAAGAAGAATGGAGACAATTCCTCAAACACCCTGGTTGCCCACAGCAACCCCTTTTCTTGCAGTCATTTACATAACGTTGCAATTGTCACTTGCTGTTTGCCTTCTGTTGCAAACAGAGCTCCAGCATAAAAGAACATACTATAGCTGCATAGGTTAATTCAACTCTCATCTACCACTGGCAAAATAAAATCCATTTAATCATCTACTTGACCATAGGGTAAAAAACCCCGCTTTGTTTGGAAGAGGTTTTCAGTGGCAGATGCCCTCAAGCTAACCACATCCCCACCTTCTTAGTTACAGGATTGGTCTACATCCATGGACACTGGTTCTCTGAATATAAGATGCTAAAGTATAGAAGATACTTGAGTCAGAAGGTGAGGAAGGTGATGAAAGAGCTTCACAGATGACTGAGGCAGCACAAGGCAAGGGGAAGAGCTCCCGCCCTTTGCTGGCTGGGAGGACTTGGGCGAGTGACTCCACACCTTTGAACCTGTTTCCTCTTTTGTAAAATGGAGATAATAAAAAAAAAAAAATCCTACCTTCCAAGGTTGTGGTGAAGATTCAATGAGATAACTCTCCAATATGGCTTGGCATATTTATTTTTATTTTTGCTGTTACTACTGACACTACCAGACCATGCTAATATTCCCAAAGACAGCACTTTTATGTCCAAGAAGATACAAGGAAGGTGAGCTCTGGGCTCATCTGGGGAACTGATTCAACTTCTTTCCCTGAATTTACTGATGGTTTCAAGTAGCTTAACTGAATTTATCTGAACATTAAGATAAAAGCTAGTCAAGTTAAGCATATCTGAGAGCCAGATTTAGCTAACTAAATGAATATGAGAGGCAGTGAAGTATTCTATAACAAGTTCAATTCACAAGATAAAAGAACAAACCAGATATTCACTGGGGAATGTTCCCTTCCCAACACCACACAGGTACGCGCACACACACACCCCTCACATACATTATTCTGTAATTGCAGGCTGTTGTCTACTTTCATTACTGACTACCAATACAATGCCTTTCAGGTAGATAGAAATCCTTTGAACCAGAGCAATCAAATTTCCCTGTGTCTCTCATTTTCGCCATCCATTTTAAAGGTCACTCTATGGTCCAGTGTGGCTACTGTAGCTCCAGCCATCACGCTAACATTCGAGGCAAGCAGGGAGTGGGGAAAAGGCAGGCCTTTCCAATGACCTTTTCACTTTGTGACATATACTTTAGGCTACAGGGAGCATGAGGCCAGTGTGACTTCTCACCTGGACTATTGCAACAGTTTTCTACCTAGGTTCTCTGGACGACGGCAATAGCTTCCTATCTAAGTTCCCTGGACTATGGCAATGGGTTTCGAACTAGTTTCCTTTCCTCCTATGTCTTTCTCCAACCTATCCTCTATAGCACTCAACACAGACTCAAGTCAACCTATACTTTCCAACTTCCACCTTTACAAAAGTTGCCTCCCTAGCAGGATCTCTCTTCCCCTACATCTCTAAAGGTCAAACTCTCACTATCCTCTACAATGGCATTTTGCCTGATCAAAAGTGTTACCTGGACTTTCAGTAAAGACACAGATTCCTAGGCTCCACCTTAACCACTGAATCAGAATCTCCATGAAAAGAGCCTGGGCTCCATGTTTCTGAAAGCCCTGGGTGAGCTTCTGAGAAACATTCTTTAAGGTAGAGGTACTTCAACTCTGATACACAACAGAATCCCCATTAAAATACAGATGCTCCCTGTTACTGTTTTAAGGAGCGTTGAAGCAGGCCTGGGGATTCATTCAAGTTTTGAACAAACTCCCCAGGCAATGGTCTCCAGAGTCTGAGGATCTCAGCTCACAGGTATCTGCTTAAATCCTGCCTCCTTCTTGAAGCCTTCCCCAATAAACTGGAGCTCAAGTGCCTTCTCCTATACTGTGAGGGTTGTTCTGAGAAACAAAGAATTCCAACAGTGCCTGGCATGTAGTAAGTGCTCAATAAATGTCAATTCTTCTGATTACTTGCGATATTGTCACCATTCTCCTTCATGCTCTGACTATAGAACCTATCATTGTCGATCACGCCTCCAAGAAACTTAAACATGTTTCGGTTTTGTCAGTAGGTGGTGAGCCCTGGAAGGCAGGCACTTTTTCCTAAACATCAGTGTATCCTCCAGGGCATCTGGCTTACTCTTATGCCCCCAGGAGGTGTTCAGTGAGTAGCTGCAGCACCAATTGAAGGAGGTGGTATTTTCTGACACATTCGTTGTGAATCCAGAATAATTATTACCTTTATACCCCTGACTGCAGGTCGAAATGTCCTGCCTCTCTCCTAATCCACTTTTATGGGACTGTTTCTATGATGAAGCCAACTTCATCTTTTAAAAAAATTACATAAGTAATACATGAATATACAATTATTATAAAAATACTTAACACAGATAAAGTGAAATTACCCCTTGATTATTGCCTTCCTATTCTAATCTTCTCTACCAGATATAAACACTACTATTATTAGTAGACTGAGCCATATGAAATTGCCACTATTCTACCATTTTTAGCCTATAAGAAGCAATTTCACTGACTTTGACTCAATAGATTGTTATGCGTCCTTTCAGAACTCTCTCCTGTGCATAGAAGGTTTGGTGGTTTTAAAGCATGACTATAAATTATTTGATTATCCTGCCATTACAAGATGGAGTCTATGTCTTGTGCTTCTGAATCTAGGTGGTCTTATGCTTGTTTTAACAGTAGAGTAGCATAAGTAACATGGTTTTCAAGGCTAGATCATAAGAGACCATGACGCTTCTGTTTGTTTGCTGGAATATTCACCATGGGAACCCTGAGAAACCATGTAACAAGTCTGAGGCAGCCATCTTGTGAGGAATCCCAAGCCACATGAAGAGGCCATGTGGCCTCAGTTGACAGTCCTACCTGAATACAGCCTTTGAGTTTTCCTAGTTCAGGGAACAGACATGTGTGTGAAGAAGCCACCAGATGATTCCAGCCCCCTGCCATTTGAGTCAACCTTAACCTTTCATGTCTTCCAACCTGGATCCCCAGACATTGTGGAGTAGAGAAATCCACTGCATCCTGTCTGAGCTCTTGATCTACAGAATCTGTGAGCGCAATAAAATGGGTGTTTTTTCATGCCACTATGTGGTAGATGGTTTGTTATATAGCAACAGATAACTGATATAGTAGGATAACACCCTGTGATTATGCAATTTATATGAATTCCACCTATATGGGCTCAGAAAGAAAGAATAAAGTAAGGAAAAAACCTATTTAAATAACTAGAGCAGGCGATTCCTCTTGATGGCATATGCCTAGATGAGGGTGAAAATGAAATGGGACATGTGGCTCTCCCAGTGGTTCTCAGCCAAGGGAAATGCTGCCCCCTAGGGACATTTAGAAATATTTGGAACACTATTTCATCGTTCACGGAACGGAATGGTGATGGTACACACCGAGGGCCAGAGAGGCAGGGATGCTAAACATCCATCCTGCACAGTGTTGCCCAGCATAAAATTGTCCTGACCTAAATTCTTAAATACCCTGTTGGGAAACACTGTTTGGTCTCAGCTTCAGAGGGCCTTGCATGGGGTGAGCATCCTAAAGATACACATTTCTTTTTATTTGAACATTGTGGCCCGCAAATGCAAGCTGCCATCTTCATCTGGTGCTTGCAGAAACATTGATCTGCTCCAACACAGCAGGAACCAGAGCTGCATTCGACCTAGTAAAGATGGAATGTCCAACCCTGAAGCGCCTCTTTTCTAAGGGATTTTAGAAATAAATTTTGACTGTGTCCGACTGTCACTGTGCTCACTGACTTGTGTAGAAAGAACCTCTCTTCCATGTGATATTCACTTCCACTACTAGGAAATAGAAAGATTCCATAAACACAGATACATAGAAATATATAGATTTTGTGGGGTTGGTTTTAAAATAAGTGATATTAACTCATCATATTACTTCTAAAATTTTTAAATTTGCAATATATTTTTTGGAAATTTTTGTCTATTAGTACATAAAGATCTACTCAGTTCTTCTATTTTTTTTTTGTTTGTTTTTTGTTTTTTGTTTTTGAGATGGAGTCTCCCTCGTCGCCCAGGCTGGAGTGCAGTGGCGCGATCTCGGCTCACTGCAAGCTCCGCCTCCCAGGTTCACGCCATTCTCCTGCCTCAGCCTCCAGAGTAGCTGGGACTACAGGCGCCTGCCACCATGTCCGGTTTTTTTTTTTTTTTTTTTTTTTTTTTTTTTTGTATTTTTAGTAGAGACAGGGTTTCACTGTGTTAGCCAGGATGGTCTCCATCTCCTGACCTCGTGATCCGCCCACCTCGGCCTCCCAAAGTGCTGGGATTACAGGTGTGAGCCACCGCGCCCGGCCTACTCAGTTCTTTTAAGGTGCTGAACAGTTGTCTACTGTGTGGATACTGTGTAGTTAATTTAAACATTTACATATTAATCAATAATTAGGCATTTTTTCCTAGGCTTTTATAATCACAAATAATAATACACTAGTGGAAAACCTTGTCCTTGAATTTTGACTTACCTGAAGGCATTTCCTTAGGATAGGTATCCAAGGGAGGAATTGCTGGGGTGAGTATTTGTAATCCTAATAGAGCTTTCCAAATTGCCCTCCAGAATCGCTGAACTATTTTCCATTCTCACCAACAGTGTTTGAGGACATTGGGACTCAAAAAAATGATAGTGAAGGCCTCAGAAGCAGCATCAGAAGTATCCCTTTGACCTTCTGCCCTCCCATCTCTCACTCCTCATTCTCCTCCAAGGCAAGCCATAAAAGCTAGAATCCCTCTTCCCCAAGGCAAGTCAGATAAACCAAAACCCCCTTTCCCCAAAGCCACCCATAACACCTAAAAATATGACTCCAGCCTCCCCCAACCTTTCCATGTTACAGCTGGCCATAAAGAAATTTAGATTCTCATTCCATTCCTGGGAAGAAGAAATGCTATCACAGAGAGGCCAGGATGAATCTGAACAGACAGCCTTGCTAAGATTTCCCACTGAGTCTATTACCATCAGCTCAGACTTTTTTTTTTTTGTCCAATCACATTTCTACCTGGTTTACTACAGAACCTTCTTCATTGAACCTAAGCATAAGCCAGGTGGCCTTCCCTTTACTTTTGGGTCTTCAGTCTGAAGACTCTTGTGTCATGTAAAACTATGATCAAATAAGTTTGTTATGGCTTTTCTTCTGTTAAACTGTCTATTGTCATTTTGTTTGTTTGTTTGTTTTGTTTCCAGCAGACTTGGACTCAAATACTCAGACGGAAAGTTTGAACTCCCCTACAAGAATATCCCAATTGTCTCTGGGCTTTTCTTGGACCGTGAATCTAAAGTCTTAGGAAGTGAAATAAGAGAAATCTCCTTATCTGTCCTATCAGGCAGAGAGGGAAGGAATTAGTTCAAATGAATTTAATTTAGTAACTATTCAGCATCTCCTATTAAAAAGCACCTTATTGAGAGGTCTCCAAGACGAGACAGCCTAGCCTCTATCCTTAAAGAGTTCGCAAACTCTCCCACAAACAAAATGTAAATGATGACATTTGAAATGGAGTAAGATAGCACAGGGGTTGGTGGTCCAGGACTCCTAAAGGAAAGAGAGCCAGCCATGGGTCTAAGGAGCTATGAAGCTTTTCTAAAGCAGGTGTGCCCCAAACTGCAAATGATGGAGAGATTTAGTGACTTGAAGAGGATGAGGTACTAATTTCTTGATGGGCAGTGGCTGGTGTGGGGGCACAGAGACACGTGGCGAGGGAGACGATGCAGAGGTGGGTCAGAGGCAGATGGCGCACACCATGGGAGCACGGTGGACATGTATCTGGCACAGGGTGGGGCAGATGCAACCAGGACTCATGGCTTGATAACAGAGTATGAGAATAAAAGAAAAGGCACAGGGGAAGGCTGAAACCCAGGCAAGTTCTTCCACTATCTAAGAACATGCATAGCCAATACTGAACCACAGAATGTAACTAGCTCAGACAGACACCTCCTAAATACAATTATTTCATAAATTGTATCTTTATTGATTTTAATAGCACAGAAAAACGAATTTCACAAAGTACATTACACAACACTTACTTGTAAATCAATGCAAAAAACTGTAGTGTTGGACAACTACTCAACCAGGAGATAAAAACAGAAGGGGAGAAAATAAAGGACAAAATAAAGGTATGTTTTCAGCACAAATAGATGGCTATAGTGTCAGACACCGGGTTATAGTGTCTGAAATTCCTTTTTCAATATAAGCCGCATGTGTACCAGTGCGTGCTTGTGTGTGTGTGTGTGTGTGTGTGTGTGTGTGTGTGTGTAGGGGTGTGTATGTATATATATGTATATATGTGTGTATATACACACATACATGCACTGGTACACATGTGAAAATATGTGTGTATATATAGATATATGTATTTCTTACTGTTATATATTATAACAATTATATATTTCTGATTGTTAAGAAAATAAAAGGCTGGGCACAGTGGCTCATGCCTGTAATCCCAGCACTTTGGGAGGCCGAGGCGGGCAGATCACTATGTCAGGAGATCGAGACCATCCTGGTTAACATGGTGAAACCACGTCTCTACTAAAAATACAAAAAATTAGCCGGGCGAGGCGGCAGGCGCCTGTAGTCCCAGCTACTCAGGAGGCTGAGGCAGGAGAATAGCATGAACCCAGGAGGCGGAGCTTGCAGTGAGCGGATGTGGTACCACTGCACTCCAGCCTGGGGGACAGAGCGAGACTCCATCTCAAAAAAAAAAAAAAAGAAAATAATAAAGTATTACAAGAATTAACCACTACATTTAAAGCACCACTTAAGAGCCATTATTGTAAAGGATAATGAAGATAACAATAGAAACAATAATCATCACAAAAATTACAGTGTGTGTCCATAACCCTTTTAAAGCATTTTCACATAGTTAAGTTTAGTGAGCTCTTTCACAATCTCCCTATAGGGTAAGCAAAAGTCTAAATTTTCTGATCACTGACGTACCAAGCAAGGTTAGCATGAATTAGAGAAGGAATTTTTCACCTGGATTCTAGCCTTCTAAGGTTTCTGGGAGAGACTTTGGAATTATTTCATACATCTTAATTTGTATGCTATAAATGACCATGTGCATTTTTTCTGAGGGGGGGGTCCATAGATTTAACAAACCCATAAGCCCCCAAAAGTTATGAATCATCAAAACAGAGAAAGAAATAGCTATGAATTTGACATTATCAAAATGTTGACATTCACAAAATGTTTTGACATTTTTTAAATGTTACAGTAAGATACATTAATTGATGTCTTTTACCTGTAGCTATATAGATATATGCAAATAAGATTAATAGACACGACTTCTACTTCTGACCATGATGGAGTAATCAAGACAAAATTTACCTTCCTACCTAAGGCTAGAAAAACTGAATGCACACACACACATACACACACACACACACACACACACACACACACGTATAGCAACAGTTTGCAGACATCAGACAACAAGCACCAGAGGAGAGCTACCCTTAAGAGCAGAAGAGAAGCAACAAAAGGAGCTCTGCTATTTCTTCAGCTCACTGCCTGGAGAGTTTTCAGACCAGGATGCAGTGAGAGGGAACCACACAGAGCCTGGTGGTCTCACCGAGTGGAGAAAAGAGATTGGAGTTTGAGAAGGCCAGAGTGGCTGAGGTGTGCATGGCAATACACTAAGAGGAGGGAAAAAGGTAGACAGCTCTAAAAATTTGCAAAGGGAGTTCCTCTAGTGTTGTTTTTTTTGTTGTTGTTGTTGTTTTTTTTTTTTTTTTTGACAGAGTCTTGCTCTGTCGCCCAGGCTGGAGTGCAGTGACTCAATCTCAGCTCCCTGCCACCTCTCCCTTCTGGGTTCAAGTAACTGTCCCGCCTCAGCCTCCTGAGTAGCTGGGATTACGGGCATGTGCCACCATGCCTGGCTAATTTTTATATATTTTAGTAGAGACGGGGTTTCACCATGTTGCCCAGGCTGGTCTCAAACCCCTGACCTCTTGATCTGTCCACCTCAGCCTCCCAAAGTGCTGGGATTACAGGCCTGACCCACCACACCTGGCTGTTCCTCTAGTCTTTGGCTGAGCATTGATCTGTGCTCATGTGGGAGGAAATCCCAGAGACCAGAAAGAATGGCCAGAGAGCAGCAGACAGAACCACTCATTGTGCCTACCCAGCACTGGGAATAATTCATTTTCCCACCAGTCAGTGTAGAAACACGTGGTATTGAAAGAAATTCTGAGGCAGGTATTGTCACAGCAATAGAGGCATATCAGACCTAGTTGCTCCAGTATAAACAAACTCAGAAATTAGAGTTAACAAACGAGAGCATTTTAATAGTCATTATAAATATACTCGCTATGTCAAAAAGGCAGAGGGAAACATTGGAGATAAATGGAAGCTATAAAAAAGATTGAATCAGACTTCTAGAGATGAAAAGTATAATATCCAAGCTGGAAAAAATACCAGACGGAATTGACAGCAGGTTACACACTGAAGATAAAAAGAGAGAGGGAGAGAAAAATTAGTGAACTTGAAGATACGGCAATAAAAACTTTCCAAAATGAAGCTTACAGAAAAAAAGAGACTGAAAAAAATGGATGGAGTATCAGCGAGATGAGGGACAATATCAAGTGGCCCAACATACAAGCAACTGGAGTCCCAGAAAAGCCAGAGGGGGATGAGGCAAGGAATATTTAAATAAATAATGGCTAAAAGTTTTCTAATTTTAATGAAAATTACAAACCTGTGATCCAAGTAGCTCAACAAACCCCAAGCAAAAGACACATGAAGAAAAACTTGCCAGTCACAAAATAATCACATTACAGAAGGCCAACGAAAATAAAGACAAAACCTTAAAAACAGCCACAGGAGAAAAAAAAAAAAAGATGCATTATTTACAGAGATCCAAAGATAATATTATCAACAATCTTCTCATCACAAACGATGTAAGCTAGAAGACAATGCAGTGATTTCTTTAAAATACAAAAGAAATTCTATAGTGAGATAAAACTATTTTTAAAATAATGGTGAGAAAGGGTCTCTTTCAGCCAAGCAAATGCTGAGATAATTTATTACCAGAATTTATTTCTCATTATGCTGATATACGGGCTGAAGCTCTTCAGCCAGAAAGAAAATAAGACTAGGTCGATCATGTAGAGGAATAAAAGAGCACCAGAAATAGTAAATATGAAAGGCAGTTTTCTCACTTTTGTAAATATTTTTAAGAGATAATTGGCTATGTAAAGCATAAATATCTATAACGTACTGTGGAGTTTAGACCACATATCGTGTAAAATGAATGATAACAGTAGCATGAGGCATAGGAGGGAGGAAATGAAACTATAGAGCTGCAAGGTTCTGATAATATCATATTATTTGAGGGACACTGTGATAAGTTAAAGATGTATATTGTAAACCCCAGAATAACTATTTGTTTAAATGGACAATGATGAATGGCTAATAAGCTAAAGTAAAGATAAAACAGAATCATAAAAAATACTGAATTAATCCACAAGAAGTTAAGAAAACAAGATAAAATAAATGAAGATCAGATATGTAAAGAAATGAATAGGAAAACAGTATATTTAAATGCAACCACATCAGTACTTACACTGAATGGAAGTGGTCTAAAAACCCTCAACTAAAAGACACAGATTGTCAGATAGGATAAAACGTCAAGACCCATCTATATACTAACTATTTTTAAAAACATTCTAAATATTAAATAGAAAAATTTTTAAAGAATATAAAAAGACACAGCATCCATTTTAGTGGCAGATGTTGATACTAAGGGAGGTTATGCATGTGTGAGTGCAGAGGGAATATGGAAAATCTTTGCACCTTCTTCTCAGTTTTCCTGTAGACCTAAAACTGCCCTAAAAAATAAAGTCTGGATTTTTTTTAGCAAATGGCAAGGCATGCAACCACTAACCAAAAAAAAAAATTAGAATGATGGTATGAATCTTAGAAAAATTAAATTTTAGAACAGAGCATATTACCTGGGATAAAGAGGGACATTTCATAATGATAAAAGGTCCATTCATGAAGAGAGCAAAAAACAAAAAAAATGCTAAATGTGCATGGACTTAATAAAAGAATATCAAAATACATGAAACAATAAACAATATAACTAAAAGAAGAACTAGACACATCTAATTACAGAGCCCTCAATATCCTTCTCTCAATAATTGATAAAAATGTAATACTGGCTTAACGTTTGAAAATTAATCCGTGTAATTCACCACATTAACAGATTAAAACAGAAAAACCATCCGTCTTAATAGATGTAAAAATAATTTTAAAATTTTAACAGCTACTTGATAAAAACTCTCAGCAAAATAGGAATAGAAACAAACTTCCTCAATCTGATCAAACACATCTAAAACCCTACAGCTAACCCTATACCTAGTGGAAAAGGCTGAATACTTCCCCTATAAGAACTGGAACAAGGCGAAGATGTTCACTGCCTCATTTTATTTGCTATTGCACTAGAGATCTAGCCAGTAAAATAAGGCAAGAAAAGGAAATGAATATACAAAGAAGTTAAAAAGAAATAATTAAAACTGGCTTTTATTGTAGACTAAATGATTATTTTTGTAGAAAATTCTAAAGAATCTACAAAACAGTTATAACGAATAAGTGAGTTTAGCAAGGTCAGAAGATAAAAGGTCACTATACAACAATAATTTATATTTCTATATATTGCCAAACAAAATTGGAAATTAAATATGAAAAAAGCCATCTATGATAGCATCAAAATTATAATTCTTTAAGTGTAAGACCTGTACATGAAGAACATTTCTGAGAAAACATAAAACATCCCAAATAAATGGAGAGATATATCACATGCTCATTGACTAGAAGATTCCCTATGATGATGATGGTGACATCCATTCTTCCTAGTCAAATTCCCAGCAAGCTGTTTTTGAGAAATTCACAACCGAATAATAGAAACACAAAGGACTTAGAATAGCAGAAACAATTTTTTAAAAGCAAAACAAAGTTGGAGGCTTTACAATTATTTGATTTCAAGATATTATAAAGCTGAAGTTATCAAGACTGTGTAGTATTTGCATAACACCACAGAAGGCAGTGTCTACAAATTGACCCACGCATACACGGTCAATTGAATTTCAACAAAGACGTCAACACAATTCAATGGAGAAAAGATAATCTTTAAAATAAATTATCCTAGAACAGTGGATATCCATAACTAGACCCTTCCCTCACACTATGTACAAAAATTAACTCAAAATGGATCATAGACCTAAATGTAAAAGCTGAATTATAAAACTTTTAGAAAAAAGAGAAAATATTAATGCTTTGAGTACAGCAAAGTCTTCTTAAATAGGCAAAGATTATTTATGTCTTTAGAACTTAAAAACTTAAAGTTCTTTAGAGTAAATATGAAAGATAAAAGAAACAATTGATAAATTGAACTTCATCAAAATTAAAACCTTTTAATATTTGAGATACTGATAAGAAAATGAAAAGGCAAGCCATAGACTGGGAGAACCAAATACCTACCACATAGTCTTACTTGTAAGTAGCAGCTGAATAATGAGACCGCATGGAAACAGGGAGGGGAACAACATACACTGGGGCCTGTTGGGGGAGACATGGGGGAGGGGAGGGGCATCAGGAAAAATAGCTAATGCATGCCGGGGTTAATACCTGGGTGATGGGTTCATAGGTGCCGCAAACCACCACGGCACACGTTTACCTATGTAACAAACCTGCACATCCTGCACATGTACCCCAGAACTTAACATAAAATAAACCAAACCAAACCAAAATAAAATATTTGCAAGACATATATTTGATAAGAGATTTGCATCCAAAATATATGAAGAACTCCTAAAACTCAATTATATGAAATCAAAATATCCAACAAATATGAGCAAGGGATTTGAACAGGCATCTCACCAAAGCATATCTAAGAGGATGGCAAATAAGAATATGAGGGCCAGTAAGACGCTCAACAACAATAATCGTTAGAAAAATAGCAAATTAAAACCACTATGGGATATCACTTCACATTTTTTGATATGGCCATATTTAATAAGTATTGGGGGGAATGTGGAAAAACCGAAATTCTCATATATTGCTGAGAGAGAATGCAAAATGTTAGTCACTCTGGAAAACAGTTTGATGATTTCTCATAAAGTTACACTTACCATATAAGCAAGCCAATAATTTCACTCCAAGGTATTTATTAAAGAGAAATAAAGGTTCATATCCACCTATAAAGACTTGTATATGAACGTTTATAGTAACTTTATTAATTGCCTAAAACTAGGAAGAGCCCAAATGTCCATCACCTGTGAATTGTGGCATATCCATAAAGTGAAATATTACATAGCCATGAAAAAGAATGAGCTCCAGATATAGGCAACAACATGAACGACTGTCAAAAGCAATATGCTAAGTATAAGGAGCTAGACACAAAAGTTTCCATGTGGAGTGATTTCAATTTTATAAAACTCCAGAGCAAGCAAAACTATAGTGATAGAAAGCAGGTGCAGGGTTGCTAGTGGTCAGGGGGTGGTGAGAAGGGATCCACTGTAAAGGGGGACAAGCAAGCTCCTAGGGTAATGAGATGTTCTATTTCACACTGGTGGCAGTGGTTACATTTGTCCAAACTCATTGAAATGTACACTGAAAATTGATTAATTTATCTTATGTAAATTATGCCCCAATAAAACTGACGAAGAAATTACATCCAAAAAGTAACAATCCAATTAGCTAAGTTAGCTAATTACAGTGAGTTCAAAATAGCTTATACAAACCACTGTGGTTTTCAGAGATAAATGGATTTATTCTAAGATGACAGCAAACTCCAGGGCATTCAGCGTAACTGGGGGAAGAACAGCACACTGAAAGTATTGGGAATCTTTGAATGAAAGAACCCAGGAACCACCTCAGAGACATGAAGGCCACCTCAGAGCGTCCAAGAAATCCCTTTAATTTTGTAGGGATCCAATTTACACACTTACACACATATACTCATACATGCATGTATACATACATGAAAGTACACACACACACATATATACACATACATGTACATTTTTAATGACTATTGTATTGATATAAGATGGTCAATTAGGTTTTACTTTTTTTTTAAAGTTAGAGATGGAAGTAAATGGTTCCAACACTACTATATTGGAGTAACTGCATCCCCTTGAACTTGCTTAATGATAACCAATCCCCTTAACATGGGCTGCAACAGAGCAGGAAATGATTGATTCTTAATGATGTGTACAGTATGTAAAGGATGTATTTAACCCTGTGTGTGCACATACGTAGGCAGGGGATCTGGCAATATATTTTTTCACTGTATAGGATCAGGTTGCATGTGCCAAATAGCAGGGAGAATTCCTCTAAGATCCATATATCCGACATCTGACTGACACCCCACCTGGATGTCCAAACTGCACTCATGCTCTTCCGCCTACCACCTGGACTTCCATCAGAGTTCCCTCCCTCCAAGGCCACAATCCAGAAACCAGGGGATCACTCCTGACCATCTCAACTTCCACATTCCATCTTTTAGAATATCTGGTCTTCTTGATTTTACCTTCTGATCACCCCTAGACATGCCCACTTCTCTCCATCTGACCACACTATCCCTGTCCAAGCCATCACCGTCTCCCTCCAGAGGGGCGGTGTTAGCCTTCTCATGGGTCTCTGTGTTTCCATTACTGCCTTCTATCCAGCCTCCTCACTGCAGCCAGATGGGTCTTTAAAAATGTAAATGTGTGTGTGATTATTTGATTAACGTCTGTCTGCTTCCAACTGTACTACAGAACACACCATGTTTGTTTTGCTCACAGGTCCTAGGACAATGACTAACACACAGTAAGTGATTCATAAATATTTGTTAAATAGAAGAAAGTGTGGGAGGATTAATCGATTTCATGAGGATAAAGTAATCAGAGGAACAACGCTGAAAACAACATCTGGGCCCACATCAGCCTCCAGTGATGCTGTAATGAGATATGAGTCTAATATAAAGTTGCCATTTCCAATCACACTGGGCTCAGGAGAAGGTCTTTGAAATTAATGACCAATATGGGCATGTTTACACATACCGGCTTCCATAACATTCCCAGATCTAACTCCTTCTACTGCTGCACACTCCAAGCCATATTGATAAACTCTTTGCTACCTAAAAGCACAATAAAGATGCATTAGCATCAGCTCTTATGTACAGACCACTTATTCTGAGCCAGGCACCATGCCAGGCACTTGCACAAATCACTTCTCTTCAATACCATTCGTGTTGCTCATCATCTCACTTTTCAGATGAGACAACTAAGGTTTCAGAGAAGTTACTAAACTTACCCAAAGGCACACAGCTGGCAAGTAACAGGTAGAATTTGACTGTAGGTAGCTGATTTCAGAACACACATATTGATTTCCACATTTATTTTCTACTAACATGTATCAAATCAATATCATGCTCATCAACGTTATTTATAGGCACATAGCTTTGCCAAATTGATAACCTATGAGAAAGTGCTCTATGTATGGAAGAATCAAGACCATGATGCAAAGATGCTACATGGCTAAAGATCAACAAGAGGCCATGGATGGGTGAGGACGATTAGGTTTTGCTCCCTGGGGACAGCCTGGACTTTCGATGCCTGGAGAGGTGGCAGGGAAACCTCAGATCAGCTGGGAAAGCACAAGAAAAAGAAACAGGATGCTCAGGAAAAGTGAGGTCCAGTCATATAGAGGTTTGGCAAAAACGCACATTAACTGCTTCTTCACGGTGCTTGCAGCTGGTCCAAAGATTCAGGTGCTGCAGCACTCGTTCTAATTTTGTTATCCTTCCTGGGCAGGGCTTCCTTGAGCACATGCCCAGAACACATTATTAACTCTCCCCACAGGATGCAATCAAGGGTTGACTTGGGTCTTGGGGCAGTCATTTAAGAAGGCAGGCTCAGAAATCTACTGCAGGCCTGGCCCTTCTTGTAAAATAACAAGGAAGGGTGTCAACTCTCCACATCTTACAATCTCGCTCCCCCTTGCCTGGACTATCTTGTCAAAGTATGGAGGCAATGGTGGTTTTCTCCTCCTTTAAGAAGAGGACATTCAGTAAAAGACTGGATTTAAGATATCCCTGAAAGGTAGGATTTGATTCCCAGCACACCTCAAGAATCAGCCTCAGTATATAAAAGGCAGTCCTCACAAAACCACAGCTTGATCACCTAGAAGAGGATGAATACATTCACATTATTGAATGATGCTGCTTTACCACTCAGGGATGAACACACCATGGAATGTTTGGTGGCCAGGCAGCCCCATCAGAGAGATGCTAGAAGGGACAGAGTGGGCTGGGCATAGTGGCTCACGCCTGTAATCCCACACTTTGAGAGGCAGAGATGGGAGGATCACTTGAGCCAGGAGTTTGAGGCCAGCCTGGGCAACATAGTGAGACCCTGTCTCTACAAAAAAAAAGAAAAAATAGAAAAATTAGCCGGGGGTGATGGCACACACCTGTAATCCCAGCTTCTCAGGAGGCTGAGGCAGGAGGATCAATCAAGCCCAGAAGATGGATCAAGCCTGGAAGGTTAAGGCTGCGGTAAGCCTTGATTGGACCACTGCACTCCAGACTGGACAAAAGAATGAGACTGTGTCTCCAAAAACAAAACAAAACAAAACAAAAAAAAAAAGGGACAGAGTGCACGCAAGTGTCTGTGTGTCTTCAAGTTGAGCGCTGATGTCACAGCGATCATTTAAATCAGGGGTTGGCCACAGACCTTCAGACAATAAGTAAACATGCGGTTGTGGCATGTACCAATAAAATTTTATTCATGGGCACTGAAATTTCGATTTCACATAATTTTCATGTGCCATGAAATAATTATTATTCTTTTGGCTATTGCAAACCATTTGAAAATGTGAAACCATTCTTAGCTCACGAGCCACACAAAAACAAGCAGAGAATGAGATTTGACCCATTGGCCATACTCGTGATTTAAATCATCCTAGGTATGTGGTTCATCAGTTGGGAAGAAGAGCTGTTTAAAATGTATGCAACAAGCTCATCCTTAAGTGAGCTCTCCTGCGTCCCAGGGTGGTACCGAGTGGTCACATCACAGATAACGTACTGCAGTTCAGGGCCATCTTCAACAACAGGGTCCCAAGTGGTAGATTAATCTCCAGGAGTGCTTGGACATGGCCATTTTAATTAACACCTAAATTTAATTGACAACTAATAGCCAGCAGGATTTTCTGCTTAATAAAGCAAACAAAGGATTTATTTGAAGAAGGATGAGGTTTTATTTAATTCCTTAAAAAAAAAAAAAGAAAAAACCAACACCATGTGTGTCCACAGAGTGATGGAAAGAGATGTATCCATTGGATAATTTTTAATTAAGGTGAATGAACCCTTGCGAGCTAAAAGGTTTTCTTAGGGGAAAGGTCTCAAACTGTTAACACATCAATATGTTTCTGTCCATTAGCTTTTCCCAGGGTGACAAGCATGGCCTTAACAGCAATTTGAAAGAAGGTTTTTTCTGTATCTTCAGGGCTGTTTAGTGATGAGGTCTTAGAAACCATGGAAACTTCCCTGGGGGGGTCAACTTCAACTGTAGCTCTTAATGACAAATCGTTACCTGGGGTTGTCAAAACAAGTTACACAAGCTGGCTATGTGCTGGGCCTAAATTCCGAGCAGATACACAATACCCAAAGCTCTAGGTGCTACTGAAGCTTTTACAGAAAAGAGTCATGCAGAAAACGCTCACGCCAGCATCGACGACATGCTATGCATCGTGCTGCACATACAGTATCTCATTTAATCCTCAAAATGAGCAATGAAGTAGTTACTGAAGGAGCCCGGTATGTCACCCTCAAATATGCCACTTGGACATAAGAATTGTGTTTGAGCTGAAGGCAACTAAGAAGCAACAAATGGAGCAAAATCTCTCTCTACCTACCCCCTTTTCTGCCTAAGGGCAGGATATAAATTCTCCTTTACTAGAGACGACCCCAGATTCTTACAGCACCAGAGGAATCCACACACAAACCTTACTCCATTAGTTTCCCCATGTATTTCCCTTCCCACACTTTCCCGGCCTTAGAAGCCTAAAACCACCTTCCTTTGCCCTGTCATTTATCTGCTAATGTATTGTCCTTTGTGAAAGATTAGTTACAGGAGCAGGAGCTGTAAGCCACCTCTTTGAGTTACTCATTCCTTGGGTATTTCCAACGTACATATGAGATACACATATTAATAAACTTGTTTGTTTTCCTCTTGTCAATCAGTCTTTCATTATAGGGACCCCTGCTGAGAACTTAGAAGGGTAAAAGGAAAAGGATTTTGCTATGGTCTGAATGTTTACATTCCCCCAAAATTCATATGTTGAAACCGAATCACCAATGTGATGATATCAGAAAGTGGGGCCTTTGAGAAGTGATGAGATCATGAAGACGGAGCCCCCGTCAATGGGAGGGGTGTCTAATACACTTCGGATATCTCTCCCCTGCAAATCTCATGTTGAAATGTGATCCCAAGTGTTGGAGGTGGGGCCTGATGGGAGGTCATGGGGGTTTGGGTCATGGGGGCGGATCCCTCATGAATGGCTTGGTGCCAGCCCAAGTATTGAATGAGCTCTCTACATGCTCTATTCCTTCACGGGAAAGCTGGTTGTTTAACTCTTTCCCCATTTGCTCCAAGAACACTCACCCGCAGCACCTGCAGCTGGACCCAGAGTTTACCCAGAGATAACTTTCCCACGAAATAGCTCGCTTTTATTATTATTTTTGCTTTGCTGTGAGTATATCGACTTTGGAAGCAAAAGACATCATTCTGTTTCTAGCATTCTGGTTTCACTACCGGTATTTCCATTTACAAAATATAGGAATTCTCAACCACTGAAAATGTCAAATCCTAGAACACGTAGCATTCCTACACGTGATGTTAACAACGCTCTGGAACAGTTGCTGGCCGAAGATTCATTTGATGAGTCTGATTTTTTCCAAAATAGACGGTTCTGATGATTCAGATGATTCTGACGTGAGTTCTGTTAAGAAATAACTGCAAGAATGGTTTTTATCTTTTATTTTCACATTGAAAGTCAGATCTGCTTCAGCCTCAAAGAGCTTGTTTACGTAAAATTAAATGAGTGCCAGCAGCAAGCTGCACTTTGTTTTCTAAACGTGAAAACAGTTAAAGAGCCTGGCACCTCCCTGCTCTCTCTTGCTCCCTCTCTTGCCACGTGACACCTGTTCCCTCTCTGCCTTCTGCCATGAGTTGACGCTTCCTGAGGCCCTCACCAGAAACCAAGCAGATGCTGGTGCCATGCCTGTACGGCCCGCAGAATCGTGAGCCAAATGAACCTCTTTTCTTTATAAATTACCCAGTCTGAGGTATTCCTTTACAGCAAGGCAAAATGGACTAACCCAGTGCCCTTATAAGAGAGACCCCAGAGGTCGGGTGTGGTGGCTCACGCCTGTAATCCTAGCACTTTGGTAGGCCGAGGCAGGCAGATCACCTTGAGGTCAGGAGTTCAAGACCAGCCTGTCCAACATGGAGAAATCCCATCTCTACTAAAAATACAAAAATTAGCCAGGTGTGGTGGCACATGCCTGTAATCCCAGCTACCAGGGAGGTTGAAGCAGGAGAATCGTTTGAACCCAGGAGGCACAGGTTGCAGTGAGCTAAGATCGCACCACTGCACTCTTGCCCCTTCCTTCCTGTGAGGACATGATGAGAAGGCGCCATCTATGAACCAGGAAGCTGGCCCTCACCAGACACTCAATCTGCTGGTGTTCCAACTCTGGACTTCCCAGCCTCCAGAGCAGTGAGAAATATGTTTATGCTGTTTATGAGTTCCCCCAGTTTATGTTATTTAGTTATAGCAGCCCAAATGGACTAAGACATATTTGGTCCCTCTCTTACAGCACCATTAATATTCCTATTTTTAAGATAGGGAAACTGAAGTTCAGAAATGATAGATGATTTGCTCAAGGTCTCTCAACAAAATATTTATTAAATGCCTGTTGCTGCCAATCACTATGCTGAATGCCGTGGATGGAGTTTGGATCTGGTGGGACAAGCAGACACTCAAATAATTACACAGGCGCATGTGTAATTATGAACAATGATAACTGCTAGGAAGAAAGAGGTTGGGGAGTGGCAAGAGTGTACATCAGCTCATCAGTGCCAGCAATGTGTCCTGACCCCAAAACCATTTGATTGCTTAACCGCATGGAGAAGTAAAAATACAGAAGATGTAAAAATACATGAACCTTTTAATGATCATGCGTCTTTTCTAGGGCCGCCATAACAGATCACCACAACCAACTGGCTTAAAACAACATAAATCTATTGTCTCTCAGTCTTGGAGAAGAGAAGTCCGAAATCAAAATGTCAGCAGAGTTGCTTCTTTCTCGGGGCCTCCCAGGGAATAGCAATTCCACATCTTTCTCCCCATGGCAAGTGGCTGCCGGCAACTCTTGGCATTCCCTGGCTTGGAGATGCGTCACTCCAGTCCCCGCCTCCCTTGTCACGTGGCCTTCTCCCTCTGTGTCGGTCTTGGTGTGTCTTCTCTCCATGTAAGAACACCAGCCATATCCCCGCCCCGGTCACCTCTTTTTAACTTAGATTTCATCTGCAAAGATTATGTTCCTACATAAGATCACACTCACAGGTACCAGGGCTTAGGATTTCAACATAGCTTTTTGGGAAACACAAATTAACCCAAAACCATGATCTACACCATATTTTGGTTTCCTTTTCCTCTTCAAAGTTTCCATTATCACCACAGAACCTAAAGGAATCAATACAAGGTCGGTCTTCTAGGTCTGAAAAAGCAATCCAACCCCAATTGAATGATGGACAGTTTTAAAATGACTGCTGCTGCCGTGATCAGGGGGCTGAGGGCCAGAGAGGGCCAGGAAATGCTGCTGAAGAAAGATCTTTTGAGTAACGTGTAAGTTTTTTGCAGCAGCACCCATTTTAAGGGTGTCTTCTTTGCCTTCCCAAAGTCAAAGGCGTCTAGAAAAAACCCTTTCACCACTCAACTGTGGGGACAGCCCTTTACAGGCATTTTTTGCAGAAGACATTTTTAGAAGAGAAGATTCCCACCAACAGCACCTTGGCACTCTATGGACGGTGACAGTGGCAAGCCAATGGCAGAACGAACACCTGGGATCAAAGAACTGCCAAGAACAAAGTCCACAGGGGGACAGCCTAAAGCCCCATGTAACACAGAGGATGAGATCTGGGAAACTGAGAACCTTCCTGGCAATCACAAGGTGGCCCAAGGAAGCAACTGGTCAAGAGAGACCCAGTCCAGGCAAGACAGACGAAGAGCAGTCAGGAAGTAAAATGAGGGCTGAGGACAGGGACCCTAAAGTCAGAAGTCCTAGATGTGTATGAATCAATCACACCACTGGTCAGCCGTGCAACCCAGGGCAAGCGACAGTCCTCCTCTGCACAACAGCATCTTCACCTCGCATCTTTAGTTCCATTCTCAGCCATTCATGGGTTGATTCTGCAGAACCTAGTGTGCCTCAGGGCCCCACAGCCAGCTCACAGTGCACCATGGGAGAGTTGAGAGCAAGAGTCTGCAAACTTTTTATAGAAAGGGTCAGATGATAAATATTTTAGGCTTTGCAGGCCAAACTCTGTCCCAATTACTGAATTCCACTGGGGTCAGGTGAAAGCAGCCATCGGTAATATGCACAACAGTGGTTCTCAAGCAGGGGTGACTTTGCCCTGCAGAGGACATTTGGCCATATCTGGAGGCATTTTGGGTAGTCACCACTAGAGATGTGAACTAGTTTGCTAGGGCTCTCCTAACCAAGTACCACAAACTAGGTGGCTTAAACAATCGGAATTTATTGTCTCACAGTTCTGGAGGCTGGAAGTCTGAGATCAGGGTGTTGGCACGGGTGGTTCCTTCTGAACTGTGAGGGAGAATCTGCTCCTTGCTCTCCCCCAGCTTCTGGCAATCTTCTGGCGTTTGCTGGCAATCTTCAGCGCTCCTTGGCTTGTAGATATATCACCCTGATCTCTACTTTCGTCTCTCTTCACGTGGTGTTCTTCCAGTGTGCTGACCTGTCTCCATTTCCCCTTTTTTTTTTTTTTTCTTTAAGATGGAGTCTCACTCTGTCTCCCAGGCTGGAGTGCAGTGGCACAATCTCGGCTCACTACAAGCTCCGCCTCCCGGGTTCACGCCATTCTCCTGTCTCAGCCTCCCAAGTAGCTGGGACTACAGGTGTGTGCCACCACACCCGGCTGATTTTTTGTATTTTTAGTAGAGATGGGGTTTCACCGTGTTAGCCAGGATGGTCTCAATCTCCTGGACCTCGTGATCCGCCTGTCTCAGCAGATCCACCTGCACAGGCATGAGCCACCGCGTCCAGCCTACGTTTCCCTTTCGTATAAATCCCACCCTAATGACCTCATCTTAACTGTTTACATCTGCAAGAGACCTCTTTCTAAATAAGGTCACATTCCGAGGTCCTAGGGGTTAGAACTTTCCCATATGAGTTTCGGGGGGCGGGGACACAGTTCAACTCATAACAGGGTGCCACTGACGTCTGGCGGGCAGAGGCCAAGGATGCTACTGAACATCCTACAGTGCACAGGGCAGTCCCACAGCAAAGAACTATTCAGCCCAAGTGCCGCTGCTCTCCCTGGTGCAGACTGTCTTGGGTAGGTGGCTTCAGAACAGGATGGCTTTCCCCGGGAAGGAGCAAAACAATCGTTTTTCAAGGAACTGCATTTTTGTTCTGAGCATGCACAAGTACAAAAATTTGGTCTTATGGCCGGGCGCAGTGGCTCAAGCCTGTAATCCCAGCACTTTGGGAGGCCGAGACGGGCGGATCACGAGGTCAAGAGATCGAGACTATCCTGGCTAACACGGTGAAACCCCGTCTCTACTAAAAAAATACAAAAAAAAACTAGCCGGGCGAGGTGGTGGGCGCCTGTAGCCCCAGCTACTTGGGAGGCTAAGGCAGGAGAATGGCGTAAACCCAGGAGGCGGAGCTTGCAGTGAGCTGAGATCCGGCCGCTGCACTCCAGCCTGGGCGACAAAGCGAGACTCCGTCTCAAAAAACAAACAAACAAACAAAAAAATCTGGGTGACTTTTAAAAGTCTGCCCACATCAGCTTATTTTAAAGTAACAAAATGTCTTCTGCCCCCTTTCTGTTCCATGCCAACCCCTTATCTGTACTGCTCCTTTGTTCCCAAGGAGTGTGCTTCTGCTGTTTTATTTTTTGCACCTTGATGTGTGCTGAGGTAGATTAATACACCTTCTAAAGAAAATCATTTTCTCCTCTCTAGCAACAAAGGTGATCCACAGGAGAAATAAATCATGGGAAACAACCATTAGCACAAGAGTGAGTTCTGCCAGAGGTGGCAGAAGGAACCTCCACTGCAGTTGCTTTAACTTATGTATATTTCAGCACCAAGACCGAGTGGTAAATAAAAATTAAAATTAACATTTAAATGAACTCTGATTGCACTGAGGATTTTTGTAATTCTCATGGGTAAATGTTACACTAAAAAGACCAAATATTTATATTCAAACTTCCCATTATACAACCACTTAATACAAATAATTAGCAATATGAGCCAATTATTTCATTCCTGGCAGCCCCCTCACCCCCTCTTTTTTTTCCTTCAGTGACCAAAAACACAAGGAAACTGTTCTCAAATGAGAAATAAATCACAGATCTAAAATTACTTCCTCTCCTAACTTCTGCACAAAATCAAAGTTCAATATGAGTCGACACGAATGAAAGCAAACATATTTCACTTAGAGGGTGGAAAAGGAAATTACAGATGACCTGGTCCAACACCTTTATTTCATTGACGATAAAATCGAGGCCCAGAGAGAAGCAATTTGTCCCTAAGACACGGAGTAGGTAATGGGCAGAGGCAGGCTTGGAACCCAAGTCCCTGCATCTCAATCCATTGCTAATAAAAACGTATGCAATAAGGATTCTTTTTGACACCTCATTAATGCTTAAAAGCCCTCAGATACACTTGAGACCAGTTCTGCCCTTAGACCTGGGCTAGAAGGTCCCCTGTCCTAGGTTGCCCTCTGTAGAGGGCCCTGCTCTAGTTCCCTCCCAGATGTGCCCCCCTGCCAACTATCCCTGCACCCTCCCACAGCTGTCCAGACCTCTAAGTACCCAGGACCCCAGAATTTCTGTCAAACGACCCCAAACCTTCTTCTAAGACTGGGACAGGCTTTTCCCCAGGTCCATCCCCAGGAGAGGGTCCCATTGCTAATGTGTGTCCACCTCTCAGCCCGGGATGGTCAAGGGGTTCTGGTTTGCAGAGGATGTAGACAGATCTTGGGCATGGAGGTTAGGATATCCACAGGTATGTTGGTGGGGAGGGGCTCTTTGTGAGGTGGCACAGAGTCAGGGTTGAAGAAAGAGGCTGGGAACCAAAGACGGGTTTCCCCAGTAGCCATGAGCACAGACTATTGTGGAGTTCAGACTCCTGTGTTCAAACCTGGCTTTCCAGGTGCATTTGTGAGGTAGGGGGATGGAACATATTTCACTTAGCAGTCTGTTAGCTGAGTTGACAATTCTCACATATTTAGACATATAGTGTGTGAGCCTTCCTTTGTATTATTGGTCCAGGGCCTTGCAAATGTCAGGGGTGTGTAGTTTGAGACAGAGCAGCAGCCTGAGGCCTGGCCTGGACCAGCAGAAATATTTTGTTCTATTTCCAGAATGTTCACCAAAACAGACAGATAAAAGATAAAACCAGAAATACCATTTGACCCAGCAATCCCATTACTGGGTATATACCCAAAGGATTTTAAATCATTCCACTGGAAAGACACATGCACACGTATGTTTATTATGGCACTTCCCACAATAACAAAGACTTGGAACCAACCCACATGTCCATCAGTGACAGACTGGATAAAGAAAACATGGCACATATACACCATGGAATACTATGCAGCCAATAAAAACAGATGAGTTCCTGTCCTTTGCAGGGACATGGATGAAGCTGGAAATCATCATTCTCAGCAAACTAACACAAGAGCTTCTGATTTTCTAATCAAACACTTCATGTTCTCACTCGTAAGTGGGAGCTGAACAATGAGAACACATGGACACAGGGAGGGGAACATCACACACCGGGGCCTGTCGGGGGTGGGGGGCTAGAGAAGGGATAGCATTAGGAGAAATACCTAACATAGATGACGGGTTGATAGGTGCAGCAAACCACCACCATGGCATGTGTATACCTGTGTAACAAACCTGCACATTCTACACATGTACCCCAGAACTTAAAGTATAATAAAAATTGTTTTAAAGATAGATAAAATAATAAAATGAAATAAAATAGGAAAGAACTTGAATGTCTTCTGTTCCCAATTCCATGTAGCTCCCTGCATGCATTTATTCCTGGTACACTAGAGTCTGTGGCCACTGTTGAATTCTTCAGCTCTCCTGACATACACAAGGTTAATCTTTCTTGCTTCTATCTCTGCTTACTCACTGTCTTGGGTTCTCAGATTTCAGAAAGCAATATAAATATTGATAGCCTCTTTCTTCTCTTTCTTTCTCAAACGCAGTTCTTGCTGCATTCAATTGCAAAGCTGATCACAGGTGCCTTGGGTGGGATGTGCATTCCTCTCCATTGCCTTACGCCACCATCATTCACTATGTTTTAGCTCCTTCTACCATGACCTGAAGAAGAGTAACTTTTATAGACTCAGAACCAGCCCTGATTTTAAAAGACTCCCATCAGCGGGATTGGCAGAGTAGGTAAATGGCCTCTAGAATCTACAATTTTTTTTCTCAGTGGTAGTAAATTCAGAAAGGCAAGCAGGTGTCTGAATTAGTAGGTGAGGAGAAAGTATGTCTGGGCGTCCCTAGTGCCAGACATAAAACACACATGATCTCATTTTGCCCTTACATGTCGCAGGAGGGAGGTGTCATTGTTCCAGTTTACAGGAGAGGAAAGCTGAAGTCCAGAGTGATTAAGCAACCTGTCATGGGTCACGCAGCTAGAACTAAAGCTAGGACTCAAACCTGGGTCAGTCTGACTTAGGTGTGCACACTCGTTCTGTTTTCCTGGGCCGTCTCTCACCAGTGAAAGGATACCAGGGCTTTCATAATTATTATTGCAAAATGTTTCACACACATTTTTCCCACAGTTGATATTCATTACAACCCTAGGAGATCAGTATTATTAGCCCCCTTTATAGGGAGGTGGAGGCACAGAGTGTTGGAGAGGTCTTACCCATGCCATCCCCCTTGGTAAGTGGTGAAATCCCCAGTCAACATGGAGTCATTACCATCCTTCCGAGGCCCCGGGAGAAACAGATGAAGGCGCACCACAGCTGGGGCTTGCTCTCTCTTGACTCTGAACCAAGTCCTCCTAGTCCTAGATGAAAAAGCCCTAGCAAATTGGAGAAGCAAAAACACAACACAAAACTAAAAACACTAAATGGCATTTAATGTACAATAAGATCACATCAACTGAACACTCACCGCACTAGGCCCTGTGCAAAAAGACAACTTTATAATGTAAATATCGTCATCATCACCATCATCATCCTCATCCATCATCACCATCTGTCACCATCATCCCCATTTCACAGGTGAGGATACAGAGGCATGAAGAGATCAAATTACTTAAGTTAGCAAAGTTAGAACTTGCTGGGATAGTATTTCAGTCCAGATGGTTCCACGTGAAATTCTGCATTCTTGATACTTACCCTAAACAGAGAGCCACCTGATACTACAAACATGACTGATAAGATAAAATAGAAACTCAGGTAGATCCTGAGGGTCTCCACGCCTTGCAGTTGGGAGGAGCAGAATTCTTGCAGCTCAGGTTTCCTTAGTGGGCTGTTCCCACCTACTCAGGCAGAACCGCCAGCTCTTGCCAAGCACCCTTCTCTCACCGCAAGTAGTTCTGGGAATTGACAAAGGCTGCCTGACATGTGCTAAGCACCACGTCCTTTACGCCCTTCCACCAGAGCTCCTTGGGAGAGTTTGCTGCAGGAGGTGCCCACTAGGGACACACCCAAACCTGCTGAGGACACACCATGTCCAAGTGAGGATGCTGCCCCCATCTTCCCAGAGCTGCCAGCCCTCACAATGCCGACAGGATGCTGAGTTCCATGCAGAAGTGGGAGGGCATCCTCTCTACACAAATACACATTGGACAATCCCTGGTCATCTGGGCCCCCGAAGCATGTTTGCAGAACCACACAAAATCTGTCATGGAAAGAGCTCTGTTTGTTTCTGACTGTAGCACCCCTTTGTACTCTTGGAACCTACGAGATCGGGCAAAGCTCAAGAGGGCATGCTCTTGTGCCTGTCCCCAGAACTCTCTGTTCCTTCATCCAGCCAAACAGTCCCCCACCAGACTCCAGACCAAGGTGATTAAAGCAAAGATATCGGGGGTCCACAGGGTCAGAAACATAGATGAGAGCTACTAGTTCCCCAAACATACCCTGAATCCCAGTTTGGGTCCATTTAAATGCAGGCAAGAGTGACATCTGCAGCTAAACTCTGTGTCCTGAGTCCCTTTCCCATAGCTGTCTTGTGCTTGACCCCTTCCTTTACTATATGATTGTACATATGGGCTTCAATCCAGCTCTGGGAGTAAAAAGAATCCTAGGTTTCATCCATGGATGGGGTTTATGCCTGTGACAATCAGCCCAGCGAAACAGAATTACCGAAGGGCTGCAGTCAGGGATTCTCAGTGTTGGATCCTAACTCAACCACCTACTTGATGTGACACCCTGGGCAGCTTTCTTAACCTCTCTGTCCTTCCACTCTCTGCTGTGCGATGGAATGACGATACCTCAATGTGAGTATCTGTAACATTCAGATAAGGCACGGTCTGTGGCTGTTTTTATGATTTAGGTGAATCAAACACAGTTCAGTAACACTTGGGTACTATTAGCCAAATGCTTTAAAAGAATATGTGTAGCTCACAACCTTGAAAGCCACACATGTACAAAAGTGTCACCTTTTGAATAAGCAGGCATATATGGTGAGTTCCCGATTCTTTAAGATGTTTAATGTCAGACATTATTTCTCTCATCAATAATGGTGGCCACAGCACTGTAGAAATGACTTGTTTACAGTGGGACAGGAAAGAAGCATCATGTAAATCCTCATCGTTAAACCCAAACGTCTTTCCTATTTAAATCTGCGCTGCTTGTCTGCCTTCAAATTATTCTTGCAACTCAAGACTGTTATTTCACCACTACTGAATTTCTGATATCTTTCTGATTAGGGTGTACTGGAATGATTTTCTTTTCTGTATGTATCAGTGGATTTGTGAAATTCCTTACAAATATAAGGCTGTTTTTGCAATAAATAAGAAGGCATAGTTTTTGCTCACATTTCAAAATAAGCGAATAATTTTAAAAACCTTAATCCCTCCACCTCCCTTTAATTTTCATACCTTGTCTCCTCCCTCTTATTTTTAATTTATTTATTTATTTACTTTTTTTTTCTTTTCGAGACAGTCTTGCACTGTCACCAGGCTGGAGTGCAGTGGTGCGATCTCGGCTCACCGCGACCTCCGCCTCTCAGGTTCAAGCAATTCTCCTGCCTTAGCCTCCCAAGTACCTGTGACTACAGGCACATGCCACCACGATGGGCTAATTTTTTATATTTTAGGAGGAGACAGGGTTTCACCGTGTTGGTCAAGATGGTCTCAATCTCCTGACCTCATGATCCGCCAGCCTCAGCCTCCCAAAGTGCTGGGATTACAGGTATCAGCCACCACGCCTGGCCTCCTCCCTCTGTTCTTAAACACCTGCAAGGATCAACAGGAAACAGCAACACCCATGTAGCTCCCAGCTTTCTCCTAGGATGGCCTTGTCTTGTGGTTGATAAGGAATAAACATCCAGTGATAGCAAAACTTGAAAGGGTTTCCCTCCCTTCCTCCAAAATAGCCCCTGTCCTTCATGAAATCCAAGAAACATTGTTCAGAAATAAAAATAAGAGATTAAAAAAAGATGAGTATGCTAAGCTGAAAATATGAGGCTTTCAACATTTCCCTTGGTTGCAATTAGGTCTGCGGCATTTCAGAAAGCCAGCTAAATCTTCCTGGTAACACAGACATGGCCCCAAATAACAGATCACTATCATTTGAGTTTATTTGTACAGAAAAGATGAGTTGATATTTGTAATTACACGGGGGTTTGGAAGTAAACAGGTCTTACTTTTATAGCTTGAGTGAAAGCTTTCAGAGTCCCAGTGCATGGTGCGTGAAATCCAGCTTGCAAGGCCTCTCACTCTCCTCCCCAACTTGATAATCCTGGTTGTGTAGAAGGTATCATTCCAGAATGAGCACTTTTCACATGGAACCCTGCTACCCACATTGTGTAATTGCTCTACGTGGCACGCCCAAGGGACAAGCAGCCCCTCCTCACACTCAACTGATGAAAATGCACAGTGTGATGCAGCTACAGACCCACTTACCAGGTTCCATCCTGCTCTCTTTCCCCAAATTAGCTCCTGGGTCAATAATGAAAACCATTAGTGAACAATGAGATGAAGACCTTGCTTGACAACTCAACAACTGGCCAGGCACGGTAGCTCATGCCTGTAATCCCAGCACTTTGGGAGGCCCAGGCGGGCACATCATGAGGTCAGGAGTTCAAGACCAGCCTGGCCAATATGGTGATACCCCCATCTCTACTAAAAATACAAAAATTACCCAGGCGTGGTGGCACGGCACCTGTAGTCTCAGCTACTCAGGACGCTGAGGCAGGAGAATTGCTTGAACTCGGGAAGCAGAGGCTGCAGTAAGCTGAGATGGTGCCACTGCACTCCAGGCCTGGGTGACAGGCAAGACTCCGTCTCAAAGAAAGAAAAAAAAAAAAAAAAAACAGAGAGCACTCAACAACTTCTCACTTCCTGATTTCTGGTCAGACACAAAAACTTGAAGAGTAAGTTCAGAGCAAGTCTTGCTCTCTGTAGTGCGGAAAAGACAGCTGCAATTGTAACAGGATTGGAAGGGCAATGAAAGTCCTTGAAGGGCGCAAATTTCTCTCCCACTAGGCAGCCATGATACTGCCTCTGCACCCTACTAAGCCCCCAAAATTCAATGTAAGCATCACCAATGGATTAGGCCAATGGTTTTCTGGCCTGGCTTCATAGTAGAATCCCCTGACGAGATTTTTTTAATGCATATCCCTGGCCCCACTGCAGACTTTTTAAAAACTCTTTGGGGGCATAGTTTGAGAATCTATATTTTTAAAAGTGCCCCCAGGTGATTCAAAGACAGCTTACCAGGTATTTTTCTAACTGGGGCTTGGAGCCCACAAGGTAAGAAACAAATAAAAAACTATCTCTAGCAAGCATCAGTAACATTTAAACTTCCTTGTACAGGAAGAGGTTGTTTCTTTCAGAAGATCATCACACACATTAACTGATTGGACAAGATAGGGACACCCTTGTCTCTAAGTTTAATGCGGTGGTTGGTAGACCAGAAGTCTACTTTGCAGTAAGTTTGTTTGTTTCTGTATCAATAGGTTTGGAAATTACACCTCAATTGTTGTGGGGGAACATCAACACCCCTCCCTCACTCTCTTGCCGGCAGTTAAGGTGGGCTCCACCCACCCCTAGATCCAGGAGTTGGCACACTATCCAGGCTTGGCCAGTCAGAGCATTCTGGCTCTGAAAAGGGCTGATTCAGGAATGAGTGTGTCACAATTTAGGCCAATTCCAGACAATTTTCCTGCAACACTAAGGAATAAAAACCTCTCTTTCTGCTGGGGTTGTTGACTGTGAGGACGATGCTGGGAGCCACCACATGGGGTGAGTCTGCCTGAATGAGGAACTGGCACAGAGAGACTGAAATGAGGCCAAACCAAGTCCCAATGACATCGTGGGAGCCCTGGATCAGCTGTGGTTGCCCCAGAACTTTCAAAGTTAACTAATTCACCCTTCCCCCTTTTCTTTATTCCTTAGCAAGCCGGAATTGGATTCTGTCAATCAAAAGCGTCCTGGAAACACAGTGGGACTAATCCAGGGAGCAGTATGGGGTGGGGGACAGACAGAAAGGTGGAAGCAGCAAAACCATTCAACAAATGTTTACAGAGTAGCACAAGGCACCAGGCACTGGAAATATAAACATAAATAAGCCCATGCCCATCCTCTCCACAGTCTAGGAGGGGTCACAAACACAGATAATACCAGCTTTGTGGATTTCACCATCTGGGGTAGGGGCTGGTTGGAAATCTATGGTTCTATTTCTCCAGTTGTAGGCAACATCATGAAATAACTTCAAAGCTTTAGTCTCTCCAGCAGTACAGCTAAAACATCACTCATCTCTCTTCCCAAAGGAGGGGGAAAGTTTCCCATTCTACGTCATACCTAAGCAGTAAAACCAGCAAAGGGGAAGAACATGAAAAGGTTCCTTCATTTATTCAACAAACATAGACTCAGAGGCTATCACGGGCCAGGCACTGTGCTAGGCTATGGGGAGACAGCCGTGGGCAAGACAGACAGGGCCCCTGTGGTCATAGATCTTACATTATTTGCGGGGGGCGGGGGTGGTGGCAGGAGGAAGAGAGAGGAGTCGGGGAAAAAACTGGGTAAATAAGTAATACTAGATAGGGATTTGTGATACAGAGGAAACAGAACTGGGCAGTATGACAGTCACACAGCAACTGAGTTTGGGGGAAAGGGAGCTACTTGAGATAGGGTAGCCAAGGAAGATGTTTCAGAGAAAGTGACATTTAAGCTGAGCCAAATTATGGCTTCTCCAGCCCAAGAGGGAAACTGAGGCAAGGTTCTTGTCAGGAACACATAAGGACAGAGGGCGGGGATTTTGCTGAGCTAATGGATACAGGTTCTCCACTGTTTCTGTGCCTGAGCGCTAAGGCATTTGTGTATAGATGGCAGAATTTGGTATGCAACCTTCTATCCTGTAACTTATCAACCAGAAAGGAGGTTACAGGGAAGAGCCATAAAGTTCCTACCTAGTGATTACTGATACCATACCAAAGAGCCTGGCAGTTCTATCATCTTCCAGCTCTGGAAACCAACAGAGGGCGGCAACTTCAGGGCAAATGAACCACAGCTTTGATCCTTTATACAACTGAGGGTTTTCTCTGGTGGTTAAGGGACTAAAAGCACGTTCTAACCATAAAATGAACAGACTGTTCTCCTGCCTAGAAAAGGGAAGTGATGTCCTGTCATCACAGAGTGAAAGGCACTAACCAACCCTCTACCCCAAGAAGTGAGAACGAGATTCAACAGGAATTCAGATTCAAGGAGATTGAATTCTCCTTTCCCAACGGTGTGGAGATTTCTCAAAGAACCAAAAGTAGATCTACCATTCGATCCAGCAATCCCACCGCTTAGCATTCACCCAAAGGAAAAGAAGTCATTATATCCCAAAGACACCTGCACAGGTATGTCTACCACAGCACAATTCGCAATTGCAAAGATATGGAACCAACCTAAGGGCCCATCAACTGATGAAGAGATAAAGAAAATATACATCACAGAATACTACTCAGCCATAAAGAGAATGAAATAATGTCTTTTGCAGCAACTTGGATGTAGCTGGAGGCCGTTATTCTAAGTGAAGTAACTCAGGAATGGAAAACCAAAAACTGTATGTTCTCACTTATAGGTGGGACCCAAGCTGGGTAGCAAAGGCATACGGAGTGGTGTAATGGACAGTGGCGATTCAGAAGCCAGAAGGAAGATAAGGGATTAAAAATAAAACAAAACCAAAAAAAACACTACATATTGGATACAATGTATACTACGCCGGTGACAGATACACTAAAATTGCAGACTTTATCACCATACAATTCATCCATGTAGCCAAAACTACCTGTACCCTAAAAGTTATTGAATATATATATTGTATTATATTAATACAATATATATTATATATTATGTATTTTATATATTATACATAAACATAATATATATATATTCAATATAATTCTTAAAAGAAAGAAACCAAAGCTCCCTTCCCTTTCTGCTTTGAGATCAGTCACTAGCTTATTTACAACAAAGATGCACACGGAGAGGAAAATGCCAGGCCCGCCCCTTATATATCGATTGGAGCAAGTTCAGAAGCGTGTGGATTAGATGCCGGGATTGGAACCTGCTGAAGTAATTGGAAGATCAGATATCCACTCTTATGTGCTGTTTGAAGTTTTCTTTTGGGGGCTTTTTTTTAATGCATTTCTGATTTGGCCCAAGATTTTAGAGTAAGAGTGGGTAGCTTATGCGTGCTTAGAAATATAGGAAAACAAAACAAAACATTCAAATTATGCTTTTAGCTTTCAAAGGTGAGCAATCTTTTTGGCAGGGCCTGTTTCAAAATGCATTAGCCTCTTTTACCCTAACACAGTGTTTGTGCTTCCTGTTCTTGTCTTGTTTTCACGTGTGTGTTACCGTGAAAGCTTTATGCCTTCTGTTCTAAGGTTTTGGAACTATACCAGCAAAATTCACCCCAACCCATTTCCTCCAAAATTCCTGTTCCTTTGCCATTCATGTGTCTTGAATGAGCTTTATCATGTTATCAATGCTGAGGGCAAGCCCAAACGGATTCCCCTGGTGAGAGCTTTGCAACATTGGATGAAATTCTACCCAAGGTGTTGTGTTGTCAGAGGTCTCCCCATAACATTTGCACAACCTAGAACAAGAGTACAAACAGAGCCCCACATACCCACATCTAAATATTTAAAAGTTACCATCTAGGTATACCCAGGGCCCCAAAGCCTGTTCCCCAGAACCCAGCCTCTTGACCAGGAGGCTGAAGGACCCATGTTTTCTGCTTACTGGCCACTCGTGGTCTGAGTAGTAGTAAGGATTTGCCGGGACAAGACTCCTGGGGGCAACTGGACCTTGGGTGGGGACTGGCCTGGACAAGCCCCCGGATATGCAGGTTCCCCTCCACTGACTCAGGATTTCCACTTCCCAGACTACACCACCAAGCAGCAGGGAGGGAGAAGCACAATCACCTGACTGTGCTCAGGGCAGTCAACCTTACACAAAAGCACCAGCATTGTCCATGTTTGCCAGGCAGGGCCTCTGACTGTTTCCTCACCCATGCCCCTTGCTCGTGCTCTCAGGTGCACACTGTCTGGCCCAGGAAGTCCCATTCAGCTTTCCTGCCTCCTGTCCACAATGCCCATCAGCTCAAATGGGTGCTAAACATCCAAAATGCTTCCTTACAATAACAAAGCAAACAAACAAATAAGCCAAGTCTGCGTTTTTGTGGTTCAGCTTAATGGGCCCCTCTACAGCATGGCCTCCAAGCAGGGGTCCATCTTACCCAGGTCTGAGAGGCTGCAGCAGAGTGACCTGGGTTGGCTGTCGGACTGGTCAAAGTTTGCTGGTTAATTAAAGTAGACACCGGTTGACAGAGCCTATTCTGGTAACAGTACTTCGGTTTTCCAATCAAAATGTACTGTCTTCCCCTGGGGCAAAAAGCCTTGACGTCACTGTCAATCTAGAGCCCCCAGCCTCCCCTCGTCTGGAGGGGAGCCCCTCAGAGCTCTCTTCTGGCAGTGTGAACACAAGGGCCGCATGTAGTTGAAGATACTCTGCTGCTCTGTGAGCTACTGCATATTCTTCCAAGGGATCATGAGGTCGGGAGTTCAAGACCAGCCTGGCTAAGAAGGTGAAACCCCGTTTCTACTAAAAATACAAAAAATTAGCCAGGCAGAGTGACAGGTGCTTGTAATCCCAGCTACTCGGGAGGCTGAGGCTGAGAGTTGATTGAACCCAGGAGGTAGAGGTTGCAGTGAGCCGAGATCACACCATTGCACTCGAGCCTGGGCAACAGAGCGAGATTCTGTCTTTAAAAAAAAAGAAAATTCAATTCTGTTAAGTTAGCCGCAGTTGGTTTCTCCTGCTGGCATCCAAAAAACTCTAACAGACATATTACTCACGCAGCCTTCGTGATTTGGAGGAACGGGAGCTAGACTTCATTTACTCTAACACAGAAGCATGGAATCACGTGTGAAAGAATATTAGTTTTCCTTTTGACAATGTCACTTGCCGCTAAAAGCCACCAATGAACTTCCCTCACCATCCTCCCCAATCCCTCTACCCCATCTACCACCATGGTCCATTCTCCTTCAATACAGCCCAAATCTGAATACGCCTTAACCTGATTGTCCATCCCTACCTATCACTTCCCTCTTTCATAAACTCCACCTTTATAATCACTGGTTGTATTAGTCTGTTCTCATGCTGCGAATAAAGACATACCTGAGACTGGGTAATTCATAAAGAAGAGAGGTTTAGTCGATTCACAATTCCACGTGGCTGGGGAGGCCTCAAAATCATGGCAGAAGGCGAAGGAAGAGCAAAGTGGCGTCTTACATGACGGCAGTCAAGAGAGCCTGTGCCACGGAACTCCCATTTATAAAATCATCAGATCTCATGAGACTTATTCACTACCACAAGAACAGTATGGGGAAAACTTATCCCATGATTCAATTATCCCCACCTGGCCCTGCCCTTGACACCTGGGGATTATTATAATTCAGGGTGAGATTTGAGTGGGGACACAGCCAAACCATATCACTGGCCTACCTGGAACCTCTATATAAGTCCTATCATAATGTACTTTTAAGTACTTCTGCATAGATGGTGTGATATTGGGAATTTCAACTCTGTAGAGTTGCAACTTTACAGATGTCAGCTATTCAATCAGAAGAATCACCCTCCAAACCTGATTACAACGAGAATCCGTTGGGTACTCAGTTGGGCACCCACTGGCCTTTAACACCTCTCTTGCACAGATATCTGATCTCAATTTTGAATAAACAGAGAATATGCCTTAGGCTGAAAGTCTCTTACAGGCAACACAGCTAGTTAGGAAGGTAGTTGCACAGTATTTTTTTTTCATTATAATTATTTTTACTTACTTTCCAGTTATGGAAAATAGTGTTCAGTGGGTACTCAACCAATTCAAGTTTTGGGGAATACTGACGTACCTTATAGCTACTGGATTAGGACATTGTCTTCCATAGGGCACCAAAAATGTTTTATTCATCTCTGCAAGTCTGCACAGCTGGTCCTATGGCTGATCTATGGCAGGTAATCAGGAGTTCAACATAAAAGGGTTGAGTTAATAAATATAGCAACATTAATTCAGATGTCAGTAATTTGGAATTGATAATGAAACTTGAGCCAAGCAAAATAATAACAATGTAAAATACGTGTATACTGAATTTGCTTAACAAAACATGTTTTTAAGCATTTTATAATTCCTGTGCTTCCAGCCACGTCTCATCTATTCATGGAGACAGATGTGGCCAGACTTCTAATTGCTCACCCTCCACTGCCTGTTAACTGGGTTCACATACGTGGCAGCTCAAATATCATATTGAAGCCGCCTTCCCTGAACACTGCCCCACCCCTAAATTCTATTAAATGTCCCTGCTTGATGATGTCCTGTCTTCCTGAACTGTTCCTTTGTAGCATGAATCAGTTTTTAATTAAAGATTGATTTGGAGGGTCATTTGATTATTGATTCTCCTTCACACTAGACTCAAGCTTCCTCAGCAGAGAGGTTGTATCTACTTTGTTTCCTGATTCCCAGTTCCCAGCATCAGGCTATCATTTAGTACGTGCTCAATAAATAGCTGATAGATTACTGAACAAATGGCTGTGTTTACAATTTATTTTAAACAATTACCCAATGCAGCCTTTGGCAATAATTCAGACTTGACTTGCCTCCAATTTGCCTGAATAAACAAAGTTTTACCATCATCCATCAGACAAGACCCTAACAAAGCCATTTAGAAAGTCTTGAGTTTAAGGTCTCAGTGGGAAACTGAAAACCCTTTTGCACGCTGTAGTGCCTCAAGTAGGATGTCTGATTCTCCTTACTAAGCCTTTGGGCAAAGTATAAAATAACCGAAGGACATGCCGTCTGGGAACTCCAGGAACAATGGTTACCACTTCCCTCTTGACTCTGTCCCGTCCTTTTTGTCATACTCAAAAACATGCTGTTTCAACCTGAATCGCTCCAGTTTTCATGCTTCAGGAATGATTCCTGAAGTAGTTAGCCGCACATCTTCTCATTCTTTTGTGGCTAACAGTCCTGGTATAGAATTTTTCCCTGTTCTGATTCTTCTTCTTTCTATAGCAAAGCTTTCCAGGGTGTACCACGCCATCTACTTCAGTAGTCATTGTGTTGGGATTTCAAAAAAAAAACAAAACAACCCACAGAACTAACCGAATGTCTCCATGCTTCCTTTTTGCTGTGCTTTCCAAGAATAAGGTACTTTTGCAGAGTAACTCCATTACCACCCAAATCTTTATTATGTGAATTCCAGACTTCAACAAGGCACATTTTTCTCCCCTAAATTAGCAAGTCCATAAGGTAAGAGGTGACTATTTGCTCCACCCTACACTAGGCCAGCTCTTGGTGACAGTCTTCTGAATTCTCTCTTTTTGTGTCCCCAACTCTCACACCCATTCTCCGCTCTGCACGGATGTGATATATCTAAAAGGCAAGCTTCCTCTTAAATACTCTTCAATCTACTCATTCTTTAGACATTTAGTAAGCACCTGCTGTATACCAGGCACAGGGCTAATAAGAGTACTGTGATGAAAAAGATGGGCAAGTTCCTGCCACTGTGAAGTTTTCTCCTGCTGTTGGGGAAGATGGACATGAACACATGTCAAAGCTCCCTGTTGCCCTCAGGGTGAACTCCAAACCTACTTTATGAGGCATTCAAAGCCCTTTGGGATGTGGGTCTGCTTGCCTCTTTTTGAGCATTTTCCCACATATTGTTCTAGAACCTTCCACAGGGTCACATTCAATGCCGCAGCTACTTGCAGCTCGTCAGACATACCAAGCTCTCTTCTGCCTGCCTGGCCTGTGCCCTCTCTGCCCCCTCTTGTGTCTTACACTTCCTGCACTTCCTCTTTTCTCTTCTCTGACCCTTTTCCTAGGAATCTCCTATTCATTCTTCAGTTCTTAGCTTATAGATCACTAACTCCAGAAAGTCTTCCTCAACACCTCCCTCTCCATTACTCCTCTCTGCTCCCCTCCCCAGGTGACATAGGGGTCTCTCCTCTGCCTTCCACAGCACACTGCTATACCCACTGTTATCACAGGTCGTGACCACTGGTTTATAACTGCCCATCGTCTTATCCCTTGTGAATATTCCCCCGTTTGCTGGACACTTGCAGAGTTAATCTCCTCTCCCACCCTGGTCCTCCCCTTCTTGGACCCATTATGCTTCTAGATTTTTCTCTAGAAGAAAAGTTGATACAGAGTTTGAGAAACTCATTGACTTATCAAAGGCCATGCTGCTGGTGTGGGAGGAGTAGGGTCTTGACCCCAAGTCTCCAGTCTCCAAATCCAGGGTGCTATCCACCACTGCAGGCAGCAGGAACTTATATTTAGGAACATCTGGCAAGGATTTGGGTCACTTACATGGAGGGTGACTAAACATCCCAATTTGCCCAAGACAGTCCTGGATTATGCCTGTTACTCCAGAATAATTATTCACAACACCTTGTTCTACTTCCAAAAGGGTCCTGCTTGGATGCAAACTTACAGAGTTGCTTAGTCTTAGGACATGATCTAATCTCACTCAGAAGTTATCCCAAGTCATTCATAGGAAGTTCTCTCAGGACCATTGTCACAGATGCTTCCAGCTGCTCTAGGGCAGTGAGGCAGAAGAAAAGAAGTCAGGGGACATTGTCCCTGTCCTCAGGGAAATTCAGAGGGAAACTGTTCCCTTGAATTAAACCTCGATCTGAATAAGTGCATTCTGATAACATGATTCTTAAATGACAACTTTATCATTCTGGGAAAATATTCTAGAACCAGTTAGAACATCTGGCCTTACAGCTCTTACTGCAAGTAGGGAACATGAAACCCTCATTCTTAAAAGAACCACACAATCATGGAAGTCCAAACCGTTTTTAATAGACAGTGGTGAGAAGGCAGGAGGCTTAAAAGAGACTTGCCTACCAAATGTGTCTGAAAGAATCAAAGGTATTGACTTGAGGACAGGCTTCCAGAACAGGTTCTGGCTTTTGCAAATAAATCAAAGGAAAGCAGGGGAAATAGTCGAGGCCACTGTGACCCAATGAAGGAATTTAGAAAGTGTTACAAGATGCTTCCCCAAAAACAGACAACACTTAAGGCACTCTGGACCTGAAGGAATCCTAAAATACTGCTCCTGTAGCAAACCTTTTCTGAGTTCCCTGCATTGTGGATAGCACGTGGTAGAAGGACTATATTATCTTAGAATATCTAGATGTGATGGTTAATATTAGGTGTCAACTTGAATGGATTGCTGGATGCCTCGATAGTTGGTAAAGTATAGTTACTGGGTGTGTCTGTGAGGGTGTTGCCAGAGGAGACTGACGTTTGAGTCAGTGGACTGGGAGAAGAAAACCCACCATTAATGTGGGTGGGCACCATCCAATCAGCTGTCAGCATCGCTAGAACAAAGTAGGCAGAAGGTGAGATAAACTTTTTTGCTGGGTCTTCTGGCTCCCTTCTTTTTCATATGCTGGATAGTTCCTTCTTCTCCTCTTGTTCTTAGACATCAGACTCCAAGTTCTTTGGCCTTTAGACTCTGGGACTCACACCGGTTGTTTGCCAGGGGTTCTCAGGTCTTCAGTCACTGACTAAAGGCTACACTGTCAGCTTCCCTGGTTTTCAGGCTTTTGGACTCAGACTGAGCCACTACCAGCTTCTCTTTCGCAGCTTGCAGGTGATCTACTGTGGGACTTCACCTTGTAATCGTGTGAGCCAATTCTCCCTTATAAACTCCCTTTTGTATATGCAAATCCTATTGGTCTGTCCCTCTGGAGAACCCTGACTAATAACACCAGGTGAGAAGAAAGTAATTCTAATTCACCCACAGCCCCGCAACCTCCTTGTTCTAAATTCCCAGAAGGTTAAAGAGATAGCAAATTCTGTCCTTCCTTCATCCCAAAGCCGTCCTCTGAGGTAGCATCATAGCAATAATTCCAGCCTCATCTTATGCTGCTGCCAACTTTAGGCTTCTCCCAGTTCTTTGAATATGCCAAAACCTTTCTTGCCTCAGAGCCTTTGCACATGCTGATCCTGGCTGGAATGTCCTGTTCACCTCCCCTTGCATGCTGCCTCCTTTTCATCCTAACCTTCTCTTTTGCAAAATTAAGTCCAGAACACATCCTGGAGGCTGATTTTTCTGTTGTAAACCATAACATTAATTTCCCTTTACTCTGTGAACTAAAAGAGTAGAGATTCCAGGGGGCAGAGGGAGGCTCCCCACACTCTGACTCATCTGTTCTTGGCAGAGGAACGGAAAATCTACCTTCTGTGGAGCTACAGCACTGCACGGTTTAGGTTTACAGGAAACTGTTAGCTGAACCCCTGTCTGATGATCCAATGGAGGGAAAAGGGCTTTCCTGTATGGATGCTTGAGAAACCTCCACTCTCCACTAAACACAGCTCAGAAAACCTGAATGTTTTCTGTTTGTTTGCTTGTTGTCTACATTTGAAAGACTTGACAGTGTATAGGAGCAAGGCCATAGTCAGTTTGGGTCTCCTGCTTAGTCTAAACAAGACCATTTCCAGTCTGGTGTCTCAGGACAAACACAGGCTTCAGAGTCAGACCTGTTCATGTCTCTGATTCTGTCTCAGAAACTTTCATGATCCCCACCACCTCCTGACTCAGGGGAAAGATTTCTTGCTTGGGCAATCAAGGCTTTCTGGAACCTTCCCTGACTTCACAGATCCAATCAATATGCATGTGTCTTATATCCCAAGGCTCCTCAACGCATATATTGTACACCCACATCTTCATGCAGTACAGGCTCTGGGTCTATTCTAAATCATGTGTCAGAGCCCTTCCCTGCAACAATGATGCCAGCTGCCACTTACATTTATTGAGCACTTACTATGTGCCAACCAATATTCTGAGTTTATTACACACATCAACTCACTTAATACTTGTGATAAGCCTGTGAAATAGGTCTAATTTTGTCCTTATTTTATAGATAAGGAAACGGAGGCACCTACAAATTAAATAACTCACTCTGGGTTACACAGTCAATCCTAGACTAATGGTTCTTAACCAAAGACAGGTCTCCTTCCTCACCCTTCCAGGGGCACTTTGGTTATCACAACTGGAAGGAGAAGATAAGGACTACTGGTATCTAGTGACTAGAGGCTGTAGATGCTGTTAAATATCCTATAATACGCAGAACAGACCCCACGGCAAAGAACTACCTGGCCCAAAATGTCAATGGTGCTGAGGTCGAGACGTCTGCTCTAGAGCCAGGCTTCACATCCAGAAAGCTTTCTTGAACAAATCATATTAAAATAATTTGTCTCCTACACTAGCTTATGAGTTTCTCTAAGGCAGACACCACTTCTTATACACGTTTCTAACTCCCACGCATGACCTATAACTCAATAAATGTTTGCAAAATAAATGAACAGACCAACAAGCAAATGAACAAACAATCCTGGAAGTGGACTCTTCTCCTTCCTCGAATGATTCATTTTCTTTTCTCCCTTTTGGCCCTTGTCACCTATCTTAATGTTGTCATTTCCCAGGTCTTTATCTCATCTCTTTTATTAAAGTGGAACATTCCTGGGGCCAAGAATTGAGCTACCCTTATACTTGTGGTTCCAGCATTTAACCCCCATGAAAACCTTAGTAAATATTTACTGAGATAGAATGTTTTCCATTTCTTTCTCTTCTTCCCATTTTTGACTTTCTTCATCCTGTCCTCATCTCATCTTCATTTACTCAAATTCAGTCTACCAAAAATTTCAAAGTGGCCTACAGGGTAGGGAGGTTCTGGTGGAGCTGATTATCCATCAGACCTCATAGGCTCACACCAGGGGCCCAAAATACTTTTAGGGACCTGTGAAAAGGTGTTTATTTTTATTTTTTTAATCAGAAGATAAATGAATATAATAGTAAGTATGTCATAATGGGCCAACCCTGGATTATACAGTTGACCCTAGAACAATATAATTTTGAACTGCATGGGTCCAGTTACATGTGAGTTTTTTACAGTAAATATATTGGAAAAATTCTTGGAGTTTTTTTTTAACTTGTAAACAGTTTGAAAAAAAAAAACAGACAAGATGGTGCAGTGGCTCACGCCTGTAATCCCAGCACTTTGGGAGGCTGAGGCGGGTAGATCACCTGAGGTAAGTTGTTCGAGACCAGCCTGGCCAACATGGTGAAACCCGATCTCTATTAAAAATGCAAAAATTAGCTGGGCATGGTGGCAGGCACCTGTAATCCCAGCTACTTGGGAGGCTGAGGCAGGGGAATTGCTTGAACCTGGGAGATGGAGGTTGTAGTCAGCTGAGATAGCGCCACTGCACTCTAGCCTAGGCGATAGAGCAAGACTCCGTCTCAAAAAAAAAAAAAAAAAAAGAAAAAAAGAAAAAAACTCACAGACAAACCACTACCCTTGAGACACAAAAACCTACCCCTCCCCTTCTTCCTCTTCTTCAGTCAATTCAACATGAAAACAATGAGGATAAAGACCTTTATGATGATTCACTTCCACTTAATAAAGAGTCAATCTATTTTCTCTTCCTTATGCTTCTCTTAGTAACATTTTTTTCTCTAGCTTACTTTACTGTAAGAAGGCACTATGTATACATACATATACAAAATACATGTTAATCAACGATGTTATTGGTAAGGCTTCCAGTGAATAGTAAGCTATTAGTAGGTAAGTGTTTGGGAAGTCAAAAGTTATGCATGGATTTCTGACTGTGAAGGAGGTCAGTGCCTCTAACCCCTGCATTGTTGAAGGGAAAGCTGTATTCGTCTGTATACCAAAGCAGGCATAAAACAATTTTTACTGTTTTCTTTAATGGAGGATGGGGCCCACAACGGCAAAAGTACCCAGGTCCCATGAAGATTGTGATGTAGTTCTGGGTTGTGATCAGAACTTGGAGCCTTCTGATCCCCGTTTCAATAAATGTCATCAGACAGTTTTGCTTACAACTGAGCAGAGGAAAGTGTCCACTGCCTGGGATACCAACTGCCTTAGTTCTCTACTGCTGGGTAACAAGGTACCAAAAACACAGCCACTCATGACAACACCCATCTATGACTGCACAGTTCTGTAGGTCAGGAGTCCAGGTGTGGCTTAGCTGGGTTCTCCACGCCAGTGTCTCACTGGACGGCAATCAAGGCATTGACAGGGCCACAATCTCATCATCTCCTCTGAAGGTTCCACCTGGGAAGGGCTGCTTCCAAGCTCATTCAGGTTGTTGGCAAAATTCCATTTCTCATGGTAGTAGAACTACATTTCATGCCACGTGGGCCTGTCTACCGGCGCTCTCACAAAATGGCCACTTGCTTCTTCAAGGCCAGTGGGAGAACAACAGTGACTCTAGGAAGATGGAGCCTTGTGTGATGTAATGTGGTCACAGGAGTTAGATCCCGTCACCATTGCCATGTAACACCACAGAATCATGGAGTGGCATTCCCACCACCTTTGCTGTGCTCTACTGGTTAGAAGCGAGGCACCGGTCCTGCCCACACTCAAGGGGCAGGGAATACACAAGGGCCTAGACACCAGGGGCTGGAGACCTCCTGGGGGTCATCCTAGGCTCTGTCTGCCACACCAACCCCATGGGCATTCCATGGGAAAATAAGGGCCTCATCAACCTACAGATGGGCACAGGAGCACTTCACTGGCTGTTCCTCTGCCTGAAAGCCTGGACTGTCTGTTAGAATATGCACAGGAATCCCTCCTGGCCTCATTCAGCTCCTTGCTCGAATGTCACTTCTTCAGAGAGGAAAAGGCCTCCCTGTCTCCTTTGTTACCTTACCTTCTCAGTCTCCTTTTGCTGCTCTCCAGGATGACTGGAGCTCACCAAATGGGCCTCTGCCCCCCGTGTATCCCAACCTCTCAGGCAGTTGGAGTAAGGCCCAGAGCATTTGACCCCACAGAGCACACAGTGCAAACACATCATCTTCCTGTCAATTTCTCTTGTTTTTTGTTTTTTTTCCACCCCAGCACCCTGTCCTTCTTTTAATAACTTTTCAGCATCACAGGATATGATCTTAATTGTAAACTCCCCCCGTAGGGCATCCTGCATGACTTGGTATAGCAGCGGCCACCACTGAGCCACATGGGGTGCAGGATGAACAAATACTTTTTTGTAGATGATCATGGTGCCCAGCATCTCTTTTGATCTTTATTTTTTGACACAGTTCTGAAATATTGATGAGATCAGCTGATAGAGAGGGCTCAAAAAGGCTAATGCCTTTGCAAAATGCAGAATGTGTAAACACACAGATAATTATCACAGACCCATCTGGTGTTTAGAGTTAGGCCCTGGCTGGGTTGGGGGGACTCAGCTCTCTGGCTGACCCCTGGGAGAGCAGGTACAAGGTGTGAACCAGGTGTCAGTGATGGTGTCAGGAAGGGCCTGAGATTTGGGTCCTGAATCAAGGTGCCTATTCTCCAGCATGGAAGAGGACAGGTACATAAAATCCAAACCACAGGGTGAAGCAGCTCGTTAAGGGACCACTGCCATGCCCAAAGTTTAGCCTCTATGCTATACTAGCACCTGTTCACAGTGAGGATCAAAAAGATAAGGCTTGGAAGAGCTCCAGAACATAGCACAGGCATGGTAAGTACCAGCTTTTTTTGCTTGTTTGTTGTTGTTGTTGTTCTTTGTTTTTTGAGACAGGGTCTGGCTCTGTTGCCCAGGCTGGAGTGAAGTGGCACAATCTCGGATCATTGCAACCTCCGCCTCCTGGATTCAAGCCATCCTCCCACCTTGGCTTCCCAAGTAGCTGGGACTACATGTGAATGCCACCACACCCAGCTAATTTTTGTATTTTTTGTGCAGACGGGGGTTCACCATGTTGCCCAGGCTGTTCTCAAACTCCTAGACTGAAGCAATCATCCCACCTCGGCCTCCCAAAGTGCTGGGATTACAGGCGTGAGCCAGCACACCTGGCTTAATACCAGCCATTCTTAATCAGACTTCTTACCTTTCCGTTGAAGAGAAACAGATAATTCAATACCTTGCAGTGCATGATGCAAACATACTACTTCCCAGAAATTTTATCTTCTGCTCTCTTAAGGGTAAAGGAATTTAAAAAATAGAAAAAACCCAGACTCCCTCCTCGCCAAGCTTCAGACAGGCTCCTCTGAGCACTCTTCTCAACTAGGGCCCTGTCCTTGGCCTGCCCAGTTCAGTTTTAGCAAGAGTCCTGCTTGATCAGCTTGAAGAGAATCTCCCCACCCTTGATATCTAATACAATTCCTTATCTCCACCCTTGGTCTAAGTCCTTGGCCTGCCTTTAGTAAGAATCTTTTGAGGTCCATTCAGCAAGAATTCTATGACCCTTGATGTCTCCCCTTAGAAATTTTCCATCCACTGACCCCCTCCCTCCAATCCTTGGCTATAAATCCCAGGTGTCTTTGTTGTGCTCAGAGTTGAGGTCAGTTTTACTGAAGCCTCCCTCCTCTATTGCAATGGTACTGAATTAAATCTATACCTTTAACTGGTATCTGGCTCGATTTCCCTTAAACAACATCAACAAAAGCATTTGAGATCATTTCAACCAAATGATGCTTGTCATAATACATGTTATGGATCCTCAGCACTGGCACAGGGGCAGGCCTGTCCACAAGGCTGGCTGAGAGCTCAGTGGGGGAAGTGGAGGGAGGAGGCTGAGAGTTTGGGGGGCTGATATGTTTTGGCTCTGCATCCCCACCCAAATCTCATCTCGAATTGTAATCCCCATGTGTCGAGGGAAGGAAGTGATTGGATGATGTGGGCAGTTTCCTCCACGCTGTTCCTATGAGAGTGAGTGAATTCTCAGGAGATCTGGTGTGTTTGTAAATGGTAGTATTTCCTGCACTCTCACATATTCTCTCCCACCCGCTGTCATGCGAGACATTCCTGCTTCCCCTCTGCCATGATTGTAAGTTTCCTGAGGTCACCCCAGTCATGTGGAACTGTGAGTCAATTAAACCTCTTTTCCTTATAAATTACCCAGTCTCCAGCAGTTCTTTACAGCAGTTTGAAAACAGACTACTACAAGTGCCTAACTCGGCTGTTGGTCTGGCCTTTAGAGAAGTGTCCAGTGCTTCAAATTATAGTATGCAAACACACGTACACATGCATGCCCACACACAATCCACACACATACATGTGCATATGCATACCTATAAACACAATCCACACAATGTGCACACACATGTGCACACACATGCCCACACATCCACACATATACATGTACACATGCATGCCGACACATGCCCACACACATATCCACATCCACACATGCATGTCCACACACATGCACACACATGCACACATATACATGCATGCCCACACACACATGCACGCACTTACACAGACATATGTAATGCATGCCCCCACACACCCACACAAACACATATGCATATGTACTCCTCAGGCAAGGCAGGGCCTCCTCCTCCAATATGCCATGGACCTCACTGGCCAGGTTGAAGTTCCCACCGTGTCGGGCCCTCTGACACTGTCACAGCTGAGACTGGACACTAATTTCATGATTCTTTGATCAATGTCTGGCTTCTTGTCTATCATGGGAGCTCCCTGAGAGCAAGGGCACTGTCTGGTTTCCCTCACTATCACCCCTGTGCCAGACAGAGCTCTGTGCACATCAAAAATCTCCGTCAACATCAGTTGAGCTAGAGAAAGAACAGAAGGAAGGGAGGGTGGGAGGAAAAGAGGGAGAAAACGACGGAAAAGGAATAAAAAAGGAAGGAAGAGAGGGAGGGAGAGCATGGAGTGTGGGTACTGAAGTTGAAGACTGGGGCAGAAGCACCCTGGTGATCATAGGTGACCTATTATTACTGGTTGTTGAGAAGGTAGAAAATTTTCCAATAGGCAACAGGTACTCATTGAAAGGTTTTAAACATGAAGTGAGAGACAATGTATTCAAGTAAGTATTTTAGGCCGGGCACAGTGGCTCATGCCTGTAATCCCAGCACTTTGAGAGGCCGAGATGGGTGGACCACCTAAGGTCAGGAGTTTGAGACCAGCCTGGCCAACATGGTGAAACCCTGTCTCTACTAAAAAATATGAAAATTGGCTGGGCATGGTGGTGGGCACCTATAATCCCAGCTACTTGGGAGGCTGAGGCAAGAGAATTGCTTGAACCCCAGAGGTAGAGGTTGCAGTGAGCCAAGATCGCACCACTGCACTCCAGCCTGGGTGACAGAGCAAGACTCTATCTCAAAAAAAAAAGAAAAAAGAAAAAAAGAGAAGTATTTTAGAGGCATCAGTTTGGTTGCTGTAACAGCAGAACGCTATTAAAACGGTCCAATCAGGAAAGTATGGAGGCCTGAATTAGGGCAGGGTGGGAGGCATGGAGAAGAGGAGATGGGTTTAACAAATATTGAGATACATTTGGCCAGAACTGTTGACTGGGAATTGATGAGAATTTCCTCCATGCTGGGTATTACTATGCTAAAGGTTTGCAAATATGATGCCATTTAATTCTCAAAAACTCAACAAGGTAGGTACTTTCCCACCTTTGTGATTGAGAAAAATGAGGCACAGAGAGGTTAAGTAATTAGTCCAGATCACACAGCTGGAGATTGCAAGAGTTGGCTCTAGACCTAAACCCTTAGCCACTGGGTCAGAGAGATGCCCAGATCTCTATTAAATAGAATCACACTGAACCTGAATTCTGTGTCCCTTCATGGAGCTTCCAGTTCGGTGTTTTTAAACTCTTTTGTTCTTTCTTTCCTTCTTTTTTTTTTTTTTTCTTTTTTTCTTTTTTCTTTTTCCTGAGTCTCACCCTGTCACCCAGGTTGGAGTGCAGTGGTGTGATCTCAGCTCACTGCAACCTCCTCCTCCCGGGCTCAAGTGATTCTCTTGCTGCACCAGGATTCAGGTAACAGTTCCACCAGTTCTGCTTCTAAACAAAGAGTTTAAAATGGATCGATGGATAGAAGGATGGATGACGGGTGGATGGAAGGATGAACCAATGCACAGATGGACAGATGGGTGGACAGACAAAGGAATAAATAAAGTGGACCCACTGGACAGAGAAGTCATTGGTTCAAATGGCTCATAAAGTGCCCCAGGCACCCCAACCCCCACCCAGGTGTACCCCATAAGATTGCAAGATTGCCTTCAGATTGTCTCTCCCTGATAGGGATAAAAATCTGGCAAAATGTCTTCCTTGGGTAATGTTTGTTCAGGAGTTAACTGGGCAATTCAGAGATGGCAATCAGGAAACACAGGGTCTGCTGCCAGATGACCTTAAAAGAATCAAGAGCCAAGTCCCTGAACCCTGATCATACCTTCTTCCTGGGAAACTCACTGAGTGCAGGTAAGGAAGAGGGCATGGCTGGTCCTGGACACTGTGCACCTGCATCCTGCCCAATAAACCTCCACCATTCAGGATGATGACAGTGCAGGGACTGTCTGAGAGTTCACTCATGGGTCTGATCCATGCAGCTCTCTCCAATAATCTCTGCAAGCAAGTTCTAAGCAGGAGGAAAAATGACCTGTTTTGCGTCAAAAGCCAGCAAACAAGATGGGATGTTGGAGTATATTTGGACAGTACACATACACCCTTGGGCTTCTTTCATCTTTCTTATTTTTTTATTTTTGTTTTGTTTTGCTTTGCTCTGGTAATATATATACATATACATACACACACACACACACACACACACACACACACACACACACACGTATGTACCTATTCTTGCCTAAATTTTGAACAGACATGGATATAAAACCACAAAAGTACCATCCCCTTACCAATCTTCAGATGTATTTTTCCTATTTTTGGCTCCAAGAATGTTTGTTCTGGTTGCATCTGGGATTGGGATTTTAAATTAATGTTTCATTTGGTGAGAGAGAGTGTGTCATATTGAAAATGATTCTCAGTGAATCTGCAACAGATGCTGTTGCTTCAGAGTCATCATTAGGTGAACCCACCATCCATGTTTCCTATTAAATTTTTTATCAAACTGCTGGTGATTTCCAACTAGATGATTAAAGTTCATTTTTTGGAGAATTTACATTAACAGTGCCTCTCTAGAAACAGGATTTTCATAGCAAATGGACCTTGTCAATTCTCTGTACTATGAGGTAAAACTTCCAAGCGTTCAATTATGTGTTTTCCTGGCTTTTCTCACAGTTACATATCACACTCATCTGTGTGTAGGAAAATAATAGCATTGTGGAAATAGAAGTCTTAGTAGCAGTATTGGTAGTACAGGAGTAATAGTTATCCATTGTGGAATGTTTACCATTTTATACGTACTATGTTAAATCCTTTTCACAATTATCATAGTTCACCTGTCCAATGACAACCCTACTATTATTAGTCCCATTTTACAGATGAGGAAACTAAGGCTCAGTAATAAGCAACTTGCAACCTGCCTGAGGAAATGCAAACTAGGAAGTAACAAAGTCTCTAACTTCACACATATACACACCCCACCATGCGTTGGCTTCCTGAGAATCCAATGCATTGGAATCAAGGAACATGGATTCTGATTCAGAATCTGCTATCAGTTATCATTGATAATGATAATTGTAGATATTTACTATGTGCCAGTCACTGTTCTAAGTGACTTGCAAATATATATTCATTTGATCCTTACAACTGAATTATGGAATTTAAGGTTAGAAATCTTGCTCAATTATCTAATGACAGAGCTTGGATTTGAGCAAAGTCAATTGAGTTCAGAGTCCCTAGTTTTAACTCTCACACCACACTGTCCTTGATGGGTGATGCTGGTGAGTTGCCTCTTTTTGCTAGACCAATGCCTCTCCAGGTATATACTAAAGCCACTGGATACATTTCCTGTTCCATGGCTGCGCTGCAAACTACCCCAACACTTAATGGCTGAAAACAACACTTTTATTTGGCTCCTGATTTTGTGAGTCTGGAATTCAGGAAGGGCTCTGCTGGGCAGTTCATCTCTGATCCAAGTGGTGTCAGCTGAGGTGGCTGAGGCTGGAAGACCCACTTCCAAGATGGCTTTGGCATCTGTATAACTGGCCCCTTGGGGCTCCTTGGCCTCTCTCTTTTTACATTGCATCTCATCCTCTAGGACCTCCCTGAGTGGCTCAGGGTTCTCATAGCATAGTGGTCTCGGGGTAGATGGGGCTCTTATATGGCTATTGGTTTTCCCCAGAGTATGTGGTCTAATTACCCAGGCAGAAGCTGAAAGGCTTCTTCTGACTTAGCCTCAGAAATCTCATAACATCATTTCTGTCACATCTTATTGTCAAGAAAGTCACTAAAGGTAGCCCAGATTCAGGGAGAAAATAATTACCTCTCAGCAGGAGGAGTTGCAAAGAATTTGCAGGTATCCTTACTCCATGACATTGCCCTGGCTGTAAACTGAAAGCACATTCATCTACTTCAGTGGCTACACAGTTAATGGTGAGAGAGGAGTCTCGTTTACAAATTCCCATTTTAGAACATTGCCTGGTTTATCTCATATTACTTACCACTCTTAATGATGATGACAATAATAATAATAATAATAAAGCTTCATTCATTGAGCCCTTACGACATGCTAGTCATTCTTCTTAGAACTTATGTATATATATTAATTCATCTGCTCTTCATCAGTATCCAATAGTAGGTATTATTACTGGAAATATTTCCATTTTACAAAGTAGAATACAGAAGCACATCAAGGTTAAATAACTTGTCCAAGGTCACATGACTTGGTAGGGAGGCAGAACAGTGAGTTTCCATACCCTTTGTCTTTAATTTACTCACTGTACTCTTAAATGCCAGGTAAATTATCATTTGAGGAAAGAGTTCAACTTTTTCTTTTCTTAGAAAATGATTCTAAAAGCCACTGAACTAGGTGATCCCTAATGATGCTTCTACTTTAGACTTTGATGACCCCAAGAATAAAGATAAACCAACAGAAATGCAGTATTGCAGGGTGGTTAGGCAAGCGGGTTCTGGAGTCAGATGGCTGGAGACTCAATCTTGGTGGAGGGTGAGAGAGAGAGAGAGAGATCACATGGAGAAGCATAGAGAAAGCAAACGTGATTGAAGAAGCCATTTGGGCATTTATCCCAGTAAACTCTTCAATTGACTTCACATCTAGCCACCATCTGGTCCAACCACATGAGAGACACAGGGGAGAATGGCCCAGTTGAGCCCAGTCAACCCACAGAACTGTGAAAGATAACAATACATTGTTGTTTCTCAGCCTCTAGGGTGGGTTTGGGTGCTCTGTTACACACTGATATATAATTGGAACACTGGCTCTGCTTCTTAGTCCCTATTAGTCCCTATATCAACCCAGGCAAGTAACCTAACCTTTTTGAACATCAGCTTTTTATATGTAACATGGGAATATGGGGATAGCAGTAGTGCCTCCCTCAGAGTTGATATGAGGATTAAAGGGGATAACGCATGCATAATGCTTTACCTAATACTCCATAAAAGTAAGCACGTACCTTTGAAAAGTCTATTACATTCATACTCATTGGAATGGTTAATTTTTTAAAAAAAAAACAGAAAACAACAAGTGTTGGAGAGGGTATAGAGAAATTGAGACAGTTCTGCATTGCTGGCAAAAATGTAAGATAGTATAGCCTCTGTGGAAAACAGTATGACAGTTCCTTAAAAAAATAAAAATAAAAATGGAATTACCATTTGATCCAGCAATTCCACTTCTGGGTACATACCCAAAATAACTGAAATAAGGAACTCAGATATTTGTACACCCATGTTTACGGCATCATTATTCACAACAACCAAAAGGCTGGAATAACCCAGTATCCATCAACAGATTAACAGATAAGCAAAATTGGTCTATATATACAACGGAATATTATTCAGCCTTAAAAAGGAAGGAAATTCTGACATTCGCTACGACAGATGAACCTTAAAGACATTATGCTAAGTGAAATAAGCTAGATACAAAAGGACAGATATAGTACAATTCCACATATATCAAGTATCTAAAGTAGTCAAATTCATAGAGACAGCAGTAGAATGGTAATTGCCAAGGACTGGGTATGGATTGAAGGAGTTTAGTTGGTACAAAGTTTCAATTTGAGAAAATGAAAAGGTTATACAGATAATGGTTGCACAACAATGTAAACGTACTAAATCCCATTCAGTACACTTAAAAATGGTTCAAATAGTAAATTTTATGTTTTGTATATTTTACCACAGTAAGAAAAAAAAAATTTAAGTCAACAATGATCATTATGACAAGAGACAATTAAGGCCAGTTAAGTAAGCAGAAACACTGATTTCATTCACCACTAGCATTCAGTAACACGCAAAAGTTGTGGAAAGATGATATATCAAATGATCTTTTACCTTATTATACAAAGGAGTAGCTTGAGAAACCCTGTAAATAGACAACTTGACTTTCAGTTTTAAGATGGCAAAATGAAGAAATATCTGTCCCATTCTACTCTAAAAAATCAATTCACAACAAATAGGAGGGAAAAACAAAAAAGAAACCCAAACACAGTTTGGGTGAAGCTAGATGTCATCGGTATCACTAACCCACAATATATGAAGTGATAAAACAGATTGAGCAGAGGAATGTTAAATTTAAGTTCTGGCAGAGGGAAACAACACAGAAAAGCAAGTTGATGTGCCCTGGGAACCCCAGACCTGCTCAGGAACTTGAAGTATCAGGTACAGAGGTAGCTGAGACTGAGGTGAGGGCTGAAAGCAGGGAGAATGTTCTGCAGGTCTGGATGAGAAGCTGTTGGACTCATAGTCTTCTTGTCCTTCTGTAACTCAGCATAGGAAGTGACTTCCCTCTCTTCTATGCTTATAGTAGATGTGGGTGTATTTTCCAAGGAAATAAACTAGGATGGTTCTGGAATCAAGAGCAGCAGGTTCTGTGAAAGGAGTAGACATTCATGCTGAGGAAATTTCCCAAAAGGGGGAAAAAAACTGAAGAGGAAAAACAAAAACAAACAAACAAAAATAGGTGAAGCCAGGACATCCTACAGTTGACTAAGAGATTTCCAGAGAGAGAGAACAGAGAAAACAACAGGTAGTAAACAAAGAAAAAAAAACATTAAAAAATTTCCCAGTACCAGACATAACCCCAACCCACACTAAGACCCATCATAATGAAATTATCCTAGAATCAAAGTTAAAGAAAATCCTAAAAGCATTCAGAGAGGAATGTCACAAAGGATCAGGTAACAGTATGGAACTGGACTTCTCAACAACAGCAGCAGAAGCCAGAAAACAATTAACCAACATCTTCAGAATTGTAAGAGAAAGATTCTATACCCAGCCAAACTATCCATCAGGGTGTGGGTAAAATAAGACATTTTCAGACATGCAAAGTCACACAAGAAGTTACTTCTCTAGTACTCTGTAGGAAACTACAAGGGAAGGAGGTCCACTAACATGGGAAAGTAACTACTGAAAAAGAAAACTTTGGATCAAGGAAATAGGGAATCTAGCCCAGGAGAAAAGTAAAGGGAATTCCAGGATAATGGAAGAGAGACCCCAGAATGAAATCTGTTCAGCAGTCTTAGAGAAGAACCAAGCCAACAGGGAGCATAAGGGAGGGCTCCAGGAAAGAGAAATCAAGGAGAAAAAAAATAAAACTGATAGGTTATCTGACAGGTTTGGCTGAGTTGAAAATTGCATTGAGGAGCATTCTATACAGCTGTTGGAGAATACAGGAAAACTAAGACAAAGACTCGAAATAAATCCAGGAAATGGGAAAATGAAGATTTTATAAGTAAGTTGAGAAAAAATGAAAAAAAACCATAGAAGTATAATCATAGTACATTCCCTGGCTTAGAAGTAAACAGTATCTGCTAGTCATAATAATGGAAACAACAGTAATTACAACAAAATGTGGAATTATACTATTGGAATATAGGGAGAAGAGAAAGAGGGGTGTAAGAATGTCAGATGTCCTCACCTAGGCATAATATGAAAGCAACAGACATTGTTCAAAATTGATCATTCATGAAATAATACACTGATACGACCTGAAACTATTGGAGAAAATGTCAGAAGAAACAGCTAAAAGAATTCAGCAGTGGTTGCTTCTGAGGAGCAAAGTGAAGCTCTCAAGGGGGTGGAGCACTGCTGTTTTCCATTAGAAGCCTTTCACCATTATTTGATGTTGAAACTATACATATGCATTACTTGGTCAAAATAAAAAATTATTTTAAAGGTAAAAAATGGTTTCTATCTGTACTTTAAAATGCAATTTAGTTTTTATATATATTATATTAACTCCTAGCAGCTCAGGAGAATATTGGTTTTCCAAAGTGAACAAGAATAGCAAGGCTTTCTTTTCTTTTTTGAGATGGAGTCTCGCTCTGTCTCCCAGGCTAGAATGCAGTGGTGCGATCTCGGCTCACCGCAACCTCCGCCTCCCGAATTCAAGTGATTCTCCTGCCTCAGCCCCAGCCTGAGTAGCTGGGATTACAGGCAAGTGCCACCACACCTGGCTAATTTTTGTATTTCTAGTAGAAACAGGGTTTCACCATGTTGGTCAGGCTGGTCTCGAACTCCTGACCTCAAGGTGATCTGCTTGCCTTGGTCTCCCAAAGTGCTAGAATTACAGGCATGAGCCACTGTGCCTGGCCTAGCAAGGCTTTCTTAAAGACGCTTAGGAAAGTTGCTCAGGCTTTTAAGCCTATTCGAGTCTAATGGAAGGAATCCTCTCCATCTCCCCTGACCTCCCACAGCACTCCTAGCCACATACACTGGAGATCTGAAGGCTCCCAAACTGACTCCTTCCACCTAATTCAGCCTGGTCTTTTCTCCCTGAGAAGCTTCAATTTCCTGCTACAGAGTCAGCTGTTTTCAAACTGAAAAGGTCAGATGTAAGTGCTATTTTAGGGTGCTCACATTTGGTGGAAATGAGTCAACCAGGTTGGGTTTATTGCCTGAGCCAGGTAAATATGAAATCCCTCCAGTTCAAAATATCACAAGCAGAAAAAAATACCTCTCTCTCTCTCACACACACACACACGCACACACACACCTTTTCCACCAAGTTCAGCCAGATGAATTTATTACCCAAGTAAGATTTATCTAACGTTTTCATAAAAATCCCCAGCCTAAGGGTGATATGCATGTCAGTATCGTTGCTAGCAATTTGATGTTAAAATAGATTTGCTGTACAAGCTTGTCTATCGGAATTGATTGGAAACAGGCACACATGGCAATGTAGAAAAATCTAGATAATCCACAGTTATCTGTGCTCCTTTCCCCTGTGGAAGAGGGCTGGAGAGGTCGCCCAGCATACTGAGTGCACGGATGTCAGGGTTTGCTCCAAATCTCCAAGCATGCAACAGTACAAGGCTGTTTATATTGATCAATAGCATGCATGGAAGTTAACATAAATCAATTAGTAAAATGCACAGGCAGCAGCGATTGCTAAACTATACTGTGTAAATAAAAGTTTTAAATACAAAACATGATTAAAATCTATTAACTATGCTCAGTACTGCCAAGCTCTTCAGTGACCTTTAGCAGCAGAATTTTCAGCTGTCACTCAAACGCCACTGCCGACTCATGTGGACAATCTTGCATTGCTAGATGCTAGGGTCATCTCAGAACTTAACCCCAAGTCCCATCTTTAATAACAATGACAAAGTACATCGATACAGCACTTGACAATTTGCTAGCCTCGTTCAAACACTTTATTGGTTGACTTGATTCTTGCTATATGCCTTGATAAGAGGGCAGCTCACAGGGAGACCGTGTAGGCAGACGTAGAGGGTTGAAGTCTCGGTTCTGCAATTTACCATTTTGTCTGAAAGCAAGCAACTTTATTTCCCTCAAATAGATATGTTGTTCTCAAATAGCTATTATTTTAATCCCTACTTTTTTTTTTTTTTTTTTTTGAGATGGAGTCTCGCTCTGACACTAGGCTGGAGCGCAGTGGCGCCATCTTGGCTCACTGCAACCTGCTACTCCCTGGTTCAAGCTATTCTCTTGCCTTAGCCTCCCGAGCAGCTGGGATTACAGGCACGCGCCACCATACCCAGCTAATTTTTTTTTTTTTTTTTGTATTTTTAGTACAGACGGGGTTTCACCTTGTTGGCCAGGATGGTCTCAATCTCCTGATCTCGATCCACCCGCCTCGGCCTCCCAAAGTGCTGGGATTATAGGCGTGAGCCACCACGCCCGGCCTTTAATCCCTACTTTCATAGATGGTGAAACTGAGGCTTAGAGAGTGAGTTATTTGTAAAGGGAATTGGAAAGACAGGGATTCACACCCAAATCTATTTATCTCATTTTCAACTCCATGCTTTGCTTTGCACTGCTTCCGTGGGTTCCTGAACCCCTGCAGCTTCAACACAGGTATGACCGAGGGCAAGGTTTCCTGCGTCCTTTGAAGGGCAGAGACTCTGCCCCCCTCCCGAGGACTCTCTTCAGTGTAGCCCAGGGAGGAAGGCACTGGTGTCTAGGGTTGTCACTCAGCTCCCAGCATCCCACTTTCATGACCCAATTGCACTTCTACAGTGAAAGGTATATTGAAAAGGAGGGCAACCTGAAGCCCTGCCCTCAGACCTCCTTTCCTTTTGCTCTCCCCCAAGCTTATTCTTCCGAGGTCACCTGTCCCAGGTGTTGTCCTTTAATGTGCAGGATGTTCCTGCGTAAGGCCTTTGACCTGGGGCCTTCCTTTGTCTGCAACTTTCTCCCTCCAAGAACCATATGGCTTAACTTCTTCACTCTCCAAATCATCCCTCAAGGGGGAACTTCTCAAAGATGTCTGACCCCACCACCCTACTTAAAATCACAACTGCATCTTCCCCACCCAGACCCCCCAGATCCCTCTCCTGCTCTGCTTTACTCATATCCTTTAGTACCTTCTGCATACGATGTAACTTACTTGTGCTCATAGAGTATTGCTTGCCACTTTTGTTCACTGAGTGTCCTAAGTGCCTAAAACAGAGCCTGGCATATAGGAGGTATCCAACAAATCTTACTGAACGAATAAATAAGTGGATAGATGGATGAATGGATGAACAGATGGGTGGACAGATGGATGGATGGACAGGTGGGTGGTTGGGTGAATTTAATCCCTTCCTTAAGCTTGTTTTTCAGGTAGCCAGTCTCTCACCCCCTAAAACCCAAAGCCTTCAGGGTTCTACATATGCACCAGTCCAGGCAAGCAATGCATCCTAGGCTTTCAGTAAAGCATGGGCCTATTAGTGAGCAGCCTAAACAAACCCACTGGTGCAGAAACACTATTTTACTCAGCCAAAGTCTGCAGGGTGTGGACGCAAATGCAGAAACCAACTCAGGCAGCATGGCTGGGAGACTTAAGAGGCTTAATTGAACCCCATTTCTTCATGATGTAGGCAGCTTATTTGTGTCCAGGCTGCCACCAAGCCAAATTTACTGTGACATGCTGACAGCTGTTTCTGTGCTGGGGTTCTTGAAAACAGCTGGAGGAGGGGAATAGACACTTCTGAATCAAAGGTTCTTTCTCCCTGCAAGCCACGTTATGGCTGCTGCCTGAGGAGTTGGGCTGTGCATCACAGGACTCGGGGTTCTAAATTTGGTCCCTATTCCTCCACTGACCAACAAGGGAGGTAACACAGAATCAACAGAAAGGCAGAATGGCTTCAGACAAGAGTCAGTGCAGAGATTTCTCCGCTTTATATGAAAGCATCAGAAATGCTGTTTCTATACTGGTAGGCGATAGCTTTAGGTGAATTTAGAGAGGTAAGAGGCAAACACTTTGAGTGAGGGCAAAGGGGGAGGGCAGCCTGTCATGCAAATGGAATGTCTAGCAATAGGCAGCTGGATAAATAAATGATCATGCTTCTTAACAAGGAACTGCCATGTGGCCATCAAAACCAGTATTGTAGAACTGTATTTATTGGCATGGAGAGAGGTCTATGATATATTCAGTGGAAAAAGTGGGCTATAAAATAATCCCATCCTATGTGATTGATCCCATTTTTGTTCAGAATATGTGTGTATATAAAAAGACTCCAGCCGGGCACAGTGGCTCATGTCTATAATCCCAGCACTTTGGGAGGCTGAGGTGGGCGGATCACAAGGTCAGGAGTTCGAGACCAGCCTGACCAATATTGAAACCCCATCTCTACTAAAAATACAAAAATTAGCTGGGCATGGTGGTGCATGCCTCTAATCCCAGCTACTCGGGAGGCTGAGGCAGGAGAATCACTTGAACCTGGGAGGCGGAGGTGGCAGTGAGCCAAGATTGCACCACTGCACTCCAGCCTGGGCAACAGAGCGAAACTCCATCTCAAAATAATAATGATAATAAATAAACAAACAAACAAACAAACTCCAAAGACTATCAGTAATTCTCCCTGGATGATCGGGTTCTAGGTGATTTAAATAGCTGTTTTATCCTATTCTATTCTATTTTCCATTCTATTTGACAGAGTCTCTCTCTGTCATCCAGGCTGGAGTGCGGTGGTGCAATCACAGCTCACTGCAGCCTCAAACTCCTGGGCTCAAGTGATCCTCCTGCCTCAGCCCCCTGAGTAGCTGGGGCTACATGCACAAGCCGCTGTGCCTATTTTACTGCATTTTCTAAATTTTCTGCAACATTTATAATTTTCTCAAACAGAGTTCAACATGCAGATTTCAGGTTAATTTGTCCTGCCCAACCATGGAATAACACATTCACCCGGCCTGTGCAGAACACAAAGACATTCCACTCACTGAGGCATTGCCTGAATTAAACGAAGCCTGAGCAACCACACAACTTGGCCTCCAGAACTGAGTTAACGCCTCCCAAGAAAGGTCTTACCCATCCCAGCCTCCTTCCTCCCACCCAAAACTGCTGAAGTCCCCACATGTCTTGGGCCAAGTTGGAAGAGAAACCTCCTTGCTCAGCTCAGCTTCTTCAGGCACCATGAGAAACTCCAGCCCGTTCAAAAGGTGCATTTTTGTGCCGCCTCTTTTGCATGTGCGATTCCCCCTGCCAGGGATGCTCCTGATCTATGGTTTGCCTAGAAAATTTCTCTTCATGCTTCAAAACCCAGCTCCAATGATACCTCCTCTGTAAAGCCTTTTCAGACTCTCTCGTTTCCTAAGACCTTTGTATTTACCTCAGCCTGAAGCCTGAGCCTGCCAACGGATAATCCTAGGAAATGCTTTTCTCCACCTCACAAGAAATATATTAAAGACTTCTTTTCTTGGACGACATTTGCAATTGAAAAGTGGGCAGACATATAGCCAGAAACTCTAGCTGGGGGAGTAAGGAGTAGATAACAGATTCCAAAACCACTACAGGAATGGCAAAACAGGCAGGGTATGGTGGCTCACACCTGTAATCCCAGCACTTTGGGAGGCCGGGGCAGGCGGATCACCTGAGGTCAGGAGTTTGAGACCAGCCTGGGCAACATGGTGAAACCCCATCTCTACTAAATAAATAAATAAATACAAAAATTATCCAGGCTTGGTGACTCATGCCTGTAGTCCTAGCTACTTGAGAGGTTGAGGTGGGAGGATCTGGGAGGTTTGCTTGAACTCAGGAGCCGGAGGTTTCAGTGAGCTGAGATCATACCACTGCACTCCAGCCTGGGCGACAGAATGAGAACCTGTCTCAAAAGAAAAAAGAAGGCCCGGCGCGGTGGCTCAAGCCTGTAATCCCAGCACTTTGGGAGGCCGAGACGGGCAGATCACGAGGTCAGGAGATCAAGACCATCCTGGCTAACACGGTGAAACCCCGTCTCTACTGAAAAATGCAAAAAACTAGCCAGGCGAGGTGGCGGGTGCCTGTAGTCCCAGCTACTCGCGAGGCTGAGGCAGGTGAATGGTGTAAACCCGGGAGGCGGAGCTTGCAGTGAGCTGAGATCCGGCCACTGCACTCCAGCCTGGGCGACAGAGTGAGACTCCGTCTCGAAAAAAAAAAAAAAGAAAAAGAGAAACTTCTCACAACTGGGCAAATGCTTGCTTTAGGCAGGTGACTCATCTTTAGCTATAGGGCCCCAGGGGGTATCTGGGGACCATGGGAAGCCTTCCCTGCATCTAGGAACACTGTTATTTCCTGCTTTATGAAACTGGAGCCTTCACCACTAGGGAAATTGCACATCCTCAATTGGTATCTACTGCAATTTTTTTGTCAATCACAACGCAATGCCACTGCAGCAACCACAGATCTCCCCGTCGCACTGTAGTGGATGAATCTGCCTATCTGCCCTTCCTACCAGGTTAAGTTCCGGTGAGACCAGACAGGACAATGTGGCTCCGCCTCCCAATCTCGCTGTAGAATAAACAAAAGAAGACACCTTCTTTTGCTGTTTTGTGTTGGGAAAAGGGAATGCCAAACTCAGGAATGCTGCCTTTTTGTCACCTCTCACCTGGAAACACATCAAATGAGTTTTATTATGCTGCCTCTGCCAGGCTGGGAGTGCAGAATCTTCCTCCATCACTGCAAGCTGCCCACTTCTAAGAGCCCTCTGCAGCTCCTCAGAAGCCGTGTCTGCCTTCAGGACTCAATACTTCCCACCAGTCTTTATTGCGTGAAGAAAGGGCAGCCGAGCCAGGCCTCATCCCTCGATTACACAGAGCCTGCTGATAATCAAGGAATCACTGAATTGGATTGATGGTGCTTTGCATTCTGATCAGGCACTAAGTGCACCCAATGAACCATGAACTCTCTCTTCTGGTTGTGTTTTAACTCTGCCAGTGGTCATCTGTAGCACTATGTGTAAAATCTAGGGGGGAAAATAATAAATGCACTGAAGCCCATCGAGGAACATTAATGGCCACTAGAATTTTCAAACCTAGCACATTTAATTCAGAGTGTAAATGGCAAACGCCTTGTTCACTTGAAAAACAAAGAACCAAATTGTGCGTGACCCAGCTCGACACCTTTGAATTACGCCATTTGTTAAGTATATACCGTGTGCATATAATTAATCCAATTTGGCCCCATGAAAAAGAAATCACTTCCCTTAATGATGCAGTATTAAAACTAACCAATTCTGTCCTGGTTAAACAGGACTCTTGTAAACAGCCTCACTGGATGATGTCTCCTGGAGACCCTTGCAATGTCTTTGCAAAGGCACAGAAAAAAAAAAATAGCTACAAGGAAACAGCTCGTATCCTCCTCCATTTAAATTGGCTGTGATAATGAACATTTCTTTTTCCTTTGTGGTGTGGATCCAGGTCTAGTTTTGCCATTATGTATAGCCACCTGATACAGGTTGTTTGAAAAATCAAGGTAAAAAGGAACATTTGTCTATTACCCATGGCAGAGATTTACATTTAGATGACATTCTTGGTATAGCTAATAACTCAGTTCAGCAATCAAAGGCACAACAGCCTTGCTGGGCTCAACATTGTTCCATGCTAGACGTTTCCACACACATTCCTTTTGACTGTCCTGTGTTGCCTGGAAGACGCTGGAAGATGTGCCAATCTGCTGGTCTCAGCTCCAGGGAAGCGTGGACTGGATTAATAAAGGGTTAAACGCTGCTTCCCAGGTTTCCTTCCCTTTACAAATTCTGAGTCTCCCTTGCATGTGTTTGAGGAAGGAAGAAGTGGAGAGAACGCGTTTTGCTAGGAAAAGATTCGATTCCCATTCCACTTGCTTTGCTTGACATGGGCTTCTAGAAGTTTTGCAGTGGCTGCGGTAACTGGGCACAAACTTAAACTTCACCAGAGATTGGGGAGCCTTGTGTGACTCCGAAGGTTTCATTTCTGTCCCATTCCTAAGGAGCAGCGAGGTAAGAAAGAGTGAGCATGCCTTCCTCACTTTAAATAACCTTCCAGTGAGTGGCTCTACAGAGCTTACAAAATAAAGTCACAAGTTCTTGAGCAAGGTTTTGCAAAAGTCTGTGCTTGCAGCCCTATCCCTAGGGTATAGCTTGGCATCTGTGCAGTCAGGAGATGGCGATGCCTGAGATTCAATAAGTGGGAAGGAAGCAATTCTCAGTATCAATGATGCTGCCTTACCGTCTCCAGGAATCTCAGCAGCCCCCATCCCATGACTGTGGCATTCAGAGCCTCTCGGTTTGACTCTGACCTTGCCAGTCACTTTGCTGTCTATTTCTAGTGTCACCTCTCCAATTGGAGACAAAACCAAATTGCTCACCTGTGGCTCCTGAGTGCTATCCTTGCCTATGCTGGTTCTCTCCTCCTCCCAGTTCATGCTGGCTGTCGATCTTCCTCATCACTGGCCTCTCCTTTGACTTTGTCTTGTTTTACTGGGTTTGATTCCTGTCTGCTCCATGAGTAGCAGAAAAGGATTCCAAACAATGAGGCATCTTCTGTGAAGTTCTTGCATTCCTTCAACAAAAGTCTTTTTGTGACAAGTACAAGGTTAGGCAGACAGAGGAGCAGGGCAGAGGCCCAAAGGTGAGAAAATGCTTGACCCTGCAAGTTGCTCAGTAAGCCCAGGGTGCAGAGGGCACAGGACTCAGGGTCGCTGGTGAAGAGTCCAGGGCCTGGACTCACTCTGCCATCATCTGAAGCCTCTCCAGCCTCAAATCAGGGACGCTGGGAGGATGTAATGAGATGATTCCTGCAGTACCTCTGGCGCTTGGTGTATGCTTAGTAATGCCAGCTCTCATCATTACCAAGATCATGGTGATTTTCATCATCATTTTAAGCAGGGGTCAGAACACACAGGAGTCACACACGTTAAGGAGCTCAGGTACACCCTTGAAGGCACTGAGAGTCCGTCGGAAGAGCTGAACCAGGATGTGACGGGTGTCACTATGTTGGAAATTCAGAACAATCACTCTGGTAGCTGCGTGTAGAACGGATGGGAAACAGACTGAGAGAGAGGAAAAAGTCAGGAACCTGCTGCAGTAATTTCAGCAAGAGACAATAGGGGTCTAGGTCAAAGAGGAGGTGTTGGGACAGACCGAGGTTGGTGGATTCCACAGATAAGGAGAAGGGTCTGAGATAGGCTGCAGGGTACAGTGGTTAAGCACACAGGCTCTGGGGCCAGCCAATCTGGATTGGAACTCTAACTCTGCCATCCCTGTTCATGTGACCTAGAGCAAGCAATTCTACCTTCTGATGCCTCAGTTTCCCTGTCTGTATATTAAAGGTAATAAGGAATGCTACCAACCTCACAGCGTCGGTTGATGCCAAAGTTAAGTTTGGTAATGCACGTAATGCACTTAGAACAGTTGTCTAACACAGAGCAAACAGCAAGTGTTGCTTATCGTTATAAGAAATAAATGGGTTCCCTGACCCATTAAACAGATCAGAAGGGAGGAGTCCAAGAAGAATCGGGTAGCCAGGGGATGGAAGTTGTTTTTTGAGGCTGTTGGGGAGACCCCAGCAGAAGTACCAAGTTTGGGGAAGGAAGAGAAGAGCGGGTATGGATGATCTTTTAACAATCAGCCAGCCATCCAGACATAACGTTCAAGATACCAATTTGGGGGATTATTTTGTTGGGTAGAAAATAGTTGTCCTAGAGATTCAGGCAGATGTGAAGGGTATGAAGATGGTTTTGTTAAATAAGAAAAGCAAGTTTCTTTAGGCTTTTCTCTCAAGCACACAAACTCCAGAATTCCACTTTATACAATGTCCAGGAAGGAAAGCAAACTGAATACCTGCTTCTTCCTCTGACATCGAACACTGTCAATCCTCATGTCCTTGAAGCAGAGTCTTAAGAAACTTTTCAAGCAATTCATGAGATAAAAGTAGCGTCAAGGAACTGGCCAAAATATCAAAATTACAATGTGGGATGCGTTGCCATGACAACCCAACTCCATTATTTTCAAATCCTATGGCAAGAATCTAGCCAGCAATAGAACTGAGTAAAAGCAGGAGCTTCTGCCTCCCATTCACAGGAGGACATGGTGAATGTCCTAAAACATATCTTCTCATTTTCCTTGAAAATTCAACAAGGCCAAAGCAACAACTTCCCCAAGCGTTTCTGTAACAAAGAGAACCATTCTCCATCTATACGGAGCAACGAATTACATCAGTGCTGGTTCCCCGCAACATCTTCAGCAAGCAACCTTCATCTGGGTATTGCCAGCCAACTTGTAGGAATTAGCTCATGAATCCTCATGACATGGGAAAGAAACAAAAATTATTTGCTCTGGGAATCCTGCCTGTACTACTCATCATTTTTTGTATATAATTATAATAATGTGGGTCCCTATTGAAGTCTGACTTGTTGATATGCACATGGTATTTGGACATACATTTTCATGTGCCTCCAAAAGCCACCATATGAAATAAATGCCTGTTAATTGCAACTAGCTTATAAGGAAATAACAGCCCTATCTCCAAATATTAGTACTACAGGTTGGTGGCGCACGGAAGTCCTATATTGACCCTTCAACCAACTTCTGATATATTTCTGAGGAAGGAAGGTATTACATCTATTTTCAAGTCAGGAGAAATTGTAGCCACAAAACAGATTATAGGCTTATACAAAGACATAAAGAAATTCATGACCTTAAAATAAATATTCATTAAATGCCTACGGTGCAGCAGTTGCTGGGTCAAGAGACATAGTTGCTGGTTTAAGGGAGAGTGTAAATTCCATTTTCCTGTGCACATAAAACAGGCAGTTCCCCCTTATACTTGTAAAACCTGCAAAGTCATTTTATTTTAGCACCCTGTCCTTAAGTCGTTAGTAACTTGTGGAAGCCTCCATTCTTGCAATTCTTTACCCTAGTAATAAACATCCATCTGTCCAAGCTGGCAGAGAAGAGGTTGTAACTCGAGGGAAATTGATAGATTGGTGTGTGCGTGTGTGTGTTTGTGTGTACATGGCCGTTTTTTTCTCTTTCTTTCACATTTAAACGCAAACCTTTTGAAACTATGGACAGGAACTAGCTTTTACAATGGACATATTTGACATTGAAAGATAAATGTCCTTAAGGAATGTAAAAAGTCAAAGGAGGTCTTCATAAATGAAGAGCAGAAATGATAAACCTGTATTGATCTTGAATTTTTTTAAAAAGATACAGAAGGGAGCTGGTCGTGTCTCAGCTCTAACCCAGCTGGGCTGTGGACACACGTCCCTAGCTCCCCTCTCAATTCCCAGAGCCTAACGCAGAGGTGAGTAGGTGATAGAAACGCACTTTATTAACATCCGGCTGGCTGACTGGTTACGCATGAGGAGGTAATTAGATAGTAGACAAATTCCAGCTCCAGGATCTACCAGGATACAATGCATCACATCTCAGGCTACAATATGAGCAGGTTTCTGGCACGCCCGATTTGAAAAGCATGACGCTGGATCATTTGTAGAAGTCTGTGCATACCCAACAACCTTCCGTCAACTCTACTTCCTGCCAGAATGAAGAAACAAGCCAGTGGCACTCACCTACGTACAGTTTCCCAGACATCAGTTTTTACCATAAATAAAGAGTTGCCCCCCAAAGCTTGAAGAAAGAGGCTACTAAGTGCTAAAAAGCTGTGCAGAGTTTGGGGGGACAGAAGCTACTCCAATAAGACTAGCAAGGCTCGCACTAAGCTTGGCAGCAGGCATGCCTCACCAGTGAGAAGCAGATTCTGGGAACATAATCTCTTTTGGAGGAACCAGTTTTCCCACCATCTCTACAAAGACAGAATAAAGGAAGGCAAAAGTTGGCTCATTTGGAGCCAGATAAACCCACTGGCATGCCTGATGACTCTTCTCTATGACTAGCCCTCTTGGAAACTGCAATTCATGAAATCAGCCTGGCAAAGTCGTAGGTGGCATCATCACCAGCCTTAGAGACAGATGTTGCGTGTCAAAGAAAACAATAACAAAAATATCGATTGAGAAAAGGGAAACATCAAACAGAAGTCATTGTATTGGTGGCCACTGCTTGTCCCTCCAATATTTTGGCCCATTTTTTATTTTTTTAATATGTAAATGGTTATAATTGTAAGTTAACTCTATGATAAGACAGCTGACTGTAGACCTGTGAAAAGCAATTATTTTGACGTTGATTACTTTCTATGTAGGAACACAGTATTGTAATTATAGTTTGCCAGAAGCTATTGCAACCTTCTCTGATGTGCTCCCAATTTGGCTGGAGTTAATTAATGGGTGTTGGGGGGTGGGGGGTGCAGAAGCCAGCATGCAACTTTACATACAAATTAATTGACATGAAATAAATTAATAAGTTTAATTTAAATGTTATTAATTTACCAAACAGAAAGAAAGAGGCATGGGGTTTAGGGAGCTACGGCATTAGCATCAGCTACAGGGATGTCACCCGGTTACCATGGCAACTGCCTCATTAGGCTTCCAGGGGAAGTCAGTGCATCGCATGGGGCTGAGGAGCAGTGGGCAAAGGATTCCAGACATCAAATGGAAAATCAGAAATATCAACGAGAACCAAGTGGTGCTTTGAGCATGGGATTCAGAGGAGGCTGTTTGTCTGCAGGTGACCTGGGCTCCAGCCTGCAGCCAAGAAAAGGCAAAGTTTGAAATCCAACATGCTGTACTTTGGATAAAGTGTTTACCTTAGGAGAAGCAGGTTCTTGATAGGATGTCAGGACGGTTTTCATGTCCCCAGATGCCCTATCCTTGTTTTACCTTCCCATTCTTTGTCCATGCTGTTGCTTCTTCCTGGACCAGGCTTCCCTTACTCTCTTCACCTGCCTCTCCTCCAACCCTGTTTCAAGTTTCAGTTTGGATGTCACGTCCCCCATCTGGTTGTTCCTCCATGATCCCCACAGAACCCCCTGTATCCTATCCAAGCAATTACCACTTTGCAGTTTCACCATGAATTCCTTCATCTGCTTCCCTTCTGGACTGTGAGGTTCCTGAGAGCAAGGCTATGCTATTCACTCTCCAGCTGCAGTTCTTGGACCAGAAAGCTTGTTAGAAATGCAGGGTCTCAGACCTCAGTCCAGGTCTATTGAATCAGAATCTGCATTTTAACAAAATCCCCAGGAGATTCTTAAGCACATTAAAGGTTAGGAAAAGTTGCTGCTCTACACCATTGCTTTCCCGGAGCAGGGCAAATAGCTGGCACTCAACAAATCATGTTTAAATCAAGCTTCTTTGTATCTAGACTTTGCCCCGCCTCAGGTAGCACAGATGAATTCAGAGAAACGAGCAGCTGGGCCATTGTTTATTAATGTACTGAAGTTAGTTGACTGTTCATGCACAGGGCTAAGATGGAATCTGGAACCCCCACCACAGGGTCTTCAAGCCTGGCTCTACCACTTTATAATCTCAAGCAAATTACTTAACCACCATGTGCCCCAACTTTATCATCTATAAAATGGGGATGAGATTCAACAGGTAGTCCTTGAGCACCTACAATGTGCCACTCACTGTTGCCAGCCCTTGGGAGTTATCAGTGAACCGAAAAGACAAAAATCCCTGCACTCTTGTTGGGAGGATTAAATGAAATAATATATATAAGGAATTTAGCATGGAACACAGAAAAGGTCTAATACATTATCATTCTTCATCTCTAAAGCTCTTTTAAATGCCCTTTTCCTTCGCACAAACATTTTTGCTTCGCTTCCTCAAATAGAGTTTTACAGTCATAATTATGGACTGTCTTGCTGGCATAAGCTTAAGGTGAACTCATTTGGGGTGAAAAGGAAGCGGGGGAGAGTGAGAACAAAGACCACTCCTCTCATAGGACAGCTCCATACTCTGCATCCAGCTGAAGAGTCTATAGTCTCTAAACAGAGGACGGTATTTTTAGTTTTTAATTTTGAAAGACAAGCAACCATCATGCAGGTGGTCCACTGGAGAGGTAAGAATGGAGCCAAATTTTAGAAAGGTTTGTAGCCAATATGGTAGCCGTTACCCATATTGGCTATTTAAATTTAATATAATTAAAATTAAATAAAATTTAAAATTCAGTTCCTCAGTCACATGAGCCACATTTGCAATGCTCAACGGCCAGATGTGGCCAGTGGCTACTGCATTGAAGTGTGTAGATATAACACATTTCCATCATGGCAGAAGGTTTATTGGATAGTGCTGGTCTACATCAGCGTTTCTCCAACTTTAGTGTGCATATGAAAACCCCGAGATCCTGTTAGAACATGGATTTGGATTTAGCAGATTAGCAATGGTGTACTAAAGGAAAACTAGGTCAGAGCAAAGCATGTCTTCTTTGTCTTAGGGTTAAGACATGGTCCACTTACACTCCCAGGTGATGTTGATGATGCTGGTCTAACTAGCGTATTTTGAGGAGCAAGAATCTAGACTCATAATGAAGAAGCAGAGACACAAATACAAGGAATTTCCAAATCTTATTTAGTCAGAACTGAGTAGAGCTGCCTCAAAGATTGTAGCTCATTTTGACACTTGACCAATGAGAAGGGATGGTCAGCAGAGGAACAGTAAGAATCTAGCGGTAACTGTTCAGTGAAGTGCGTGATATTCATATTCTTGGCCACCCCAGCCTCCAAATTCAGATGCAAAAAATGTCTTCCCCTATGGGCCAACTAACCAGTGACCTGTTTTGTTTGGTACACTGGGAGGAACCAAGACAAAATTTAGTGGAAGGGCAGGGAAATTGTTCCAAATGTTTTTAACCCTAAGACAAAAAATACGTGCTTTGATCTGACTTAATTTTCCTTAAGTATCAAATCACCAATCTCATTTGGGATACTTTGTAAGGCTGTTCTTGCCTCTTTGGATGCTTGGCCTTCCATCCTTGGTGTATATTAAAGTCAGCTGGGGATGTTATTAGACATGCCATGCCAGCGATTGCTTTAATTGATTGAGGACAAAGCCTAAGCATCAGTGCCTTTTAAGCATTCTCTAGTTTATTCTAATATGCAGCCAAGGTTAAGATGCTCAACTTTGAATAGCCTGGCTTCTTTATACAAATGTGCCACTCCCTCCCCTGGGTTTCTCCCACACCTTGACTGGCAAACCCTGCCAGCTTGCATTTGAACCTGCTTTGAGTGCCACACCTGCTCCAGAATAGCCCTCCAGGAATTACCTTCAAGTGCTGTGCACCCAAGCAACAAGTCAAAGGTACCCTCTCCCTGTTCCTGCTTCTTTCCTGTTGACTGTTTTCACAAGCAGAGGGACAGAATGCATCCCTTGATTTTTCTGAATTAATTAAATGAACATGATACCAGCAAATTGTTTTTAAAACAAACAATAGCCTGACTGCCACTAAGGAACTTGTCATTTTAATTTTCTGTTTTCTTTTGGTTCTTATGTGTGAGTATATGTGATCTTTCAAATAATTTTGATATTTTGAAAGAGTTTTATATTAGCAACATCTCCCAGGATACCACATTGTTTTCACGTCCATCACTTTAAATGGCTGCATAAACTTTCATAAAGATGATTAATCATAATTTACTTCCATGTTGTCAAGCATTTGGGTTGCCTCCAATTTGTGGCTGTTGATAAACAAGGCTGTATTGAATATCTTTCTGCATCGAACTTTTTCTGGGTCACCAGCCTGAAGGTTTTCTCTTGTCAGCACCATTTACATTTCCTGCTTCAGCCACCACATGCTTTTCTCCTTGTCACACAATCCCTAACAAGATAATCCTAAGCAGAAGTTCCTTCTCCGTGTGGTGCTCTGGCTCTTTGGGTGGGACAAGGTTTTATTGTGTAAGAAGTCTGGGATCCCTGTAATGTCCATGAGATGCCAACCCAAAGCCCTCAGTGGTCTGAGAAGCTGGGTCGGGTGAACCTCTACACATTGCCCATTGGTTTCTGTCTTGATTTCTCAGACTTTGGTCAGAGTTCTTCAGAGGAAAATCTCAGGACAAGAAAGGTCTTGAGAGTCCACTGTGTGTGCAGATCAGCAGAGCCAGAACTCATCCTCACTCACCCACTTCCTCTCTTGGGATCTGAGGGTTTGGCTCCTGTCACTCAATTCTTCCACCTACTGCTTATTAAGATGGCCCCTTTTTTTTGTTTGTTTGTTGTTGTTGTTGTTGTTTTACCATTCCTTGATTGTCCTTCTACCGGCATTTCTTCCTGCTTCCTCTCCTATGAAATCCACATGCAGGTAACTTTACAGTCAATGCCCACCCAAGGAAGAAACACAGCCTATGGGATAAGATCACAAACTCAGGACCAGACCACTCAGGTTTGAATCCTGCCTGGACCGCTTTGGAGCTGTGTCACCCCTGGTGAGAGATGCATTTCCTTAACTGCAAGATAGAATGATATTAATAAAACCTCCTCATAGAGATTAATATGTATTAGGCACCTAGTAGAATATATCACCTGATGGGTACTCAATAAGTATTGTTTTTTGTTTTGTTTTTGTTGTTTATTTTGGAGACAAGGTCTCACTCTGTCACCCAGGCTGGAGTGCAGTGGAGCAATCTTGGCTCCCTGCAGTCTGGACCTCCCAAGTTCTATCAATCCTCCTGCCCAGCCTCTCAAGTAGCTGAGTCTACAGGGGCATGACAACATGCCTGACTGATTTTTTTTATTTTTTTGTAGAGATGGAATCTTGCTATGTTACTAGGCTGGTCTCCAACTCCTGGGCTCAAGCAGTCCTCCCACCTCAGCCTCCTAAAGTGTTGGGATTACAGGCATGAGCCACCATACCCAGCCAATGAGTACTGCTGACATTTTGGCTGTTGCTTATCCCCTTAAGAATCATACCAGGTGGGAAATAGTGTTCCATTTATAAGGGAACAATCAGAAGTCCAGAGAGGTTAAGAAACCTGCTCAAAAGTCATGGAGACACTTCATGGTAGAAATGGGATTTAAACCCAGGCCAATCACTTCCCTAATCAATGTCTTTGCACCAAACTACCCCACCTACCTCTCTTTCAAGAAAATCTGGAAAACTCTATTACTGTACACTGTCATTAACTGTTTAAGCCATTTGGAAGAAGAAAGGTCATGATGGGAAATAGTACAATCATGGGGAGATGTAAAGAGAACAGCTCTGTGTTCACATTATCAATGAGACCACTTGAGACCACAATTCAAGGTCTTTGGTCTTCAAATATAAACACAGTATTATATATAATAACACAAAAACAATATTATAGAAATGCTGCATCATATGACGTATAAAATCCACAGGTTTTGTTTGTTTTTTGCTTTAAATAAGTGAAAGTTATAATGCACTGTGGTCTTTTCAAGATCTATACTCTGTATAGGTCAAAGGCTTCTTAATAATCAAGATTGTTATCATTTATTGTGTACTTGCAATTCTCTTATAATTGAAGCCTTCAGGCTAACATTTATACAAAGCTTACAGTGGATTTACAAAGGTGAAGTTATCGAAAAAGATTTTAAACCACTCAGATTAGACATAAACACCATGACCGAACTTAATGAACTAGAGAAAAAGAAAAGTCAAGTTTTGTCATGTATGAAGAACAAGCTAGAAAGAGCATGCATGCACACAACATACACACACACACCACTCAAATCCAAAGATCCTAGTCACTATTCAGTCCTCACCTACCCTCATCACCACTCAACAAGTTATGAAATCAATTGTCATTCTTTATTTTCCAGGGATGGCATGGGTAATGTGGCTGACATCAATGCTTATCCAATAGACTGATGGAACAGACTGATGCATTGCACCCGAGAAGTCGTTACAAAAAAAAAAAAAAAAAAAGCATGTTTATTCACATCCCATTTCCTCCTGGAGAATATTGATCCCAGAGAAAATCATTTCCAGTTTGCATCTCATAATTGCAAATACTTCTTTCTGAATTTCTATTTGTAATGCAGTTGTTGGAACAAATTGGCTTCCCCATGGAACATAAAGAGTCTGTCTCCTACAATACTTGAGAAGTGATAAGATGCTGACCACCAGGACACCTTGCTTGGGTCTTTCCACAAGATCACTGCATCTAAAATTTTTCTTCTAAAATTATAAAATAATGTTTGGGCATTGACCTCATGACAAACGCAGTCTATGTTGTGATCTTGTGGTTTTAAGGTAATGATTCTCAAATTTTGGTCAGTATCACAATTACCTGGGGAACTTGGGAAAAATAAAGAGACCCAGACTCTCTCCTCCTTCCACAACCCTGGCATTTGTGTTCTTCATTAGGTGTCAAGGGGATTTTGATACACACCAAAGTTTGAGTATTACTGCTTTAAGTCATTGAACTACCAAATTCCTCAAACTTCCACATGCAAACAAATCACCTGGGAATTGGATGAAAATGCAGATACTGATCCTATAGGTCTGCTTATAGTCTCCGATTCTGCATTTCTGACCACTCCCAGGTGACACAGATGCTACTGATCCAGGCAGCCTTTATAGCAAGGCTCTTGGACCATGGTTCTCAACTGGGGAGCACTTTCCCCCACCGTAGGGCATTTGGCAATGTCTGAAGAAATCTGGGGTTGTGATAATTGGGGAGTAGTGTGCTGGCATCTAGTGGACAGAGGCCAGGGATGCTGCTAAGCATTCCTAAAACACACAGAACAGCTCCCACATCCCAGACAACAAAAAACCGTCCAGCCCAAAACATCAGTAGTGTTGAGGTTAAGATGGTGAGAAACCCGGCTTAGCTAAGAGTTAAAATGCCAAAATCACCACCTTGCTTAATTAGAAAGAGTGATAAAGTTAACATCCCTCCCTCAGAAATGCAGCCACAAGACGATTCATGATTTACAGACTTTGAAAAGAAACCTACATGCCTGACCCTCGAGTTCCAAAGACTCGTCTAAAGGAACAGTGACAAATGCTGGCTACCATCAGTGTTCTTAAAATATCCTACTGTTTTGAGAATTCCAGAAGACGGACTAAATGTTTTACTTTCTATCCAGATATTGCAAAATCATATAAGCTCACAGAGGGAAAACGTTCCTGGAACTCAGATTTGAAATGGTTCTGCTGACTCAATTAGTTAAAACTAAAATCTTAGGAAGGATCGACACAGCAAGGTGAATTATCTTGTCTTTCCCGGATCATCCTAAGAAACAAACTGGACACTTATCGTGCATATCCAGCACAGCGCATTCAGATTCCATCGCATAATTATACAAAACAGTTTGCTAGTCACTTTAACACAGTTTTACAGCAAGAATTATGCTAAGGGGCTGGATTCCTCAATCATATTGTGAAGAAATAAAACTTGTTCATCCTGTACAAGGGTGAAAACAGGCTCTATCCTACAGGTCTAGGGATGGGGTGAAGTGAGATGGGGAAGGAAGAGAGTGATCATCTAGCCTAAGACATTTCCGTATGTAGGCAGAAACTCCTACCCAAGCTGGTTAGTGTCCTATAGAGCAGGGGTCTGCAACCCCTGAGCCATGAACCAATACCGGTCCATGGTCTGTTAGGAACTGGGCCACACAGCAGGAGGTGAGAGCAAGCAAAGCTTCATCTGCATTTACAGCCACTCCCGACTGCTCGAATTACCGCCTGAGCTCCACCTCCTGTCAGATCAGTGGTGGCATTAGATGATCACAGGAGCGCAAACCCTACTGTGAATTGTGCACGCAAGAAATCTATGCTGCATGCTCCTGATGAGAATATAATGCCTGATGATCTGCCACTGTCTCCCACCACCCCCAAATGGGACCATCTAGTTGCAGGAAAACAAGCTCAGGGCTCCCACTGATTCTACATCATGATGAGTTGTATAATTATTTCCTTATATATTTCGATGTAACAATAATAGGAAAAAAGTGTACAATAAATGTAATGCACTTAAATCATTCCAAAACCATCCCCCTACAGCCATCCATGGAAAAACTGTCTTCCACGAAACAAATCCCTGGTGCTGAAAAGATCAGGGACCACTGCTGTAGAGTAAGGAATGAGTTTTAATAGCCTGGAGACACAACACTCTTTGTTCTGGGCTCCACCCTGTTAGAATAAGCTGCAGAAAGGATCTCATGGCCGCAGGGAAAAAGTTGACCTAGAAACCCTGGAAAATACCTGCTAGTCAAGAGCAGGGCAATGTAGCATCCTGAGGTCAACTAGAGTTCTCACCTGCTGTGCAACGGATGTGTTCTTGGCAGTATCTTTTGGCAGGTGGAGGTTCTGTTGTATGAAGTTGTGCTGGTCATGACGGAGGAAAGGGGACTTGGATGAGGTGTATCTATAGAAGCTTCTGGGCTAAATGGATAACAGAGAAGAAATAGCTAGGAAAAGAGTGACTATGAATAACCCAGCCCATGCCAAACATGCTGTACTCAGCCTTCATGGCTTGGTTCAAATGTCCCTGCCTTCCAAGAATGGTGGTTTCCTCATTTGTGTACCCAATGGGTCTTGGTACATAGCCTTCTCATAGAATTTATCACAGGGTATTGGAATTGAGTGTGTGGTTCTCATTACACCAACAAACCAGGAACATAGCAGTTAATAAAAATATCTAGGGTATATGGTGTTTTTCAAGCATCTGATATAGATTTCAAATCATGTCACATAAAACAAGTCATTTCTAACTAGTAAGTCTGCAAGCAAGAATTAAGTTTCTCTTGGTCTTTTGTTGGTCAGTACTAATTAAATTTATATATGAGAAAGAGCTTTCGGATATTAAAAGGCCACATGTCTTGTTCTGACTCCAGAGAGACAGAATCAAAGGATATACAGATAGAGAGAGAGATGAGAGGGGATTTATTAGGGGCCTTGGCTCATGTGATTATCGAGGCCGAGAAGTCCCATGACAGGCCATCTGCAAGCTGGAGTGTGGGATGCTGGTAGCATGGCTCAATTCAAGTCCTAAAGCCTCAGAGCCAGGGAAGTTAATGGTGTCATTCTTAGTCCAAGATTGAAAGCCTGAGAACTCACGGGGACCATGGTGTAAGTCCTGCAATCCAAAGGCCAGAGAACCTAGAGTTCTGAAACCCAAGTACAGGAGATGGATAAAGCACCAGCTCCAGAAGAAAGCCAGAAAATCATCTTCCCTCTGCGTTTTTGTTCTATCCAGGCCCCCAGCAGATGGGATGGTGCCTGCCCTCATGGAAGGCAGATCCTCCCTACCCAGTCCACCAACCCACATGCCAATCTCCTCTGAAAACACCCGCAAAGACACACCCACAGGCAATGCTTTATCAGCCATCCAGGCATCCCTTAACCCAGTCATGTTGACATCTAAAATTAACCATCACATGTGCAAATTATCAACACTATAAATTATAGCTGTTCTATTTTTCTACCATGTCTCCCAAAAGGGGGAAGATCAGCAAGCTCACAATGGGAGACTGGTAAGGCCCCTCCTTCTCCCCCTGCACGCTGTCTTCATTTTGTTTGTCAGTAAATTTTGCCTAGAAGCAAATATCGTCATCTCATGTCAATTTACCCACAGTGGATTGGGCCATAAGCTGTCGAAACAAATGTCACAATGAAGAAAAGCACTAAGAAAAACTGAGAGTGAAGGCAGTGGACTGGCCAGCTCAGACACATTGTAAAAGTCTTGTTTTACTCTGAGTTCATTATTTAGAAGAGATAAGTGAAGTGTAAGGTGACTCTATGCTAGCCAGCCAGTGATCAATGCAAACTTAATCTCTCTGTGCCTCAGTTTCCTCATCTGCCAAATGGGGATAATAATTTAATCGTAGAGAGGTGTGGAGGCTTCAATGAGTTCATTCACATAAAGCATTTTGATCAGTGCCTGGCAGATACATCCTTAGTAAATGTCAGCCATTATGATGATGATCATTACCCTGGCTGCTCTCCCAGCATTCAGGTGACCAAAGCTTAGCAACAACACGTGACTTTCAGGAAGTCTTGGCGAGGGGGCTGGGCCAAGTACCCAGGCATGACAGCTCTGGATGAAAATAGAGCACGCTTTGTGGAAGCTCCACAAGCGGAAAGAGAATTCCAATACACGGTCTTTTCTCATGCTGGAAAATCTCCACAGGGCATGCTCAATGCTTTTTCAAATTCGGAGAAAACAAAAGGATTAGAACACAGCAGAGGATTTTACTCAAGAGCTGCACTGAACCCGACAGAGCCTCTGCAGCCTGGTGAAGCATTGGGGTGTAATGGAATACACTCTGTGGTCAGACAAGCTGGGTTTAAATCTGAGTTCGCCTCTTACGTGATGCCCTTGGGCAGGTCCCACTTTTCATCCCCCTTGGGCCTGCAAAAACAGGCTAAGAGAATGCACTGGGTCATGGAAAAGAACAAATGCATGTGTCTGGAATATAGCAAGGGTTCAATCAATGTAAGTTGCTCCTCTGCCTTTCTTAGAAAGGAAAAATGTTCAGTTTCTATCTTGAAATTGCAAGCACTGTACAAGTTACTTCCTGAATCTAGTCTTGAGTCAGAAGGTAAATGTTTATGGACACAGATTTGAGGACTCTGAGTCTTTTGCAAATAACTGACAGTGAGTGGGTGTAGGTGTAAGGATGGCATTTGCAATAGAAGCTGGGAGACAGGTTGAAAAGGACCCTAAGCCTCTGCCTCGAATTGGCAGAACATCATTGAGAAAAAGCAGAAGGAATCAGATTTATTTTTGTGAACATGCTACCTAATACTGAGAACAAGAAGGGAAGATGCATGTCCTACTTGTCTTCCACCAGGCTGACAGGAAATAGACCAGAATCACTGCCAACTCATCTCAGAGAGCCACTTCTTGAAGCAACTATAAGAGACAAGTTTGATCCAGGTAAGCTAGTTCCAAAATTATGCCGAAGCAGCAAACACATGTTTATTCATGGTAACTGCTCCTGAATTAACCCAGAAAGCAAAAATCCCAGATGCACATACAAAAATTACCACATTTAATTTTTAATACAGTAAGAGCAGCGCAAAGGCAAATCCACGCTTCTCTGTTTTCTTTGTGGATCTTCATGGAAACTGTAGGTTTTTGTGTTTTTTAAAATACACGTGCTCAGTGACACACCAGCTCTTGAAAAGCTAATGGGAAATAAAGGCCATTAACACAAAAACAAAGGTCAGGGGAAGCAAAACCACAAGAAAAATCTATTTGGGGAGCAGCTTATGGAAGCCTCTAAAAGAAAATTAGGACAATGCATCCCAAAGTGAGCCTCTGAGATATTCTGAAATTTCATTGGGCACCCACAGTGGGTCGTGTACAATCTCATAAACATGCCCCCAACACCGACCCTTTGAGAGCTAAGAGGCCCAAATTATCCCCATGGCTCTGATCTCCCAGAGATCTGAATCCCACAGACTCAGTCAGCTGTCTCTCAGTTTCCCCACCTGTAAAATGGGTATAACATTTCCTCTTGAGAGGCTTACATAGGGTCATGGTTATGAAAATGCTTCGTAAGCCATAGAGTCCTGTACCCATAAGAGTGAGTATTATATCACCGACATTGTGTAGGAAGTGTTCTTGCATTTTCCCTAGCACAACACGAAATGTGTGCAAAGTGTTTAATACATACAGCAACAGTTAATCTCGGAGCCCTACATTGTCCTTTTTATTTAACACCAGGCTTTGGTAATGCTTCGTGCATTGGAAGAGAAAAGAAATGAGTGCCCCACCCTGTGATGTGCAGAACCAAGATATGCTCTAATGAGCCTGCCTGGAAACACAGCTAGCCTAGCAACAAGGCTCAGAACCACTGCATTCTTAAAGAGATACGGAGCTTTCAGTTTTGAGTGCCTGTTGCCCTTGTGTTACCAGCCTCTACTATCCTGTGGTCTCTGGTCATAGGGAGGTATTTTCTAGGGAGGCCCTCAATCCCAGTGCAGTGAAAAGGTTATGGAGCTCTGGAATCAGACAGCCTCAAGTTGAGTTTTCGTTGCACCTCTTAGCACCTGTTGGGGCTTGGGCAAAGTATTTCTACTCTATGAACCCAATTTCCCTCCAGTGGAAAGATGGGAAGAGCCACACTGACCTCCCAGGATTGCATAAAATATATTTTTGTATTTTTCTACATAAAATGTATTTTTGCATAAAATGTATTAGATGTGTTTTTAGTAGAGATGGGGTTTCACCACATTGGCCAGGCTGGTCTTGAACTCCTGACCTCAGATGATCCACCTGCCTCAGCCTCCCAAAGTGCTGGGATTACAGGCATAAGCTGGGCGTGGTGGCGCGGCGCCTGTAATCCCAGCTACTCGGGAGGCTGAGGCAGGAGAACTGCTTGAACCCGGGAGGCGGAGGTTGCACTGAGCTGAGATCGCGCCATTGCACTCCAGCCTGGGCAATAAGAGCAAAACTCCATCTCAAATAAATAAATAAATAAAGTAGACGTTTAACACACTTGTCTTCATAAAATAATGTAGGACAATAGGGAACCACTCAAGTGTTTTTCCAGCCGTACCTAGGTCCACTGAGGGAATGTGGGTCACCTTTCCCGGAAGTCTTGCAAAGCCCTTCCCAACGGACAGAGCCATTATCATCTAAACGGCATTTTTGTCCTCTTAGGCTTCTCCTTTCAGCTCAAAGAAGATAAAATGAAGAGGAAAGTCTGGTGACTTCAAAATGCATTTTTCTCTATTGGCACATACATAATGTTGGCCACCAGTAGGAAAACATAATTATCATAATACGTTTTCTCAAAGGTTGGTTTTTATATCATCTGTGTTAAAATGTGGATTTTGTCCAAATCAAGAAATAACTTGAGAAGTGTAAAAAAAGGAAAGAGATTATAGTAAAATCAATATTAGCAATGGTGAAATTGCAAGACTAGAGGCAATAAAAACCTTTCCCAAGCCAAGAAAAAGAGATCTCATCGTAAAATTATAATAAATTACTTTAGTTTTATCACTTGGTAAATTGCTTGAATATTAGTATCATTGAGGCTACATTTCCTTACCAGCAAAGAATGCATTTTGGCCTTGGCTCTACTGCAAATTGGATTAGAGTACCATCATTTTGACAATGTTATCTTATTAACTTGTGCAGGGGCTCATTATTTTAAACAGGGCTCCACTTTCTCACCCTCTCAGACTTTTCTCCAAGATGTACTTTTTCTATTAGACACCGCATCTTGCTCCTTCCAACATTTATGTTGGATATTGATTTTTAAGGACATTTATGAATATTGGTATTTGAATTTCACATCATTTTCATATGTTACAAAATCTTCTTCTTCTGATTTTTGTCCCAACCCTTTAAAAATGAAGAAGCCATGCTTATCTTGCAGACTAAAAGAAATAGGCAGTAAGCTGGATGGGACCCATGGGACTCTTAACCGTTTGTGGACCCTTGGTTCTACGCCTTCTGAAATGGTTTCTGCTTGCATCATTGCAGGAACACCAAGAGGTAAGCATCTGGGCATCCTCTCCTTCTTCACCAGGGCCCTGGGACAGCTGGACATCCTCACCCTTTTCTGTCATTTTAACAGGGGACTCTGTCTTCTCTGCTTGGGAAGAGGACATTTCCATGTCATTGCCCAAGCACCCTGGTCTAGGTGACTTAGATGCTTCTCTAAGAGACTCTGCTTCTGGCTGTTTTGGATTGTTCAGAAAATTCCAGATTAGGCGGAACAATTACAACAGACACAGTTGCAACATGGCGCCAAGCCTTCCTCCTGGATACGATGTTATAGATACATTGTAGTCTAGTGAAAAAAAAAATCATCAATTGTGGGTGGTGGCATATAGAGTCCTCATGAGAAAGAAATAGAAAAATTAAAAAAGCAAGTATGAAACACTTTTCAATGGAGCAGCCTAAAGCTATTTAATGCAAGGACAAGCAACTCCCGCTCCTCCTGGGGACCTAAGGGACACCTATTGGGACTGCTGTTGTTGAGTTAAAGGGTCACATTCAAATCAGATTTCACTGGACCAATCCCAGTTTGGCAAAAGGCCCTGAAAATTCCAGAGCCGTCATCGTCATGATCTGGAGGCTTCCAAAGAATCTGTTCCCTGGTCAATCAGAGTCTTGTCTCTCTAAAGAGGACTTTTTACAGAATGAGAAGCCCACGTCTAGCAGCCATCCCCGGACACAAGCTTGCTGAAGGAGGAATCCTTCCATTTGAACCATGACAATGGAAAGGTTGGCACAATTTCAGTTTGATTACGGTGTCAGGAAAATAAGCTAATAGCAGAGACCTGGTACTAAAGTCCCATATTCCTAGGTTATTTTCCATCAAACCCTTCCTTTCTGGTGCCTTTCTCTGAGCTACAGCATGAATCCCATGATTCTGGAGTTTGAGGCTATCATGACCATCCTCGGACAGTCGTGGGTACACAGCAGGGAAGTCCCTGCTGCTACCAAGCGAAAAAGCAAAACAACACAACAGAAAATCTCTGGGGGGTTGTCATTTTGGGGTTAAAAAAACACCCCGTTTCTCACTCTCCTTTTATTAAAAGGTTTTCATTGCAAGGCCTCACTGTTCTGCCCAATGGGAATCCAAACACTGACTATTATGCACAAAACCTAGATCCAGGACCAACTTTGTTCCTCCTGCCTGTTTGAAAAAAATCCCGCATATTTGATAAAAATAGTTTACAGGGTACTGTTTAGTTGGTTTCTTTGGAAAGAGGCAGTTAGAGAAACCAGAGAAAATTTGTAGAGGGGCCACCAGGCTAATAAGGAGTCTGAAAGTCACATCATTAGAACGTTTAGTGAGGATGCAGGTTCTGGAAAAGTGGACTCAGGGGTGCACAGATGAATGTTGTCATCATCTTTAAATATCTGAAGAGCTGTCGCAGGGAAGAAAAATCAGGAAGCAGGTCTAGGATCCGCTAAGAGGTGTCTCAGGGCAGGGATGCTGGTCTCCATCAGGCTCGAAGCCTTCTTTTCATAACATATGTTGAAATTCCCCTTTTACTATCCTAACTTAATTACAAATAAGTTAACTTAATTACAATTAAGTTAGGGTAGTAAAAGGTAAGGAGAAATAAAATGAAATAAATTGTAAAGGAGAAAATGAAAGGAGCATATGGTAAAAATGTTTGTTTGTTTGTTTGTTTGTTTTGAGACAGGTTCTCTCTTTGCCATCCACACTGGAATGAAGTGGTGCAATCTCCACCATTTCATTGATTGGAGTGGTTGCTCACTGCAACCTCTGCCTCCTGGACTCAAGCGATTCTCGTGCCTCAGCCTCCCAAGTAGCTGGGATTACAGGTGTGTGCCAACATGCTGAGCTAATTTCTGTATTTTCAGTAGAGACAAAGTTTCACCATGTTGGCCAGGCTGGTCTTGAACTCCTGATCCACCTGTGTCGGCCTCCCAAAGTGCTGGGACTACAGGTGTGAACCACCTCGCCCAGTCTAATGTGTATTTTTAAAAGTACGTTCTCAAGCAGGGTTGGACTAGAAGACTAGTGACCCCAGCCAATGTTTTTACTTACTTTTCCAGCCCATTTTCATTTGGAGTCAAGAGATAAGCAATTGGATATTATTGACACTGATTTTTCTATTTAGCATTTTGGAACAAAAGTTAAATAAGTGCATTTGTACATATATGAAGAATCACCATGACTGCAATGGCTGTAAGTTGCACACTGGTTCAGGTGGTTGTTCTGTTAATTCAAGTACCATGAGGTATATGTACCTTTCATGAACATTTTCAAAATGGGGCACAGCTCCTGGAAAAAATCCAAATAAAACAAGACATGGTGTTTCTTCGATTTACATGTAGTTACATTCCTTAAAAACTCAGTGTAGATTCAACTATGCAAAAATACCCTACAGTCAGGCCCCTCACTTACATGTTAAAAGGTCTCTCATGTATATGAACATCTGGCAGGTAGAGGGTATGGAGAAATTCTTCTCTGTGAATTGCAAGATATCTAGCATTTCTCCCCACCCACAAAATGCCAGTAGCCTCCTTCAATCACTGTGAGAAGCAAGCATACCCCCAATCATTTCCAAACACCCGCTAAAAGGTAGAACCATCCCCAAAGAGAACTGCTGCTGCAGGAGACAGATGTGATCCAAGGTAATCATGAGAACATCTGCCGGCCTGTATTCCACTTACTCTGTGCTGGGAAACGCTGAGGCTCTCTACATGTATTAATTCATTTAATCCCTGCAACAATTCTATGAAGTAAGTTCCTTATCGCTGATTACATCAGAAATGAAATACTGAGGCTCTGAGAGGTTCATTCCCTTGCCCAAGGTCACAGAGCTCATGGAAGAACAGGGATTCAAACTCAGGCAGTCTGGCTCTACACCTCTAGCTCATAACCCCCCACACAATCCCTCCCTAGACGGAGTATGCAATTTCAGAGCATTCCAACCAAGAGGCCGCCCAGAGGCACAAAGCTCTTCCATAGGAAGAAACGAGCTCACGGTCTCTGGGGGTATTCCATGACGGGACTAATGATTTCCGGGAGGTGACCTCAAGAGAAAAGCCAGGCAGCGCATGGTAGTTTTTGCTGTCAGGTGATGCAAACGAAGCAGCCAGGTGAAGACTGGGGAAGAAAACATCCTAAGCGAAGGCAACAGCTGCAAAGGCCCTGTAGTGGGCATGAGCTGGGCATGGTGGAAGAACAGAAAGAAGACCTGGAGCTGGATCATGGTGAGCAAGAAAGAGTACGAAACAAATCTGATCAGGCAGCCACCAGATCACGTGGGTTCTTCCAAACCAGAGGTAGCAACTTGGACTTTCTTCTAAGTCTACCTTTCTCAGGTGTTGTCAATTCCATCCTGGGACACCAAGGGCACATCTCATATCTACCCAAGGGGGCAATGTAGATCTTGCCTCTTGGTCTGGGGACTCCCAAGATGTGGAGAGAGGTGGGCAGATGCTGAACTATGGCAATAGAGATGGTAATGGAGGAGGGGAGATAAAAAAAAAAAAGAGGTAAGGAGAGGAAACAGGGGAAGTAGAAGATGGCGAAGAGAGATAAGGTCCAAAAAAAAAAACAGGGAAGCAAGGCTAAAGGTTGTGACAATCACTGGGTAGTTTCTGCCACTGGCAAAGAGTTAACACTCTTAAGAATGGCCATTTAAATGCAGATGTTTTCCTCTGCCACATGAAACTTCACCTAACCTGAGGAACAGGGTTTTCCCCAATGAAGCTGTCAGGCTTTCTCTTATGTCACTCAGATCCTTTTGGGCTTTGACACCTCTGTTTCTATTGTTGTCCACCCTGAGTACATTTCTGGCCACCTGGCATCAAAGCATACCTTTCAAAACATCATGAGGATGCTTAACAAACACTCTCTGACAATGATATATGAGTCTCAGCCTGCTCATAAAAGGGCAGGACCAAGCCTGAAAGACCAGTTTCAAGCTGAGCCATGGGGCAGATGGTGGAGAGGCTGCTTTTGGCTGCAAAGGGTTGCAAGACTTGGACGGAGAGTTGAGCAACCAAGAAATACTTCTGCTGAACCCCTCCCACCTCCCATACCAGACAGCTTCATCGCTGGCATCCTTTCTTCAATACAGAATGCTGATCAGAAATTTAAATTGTGTTACAGTTTCATCACTCATATTCTGAGTTGGCCCCAGCCCTTCTTCCTAGAAAAACCAAAAGTCCAGAAGATGAGGTATCATTTGTAACACAACACAGGTTTTATACAGTAAGACCAAAGTGCAGCCGGCAGCTCCTCTACAGCAGGCCCAGGAGGATTTTCTATGGAGCATGGATGGTTTTCATTTGAAGTGTTATGCACTTACTTTAATGTGCATCAGGAACAAAGATAACTAACATCTTAGACCCATGGTAGGGTAAGTATGAGTAAAAAAAAATTATAGCTAATTTTTTAGTAAGTATTGTTTAGATAATAGCATAGATTATACTGACATGGCAACAACAAACTTGTTGATGTGTTAATTGAATGCCTACAAATTGTCTATAATAGTCCTGGGCAACAGCTTTGGCCAAAAGTAAATAGGGGCATGGGAGAGGGTGTGTTTCTGGCCATTAAGGAAACTTTCTGGCCATTAAGGAAACCACCCAGTTTCCCAGTGTGTACACATGGAGGCACAAATGTGAACATGTACACACCCTCCCACCTGTGTGTACAGAGTGGGTTCTCCTTCAGTTATGACTGCAACATTCTGCACACATCCTGGTATACTTGCACATTGTGGAATGTGAACTAGCCCAGGGCAGAAGACATAATGCTTACGTTGTATTCTCTGTCCCATAGTATATGCATAGTAAATGCCAACTGAATGAACAGCGAATCAGATATGGGGGGGTGGTCAGGAACAGACTGCCCATGTTAGGCTCCTGACCTGACCACTGACTACGTGAGCTTGAATAAGTAACTGGACCTCTCTGTGCCCTAAAATTCTTCATCTATAAAATGGGAATTAAAAACAGTATGTATCTCAAAGGGTCGTTGGGAAAATTAAGTGAGCTATCACACTCGTTAGGATGGCTACTGTCAAAGAAAAACAGAAAACAAGTGTTGAAGATGTAGAGACATTGGAACCTTGATGCACTGTTCCAACGGGAAGGAATATGAAATGGTACGGCCACTATGGAAAACTGGATGGTAGTCTTTCAAAAAATTAAAAGTAGAATTACCATATGATCTAGCGATTCTACCTCCAGGTATATACCTAGCAAAATTAAAAACACAGTCGCAAAGACTTATGTGTACATATGGGTATGTTCATAGCAGCATTATTTATAATAGCTAAAATGTGGATGAAACCCAAATGTCCATCAACAGATGAGCAAAAGGTGATCTATACACACAATGGAATATTATTCAGTCTTAAAAAGGAAGGAAATTCTGACACATGGTAAAACATGGATGAACACTGAGTGCATTATGCTAAGTGAAATAAGCCAGTCACAAAAATAAAATACTGTGTGATTTCACTTGCATGCAAAAATCTCACAGTAGCCAAAGTCATAGAGACAGAAAATAGAATGATAGTTGCCAGGGACTGGGAGAGTGGGGAATGGGGAATTACTGTTTAATGGCTACAGAGTTTCAGTTTCACAAGATGAAAAGAGCCATGGAGATGGATGGTGATGATGGTTGCACAATGTTATAAATGTATTTAACACCACTGAACTATATACACTTAAAAACGGTTAAGATGGTAAATTTTGTTATATGCATTTTAACACAATTTAAAAATTGGGAAAATAGAAAATTAAATGAGTTAATATATGTGTAGCACTTAGAATAGCACCTGGCTATATCGGTACCACCATCCTCATCAACATTTTCATCCTCATCCTCCAAAAAAATGAAAGCATAGCTTTAAAGCAGTAATGTCACAGTCATCTGATTTTATGTGCGTGTAATTATCTCTTTACTTGCCTATCCCACTGAACTTTATGCTCACTAAGATCGAGACCCTTTTCAGAGCTGTATCCCCAGTACTCAACTCTGGGTTTGACACACATTAGTTTCTTACTAAATGATTAGTTGATCTTTGAACGAATTAATTAACAAATGAGCAAATAATCCCTCTCTTGAAATCCAGGGAAGTCCCCTTTCAATATAATGACTCTAGCAGATTTTTTCATCAAGTAGGTTCGATATACCACCCTAGTCTCCTTTTCATAAAACATTTTTAGCATTCTATGAATGCATACCTTTTACTAGAACAACAAGGACAGTGGCGAGAAGTCGTGTGGAAGCTAAGGGTACTAATGCATGTGAAATTGCTCACCCAGGGGAGAATTCATGGGAAGTTATTTTTATCCCCAGATGCATTTAGGCACAGGAGGGTTTTACATGATCAACTCAAATTTCAGGTCAGCAAATGAACATTAAACACAGTGGTTGGGAGCAGCATGCCTTGACCTTTTTACAAGAAGTGAGGCAAACCACAATGCCAATTACTTCTAGCAGAACTAGAAGTCTAATATGCCACTTAAATTTAGAATCAAAGAAATGTATCAGATGAAAGACTCCTAGAGACAAAACAGTAAAACCTCTTATTTACAGATGAGGCAACTGAGGGCCAAAAGGAAGTGACTGAACCAACAGCACAGGGATCATTGTGGGTAGAATCAGGAGTCAAACCTAGGATGCTTGAACCCTGTTCCAACACTTCTTTCCTTTAGCTCCTGCTGACTTAGAGTTAAAAATCATTCTTGGAGAGTGTCTGTTAAATCTGCTGATTTGTAACAGCAAGTAGAACATATGTTTTATTTGTCCATGACTAAAAAAGCAGATGATGGCCGGGCGCGGTGGCTCATGCCTGTAATCCCAGCACTTTGGGAGGCTAGGGCGGGCAGATCACGAGGTCAAGAGATTGAGACCATCCTGGCAAACACGGTGAAATCCCGTCTCTACTAAAAATACAAAAAAATTAGCCAGGCGTGGTGGCGGGCACCTGTAGTCCCAGCTTCTCGGGAGGCTGAGGCAGGAGAATGGCGTGAACCTGAAAGGCAGCGGAGCTTGCAGTGAGCGGAGACCGCGCCACTGCATTCCAGCCTGGGTGACAGAGCGAGGCTCCGTCTCAAAAAAAAAAAAAAAAGCAGATGATTTGCATTCACACCCCAATGAGCCAGCATTTGAACTTCAGCATGACCTTGATGCTGCCAGTGATTTGGAAGCTAATGTAATAGAATTGTGGCTTATATATCTGCAAAAAGGTGACTATAGATACACCATCAGATTGTGGGAATACTGAGTTTCTGTATTTTTGTGCCAGACATGGATAGTGTTTCACTCTTTACACTGCCAACCTGTGGTTACTGATCTGCCTGACCTTTTGCCAAATGTGCCATCCTGTCCAGCTGGGTGTGCATATCTTCTTGGGAATGGCACTGTGTTTTAAATGCACCAGAGGAAGCTGGCCATAGACAGTTAATCAAGAATGCTCACCCTCACCACTTTTATTCAAAACAGTACTTGAAAGTACTAGCAAGAGCAATCAGACAAGAAAAAGAAATAAAAGGCATCCAAATCAAAAAGGAAGAAGAAAAATTATCCCTGTTTGCAGAGGACATAATCCTATATATGGAAAACCTTAAAGACTCTACATATACACAAAAGAACTTTAGAACTAATTAACGATTTCAGTAAAGTTGCAGAATACAAAATCAACCCAAAAAATCAGCTGCATTTATTTACACCAATCAAGACTTATCTAAAAACACAAATCAAGAAAACAATACCATTTATGATAGCATCAAAGAGAATAAAACACTCAGAAATAAATGTAATCAAGGAGGTGAAAGATCTGTACACTGAAAACAATAAAACATTGAGGAAAGAAATTGAAGAAGACACAGATAAATGGAAAGACAGTCTGGGTTCATAAATTGAAAGAATGAATATTGCTAAAATGTCCTTAACACTCAAAGCAACATAGAGACCCACTGCATTCTCTATCAAAATTCCAATGGCATTTGTCACAGAAATAGAAAAAGCAATTCTAAAATTCACATGGAACCACAAAAAAAAAAAAACACCCAAATAGCCAAAGCAATCTTGAGAAAGAAAAACAAAGTTAGAGGCATCACACTTCCTGATTTCAAATTATATTTCAAGTAATCAAAACAGGATGGTACTGGCATAAAAATAGACACATAGACACATAAAACAGAATATAGAACTCAGAAGTAAACTTAAGCATGTACAACTAATTTTCAACAAGGGCACCAAGAAGACACAGTGGAGAAAGGATAGTCTCTTCAATACATGATGTTAAGAAAATTAAATAGTCACATGCAAAAGAATAAAACTAGACCCTAATCTTACACAAAAATAAACTAAAAATGAATTCAAGACTTCAACACAAGGACTGAAACTGTAAAATTCATAGAAAGGTTCCCCTGGGAGCTGGTTGTTTGAAAGAGCTTGGCATCGCTCTTGCTCCCTCTCTCACTATGTGACAAGCCAGCTCCCCCTTCCTTGTCATCTGCCATGAGTAAAAGCTTCCTGAGGACTCACCAGAAGCAGACACTGGTACCATACTTGTAATGCAGCTGGCGGATCCCTGAGCCAAATAAATATCTTTTCTTTATAAACTACATAGCCTCAGCTATTCCTTTATAGCAATGCAAAACAGACTAACCTGTACATCAAAGCACAGGCAACAAAGCAAAAATATAAGAGGTGGGACTACAAACTGAAAAGCTTTTGCACAACAAAATAAGTAATAGACAAAATAAAAAGGCAGCCTACACATTGGGAGAAAATATTTGTGTAATATATATCTGATAAGAGATTAATATCCAAAATATATAGATTTGAATCCTGAGATTGTATCTACTAAACCTTCTATGAGGCAATTATGGAGTTTAAGTCTCTGAGCTCCTTCTCAGGCCGACAGATGGATACATACCGTCTTTGTTTAAAGCTTTCTCCTAGTGGGAATGCTACAGTGCCTTTGTTTGCTCATCCAGGATCTACAACACTACAGGCCAGTGAGTCCACTGATAGGAGCAGTGTGAATCAGCAACAACATCTGGAACTTTAAGTCAGAAGATCTGAATCTGAAGAGCCCCCCTGTTTCATTCCCTCCCCTTCCTAAAGCTCAATGCATCTGCAATCTGCTTACCTTCAACTCTATAGGTAAAGATCCTATAGGTAAAGCGTTCAGCCGAGTAGTGCCTGGCATATGGATAACCGGTATCTTTATCTAAAAGAGTCAGTTCAAATTCCATTTTTTAGAGGTCAGTTTATTAACAACTTATGTCTTCAACCCTGGCGTTTCCTCTGAACTTCGGACCCACATACCCAACTGTCTACACCATGATTCTACTTGTACGTCTCTAGAACCTCAACTCCAAGTGTATGTTCTTCACATCCTCCCTGCTCAATAACCTCCAGCACGCCCCTTCTCTGGAGAGGGAGACACTTTCTACCTGGTTATACAAGGTAGAAACCTGAAAGTCAACGTGGACACCTCCCTCTTCTGTATTCTGCCTTAACCAACCCATTCTCAAGTTCTCTTGGGTTTTCCTTCCTCCGTCTGTCTTGAACCTAATTTGCTATTTCTCTGCGGCCATCAGCTTGGTCTCACACCAGGACTCTTGCAAGTACCACCTAACTCCCTCTCTACATCTAGAATGTTCACTCCACTGTCTGGCTCTACTCTGCAGTAATTATTTTTATTTTCTTTTTTAAAGTAAAATTTTTATTCAAGTATAACACTGTCTTAGACCATTTTCTGTTGCTGGTAACAGAATACCTGACACTGGGTAATTTATAAAGAAAATAAATGTATTTCTTGCAGCTATGGAGGCTGGAAAGTCTAAAGTGGAGGGAGTGCATCTGATAAGAGCCTTCTTGCTGGTGGGGACTCTCTGTGGCATCCCATGGTGGCACAGGGCATCAGGTAGTGAGGAGGCTGAGTGTGCTAACATGCTGGCTCAGTTCTCTCTTCCTTTTCTTATAAAGCCACCAGTTCCCCAGCCCCGTGACAACCCATTACTTGATTAACCCATTAATCCACTCCTGAGAACAGAGACCTCATTATTTAATCACCTCCTAAAGGCCCCATCTCTCAATACTGCCACATTGGAGATTAAGCTTCAACATGAGTTTTGGAGGAGACATTCAAACCATAGCAAACACTAAGTACAAAAGTGCGCAAGTCATAAAGGAACAGCTCGATGAGCTTTCACTGAGTGAATGCACCCACAAAACCAGCATCTGGATCAAGAAAAAGAATATCACCAGTGCCCCCTAAGAAATTCTCATTGTGCTTCTTCTAGTCACTAAGTACCTCATTGCTGCAGTGCACCATTACATGACTATATCATGATTTATATTTATTCATTTTTCTGTTTATAGATATTTGAGTTGTTTTCACTTTAGGACTAATATGAATAGTGCTGGTATTGACATTGTACATTTTTGTACTATGTAAATGTACTGGTATTTATGCACATGTATTTTGGTGAACATACATATGCATTTCAGATGGTTATGTCTATAGGAATGTGTTCTCAACATGATAATGCCAAACACTTTTCCAAAATCGTTGCACCAATTTACACCACTACCAGCAATATATGATTGTTTTGGTTGTGCCACTTTTTTCTCAATGTTAGATATCATCTGTCATTTTCAATTTGGCCATTTGGGTGTGGGCATTAGTTGTATATCACTGTGGTTTTAATTCATGATTCCCTGATTTCTAATGAGGTTGAACACTTGCTTTTATTATTATTATTTTTTTTTTTTTGGCAATTTAGATATCCTCTTTTGGGAGGTGAAAGCTAAAACCTTTTGCCCATTTTTTCTATTAAGTTGCCTGCTTTTTTATTATTAATTTGTAAGGGTCTTTATATATTATGTAAATGAGTCTTTTGTCAAATATATTACAAATGTCTTTTTCCATTCCATGAACTGCCTTTTAACTCCCTTAATAGTATCTATTGAAGAACAGAAGCTCTCAATTTTAATTTGGTCCTATTTACCAGTTCCTTTTTCCATTATGGTTAGAGCTTTTTGGATCTCATTTAAAATAATTTTGCCTGCCTCAAAAATCATAAAGCTGCTCTCCTACATTTTCTTCTAGAAGGATTTTTGGTTTCTGGTTTTGTTTCTGTTTTGTTTTTGCTTGCTTTTGCTTTCACAATTAGGTCTACCATCCACCTGTCATCTTTTTTCATATAAATAGCCAGTTAACTCGGCAGCATTTATTGAAACAAAAATAATTTCACCACCACACTGCAGTGTGTGGTCTTACAAATCAAATGACTGTATATTTGTGGTTATTATTTCTGGACTTTCTTTTTTTACGGTCTGGCTTTGTCCATCCATGTGTCAGTATTATACTGCCTTAGTACTATGTTTTTTAATAGGAATTGATATCTAGTAGTCAAGTCCTTCATCTATTTTCACTTCTTTCTATATAAAAGTGTAAGTGCTGGCTAGATTGCCTTGACTAGTCCTAGCATTTTGCATTTCTACATCCATTTTAGGTTCAACTCGAATTTTTTTTTAAATTTTACTTTAAGTTCCAGGATACATGTGCAGAACGTGCAGGTTTGTTACATAGGTATACATGTGCCATGGTGGTTTGCTGCACCTATTGACCCATCCTCTAAGTTTCCTCCTCTCGTCCCCAACCCCCTAACAGGCCCTGGTGTGTGCTGTTCCCCACCCTGTGTCCATGTGTTCTCACTGTTCAACTCCCACTTACGAGTGAGAACATGTGGTGTTTGGTTTTCTGTTCCTGTGTTAGTTTGCTGAGGATGATGGCTTCCAGCTTCATCCATGTCCCTGCAAAGGGCATAATCTCAATCCTTTCTATGGCTGTGTAGTATTCCATGGCATATATGTACCACATTTTCTTTATCCAGTCTATCATTGATGGGCATATGGGCTGGTTCCAGGAGTTTGCTATTGTAAATAGTGCTGCAATAAACATACGTGTTCATGTGTCTTTATAGTAGAACTATTTATATTCCTTTGGGTATATACCCAGTAATAGGATTGCTGGGTCATACGATATTTCTGGTTCTAGACCTTTGGGGAACTGCCATACTGTCTTCCACAATGGCTGAACTACTTTACATTCCCACCAACAGTGTAAAAGCATTCCTATTTCTCCACAGCCTCACCAGCATCTATCATTTCTTAAGTTTTTAATAACCACCATTCTGACTGGCATGAGATGGTATCTCATTGTGGTTTTGATTTGCATTTCTCTAATGATCAGTGTATTAGTTCATTTTCACACTGCTGATAAAGACATACCCAAAACCAGGAACAAAAAGAGGTTTAATTGGACTTGCAGTTCCACATGGCTGGGGAGGTCTCAGAATCATGGCAGGAGGCAAAAGGCACATCTTATGTGGTGGCAGCAAGAGAAAATGAGGAAGAAGCAAAAGCCCCTGATAAACCCATCAGATCTTGTAAGACTTATTCACTATCACTAGAAGAGCATGGGAAAGACCAGCCTCCATGATTCAATTACCTCCCTCTGGGTCCCTCCCACAACACATGGGAATTCCAGGAGATACAATTCAAGTTGAGATTTGTGTGGGGACACAGCCAAACCATATCAATCAGTGATGTTGAGCTTTTTTTCATGTTTGTTTGCCACATAAATGTCTTCTTTTGAGAACGGTCTGTTCATATCCTTTGTCCACTTTTTGACTGGGTTGTTTGATTTTTCTTGTAAATTTATTTAAGTTCCTTGTATATTCTGGATATTAGACCTTTGTCAGAGGGGTACATTGCAAAGATTTTTTCCCATTCTGTAGGTTGCCCATTCACTCTGATGATAGTTTCTTTTGCTGTGCAGAAGTTCTTTAGTTTAATTAGATCCCATTTGTCAAATTTGGCTTTTGTTGCAATTGCTTTTGGCATTTTCATTATGAGTTCATTGCCCATACCTGTGTCCTGAATGGTACTGTCTAGGTTTTCTTTTAGGGATTTTATGGTTTGGGGTTTTACATTTAAGTTTTTAATCCATCTTGAGTTAATTTTTTTGTATAAGGTATAAGGAAGGGGTCCAGTTTCAGTTTTCTGCATATGGCTAGCCAGTTTTCTGAGCACCATTTATTGAATAGGAGATCCTTTCCCCATTGCTTTTTGTCAGGTTTGTTGAAGATCAGATGGTTATAGATGTGTGCTGTTATTTCTGAGGTCTCTGTTCTGCTCCATTGGTCTATATGTCTGTTTTGGTACAAGTACCATGCTGTTTTGGCTACTGTAGCCTTGTAGTATAGTTTGAAGTCAGGTAGCATGATGCCTCCAGTTTTGTTCTTTTTGCTTAGGATTATCTTGGCTATGTGGGGTCTTCTTTGATTCCATATGAAATTTAAAGTAGTTTTTTCTAATTTTGTGAAGAATGTCAATGGTAGTTTGATAGGAATAACACTGAATTTAAAAATTTCTTTGGGCAGTATGGCCATTTTCATGATATTGTTTCTTCCTATCCATGAGGATGGAATGTTTTTCGATTTGTTTGTGTCCTTTATTATTTCCTTGAGCAGTGGTTTGTAGTTCTCCTTGAAGAGGTCCTTCATATCCCTTGTTAACTGCATTCCTAGGTATTTTATTCTCTTTGTGATGACTGTCAATGGGAGTTCATTCATGAGTTGACTCTCTGCTTGTCTGCTGGTATAAAGGAATGCTTGTGATTTCTGCACACTGATTTTGTATGCTGAGACTTTGCTGAAGTTGCTAATCAGTTTGAAGAGTTTTGGGGCTGGGAATTTCTAAATATAAAATCATGTCATCTGCAGAGACAATTTGACTTCCTCTCTTCCTATCAGAATACCCTTTATTTCTCTCTCTTGCCTGATTGCCCAGCCAGAACTTCCAATACTATGTTGAATAGGAGTGGTGCGAGAGGGCATCCTTGTCTTGTGTTGGTTTTCAAAGGGAATGCTTCCAGCTTTTGCCCATTCAATATGGTATTGGCTGTGGGTTTGTCATAAATAGCTCTTATTATTTTGAGATATGTTCCATCCATCCCCAGTTTATTGAGAGTTTTTAACATGAAGGGATGTTGAATATTATCAAAGGCCTTTTCTGCCTCTATTGAGATAATCATGTGGTTTTTGTCTTTGCTTCTGTTTATGTGATGGATTAAGTTTATTGATCTGCATATGTTGAACCAGCCTTGCATCCCAGGGATAGAGCCAACTTGATCATGGTGGATAAGTTTTTGATGTGCTGCTGGATTTGGTTTGCCAGTATTTTATTGAGGATTTTTGCATCAATGTTCATCAGGGATATTGGCCTGAAGTTTTCTTTTTTTGTTGCCTTTTCCTGGTTTTGGTATCAAGATGATGCTGGCATCATAAAATGAGTAAGGGAGGAGTCTCCGCTTTTCACTTCTTTGGAATAGTTTCAGAAGGAATGGTACCAGCTCCTCTTTGTACCTCTGGTAGAATTCAGCTGTGAATCCATCTGGTCCTGGACTTTCTTTTGTTGGTAGGCTATTAATTATTGCCTCAATTTTAGAACTTGTTATTGGTTTATTCAAGGATTCAACCTCTTCCCGGTTTAGTCTTTAGAGGATGTATGTGTCCAGGAATGTATCTATTTCTTCTAGATTTTCTAGTTTATTTGCATAGAAGTGTTTATAGTATTCTCTGACGCTAGTTTGTATTTCTGTCGGGTTAGTGGTGATATCCCCTTTAATCATTTTTTATTGTGTCTATCTGATTCTTCTCTCTTTTCTTCTTTATTAGTCTAACTAGTGGTCTATTTTGTTAATTTTTTTCAAAAAACCAGCTCCTGGATTCATGGATATTTTGGAGGGTTCTTCATGTCTCTATCTCCTTCAATTCTGCTCTAATTTTAGTTATTTCTTGTCTTCTGCTAGCTTTTAGATTAGTTTTCTCTTGTCACTCTAGCTCTTTTAATTGTGATGTTAGGGTGTCGATTTGAGATCTTTCTAGCTCTCTGATGTGAGCATTTAGTGCTATAAATTTCCCTCTTAACACTGCTTTAGCTGTGTCCCAGAGATTCTGGCAGGTTGTCTCTTTGTTCTCACTGATTTCAAATAACTTCTTGATTTCTGCCTTAATTTCATTATTTACCCAGGAGTCATTCAGGAGCAGGTTGTTCAATTTCCATGAAATTGTGTGGTTGTGAGTGAGTTTCTTTTTTTTTTTCTTTCTATTTATTTTTTTGAGATGGAGTCTTGCACTGTCACCCAGGCTGGAGCGCAATGGCGTGATCTTGGCTCAGTGCAACCTCCACTTCCTGGATTCATGCAATTCTACTACCTCAGCCTCCTGAGTGGTGAGAGTACAGGTGCACAGCACCACGCCCAGCTAATTTTTTGTATTTTTAGCAGAGACAGAGTGTCACTATGTTGGCCAGACTGGTCTCAAACTCCTGACCTCATGATCCACCTGCCTCAGCCTCCCAAAGTGCTGGGATTACAGGCATGAGCCACTGTGCCTGGCCAAGTGAGTTTCTTAGTCTTAAGTTCTAATTTGATTGCACTGTAGTCTAAGACACTATTTGTTATGATTTCGGTTCTTTCGCATTTGCTGAGGAGTGCTTTACTTTCAATTATGTGGTCAATTTTAGAATAAGTGCCATGTGGCGCTGAGAAGAATGTATATTCTGTTGATTTGGGGTAGAGAGTTCTACAGACATCTACTAGGTCTGCTTGATCCAGAGCTGAGTTCAAGTCCTGAATATCCTTGTTAATTTTCTGTCTCATTATTCTGTCTAATATTAAGAGTGGGGTGTTAAAGTTTCCCAGTATTATTGTGTGAGAGCCTCAGTCTTTCTTGGGTTCCTAAGAACTTGTTTTATCAATCTTGGTGCTTCTGTATTGGGTGCATATATATTTAGAATAGTTAGCTCTTCTTGTTGCATTGTTCCCTTTACCATTACCCTTCTTTTTTTTTTAATCTTTTTTGGTTTAAAGTCTGTTTTGTCAGAAACTAGGATTGCAACCCCTGCTGTTTTTTGCTTTCCATTTGCTTGGTAAATATTCCTCCCTCCCTTTATTCTGAGCCTATGTGTATCTTTGCACATGAGTTGAGTCTCCTGAATACAGCACACTGATGGATCTTGACTCTTCATCCAATTATGCAGTCTGTGTCTTTCAACTGAACATTCAGCCCATTTACATTAAAGGTTAGTATTGTTACGTGTGAATTTGATCCTGTCATCATGATGCTAGCTAGTTATTTTGCACATTAGTTGATGCAGTTTTTTCATAGTGTCATTGGTCTTTATATTTTGGTGTGTCTTTGCAGTGACTGGTACCAGTTTTTCCTTTCCATGTTTAGTGCTTCTTGCAGGAGCTCTTGCAAGGGCAGGCCTGGTGGTAACAAAATCCCTCAGCATTTTTCTGTCTGGAAAGGATTTTATTTCTCCTTTGCTTATGAAGCTTAGTTTGACTGGATATGAAATTCTGGGTTGACAATTCTTTTAAGAATTTTGAATACTGGCCCCCAATCTCTTCTGGCTTGTAGAGTTTCTCCTGAGAGGTCTGCTGTTAGTCTAATGAGCTTCCCTTTGTTGGTGAACTGGCCTTTCTCTCTGGCTGCCCTTAACATTTTTCATCTTTTCCTTCATTTTGACCTTGGAGAATCTGATGATTATGTGTCTTGGGGTTGATCTTCTTGTGGTGTATCTTACTGGTGTTCTCTGTATTTTCTGAATTTGCACGTTGGCCTGTCTTTCTAGGTTGGGGAGGTTCTCCTGGATAATATCCTGAAGTATGTTTTCTAGCTTGTTTCCATTCTCTTCATCTCCTTCAGGTACTCCATTCAATCACAGGTTCGGTCTTTTTATGAAGTCCCATATTTCTTGGAGGCTTTGTTAATTCCTTTTCATTCTTTTTTCTCTAGTCTTGTCTGCATGTCTTATTTCAATAAGGTAGTCTTCAAACTCTGATATCCTTTCTTCTGCTTGGTCGATTCAGCTGTTGATATTTGTGTATCCTTCACAAAGTTCTCATGCTGCATTTTTCAGCTCAGCTCCATTAGGTCATTTATGTTCCTCTCAAAACTGGTTATTCTAGTTAGCAGCTCCTCTAACCTTTTATCAGGTTCTTGGCTTCTTGCATCAGGTTAGAACATGCTCCTTTAGCTCAGTATAGTTTTTTGTTACCCATCTTCTGAAGTCCACTTCTGTCAATTCATCCATTTCATGCTCTGTCCCATCCTGCACCCTTGCTGGAGAGATGTTGCAATCATTTGGAGGAAAGGAGGCACTCTGGCCTTTCAGGTTTTCAGTGTTTTTTCATTGATTCTTTCTCACCTTTGTGAGTTTGTCTAGTTTCGATCTTTGGGGTTGCTGACACTTGGATGGGGTTTTTGTGGGGGCTTTTGTTGTTGTTGTTGATGATGGTGTTGTTTTCTGTTTTCTGTTCTTCTTTCAATGGTCAAGTCCCTCTTCTGTAGGGCTGCTGCAGTTTGCTAGGGGTTCACTTGAGGCCCTATTCATCTGGTTTGCTCCCAAGCCTGGAGACGTCACTCGAGGAGGCTGGAGAACAGCAAAGATAGGTGCTTGCTCCTTTTTCTGGGATCTCTGACCTCGAGGGGCACCAATCTGATGCCAGCAGGATTGTTCCTGTATAGGGTATCTGTCAACCCCTTTTGGAGGGTCTCGCCCAGTTGGGTGGAACGGGGAACAGGACCTGTCTAACAAAGCACTTTGACTGCTTCTTTGTGGAGGGGGGTGTGCTTCACTGTGGGGGAAACCCACTCATCTGGGCTGCCCAGATTCCTCAGAACTATCAGGAGGAAAGGCTAAGTCAGCCGGCCCACAGGGACTGTGGCCACCCCTCCCACTAGGGGCTTAGGCCCAGGGAGACCTGAGTTCTGTCCCTGAGCCTTTGGTTGGAGTTACTGGAGTTCCTACAAGGAAGCCCCACCCAGTGAGGAAGGATGAATCAGGGTCAGGCCTGAAGAGGCACTCTGGCTGCAGTCTGCCACAGCGGGTGTGTTGGGCTGTGGGAGACAGACACATCTTGGGAACAAGCCGTCCAGCCTCCCTCCCTCCCCTGGCTTCAGCAGGGGAAAAGCACAGCCTGGGGCTATAGAGAGGAATGCTGCCCTTCTCCTGCCCAGGGAGCTTAGTGTGTTAGGCAGTTGTGGGTCCCAGCACTGGCTGCTGCTCCTCCCTCAAGGAGCTCAAATGGTTTAGCCAGCAGGCAGCCTCAGTTATGGTGCTGGTTGCCCCTCCCTCCCCAGGAGCTCCCTAGGCTTAAGGGGACTCCAGCTGAGAGGCTGTTGAGAATCTACGTGGCTCTGCTCGGGGGTTGGGACTCTAGGCCCCAGTGGCACGGGTTTGCTAGTGGGATCTTCCAATCTGTGAGTTGTACAGTTCTGTAGGAAAAGCAGTTTCCCCCACTGGGTAGCACACTCACTCACTGCCTCCCCTGGCTGGGGGTCAGGGGCTCCCCTGCCCCGTGTGGCTCTCAGGTGGGTTGCCGCACCACACTGCTCTTCCTTCCTCTCCATGGATCATGCCAGCCTCCTAGTCAGTTCTGATAACTGAATCTGGATACCTTGGTTAGTGGTAAAGGATTCACATGCTTATTATGGTTCTTTTCGATGGGAACCTCTGATCGCTGCTGTTTCTGGTCAGCCGTCTTGGCACTGCCTCTATCACGTTGAGCTTCGAAGCCAAAATAATGGTGAGCTCAGCAGAAAGAAAATCTGGAAAAATGCTTGAGGCATGATCACAAGGTCCCACAATAGGCCATTTGCAGGCTGAGAAGCAAGGAGTGTCAGTCTGAGTTCTAAAACTGGAAGTCTGATGTTCAAGAGCAGGAAGCATCCAGCACGGGAGAAAGATGTAGGCTGAGAGGCTAGGCCAGTCTCCCAACTGTGAGATTTCTACACCTAAAAAGGTGAGGGGTCTGACTGGGATTGTGTCAAATCTATAAATCAATTTAGGAAAAAATGAAAATGTTCACAAGATCAGGTTTTCCGATCTACAAACAAGATGTATCTGTTTATTTTCTTCTTTAATTTCTTCCAATATTGTTTCACAGTTTTCAGAAAAAAAACTCTTGTTAGATCTATTCCCAGGTAGTCTGGTTTTTATGCTACTGTAAAAGTATCTTTGTTAAAATTTCACTTTCTGTTTATTGCTGCTAGCATATAAAAGTTTATTTTTGCATCTTGTTTTGTATCCAGTAACCTTGCCAAGTTTATGTATCAGAGATAATAATTTGTGTATAGATTATTTTAGATTTTCTCCCTACACAGTCATGTTCATCTGCAAATAGTAACACGTCTTTTTTCCCAATCATTAGGGTTTTTTGTTTTTTTTTTTTCTTTATTGCACTGTCTAAGACTTCCAAGAAGTAATGATAACAGAAATCCTTGTTTTATTCCAGGTCCCAAAGGCAAAGTCTTTTAATATTTCACCATTAAGTATGATATTTGCTGTAGGCTTTTTGTAGATCTTTGTTGGATTAATGGAATATTCTCCTATTCTGAGTCAGCATGTTCTTTTCAAAGAGGAAATTTAAACATGTCACTTCCTCCTTAGAAGTTTCCATTATGCCCATGAGTCTCTCTAGAGCACCTCCTCCCCTAGAAAATTAGTGCTCCTTGCTTTCTACTCTCCAACCTCAATTAGTTTCAGGGTTGGTTTGTTTGTTTGTTTAGCATGCTGCATTCCCATCCACCAGAATTCCTTTGTGCACGCTTTCCATCTCCAGCCTTGGAAGGATCTTGCAGCATCCTCTTCACATGTCCTTATCCTTGTTAAACCTTACTCATCCTTCAGACACCTGCTTGAGGGTAAATTCCTCAAGGAAACCTTCCCTGGACACTGCCCCACCAAATAGGTCAGGCTGTTTAGGGATAAATTCACATAGAACCATCTTGTTACCTTTGTAACTCCAATTTCCACTCAACTTACCAGACTATAAACTTCCTAGGAACAAAGACTGTCTTGTTCCCCATTGAAATTCTAGGCTCAGTGCCCAGCTCCGAGCATACTGGGGCTCAATAAATATTTGTTGAATGCACAGACTTCAACAACTCATTTTAGTCTCACTTGGTCTCAGGTCACACAACTGTAAAATGATGAGCTTCACTTCTTTTGCCTTTGACATTTTATGATTTTGACTGGAGAACAGAATTGGTGCGAAAGACATGAGTCAACTTTTGACAAATGTGAATAATTCTCTACTTTTCTGGTCCCATTGGCTTTGCGGAGTTTGAAAACATAAAAGCCAGTTGGTATGCTTTTGTGCCTGCAATCCTTGGCTCTCTGAGCTCATCGTAAACTCTCTGGAAGCAGATGGTGGGCTTTGTCCAGAAGGAACAAAAAATGCCATGCCCTGGATCAGAGCTTTACAGCACACGTGGGCTTATCATATTCTGGAACCAAATTAAAATTAACTGCCCTGTCATGGAGTTCCCTGGCTACTTTAGAAACCAAATTCCTTAAGATGTTCTCCAAGAAGAGTTCTCTTCAACAGTGGAATGAGGTCCTTTTATGGATAAAAATTCAGACTTAATTCCAGATGAATATGTAGTTAAATGTTTGCCCCACAAAGAGACTCATCTGTAAAACAAAATGGCTCCCAATTTTTAATTCATCCAATGTGCTTATTAAAGGGATTGACATAACACTATGACTCCATTTTTAGAAAGTCATATGTACGTATCAGTTCAGTTTCTCAGTACTGTAAAGCCTGAGAAGTCAAAATACTCTGGGGTGGCTCCAGGCGCCCCCTGACCCTCACAGTCACTCTCCATCACTTTGCCCTGTCTAATTGTTCTTGTAACCTAGTAACTTCCTGAAATTACCATGTTTACTACTTGGTATTTTATTTTGTTTTGAATTCACCTCGCCCAACAAGAGGGAAAGTTCTACGAAGACTGGGATCTTCTCTGTTTTGACTGCCACTGTGTCCCAAGACCTAATATAGTGCTTAGATGCTAATCAGTACTTGATACATATTGATTCAACAAATAACTACACCAACTACCACTCAACTGACCTGTTGAAATAGGAAAGACAATGCCAGATAAGAGATAATTCCATACAGTTGAAATTATTTACTATACAATTCACTTATTTTTTAAATAAACATCAAATAATTTAATGTCAACTAAAACCTTTTTTTTTTTTTAAGTTACGCTCTTTCCCTTTCATTCTTACTAAAACCTAGTAAGCTCCTTTAACTGACTGTGTATGTATCAATCAGTCTAGGACTTACAGTCATTAATATTTTTCATTCTCATTTATGCTACACGTGTAACCCAGGTCAGTTGCAACTCCCTCCAACCCCCTGCAGTGCTACCTTCACTGTGAGACCCAGGCTGATGAAGTAACCTCTTTCTGGGATTATTTCCTGCCCATGGGAGAGGGAAAAGAGGAGATGACAAACTGTGCATTGACTTTGATACGACATACATTACTTCTATCCACATGGCCTTAGCTAAAGGAAATCACACGGCCAAGCCTGACATCAATGGAGCAAAGGGGCACAGCAAGAAGGGAAACAAAGCATTTACTCCACCAGTCATAGACTCTTTCATGCTGTGGTTTCAGTCTTGGGAGCTGATGAGAGAGAGAACAGTGGAAAAATTCCAGATCCAAACTTAAAAAGAAAAATAAATAAAAATTTTTCTTGTTTTACCTTTGAAAGCCCGCTGGGGAACTACGTTTGGCCAAGTCTGAACTTAGATAAAAGCACAGGGGAGATGAGCTGGTTTTTCTCCTCTAACATGTTCAGAAGTAGCCCTCGGATGACCACACCGTCCACCCGCAATGAGAAGGCAGCATCGGTAAAGAAGATGCTCGTTAATCCCCCGTTCCCTGCTCTTTACCTTCCCAGAGAGCTGCGAGTGCCTCCTGGAGGCTTTCCTTTTACTTTCTGGTACAGTTTGCCTCTGATAAAGAGGCAGAATTCCGGAACCTGCAAGCCTTTAATCTCAGGGCCATTATCTTCAGGCAAGCTGGTTTGGCTAATAGCAGCCAGCTTTAACCTTTCAGTAGAAGGCACTCCTTCGAGCCACCATTTGCAGAAAATTATCTCTCCCCTCCTTCCGTGACTCATCACTTAAGGGGAGACAATTTCTTTTCAGAGACTAAGAAGTGATAGCAAAAGAGGAGAGTAAAGAGAGAACTTGGAGATTCCCAATTTCAGTCGGTGTAAACAGGAATGGAAGAGATGACTTGGGAAGCCATTCACACAATAATTTTGGTGAGCAAAAAAAAATAAAGATTCATAAATTCAGCAACATTTATGGATCTTCTACTACATACAGTGACGTGCTGTCCTGGAAGCAGCTCTAACAGACACAGCCCACGTATTTGAGGTGCCTACAGTCTAGCAGGGAGACAAAAATATTTTTCATGAAGTGTAGAAAGTAGGATTTTTCTTAAAACAAATAAGATGAAAACTTAGCCAGTCTGGGACCATTTGGGAGTTGCTGCAGGTGCTAAATTCAGAGGTGAGGATGAATAGAAGTTAGCTGGGGGAACTGCAAGTTATCTGGTTGGTAGTGGTAGGTAGTGGTGGTGGGGTAGTAGAGAGTGAGGAATATGATGGAGAAAAAGGCATCCAGGAAGAGGAGACAGATGGAGACATACTGTGTAAGGCACAGAGGGCTGGGAATGAGGTACACTGCATCTGTATCTACAGCTCAAGGTGGCTGGGGCTTAGAGTACACTCAGGGAAAATGAGCCTGGAGAGAGAAGCAAGTTGGGAAGCATCATGTCAACCATGATATTTGCTGAAGGAAATGAGGGCAGGGTGCAGAAGAGTGAAAATGCTCTACCTAATGGTCATGAAAATTACCCCACAAGACCCGAATGTAAGCCAGCTTACCATTATTACTTGTTCCAGAATTTTGTGAGCCAGTAGTTAAACATAATGGCTATTATAAATTAAACTACATAAACTTCCAATGAAATGAATTAGGATATTAAAAACAAAGGTAATAAATACTCAAAATGCATCACTCCCTAATTATTTTACTGAATTTTACTATTATTCTTCAGGTTATTTACATTATTTTATCTGTATGGTAGAAACACTAAATTTTCTCTTTTTTTCCCCCTTTATTATTATACCTTAAGTTCTGGGATATATGTGCAGAACGTGCAGGTTTGTTACATAGGTATACACATGCCGTGGTGGTTTGCTGCACCCATCAACCACATTAGGTATTTCTCCTAATGTGAGCCCTCCCCTAGCCCTCTACCCCCCAACAGGCCCCAGTGTGTGATGTTTGAAACATTACATTTTCCAACTCCCTGTTCAGTAAGGGCATATTGGTAGCTTGAAATCAGTCATGGTGGGGGTATTTACACCACGGAAGCCAACAAATGCTACACAACAGAAGGCCCCCTTCCCTTCACTCCTCCCACCAAGAGCTGGCTGTTAAACATTTACCAGCACACCACTGATTTCACGGGATGCGTTAAATATACATGCTAGCTATTTTCTTTCCTGTCTTTGCTTCTTTATTGCTATCAAAACCCCTATCTACATGTGCCAAACCACAAAACTAGGAAAAATAATAGTTGTTATTAGTCACCAAACCTTTGGATAGTTTATTACGCAGCAATGCTTATTTTCTTCTTAATATCTTGTTATGAAAACACTCAAACATAGTGTCGAAAGGATTTATAGTAATCACTTATTCATAGACCCACCTCTTTCGTTCTACAATCAACATTTACTACACTTGCTTTATCGCAGGTATATTCGTTTGTCCGTTCATTTCATTTAGTCATGCATTTCAAAGCTGCAAACATCAGTACACTTCACTCCAAACACCACAGTGTACTTATGATTAAGTTCAGATTTTTTTTCTTTTAAGGTAAAATGTGCATAAAATAAAATACAAACACTCTTAAGTGTACCATCCTATGAGTTTTAACAAATGTGTGCACCTACATAACCCAAACCCCTATCAAAATATGGAGACTACCGCCAATGAGAAAGTTCCCTTGTGTCCCTTCTCAGCCAATCTTTTCCCCTACCCACCCTGGTTGGCTAGTGTGTTGATTTTTTTTTTTTCTACCTACAGATTAGCTTTACCAGTCCAGAATTTCATAAATGGAAAGTTATACAGTATATTCCCTTTCACGTCTGGCTTTTTTCACTCATCATAATGTTTGTGATATTCATCCATGTTGGTGCCTGTATCAGGAATACATTTATTTTATTACTGAATGGCCTTCCTTTGTATAAATATATCACAACTTGTTTATTCATTCTTTTCTTGATGGACTCCTGGGCTCTTTCTAGTTTGTGGCTATTGTGAATAAGGCTGCTATGAACATTCCTGTACAAGTCTGTTGATAGATGTATGTTTTCATTTCTCTTGGGTAGATACTAGGAATTGAATTTCTGGTTTAAACACTAGATGTATGCTTGGTTTTATACCAAACTTCCAGCGGTTTTTCTAAAGTAAAGTTTGTTTTTGATTGCCGAGAGTTCAGAAAAGTTCTTTCCCGTTTCAGTCTCCCTATTGGCAATGCCACATCTGTAACACATTCTCTGCAGTTTCTCACTTGGGTAGTTTTTCCTGCAAGGGAAAAGTCTCAGATGATGCCAGCTCTTTGGTCTGGCTTGATATGCCCTGCCTAGGGCCATGGCAGCTAGCTCAGTGTTGCCAGGTCTTCTTCAAGGATGGAAGACAAGATGACCATGAAGTCTGAGTCAACGGTACTGGCCTCTGAGCAGGCAGCAATTCTTTTCAATCCTTCTCCATGGAATTAAAGATGAGCTTGATGAGGTGTACCAAGGGCCTGTGGTCACTGGATGGCCATTTTATTTCTTTGCTAGTATCTCCCTCTGCCTTCCCAAATAGAATGTAAGCTCCCCCTAGTACAGAATCTTGCCTTTCCCATCCACTCATTTATCCCCACCACCTGGAATACTACACAGAGTAAAAATTGAACAAATGCATATATAAATGAATGAATGAATGCTTTGCCCCATTTTGACTTTATAAACCAACCCTGAAAAATTAACTTCTGCATTGGCCTATGTCTATGTAGGTAGATGCCTGAGGTCTCTACTTGGTCACCACTTTGTATCTTTAGCACAGCATTTATTATACCTTGGTCTCATGTGATACTTGTTTCTCTGATTCCTGCCTGAAGGTTGTAAAGCCCTCCAGGTTTAGGGCTTTGTCTGGTTCATCCGTGTAACCCCACAGTACCCAGAAATGTGCTTTCTATATAGTAAGTGCTCAACAAATGCCAACTTGGTCTCTGCTTGCCATATGCCCAACGTGTTATGGTTTAAATGTGTCCCCCCAAAAGCCTACATTGGAAACATAATATCCCCATGTAATAGTATTGGGAGGTGAGGCCTAGTGAGAGCTGAAGACCATGAGGGTTCCAACCTTCATGAATGAATTTATGCCACTATCACAGGAATGGGTTTGTTACAAAAAGGTGAGTACAATCCCCTTTTCTCTCTCTTGCCCTCTTACCTTTCACTATGTAATGATTAACAACAAGAAGGCCCTCATCAAACGTCAGACCCTTGATCTTGGACTTCTTAGCCTCCATAACTGTAAGCCAACAAATTTCTGTTTTTTATAAATCACCCAGGCCCAGGTTTTCTGTTATAGCAGCACAAAATGAAGATGCCAAGGGATCCTCAGACTAGGAGTAGCCTGAATTCCTGAGATTGTCTGCAAAATGTTTTTACAAGTGTATTTTTTTAGGGTAAAGAGTTTAACACATTCTCAAAGGGACCAGTGACCCCAAAACATATTAAGAATTGCTATGGTGAATTTTGACAATAGCTACTTTTGTTTTTCTTTATTAATAAAGGATTTTGTCAGATACTTGTCACATGCTCACCAAGCCAATTCCCATGTCTTCCTACTCACATAGCTGGACTGTATTTCCCAGTCTCTCTTGTGATCAAATGAGACCCTCTGTTCTAGCTGGTAGAATGTAGTGGGAAATGATGTTCACCACTTTTGGACTTGAGCCCTGAAATCTCCTAAATGATACCCCATACACTGTCTTTTCTTGTTAACTGCCAGACAAGGGAGGACCTAGAAAAATTGCCTTCAGGTGGATGAAATCATAAGATAAAAGAATCCTACTAGATCTCTTGGAACACCTATTTGGACAATAACGTGGACAAGAAATAAAATTTTACAGTGTTAAACCACCAAGACTTTCCAGTTGTGTGTTATAGCAGCTAACATTACTTACATTATTTACCCTGACTATATAGCAGAAATGGTCATTTTTATTTCTACTATTTACTGCTTAAATATGAATGATTTGGTAGTCTGTCCTTTCTCACCTATTCAAGAAATAATAATTTCTCTTATTCTCTAAATGCTTGTGCTATGACTTGAATATTTGTCTCCTTCTGCTATGGTTTGAATATGTCCCCCCAAAAGCATGTTTTGGACACCTAATCCCCAGTGCAACAGTGTTGGAAGGTGGAGTACAATACAACGTGTTTAGGTCAGGAGGTTTCCACCTTCCTGTATGGATCAATGCTAATTATAAAAGTGCTTGACATTGTGAGTTTTCTGTTTTTCCTTCTCATCCTTTCTTGCCCTTCTGCCTTCTACCATGGGATGACACAGCACAAAGGTTCTCAACAGATGCCAACCCTTCAATTTTGAACTGATTGGCCTCCAGTACTGTAAAAAAATAAACCTCTGTTCTTTGTAAATTACCCAGGCTCAGGTATTCTGTTATAGCAACACAAAATGGACTATGATCCTTCCAAAATTCATGTTGAAATTTAATTGACATTGTAACACTAATAAGAAATGGGATTTTTAAGAGCTGTTATCACAGTAGTGGGTTCATTATTAAAGGGTGAATTTCTCTCTCTCTCTCTCTTTCTCTCTCTCTCCCCCTCCCTCTCCCTCTCTTTGCCCTTCCACAATGTGATGTCTTGTGCCATATTATGACATAATAAGCAGGCCCTCCCCAGATGCCAACACCTTGATCTTGGACTTCCCAGCCCCTGGACTATAGAAAAAATTTCTCTTCACTATAAATTACCCAGAATGTGGTATTATATTATCGCAGCACAAAATTGACTAAGCTTATGACTATGACACTGCAATCTAGATTACAAGATACAAAAGTCCCCCCTGCAGAACAGAAAACCAAACACCACATGTTGTCACTCATAAGTAGGAGTTGAACAATGAGAACACATGGACACAGGGAGGGGAACATCGCACAGACTGGGGTCTGTTGGGGGGTAGGGGGTAAGGGGAGGGAGAGCATCAGGACAAATACCTAATGCATGTGGGGCTTAAAACCTAGATGACGGGTTGATAGGTGCAGCAAACCACCACGGCACGTGTATACCTAAGTAACAAACCTGCATGTTCTGTGCATGTATCCCAGAACTTCAAGTTAAAAAAAATTTAAAAATCAACAACAAAAAAGTCTCTCCTGTAGTAAAATTCTGCCTGCTGAGCACCCAGGAACCTTTCTGTCAGATAAATCCCATGACAGGTAGAAGGCAGGCAGGGGCATACCCTACAGTGGAAGACACTTTCTTTCTTCCACAGCATTAGGGGGAAGAATTTATCTCCTGGCTTCTAGAGTTGTGGATAGGTATGTAACCTACACTCAGGCAACTGAAGGCTCTCAAGGTTGAGGAAGGAACCAGAAGGACATGAACTCACAAGGCTGTAGCAGATTTTCAGGTCCAGGACAGAGCAGCATGAGTCTAAATGAGGACAAAACCAGTGTCCTGGCGCTGCTGTCTAGACATGACAGCCCTGGTGGCTGGTTTCTCCTTCCTCTATAGGGATACTGGCTGTATCCATCCTTCCTTGGCTTCTGCTCATTTTTGAAAAGCCTGGATCTCTAGCCTTCTGCAAACCAATCAATACCCTTCCAATACATTCCTTTTCTGTTTAAGTTAACTGGAGTTGGTTTCTACTGTTTGCAACCAAGAATGCTGACTGATGTACACCCCCAACCAAGTCATTTAATCTTTACATTTAGCCAAAAATAGGCAAAGTCAGATTAATGTATTTTATCCATTTCCAAGTCTCAATGCAAGAAACATCTCTAACTAGGACCTATGAAAACTTATTTTGAGATATTTTTTCCTTCTCTCTGATGTAAACTTCTACAGAACAACATTTTGTAAATATTTTTTCTTATTATATAAGCAACATTTGTTCACTGCAGCAAGCTAAGGAATGTGAAAATTATAATGAAAATTTTAATTACCCCAATCTCATCAAACCAAAAATAACCTATTCAATTTCTTACAAGATTTGTTCCTAATGCAAATTTGTGAAAGAAAAAATACAATCATAACATATTTACAGTTTCATCATCCTATGTCATGATCAAATTTTGACATCCTTTCATTTATTCAGCAAATATTTATGTTTTGGCAAGGGTATGGAAAAACTGGAACTCTTATACACTGCTGTTGGAAATGTAAAATGGTAAAGTCACTTTGGAAAACAGTTTGATAGTTTCTGAAAGTTTTAAACAGAGTTACCATATGACCCAGGAACTTCACTCCTAAATATGTATTCCAAGAGAAATGAAAACTTATGCCCACACAAAACTTGTTATAGCGCTATTCGTAATAGTCAAAAGTAGAAACAACTCAAATATGTATCAACTGATGAATGGATAAACAACATATGGTATACTGTATAATGGAATATTATCTGGAAATTAAAAGGAATAAAGTACTCATTTATGCTACAATACAGATAAACCTCGAAAGCATTGTGCTAAGTGAAAGATGCCAGTCACAAAGGACTATACACTGTGTAATTCCATTTATAGAAAATGTCCAGAATACACAAATTGATACAAATGAAAAGTAGATTTGTGGCTGCCTAGGGTTTGACAGTTGAAGGAAAATGGGCAGTGACTGTTAACAAGTACAGGGTTATTTTAGAAGGATGATGAAGATATCCTAAAATTGATTGTGGTGATAGTTGCACATATCTGTTTATAGACTAAAAACTATTGAATTGTATACTTTAAGTGGGTGAATTGTATGACATGTGAATTATGTATATGGTATGTGAATCTCAGTGAACCTCTTACCAAGAAAACATATATTGCACGCTTACATGCCATGCTCTGTGCTCATCACTGAAAATACATAAATAAGCCAAACTCAGTCTCTACCTAGTATGTCCATATATACTTATATATAGTAACATACATAAAATCACAATTATTTCACAAACTTCCTATTATTGAAATGCTAGACTGCTTCCAATTTTTGCCTCCCATAAATAACACTGAGATGACCACCCTTACAAAGTTATCATCTTCATCCATCTCTCTCGTTTTCTTAGAACAGATTCCAAAAAATAGAATTATTAGGTCAAAATATGAATTTACTTGTGCTCAAGTTGCTTTCTAGGGAGTTGTTTGAATTTACACTTCAATGCAAGACATATGAGAGAAATATTGTCAATTCTGTTGGCAATTCCAGTAAAGAACAGCCCATTGCCCATTTCCTAGAGGCTTCCAAGACTTCCTGATGAATAATCCAAATAAATGCAGCCCCAAACAAGTTGTTTCTACCATTATATTCAACATCTGTTGAAGCTGAACCAAGCTTAAGTTGAGAAGAACCTCCCCCTTCCCACCTCCCCCACCTTCAACCCACACACCAGTTTAGGTTTCGAAAAGAGAAGAGGAGGTTCAAAAAATAAACATGTATAACTTTTGAAATAAAAATGAAAAGGCATTAGTTTTGTACGTACATGGAGAGATGATCAATGAGCATCCTCAGATATCAAAAGAAGGAAAAGAGGTTCCCCTGAGGTGGGCATTGCGAGGCAGCCCACTCTCACCGAGAAGCGGAAACACGTCCACAGTCGGCCTGAGCAGAGCCCAGGACTCCCTTCCCTGCCTGGATTCAGGCCCTGGCCCGACTGGAGTCCCTCCAGGCCCTGGATCTTTGCCCAATAACAACGGAAATAAATCAGTTACTAATATTCCTCTAATTATTCTCCGAGGTGTGGGAATCAACATTAAAGTGGGAACTTAGCAAATCGAGAGCACAGTCCTCCACCTCTGTGTATGACTTCAGCCAAGTGGCTTTCCCTGTCCAGGTCATTCTTCTGGTTTGTACGGTGAGAAAGTCCCACCCTCTAATATTTAAGACTAGGGCATTCAGGTCAGCAATAATCACTACACAGTCACAACCACAACATATCACAGCGTCCTCTAGGGTCTGTAAAAGCATCCACAGTCATCACATCCTTTCACGGGGGCCCCCGTTGAACGAGAGCCAGAAGACAACTTCTAGCTTCCCTGACCCCTCTTTCATTCATACACTGGAGATGAAAGTTCTCATGTGAGCCCATAAACAAGACCTCTCGCTTTGTCACAGGTTCAAGTTCACTCTGCTTCTTACCAGATTTCCTCTTCTCATGGTTTTTCCACGGTCTGCTTAGTAAAACTTTGTACCTGGCAGAGCTCTGTAATTGCGGGAATCTACAGAATGTTCACTCTGGTGGATTTAAATATGGCGGCAGATTCTTTGACACGCATCCCATTGAGAGGTGGGGTCTGGTATTCCCCTCCTCCAATCTGGGCAAGCTTATGACTGCTTTGACCAATAGCGAAAATGACATTATGGAACTTCTAAGGCCAGCCCACTGTAATATTAAAATATCAATACGTTAATATTTAAAATATAAATACTAAATGTATATTTAAATAATGTTTAAATATGTTACTAAATTATAATTTAATAATTCTAATTATTAAGCATAATTTCTAATATTTTAAATTATTAATTTTAACTTTTAAAAAACTATGATCCTCTCCATACCGTCTTCTTAGACCTTTTTCTTATCATTTAACCACTTCCATGATAGTTTAATGATAGTTTAATTCCACATATGTATTACTTGTACTACATATAATCTGTGTTTATATGTGTGTGTGTGTGTGTATATATATATATATATATATATATATATAGAGAGAGAGAGAGAGAGAGAGAGAGAGAGAGAGAGAGAGAGAGAGAGAAAGACAGAGACAGAGAGAAATTATTTTATACCTCTCCAAGAACCAACTTTTGTCCCTTAAGGGGTAATGTCACCTTTATCAAAAATGCATGGGCTGAGTCATAAAATGTTATACAGCTTCCCCAAGGTTCTGCAACACTCGTTCTAGGAGCCTTTCACTGCTAGACATAAAGTCTGACTGCCCAGAGTCTGCCATGCTAGACAGACCACTCAGAAAGACAACATAGACAGAAAGATGCCAGTGATCCCAGTTACTCCAACTGTCAATCATCTGAGTCATCTCAGCCTAAGCTGCAGACGTGGAAGTGAAGAAGCCTTTAAGGTGAGCCAAGCTCCAGCTGCTGTCTGACTACAACCACATCAGAGATCCCAAGCCAGAATTTTGTCTGCTTGGTGTATCGATTACAAAAAGACTTATTGTACAATCTCTAGCCCTGATTGTTCGTGTATCTATTTCTCCTTTTAGTTATGTCTGCTTTTGCTTTATATATTTTGGGGCTATGTTAGTAAGGACATGCAAATTTATATTTGCTATATATACATATATATATGCTTTGAAAAGACCCTTTTATAAAATTTTCTCTTCATATTCAGTAATATTTTTTATCTTAAAGTCTACCTTGATATTACTATAACTATACCATTTTCTTTTGGTTAGTATTTTCGTGGTATATCTTTTTCTACTATTTTACTTTTAGCTTTTTAAATACGTTCACATTTAAGGTATATTTGTTGTAAACAATATATAGTTATATGTTTTAAAAATCTAGTCTGACAATATTTGCTGTTATTTGACTAGTATATTTATACTTAGCATAATTCTTAATGTATTGAAATGAAAACTACTTCACTATTTGTTTTCTATTTGTTTTCTGTTTATTGTTCAATTTTTATTATGCTTTCTTGCCTTATTTTGAATTACTCAAGTATTTTTTATTATTTCACTTTTCACCCTCCATTAGATTCTCATGTATATACTATTTCATTATTGTCTTAGCAGTTAACCTAGGGAGATTACAACATGCATGCTTGATTTATTAAAAATCTACCTAAATTAGGACATTGACACTTCTTGGACAATGCCAGAACCCTCTAACACTTTAAAGGCATTTATCGACTGTTCCCTTGTGTGGCTATTTTTATATGTATTTTAATTCTATGCATATTTTAAATCTACAAGGTATTGCTATTATTGTTCCAGTTGACAGATTTAAATTACATTTACCACGGCACATATTCTTTCTAATCCTTCCTGGATAACCATGCTTCCATCTAGAGGTCCTTTCCTTTTGACCTAAATATTCATTTTAGTGCAGTTCAGTTTTTGTTTTCTGAAAGTATCTCTATCTTAATATTTTGAAGGATTTTTTTGCTGGATGTAGGATTATGTGTTGACATTTATTTTCTTTCAGTGACTTAAAGATGTCATTCTATTGTCACCTGGTTTTCATCATTTTGTTGAGAAATTAGCTATTGGTTTTATTGTTGCTTCTTTCAAGCTAACATACCTTTTTAATTTTTGATGCCTTGAGGTTTCCTTTTTGTATGTGATGGAGGTTTTGTTTTGCTTTCTAAGTTTTGTTTTAGTTTTGGGTTTTTTTCTCCCCTGAGGTTTGTGGTTTCTTGAATTTGAGGTTTGATGCCTTCAATGAGCATAAAAATTTTTTCAGTCAGTAATTTCTTCAAATTTTGCTTTTTTTTTTCTTGAGACTGGATTTCACTCTGTCACCAAGGTTGGAGTATAGTGGCACAATCATGGCTAACGGCAGCCTCAACCTTCCAGACTCAAGAGGCCTCCCACCTCAGCCTCCCAAATCGTTGGGACCACAGGCATGGGCCACTATGCCTGGCAATTTTGTTTCTGTAAATACAGGGTCTTCCTATGTTGCCCAGGCTGGTCGTGAGCTCCTGGACTCAAGCAATCCTCCCACCTCAGCCCCCCAAAATGCTAGGATTATAGGCATGCCACCACATCAGCTCAAATTTTGCTTCTGCTACATTAATTACATCCTCTCTTCTGGGATTCTGTCTATGCATATGTTTGACTTTTTCAACGCATCTTACCTGTCTCTTAGGCTCTTTTCAACATTTTTCCACTTTTTTTTAAAAAAAATCCGATTTTTCTAAAATTTGTCTTTTTTCTCTACACTTTCATCTGGATATTTTCACCTATCTTCCAGTATACTAATAGTCATATTTACTGGGTCTGATCTACTGTTAAACCTCTCTGTTGAATTAACTTATCTTTATTTTTAAGGTATAGCATTTTCATATAATTTGTGTGTGTGTGTGTGTGTGTATATATATATATGTATCTCTATATCCATCTACCTATATAGATATTCTGCTTTTTTAATGCAATTATTTATCTTATTTTATTTTCTTGAATAAGTGAACCATAGTTATTTTAAAGTCTGTGTCTGAAAATTTCAATATTGGGATCACCACAGATCTTTCTTCTTGTGATTTTCAGGTCTTATTTCCTAGCATGTGTGGTAATTTCTTAAATGCCCGACATGGTGAAGATGAAACCTACATAGGCTCTAGCTAACTGCCAAAATGTTTGCTTAGCTCTTTAGTCTTCTAGCAACTGCTTCACACTTCGTTTTCTGAGTCTTGCCCCACACATATGCAACTTAAGAATCCGACAGTTGCATCAAGGTGAAATTGTACAAAGAATCTTGAGGTTATTTTTCTGTAGTTTCCTCCTTTATAGGACACTGGCCCTTCAACTCTCAACTGTCTAGACATCAACAAATTCTAACCTCTGTCTCCCCATGTTAGCAAGACTGCTATAAGATCCAGGCCACTTGTTTTTACTCAACCTCTATTTTTCCTTCCTGTGAATCAGCAATGCCCTGCAAAGAGAAACCAGAAGCAAAAGTGGGGTTGACATGAGTAAGATTTTCTTCTCTCCAAAATTTGGCCTCTCAAGTTCTGGTTAGTTTGGTTTCTCTTTGTCTTCAGGGAGCTTCATTTCCCTTCTCTTTGACATATCTTGTCTGATTTTACAATTGATCTCAGACAGAAGGAAGGCTTAGTCTGTCTAAGCTATTTCAGCAGAACCAGAAGACCTACATGACTCCATTGAAAACTCAAAACAATCCTATGCAATAAGTAAAATTATCCTCATTTTACATATGAGAAACTAAGTCATAGGGGATTTAAATTATGTCACAAGAGAAACCACTGAAGTCACAGAACTAAGTTTTATTTCAAGTTTCATGTTCTTTCCAATGTACCACTGATACCTCACCAGTGGCATCAGATGGATAATATCTAGAACAAAAGAACCCAGTTGAAAAAACAAGAACAAAGAATGAATTCTCTGTGGACTAAGCTCTCTTCCTGCACAGGTAACGGTCTCTCTACCTCCTCTCTGATCCTCACCAACAGTGGAGAACCAACCTGTATTCAACAGAGGGAAATTGTTGAATAATTCATAAGACAGGAGGGTTCCCAGCTCAACTCAACCTCGGATGAATTGTCTCTATGGCCCTACCAAGATGAAGAAAAATATTTTCCTTGTGCAGTAAATGTGGTTCATGAAGAGGATTCATTAAGTAAGACGCTATTTAAACATATACATTTTTCTGACTAATACTGCACTTTTAAGGGAAGGTGGTGCTTAATAGAGTAGAGATGCTTTAATCTCTCCTTATACTGACTTTCTAAATTAAAAAAACGCACAGCGCTGCCACTAGCATCTTAAGGAAGATAGGTGGATGCATCGATACACACTTCTTTTTAAGTGCCTGTTCTTAAAAAGACATCTGTTATTGACTGTAATAGCGTGAGTCATAACAAATGCATTTATATTCATGTAGATATAATCTGCACTTCCACAGGTGTTCCAGTGTAATGTACAATTGCCTAATGAACCCTTAAAATAAAATGCTGCCAATGAGAACTGAGTTTGCCTCTCCTATAAAGAAAATGAACTCCATCAGGCTGGCAAACAGGAACCTCAGCATCCTAGATATTTTTAATATGATGGCTTTCTTACTGCAGTTTCTGCAGGGAATAATATATAGGAAAACAATGTTTCTCTTTTGTGATTACATTACCATATGGAGTAATTTTTCTTGACAAGGAGGTCATTTCATCTGATGAGTTCTTGAACAGTGAAATGGAAGCTTGGTTCTATGACAGCAAAGGACAGATTGACTTAGTAAAACCGTTACATTACAGATTTTTATTAGTCTATTTCCCATTTGCTCTCTTCGAAAATCAAAAGCATGGATGCATTTGGAAAGTCCATCAGAAAATATTAATAAAAATTAGAATGGTCATTATTAGAAATGGAAAAATCATCTGAAAACGAAGATTCTAGAGGCCAACTTTAAGAACTCTCAAAAAGACATTATTTGGAAAGCAGAACAGATGGGGGATATTAATGGGAGAACCAGCCTCACAAGATAAACAGCCAAAATTTTAGAAAAATCACCCAGGCATCTGAATTCAAGGCAGGGTGCAATGGACTGAACAAAATTAATTGTCCTAGACACCAAAAACACAGAGGAAAAGTGGCCTAAATCTAGGAGAGACTTCCCAAGCACTCTGAGAAATGTTGCTTTACTTTTTCATCAAAACACCTTTCGGAAGCTGGGTTTACTGTGCATGTACTCATATTTATTCTTTTTTGATTCATTCATTCATTCAGCAAGCCTTGACTGACCCCATCAATGTGCCAGGACCACAAAAAAACATTATGACATGACTCGTGTTCCCAAGTAGTTCATGATCTGGTAGGGGAGACAACTGAGTCAATACTATCTGCCTGCTGGTGTGTTTTGTTTAAGGGAATGTATGGCTCATTCGTCCACTCATTCAATCAATATTTGATGAGTATCTACTCTGTTCTAAGTTTTTACTCAGCACTGGGGACTCAAGAGCATGTTTGGGTAGCTATAATTTAACAGACATATGATAAACTAATACCTAAAGTACAATTGTGTTTCAAGTTGCAAATTAGGCACATGCAGCTCTTTTCTGCTACACATGGTTGTAAGTGCAGAAGAAAGATTCGAGTCTCTGAGGCATCACCTCTCAGCCCAGTGATCTCTGAAGCTCCTTTCTCACTCAAAGATAGTCTTAGAATAAAGAGACATTTTTTATATGCTTGGTATGGGCTGTGATGAAGTAACCAAGTGTTCTGAACAGTGACCTTGATGTGCCTCACAATCAAAGGTCTCCCCAGGCCCCACTCCTGCCTTCTGAGTAATGACAGGAAGTGCCAAATTCGATCCAAATACATGTGGAGGCAGGGACGGCCAGCTGACTCAGCCACCACCCTGACACATGCTATGATCTGTCTTCCTACTGTAGGCTCTCAACGTAAAATCGCTAAGAGCAGAGTCCCCATCTATTCTTATCACTCTACACCCAAAATCCAGCATAGTGCCTAGAACATGGAAAGTGATCAATAAATACATGTTAAATGAACAACTAGAAAACAATATAATTAGGGTAAAAAAGTACTATAAAAATAAATAGATCATCAGATAGCAAAGTACACTGTGGGGAAAAGGCAGATATAAAAAAGAGTTAACAAAGCAGTCTTGAAGGTCTGTGTGAGACCACCAGGGTCTCTAAGGTTTACAAGGTTGGCCCTTGGCTGGTGTATTGGTTTTCTAGGGCTGCCATTACAAACTGCCACAAACTGGGTGGCTTAAAATAATAGAAATTGACTCCCACACAGTTCTGGAGGCTGGAAATCCCAAATCCAGCAGGACCTTCCTTCCTCAGGGAGCTCCAGGGGAGAAGCTGTCCCTTGCTTCTTTCAACTTTTGGTGACGCCAGGCACTCCTTGACCTGTGGCTGCAGCATTCCCATCTCAGCCACCATGGTCACACTGTCTTCTCCTCTTCTGTCAAATTGTTCCTTATATGGGATACTTGTCTCTTATGAGGACACTTGTCTCTTATGAGGACACTTGTCATTGGATTTAGGTCCCACCCAGATAATCCAGGATGATGTCTTCATCCCAAGATCCTTAATTAATTATATCTGCAAAGACCCTTTTCCAAATAAGGTCACATTCACAGGTTCTGAGAATTCGATGTAGGCAGATCTTTAAAGGCACCATCTTTCAACTTACTACGGCTGATATTTGCCAACTTACATCTTAAACAGTTCCCTACACTGATAGAAACTTTCCCTAAATGATAAGAGTGCCTCATTATGCCTAGACTGTACAATATGGTTTATTCTAAGCAGCTGCTTGTTCTTCTGGGTCTGGAGTTTTGGTACATGCTAGGCAGAGAAGGGCTACATAACCAGCCCCTAGTAAAAACCCTGGCAGTGAATCTCTTACAAACTTCCCTGCTCAGTAACATTTCACACACATTGTCACAATCCAGTGTTGGAGGATTGACACACATCCCATGTGACTCCCCTGGGGGAAGCTCCTGGAAGCTTGTGCCTGGTTTCCACCATACTTTGCCCCCATGCACTTCTTTCTTTGGCTGATTTTGCCTTGGATCCTCCTAGTCCTAGCTGTGAGTATGACGATATGCACAGTCTTAGGAATCCTCCTGGTGAACCAACAGACCTGTGGGTGGTCGTGGGGATACCTGATGCAGGGCACTACTTAATAAGTCACAAGGGAAGGCTCCTCGGAAGAGGTGGTATTTGAGCTGAGACCCAGGATGGAGATCACACAACCCATTTGTGATAGGGCTGGTGTTAAAGCTCAGTTTCCTCATCTGCAAAATGGGGATGTCACAAAGTCTCAGCAGAAGATACATGACACTCTCAAACTGGATTATTGGAGGAAAATGCATAAAGGGATTAGGCACAAAGGTGTGTGCAGGATTTAAGAAAACCAACATAGGATGATGCAGTACCTTGGGCTACAAACACTAGAAAGCTGGTAACACTGTAGGCCTGAAAGGCAAGTTGAGAGAGTTGTTACCTGAATCCAGAGAAGGCATTTGTATGAAGGGGATTGCCTGACCAGAGCTAGAAATCATGACAACCTGGTGAGAAGCAAGCCAGGTAAATATGTGTTCTGACCTCACTCTCTTCTGATTCTCTACTCTTCTGCCAGTAGTTTCAATTGGCTAAGCCCAACTAGACACCTGAGAGTAAGGAAGACAGCTAATGAGGTCCACAGGGGTCAGCCTTCTAGGGAATAAAGCAGGGTGAAGAAGGGCAGACAGTGGATTTAGAGGGTAAAGGGGGAAATATTCACCATAGTGGTGGTGATAGCCTCTACCTCCATGAGGTTGTTATAAAGGTTACATGGATAATACATGTCAAGGGAGAACTTAGTACATTGTCTGGAATAATGTGAATGCCAGATCACTGTTTTACACATGTTGATAATAAAGATGGAGAGGAAGAATATGAAGGGAAGGAGGAAAAGGATGAAGAGAAGAATAGGGAGAAGGAAGAAAAGGAGGAGGAGCGGTGGAGGGGAAATGAGAAGAAGAAGAAAGAAGCCCCTTGAGAGCAAGAATATTTTTATTGCACCTAAAACAATTCCTGGCACGTGACAGACAATAAATATGTTAAATCACTGCATTATATAAGGGTCCTTATATCCAGATTCTAAACCCTGACTCAATACAGGGATTTGGTATTTGAGACACAGAATAACCGGTGGGAGTCCTTAGTCAAAACCTTAATTTTACAGATGTTAGCTGAAAGAAAATTACTTTCCCAAAGACACACAGTGAGTTCAAGCAAGAGCTGAGAGCAAGATCCAGACGTTCTGATTCCAGTCCAGTTCTCTTTAAATACAGCCAGTCTGCCTCCAGGGATGTCCATCTGATAACCCCACAATGTATCTAGCATCGAGGCTGAGAGATAGGTTGGTCCTCGCCTATCTCCAAAACTATCATAGTAAAAGGCTGGGGGTCTTCCTTCTGGGCTCACCAGCAACTTGTTAATCCTGGTGTTGTAGAAAGAATACAGACCCAATCATGGATCATAGAGCTCTGGATAATGTAGCTACCTGTCCTCTGGCAGCACAGAACACTGGCTGTTGGGCTCATAGCAACTGACAGACAGTGGAACTCCTTTCCATCCCACAAGAGGATCTGGGAGCATCCTCACATCTCTGTTTATTTTTAAAAAGTAGAGTGGCATTAACACATGGATGTTCATTAGTATTTTATTGGAGTCTTCTTCAAGGTTATTGGAGTCAAGTCAAGGTTGCTGACTGCTTTTTTCTTCTTAAATTGTATTACTTACTGAAATATTCTATTTCCCCTTTGCACATGCCTTTTCCACTCTGATTTAACACAAAACAATTCTCTATCTTGCCATGTGTTTGGAAGCCATGTGTATTAGTCCATTCACACATTAATATAAAGAAATGCCTGAGACTGGGAAATCAATAAAGAAAAGAGGTTTAACTGGCTCATGGTTCTGCAGGCTGTACAGGAAGCATGGCAGCATCAGCTTCTGGCGAGGCCTCAGGGAACTTATAATTATGGTGGAAGGCAAAGGGGAAAGAAGGCATCTCACATGGTGGAAGCAGGAGCAAGAGGGAAAGAAAGGAGGTGCTACACACTTTTAAACAACCAGATCTTACAAGAATTCATTATCATAAGGACAGTACCAAGGGAGATGGTGCTAAAGTATTTGTGAAGGACCCACACCCATGATCCAATCACCTTTCATCAGGCCCCACCTCCAGCACTGGGCATTACAATTTGACATGAGATTCTGGTGGAGACATAGATTCAAGCCATATCACCATGCTTTCTGAAATTCTTCCCAGATACACCAAAAAAAAAAAAAAAAAAAAAACTCACAAGATACTCAGTGGATATGCATCCCTTAAACTGGGGAAGCACACTGTGTTTTGTTCTGGCAACTAAGGCATGTGAATATGACCAGGAAAATGCATATTCAGGTCTACATTGAAGATGCATGCATATGAAACCATGAAATGAGGTAGATTGATTTTATTAGTGACCCCAATTATTGAACCTCCAATTCCATGCCCTTTAAGCTGTAACTCTGTAGTCCACCCTACACATACACAGTCTGATTCTGATTCTTCACTCAGTCCTGTGACTTGCTATGGCATAAATGATGTTAGTAAACGTGAAGCAAGCAGAGATATCAAGATTATATAAACAGTTCCACTTGCTCTCTTTTACAATTAGCTTTGCTCATTGTTATAGATCTATAAGGCCATAAGAACACATCCAAGTTAGGCTGGTGGAGAAATGTGAGAGCTATGTGGAGGAGAGCTGAGTTGTCCTTCCAGCCAAGGCCACCCTAAATCAGACATCAGCCAGCCAACTCCCAGACATGTAAAGAGTCTAGCACAGAGCAGAAGAACCTCCCTGCTGAGCACAGCCTAAATCACCCACCCAAAGCAAGCTGAGTGACAGACACAGAGTTTTGGGTGGTTTGGGGCAGTAGATAATTGATACACAAAATATGTCACTCTCATTTTCAGTTCTCATTAAAACCATCAGAATAAAAAAAATCTTTATGCCTGAAGGTCTTTTCTTCATTATTGAGTATTTTGATTGGCTTAGACAAAATCCACAACTCCAGGAAAGAGCTGAGATGGCATATTTTAGACAAAGATTAACAGCACAAGGTTTGGAGCCCATGCCAGTAAATCAGAATAGAAGTATGAACCAGACAAAGCCCATTTCCAAAGAAAGTCATTGTTAAGAATAGGCATTGGCTCTGGAAAAAGAGATGTTTTGACATTTTGGTCAAGAAAAATAGAATTCTCTTAAAAGAGAATTATCTTAAGAGATCAAATCCTCTACCCCCCTGCCTTTGAGCAGAATCACATATGATCTATCACAGGTAGATAGTATCAGAGGCTTGCATGGTGCCAAGCCCACCTTTTTCATTATTAATGAGTGAACATTTGGGAATCGGACACTCAGCATTCAAACTCCAACTCTTCCATGGCCAGGCTGTATGATCACAGATATGTGCTATATGATCATATACATGCTTCTGATCCTAAGTCTCCTCACCTGTAAAATGAGAATAAGAGCATATCTTTCCAGAGTTGTCATAAAATTAAAGTACAGATGGGCTCAGCACAGTTCTTAGCACATGGTGCACCCTCAATAAATGTGAGCTATTATCAGTCCGTGTCAGCACTTTTTGCTAATATTTAGTGCCTTAATCATTCACTGACAGATATCACTTTCTGCCATCAGAAGAGAGGCTGAGAACAGATGGTATTTGGAATATTCCTTTTGCTTAAAAACCAAGAATATACTTGTTTGACCTTTCAGCCTCTTTTTTCTAGATTAGATATTCCTGGAGTCTAAGATATGAGTGACGAAGGTACAGGAATTATAATGCATTTAGTAGAATGGAAATAGCATGAATTTGGGCATCAAATAAACCAAGGTTTGCATTTGTTTTTTGCATTCACCAGCCCTGTGCCTTTAGCAAACTACTTAACTACTCTCAGCTTTGGCTGCTTCTTCTATAAAATGGCCAGTGCCCACCTCACAGAATCAGTTTAAGAATCAATAATGTTTAGCTGTTATAGGTCTCTATAGTTGAATTCAAAAGAAAATGCAATCTGAAATTCTCAAATCACACATGGAGCCTACCTGAAAATAATTATCTGTGGTGTGTGCTGGGCACACATCCTAGTCATTTTCTATCCAAGTGAAGACTGGTGTCGCATGGAACCTCATCCAGGTAGCATCTGAGCCATGAATGATGCAAAGGACTGAGGGCCACAAAGAGCTGGGGAAAGGGCACTCCAAGCAGAAGGAACAGCCAGTGCAAGAAATGCAAGGTAGGAGCAGGCTTCATCGCCCAACAAGCGAGCTGGTGTAGCTGAAGCAGAGTGACCAGGGAAAAGAGTAGTGTAAGAGGGTCATTGCCTTCTGAGGACTGCGATAGAGAATCTGTTCCATGCCTGTCACTTAGCTTCTGGTGGTTTGCTGGTAATGGTTGGCATTCCTTGGCTTGTAAAGGCATCATCCTAAAGTCTGCCTCCATCTTCATTTGGTTTTCTCCCTGTCAGCATGTGCATGTCTGTGTCCAAATCTCCCCCAATTGTAAGGACTTATTGAATTAAGAGCCCACACTACTCCAGTATGATCTCATTTTAACTTAACTAATGACATCTGCAATGACCCTATTTCCAAATAAATTTGCACTCTGATGTACTGGGGACTACTACTTTAACATATGAATTTTTCAGGGACATAATTTAACCCATAACATCCCCCAGCTAGAATATAAACCTCATGAGGGCAGAAACTTGTTTTTGGTTTACTGCCATATCTCAAGTATTTAGAAGACTCCTCAGCACATGGCATATACTGAATGAATACCTGCTGAATAAATGAATGAACAGAGAAAATTGGTGAAGAATAATCCATACAGGTACAAATAAAGTGTCTCATTTTAGACTGGATAAGTTGAGATACTTATTAGAAGCTCAAGTAGAGATGTCAAGTAGGCAACTGAATATGGAATCTTAGCAAGCAAGTCACAGCTGTACTTGTAGATTTGGGAGTCATCAGCAAGTGCGTGGCATTTAAAGACATGAGACTGGATGGGATCAACTAGAGAGACAGCATGTAGAGTAGATGTTCAAATGGAAGAAGAGGGGGGCCAGCAAAGGATACTGAGAAGTGGTGAGCATGGCTAGGAAAAAAGAAAACAAAATAGACAATCCACTGTGTTATAAGCTAGGAGAATAAAGGATTTCAAAGAGGTCTAGGTCTAATGCTGCTGAAAGGTCACGTGAAAGGACTGACCACAGAATTTGGCAAAGGAAGGCCTTGCTGTCCTCCACAGTAGGGTCAAAACCCAACCAGAAGTGACTGAAGACAGAATGGACAATGAGGAAGTAGACAGGAAGTGTAGACCCATCATGTGAGGAATTTTGCAGGGAAGGAGTAAGAGGGCAATAGCAGATTGAGTCAAAGTCAGATTCTTAGCAGCTGGAGTTAAAGGTGGGTTGAGTAGCTGCCCATGGCTTCAAGCCCATTTTGCCTGTCAGGGATCCACAGTAAAAGCTCCAAGGCACTGTTCTGTCTGGACCTTCTCACAAACCTAGGAGGTCTGTCCCCCAGATCAGGAAAGTCAGAGGTTATTTCCTAGAAAGTACCCTGATTTAAATCACCCTTTCAGTTGGTCTCAGTTCCCTCAGTGGTGGCCTTGCAGATGTCCTAAGAAGTGAATCTGAAGTCCCAGGGTGCCCTAAAGGATCTCAGCTTCCGGCTGCCTGAGCTGCAAGCCTGCAGGACCAAGGGCTTCCCAGTACCAGGAGCCACCCAGGAACCATTTACAAACTCAGCTCTCAAACTAGCCACTTCCTCCCCCAAGAAAGCAGTGGGAAACGACCACCCTGGGGTGATGGCACTGGGGAACAGGAGGAGGTCCCTAGAGACCAAGAGAGAGGCACTGATCACTCTGTGGTTTCCATGGTTTCTGTCCCCACTGCAGCTGCAAAGAGGCAGGAGCTCCAATGCCAGGGTTGCTGCCCGACTGTGTTGGGGCCACCTGGGAGAGACGCCATGCCAGCCTTTGCAGGTGCAGGGCCCCACTGCATCCGTTCTTGGCAGCTGAGAGCAGATCCGGCCCCGGCCGGTGAAGCCCCACTCCGGTCTTATGAAAATGAGAACTGGGATCTGAACTAGGATCTTAAGGCTTGGCGGGCTGGGTGAGCCACACTTCACTCGCCTGCCCCAGTCTCCACCCACGGAATGTATGAAGGCACTTCTCCTGCTCTGTCGCAGCCAGTCCCAACAACCAGCCCAGAGGCGATGCACTGTCATTGGCTCCATTCAGATGGGGAGAGTGAGGCTTGGGGAGGGAAGTGCAGTGGTCACCAGTCCTCAGTGGTGAAGGCAGAACTTGACTGGGACAGTCTGACCCCTAGGCCTCTGCATTACCCCCAGGCCACACTGTCTGCATGCCTACATGGCTGGATGGTGGCCACCAGTGATTCCCAAAGGGTCACCTCAGTGTATTATTGGGTGACCCTGGGGAAGTGTGGGGAGACTCCAAAGGCTCGCTGAAGTAATCCTTCTCAATCGGTCCTTCAGCCTCCAGCTCTGGAAGACCTGCATTCCTCGCAGGGTAGGCAAGAGTGGGCACCTTCTTGATTAATGCACTCTTAAGTCAGTCCACACACGTTTGTCCAACACCTAGTCAGCCAACCACAGTTAGGTAAGACATCAGCGCTGAGGAAAGCAAACTACCAGGTACCTTCTGTGCTATTTTTACAACTTCCTGAGAGTTTAATGACTGCAAAATAAAAAGCTTTGAAAAAAATAACTTTAATTTGTACTGCATCCCATCTAAGGTGCTACAGAGAACAAAACAGTCAGTCAGTCCTGACTCCTGCCTTTAAGAAGTTGAAAGTCTAGCTGGGCTGAGGGGTGGGGCGGGACCAGTTATACAGACACAGTAGAACACTGTGATTTAAGACATGCATAGTGTAGACCAGTGCTGTCCAACAGTACTATATGGTAAACCATACATGTAATTTTTAATTTTCTGATAGTGCATTTAAAAAAGTAAAAAGAAAAAGGTCAAATGAATTTCAGCAACCTTTATTTTATGTAATATGCCAAAAAACAACCATGTCAACAAGTAACCAATATAAAAAATTATTAAAAATTCCTAATGCCATATATTATACTGTGTTTCATTCTAATGCTTTGAAATCCCACGTCTATTTTACACTTACAGCACATCTCAACTCAGATAGCCACACTTGCAGCGCCCAAAAGCCAGCCTCCTGTGGCCAGGGGGCTACCGTGGTAGACATCAAGAGCCTACACTGGGTCCTCCTGAGTTCAGATCCTGGCATCACCACTCCCCAGCCGTGTGGCCCCAGAGATGTCAGGTCACCACTCTAAGCCAGGGTTTCCTTGTCAGTGACCCTGTCCATACCATGGAGTCCTTCCAAGGATAGTGAGATCAGTTTCACACATCAAGACCGCAGGACCCCACCCCCAGAAAGTGCTGTGAGGACCTGCTGCCGCCACGGTAAAGACAGGTCAGAGCCAGGGCTGAGAAGCTGTTCAAGCAAAGAGCTCTGGGGTCCAAAAGGCGGGGGTCCCCACTTGCCCTCCCATTGTCCCTGAAAGGTGGTCTTCCTTGCCTCCTATCGCTATTGCTGTTGCCATTTTCCTGTCTGGTCCCTGAGCAGCCTCTCACTCAGGTGTGTTGAGGGAGTAGGACGGAGGGAAGGAAGAGGAGAGAGAGAAGGAAGAGGAGGCAGGGAGAGAAAGCAGGAGGAAGGGGAGAGATATAGGTAGGGCTTGAGGAATGGAAGGAGCAGCAAAGGCTTAGGAAACCTCAGGCCCGCCTCGGTGTTAAAGAGTCTGATGAGAAAGAAGGACCTGGAGAGCCGCCTGGACTGTGCTGCGCCCTCCCCCTGCTTTTTGCTGTACTCTGCCTCCCCCTCCTGGGCTCCATCTCCAATAACCGTGTAAATCAGGGGGGACCCAGCCCTTCTTGCAGGAGGATGTTCAGCTTGGCAGGAAACCAGCTGGAATCACGAACCCTGGAGGGCTCATGAGATCTTCCTAATTCAGACGGAAACATTTTACATTCAGGTGACGACATGCAAACAATATAATTCAATCGGATAGACTCACCGGTTATGAGAAGACACTAGACTTTGCCCTGTGGAAATAGAGATAATTAAGACGCAGCTCCAGCCCTCCTTGACTTCACAGCGGAAGTCACAGCGGAGTGAATTCATTCCATGCACCTGTGCACTGGGCATGATGCTGAGAGCTGGGAATACCGGGCTGCGGATGTATTTATTCCCTGACTTCAGGAAGCTCCCAGTCTTGCTGGGAAATAGCAATGCGAATAAATACTCAAGTTGCAAGGTGGTAAGTGCCGCACTGGCAGGTCCAAAATATCAGGAAGCGATTCCTTCTGACATAATAATTACTAAAAGCACCCACCTTAACAAAACACCACCACCCCCTTTCCATTGCTGAACATCTGTCATATCCTGAGCACCGAGCTACACACTTGGCATCGGCATTTTATTCAAGCCTCAAAACAGCCCTAGAATGTGATGTCCCTCAGCATCTAGGGGAAGGTGCTGTCAATTTCCCAGGGCCTGTGTCACCATCTCCTCCCCAAGAGCCTCCCATCAGGTCCCCCTGCTTGGACCCTTGCCCCCTACTATCTAGTCTCAACACAGAACTTGAAATCATCTTTTAAAAATGCAAGTTAGGTCCTGACCTCCTGCCCAAAGCCCTCTAGCACCCACCCCTCCATGTCACTCAGGATAGAAGGCAGAGTCCCTGCCATAACCTGTATTCATCAGGTGGCCTCTCTCCTCCCCCTGCTGCTCTCACTCTGCTCTCCAGCCTCACTCTCCCACTCTGTCTGGAATGTCCCAGGTGCGTTCCTGCCCCAGGGCCTTTGCTATAGCCATGCCCTCTGTCTGGCACCCTCTTATCTACACCACTTGCCTCACCAGCTCCCTCATCTGCTTCAAATCTGTGTCCAACTGTAAATTTCTCACTCAGGGAGAGCTTTCCTTGCCAGCCTGTTGAATGCTGCGACCTGCAACCTTCTCACTGTGGTAGACTGACTGCAAGAGTAACCACAATTATCGCCCCTCACTTTCCATCCCATGGCCACACCTTTTGCTATGTAAACTTTTTAGCTCCTTCCTTCAAGAGCTGGCTGGCTTTGACTTGCTTTGGCTGACAGAATGCAGCAAAAGGGATGGGATGCCTCCCGGTCGAGGCCTCGAGAAGGCTGGGATGCTTCCCTCTCTCAGAACCCTGCTTCCACCATGTGAGCAAGCCTGGCTGGCCTGCTGGAGCATGAGAGACTATGTTTAACACAAAAGAGTTGTCCTGAGGCCATCCTAGACCAACCTAGACCAACTGATGCATGAATGAGCACAGTCCAGACGAGCCATGACCAGAACTGTCCAGCTGAACCCAGCCGATTGCAGACTCACAGAACTACAGAACTAGGGGCTACATAAGCAGCTGTTGTTTTAAGCCATCAGGTTCTGTGACTGTTACACAGCAGCAGCTGACTGATTTACCTGCCCGAGTACCATCAACCACCTTCTACCGCTTTCCTTTCTTCTTTTTTTCCACAGCACTTATTAGCTTCTAACACACTATAAAATACACTTATTTGATGTTAAACACCATTGTTTATTTCTATCTCCCCCATCAAGACTATACAGAATTATAGTATCCCCTCCAGGGAATACATATGTTCACTGATGCATACAGAAGTGCCTAGGATATGGCATATAGTAGATGCTCAATTAATAATTTTTAAGGCAACTTTTAAAAATTGATGAAGAGTGTTAACAACCCCTACCACCATTATTTGAGCACTTGCAAATGGCAGACATTGTGCCAAGCTCTGTGATCAATCAGCCTATTTATTAACTCTCACAACAGCATTAGGAGGTAGGTACTCTTATCCCGTTTTACTGATGACACAGCTAAGACTCGGAGATTTAAGTAACCAGATAACATAGCTGGCAACTGGCAGAAGTACGATTAAAAACGCAGGTATGATGTCTAACTCCAAAGCCTATTATGACATCCAGTATACTGTCCTGTCATCCACTAGCCCTACACACACGCATACACACACACACACACACACACACATACACACACACAGCCCAGAGCAGGAACATTTAACCCTTTAAAGGAGCACAGAAGGAGATGGAGTTTTGTTTTGTTTTGTTTTCATGGAGGAGATGATGGTTGAGCCAGGCTTTGATACATGAATAGAATTTTAAGGGAGATAAGAAGTGATTGTTACTTACTTAGAAAATTCTATAATTGCCTGGATGATAGATTAATTCATAAAGGAGCCAGAGGAACAGTAATTAAAGCATCATCTAACACCAAATGCCCAGTGTATAAAAGACGCTGTCTTCTTAGGTTTGAAGGGGTTGTGGTCCATTTGGAGTCACCACCCATGTGAGGAACTAAGGACACAGCCAGCAACATAGCTGGAGGATTTGGATCCAACAAGTACTTCTGCAGTGCCCACTACAGTCCCCAAATGGAGCTGAATGTTCTAGAAAATAAAGGAAAAATAGAAAATGAAAAATTCATACTTTCCCTTAACCTGCCTCCCTCACTCACTTCCAACTTCTGATGTTTCTAAATCAGGTTGTTTCTCTCTTGAAAATAGCCCTCAGCCTGCTTTAGATGGTCCACAAAATCTCCCATCTCCTTGACTCTCCAACCCCTCCTTCCCCACTGCCCACCACCACAGACATTAGAGAGATTTTTTAAACACAGGTAGTATCATATATTCCTTCCTATCATATCCCTTTATTATCTTGCTGACACCAAGATAAAGTTCTAGCTTCCTATAATGACACGCATGTCCCTGCAAACTGGCCCCAATTCGTCCCTTTAGCTTCTCCAAGACTTCTCCTTCACCAGAACACCCCCAAATCCTCCATTCACCACAGCTTCAGACAAGCTGTCCTGACCCCCTAAAACTCTCTTCCCTACTTCTCTACACCTCAGTTTTCTCATCTAGAACATGGTAGGATAAGCCAGGCACACAGGTTCACGTCTGTAATCCCAGCACTTTGGGAGGCCAAGGCAGGTGGATCACAAGGAGGTCAGGAGTTCAAGACCAGCCTGGCCAACATGGTGAAGCTCTGTCTCTACTAAAAATACAAAAATTAGCCGGACATGGTGACTCACTCCTGTAATCCAAGCTACGTGGGAGGCTGAGGCAGGAGAATCACTTGAACCTGGGAGACACAGGTTGCAGTGAACCAAGATCACACCACTGCACTCCAGCCTGGGTGACAGAGTAAGACTCCATCTCAAAAAAAAAGAAAAAGAAAAAAAAGAAAAAGAAAATGGGTAGGATAATGCCTATCACCCAGGGTTGTTGGAAAAGTAAACAAGAAATAATGCAAGTGAGAGCCTCTGAGGATGCCTGGCCCCAGAGAGCCTCACGTGGTGCCAGGGCACCTGAGTCAGGAGCTCACCTCCATCACCCCTCCACTGTGTGGACAAAGTCACTCAGCATTCTGAGAAGGTGTTGCCTTCACACTCAAGGCCAAAATCCGTCCTGACAGAGATAGGGACAAGGCATTGTTAAGGTCCCATGTGACAGTCACCTCCCCTAACTCTCTGGCCTCACCTCCTGCTCCACCCCGACCCCCCTACTGCACCTGTAGCCACATCTGCCTCCTCGCTGTCCCTCAAGCACCCACCCCGGGGCCTTTCAGGCTGTTCCCACAGCTCAGAATGTTCTTCCCAGATATCCACACAGCTCACTTCCCTACATCCACTTCTCCAAGTGTGAAGCACAACAGGACCAAGAGGACAAATGTTCGTTCCTGCATGGCCAACAGTCCAGCCAGGAAGAAGCATCGAGGATCTATGCTGAGGTGAGAAGGATGCATGGGAGCTCACACAGTGAGAAGGATAGAGGAAATGATCTCAGGCAAAGGGAACAAGTGCAAAGACCCTGAGGGTGCAAGACGGCAGGGCCATGTTCAAGTAGAATCAGAGGGATGGACTGTCAATCAATTCTGACATTCACATTCAACATGACCTTACTGTACTGAAGCATTTCCAAGTGTGCTGGGGACAGAGGCTAAAGAGAATTAGACGTGGATCCTGGCTGCTATTCCTCCCTCCCAATTTTCAGTCTGCCCCAGAGAATCTCAAGGTGAGGTCAGGTACGGTTCTTGTCTGAGTCCCTGTGGGCTACTATAACAAAGTAGTAGATAATTGTTACTTCAATGTCACCCTGAGTGACTGCCTCTAGAATTGTTGACGTTCAAACATAAAAACACCTACTTGTACCACTGCATGTATTAACTTCTGGGTAATTTCAGTGGAGAAAGAGACAGAGAGAAAGGGAGCAAATCAACTGCATCCCTACAAGGCACCTTGAGTCTTCATTAAATATCATCAAGGCGTCCCAGCCCAGCCCACACAAAATGACTCCCAGCCACCACTCCACTCCCGACCCTCTTACTGCGGTTTTACTTTTCTCTGTGACATTTATGATCACCTGTTTATGGTCTAGTCTCTCCTCACTAGAATGAAAACATCATGAGGTCAGGAATTTGTACATGGGCATGTGTGTGTGCACGTGTGTCTGGCTGGCTGTTTTGGTTTATGGTTTATTCTTTGAGTTCACTAGAAATCAAGTTCCTTTTGTTCAACACACACAGACTCCACACACACACGAACCCCAGGAATGAAATCATTATGCTAAATTATAAGTTGGAAGAAGAGGGTGGGGGCAGGAGAGGTAAAAGGGAGGTGGGGAAAAAGGGGCTCTGCCCCTAATCTAGGGGAGAAGGAATGCAGGAATGTTGCCTCTTTTCTTTTCTGTTTTCTTCTCAGCACCTAGGATGTGCCTGGCATGTAGTAGGTGCTCAATAAATATTTGATAAAATGAATGAATAACTGTCCCCTTCTCAGTCAGGGACACAGTGCCTGCAAAAGGTGTAACCAACTGAACCTGGATGACAGAGCCATGCAGCCCCCTGTTCTGAAGCCCCAGGAGAGGGGAGCTGGATGGAGCTGAGGCCAGGGTTTTCCAAAGGCCTGGACAGAACACAGGAGCACAGACTTCCAGCAGCCCCAAACCACTGACCAAGCCCTGACAGCCCGCCTTTGGAAACTTATCCTTCCTCGTGTCCTGGGAGACACCAGCCCAGGTAGGACCCAGATGAGGCCTTAGCAAATAAAAGCCGATTTGGGAAATCATCCTGAGGTTTAGTCTCCCGGAGTCAATGTGATGCATTCATGCCATTCATGCTTTGACCACGAGAGGTCACTGTGGCTGCACGTAACATTCCAGGGTGGTCCTGGTTAGGTGTGAGTTTGTGGTTCTGATTTCACCTTCATCTCCGTGGCTCAGCAAGTGGGAAAACGGCATCTTTCAAGAACAACTCTGGGACTAGTGCTGGCATTACTAGAACGTGCATGACTTAAGGTATGTCCTTATAAAAGTCATAGATACAATCAAAAGATGGGTTCTAAAGTTGGGCTATCTGGGTTAGAATCCCAGTTCTGCCTCCCGTGTGATGCTGGGCAAAGCTCTTTGCCTCAGTTTCCCCTTCTGCCAAATGGGATAATGATAGTGCCCCTCCTGTTGGGATCTTGTGAGGACTAAATGAGTAATGCACACAGAACTTTTAGAACAACGCTTGGCATATACTCAAGAATTGTAGAAGTGAATTATTACTGCTTTTCCTCCATATGGCTAAACATGATTTTTAATGATAAATTCCATGATTATTTTATTAATGGCTTTTTCCCCATTAGACTGTAGCCTCTGTGAAGGCAGGGATGGGGTTTACATGTTTTTTAGACTTTTCATTATGAAAAATTTCAAATATACATGAAAATAGAAGGAATAGTCTGTATCTGTTTCTGTTCATCATTGCCTCCTTCCCCAGCTCCAAATGCAGTGCCTACTGCACTGCAGCCCTTCGACAGTGATTTTCTAATGGCCATTTATGAAGTACTATTTATAAGCCAGGGACGGTGCTGGGCAGCAAGTCTAAGAGAGTGAATCAGACCCAGGCCCTGTGCACAAGGAGCTCACAAGCTAATGAGAAGGGCTGCCTTAATTTGGTAATTTCCCAGGGTGGAGGTAAAGAAATTGAGGGTGTGATGCGGACATCTAACCTGGTCAGCTGAGGTTTCCTGAAAGAAGCATCTATGATTTATACTGAGAACTGAAGGATGCATAGGAGCTCACGTGGTGAGAAGGATAGGGGAAACGATCCCACACAAAGGGAACAAGTGCAAACGCCCTGAGGGTGTGAGAGGGCAGAGCCACGCTCAAATAGGATCAGACGGATGGACTGCCAATCAATTCTGACATTCACATTCAATATGACCTTACTCTATTGAAGCATTTCTGAGTGTGCTGGGGACTGAGGATAAAGAGAATCAGACGTGGATCCTGGCTGCTAATTCCTCCCTGCCAACTTACAGTCCATCCCAGAGCATCTCAAGGAGAGGCCAGGTATGGTCCTTGTCTGAGTTCCCGTGAGCTACTATAATAAAGATTCCATACACTGGGTAGCTTATAAACAACAGTTCTGGAGGCTGGGAAGTCTAAGATCAAGGTGCTGGCAGATTTGGTTCTGGTAACGACTGTCCTCTGACTCATAGAAGTGTTTCTCGGCTACATGCTCACCTGGGGGAAAGGGCTAGCTGGCTCTCTGGGGTCTCTTCTGTGAGGGCACTAATTCCTGATCACCTCCCAGGGGCTTCTAGAGGGATCACTTGGGAGGCACCTGCAATCACCTGGACATGGTGGAATCAGGGGTTAGATTCATCACGGCGGGAGTGAAAACGGAAAGAAAGACTGTGGCTGGGCCCTAGACCACAGGCAAGATCGACAGGGCAGATGGTAACCAGGATGGGTGGGATGGACGCTCACACTTGGCTTTTCTCAGCTCTGGTCAGACCTCATCAGTCTAGTAGAGCCTAAAATTCTTACCAAGGACCTGAGCAGCCTGGCCCCTGCATTTCTTATCTCTGCCTCCAATTCACTTCCACTCCCTCCTTTGCGCCAGCCACATTGGTCTCCTCTGTGTTCTGAAATCTACCAGGCGCTTTGGCTCTTCCGGGTCTGCCTCCCATAGATTTATCTATCTGCCCGCAGGTCCTTGTCACCACCAGTTCTCCCAGGCTGGATGATTCCTACCCAATTCCCCAGTCTCTGCTTAAATATGACTCCAGAGGAGCCTTCCCTGACCCGCCCTTCAAATTAGTTTCTCCCCCAATATGTTAATTTTTAATTTTTAGTGAAGTGGAATTAAGGAAAAGTACAAGGCTAAATTTTTTAAGAATTAGCAATGGAATATCTATGTGTGCATAGTTACAATAACTTCTGTCTTCCCCATTCCACGATAAGCTCTGGGTGCACACATCACAGTTTTGATGTTCCCTGTTGTGTACCTAATGCCTGAGCAATGCCTAGCACATGGTAAATGCTTAATAAATATATGAATGAACGAATGAGGTGACTGTTCATGCACATGCCTATTCAATAACCTGAACTACTATCACATTCCCATCCTTGAATGTCCAGCACTGAACGTCCCTGTTCCCTGGATGCCCTCATCACTGTCATCATCATACTTCTGCTGGTAGTAGCCACACCTGTCCTATTAGAAACAAAGTGCTGTGGTTTGGATGTTTGTCTCATGTTGAGACATGTTCTAAGTCCTGTTCTAAGACTCATGTTCTAAGTCTCATGTTGAAATGTGGTCTCCAAATTTGAGATGGGGCCTAATGAGAGGTGTTTGCGTCATGGGGTGGCTATTTCATGAATAGAGTAATGCCATCCCCTAGAGTTTGAGATCTCACTGTCTCACTCACTGGTTCCAGTGCGAGTTTATTGTTAAAAAGTGCCTCACATCTCACCCATCCCCACCTTGCTTCCTCTCTCACCAGGCAATCTCTGCGCACCTGGCTCCCCTTTGCCTTCTGCCATGATTAGAAGCAGCCTGAGGCCCTCACCAGATGCAGACGCCCAATCCTGAACTTTCCAACCACCAGAATTTGAGAGTCAAATAATTTTTTCTATGCAAATTACCCAGCCTCACATATTCCCTTACAGCAACACTAAATGGACTAAAACACGGGGGTACCCAACCCAAACCCATCCCCAGTCACTCCATGTCTCATCACCCTCTTATTGTCTAAATGGCCTCGTTACTGTCAAATTATCTTAGTTTAGCTTGCTTAGCTGTTTCCTGTCTCCTTGTCCCAGAAGAGCAGGGATCTGGATTGTCTCGGTCACTGCCCATATCCAGGGGCACTGGCCTTAGAGTCTGCATATATCATTTTCTTTTGCATTTCCACACATCACAAGTAAGGGGACAGAAGTCTGGGGAGGCCAACTGACTCCTAGGTCAGGCTAGTCACTGGACAAGTAGCAATGATCTGAGTCTCTTACTCCCTGATTCATAATCTTCTCCAGGATCCTGGCAGGTCACAAGGCTCCAACACAAGGCAGGATTTCATCTTCTACCCCAACTGCTGGAGCTTCCCTACAAGGCTCAGAGTAAATGCAAGATCATCTTATAAAGAAGACTCACAGTGGTCTCCCCAACCTCATCATGCTCTCAGCTACCCACCAACACACAGACAAAATTAATACAATTCGTACAATTAGACTCCTGACCTGGGAAGCCATAGCTTCACTTAGTAACCAACGACTCTCATGTCCTTGGAAACATTCCTCTTTTCCTTGGGTCTTTATTTGCTCACCTAAAAAACAAAACACAGGTGAGCAGCTCCCTCATTCTCTTCCCACATCTTCTCTATATATCCTTCAAGTCCACAGTTTTTGTTTTTTAATCTGAAAGTAATAATTTTTTTCCAAACAACAAAATAGTGGGAATATCACGCTCCAAGCATTTGCACAATGACATTATGAGGACAGACTCCTGCGAGAGCCAAAGCAATTACCATACCATTAGGCGGGCCATGCTTGGAGTACACAAACTTAGTCACAAGATTCCTGGACGGAAGCCCAGGAAGAAAAGAATAATCGTGTGCATGTCAGAATACTTCCTAAGAAATATTTCTCCTAAAAGTTCCCTTTGAAACATGAGCTAGCAGGGAATTGGAGAACAGTTTTGTCATAGGTCAGGAACAGGCAGGAATTCAACATAGAGACAAACGGACATGTCCCTAAATGCAAAATGTAAATAGAAAGCCTACCGAGACTTGGGGCTGGAATTGGCCAAGCTGACATTTTTATAAATGATCCAAAAAAAAAGAAAGAAATGATGGAGTAACATCTACAGACATCCCTAAAAATTACTGCAGGTTGACATTCCAAGTAAGGAAGACTCAACTTGAAGACTGTACACATTAGTGACAATGACAAAGAGGGAACGCCAGCAAGGGAACAAAATAATGATTTAGAGAAAATTAATACAAAACAACATTATCTCAGTTAATAAAAAATGGGAACCGAGTTTCCAGTTCTAATTGGGATTAATTGATGCACACATCACTCATTCATCCAGCAGCCTTTACAGAATCCTCACTACAGGTCCCATGAGGGGCTGGGATGATAGGCACTCATGGTGAGCGAACACCAGTGATGAGTCCAATGGAAGAATGTTTCTTAGAACTACTGGAGTGACTCCACAATCACGGGCCACATGGCTGTAACTCTCTGGAGAAGATGGCCCATCCCAGTGGAGGGGTACTAAAAAGTCCCAAGGACTTTGCTCAGTGCCTTTTCTTTCATTTATCCCTAAAGGTTAGAGTTAGGAAGGTCATGTTCATGTAGTAGGAATGTACTGTCTTTTAAGAGAAAATGTTAGTCATATTAAGATCTAATCGTAGAGAATTTTTAATGAGCCCCAAAAGGGTAGAAAATTTTAAGAAAAGCAAGCTGGCTTTAAGACTCACAAACCAGTGGTTTGTCCAGTTGTCCTCTCCTTCCCAGATTCCTGAGGTGGAGAACATCTTTGTGAAGAGCTTAGGCCATAATCCCAAAAGACACAACCCCAAATGCCATCACCCCCAGTGTTGAAATCCTGAAAGATCAAAATCCCTAAAGTCTAAAATCTTGAAAATCATAATCCCAAAAGACCAAAATCTCAAAAATATATTTTAAAAAATAATAATTTAAAAATTATTTAAAGGATATTTATTTTTAAATTATACTTGAAGTTCTAGGGTACATGTGCACCACGTGCAGGTTTGTTACCTATGTATACATGTGCCATGTTGGTGTGCTGCACCCATTAACTCGTCATTTACATTAGGTATATCTCCTAATGCTATCCCTCCCCCCTCCTCCCACCCCATGACAGATCCCAGTGTGTGATGTTCCCCACCCTGTGCCCAAGTGTTGTCATTGTTTAGTTCCCACATATGACTGAGAACATGCGGTGTTTGGTTTTCTGTCCTTGCGACAGTTTGCTCAGAATGATGGTTTCCAGATTCAACCATGTCCCTACAAAGGACATGATCTCATCCTTTATTATGGCTACATAGTATTATTCCATGGTGTATATGTGCCACATTTTCTTAATCCAGTCTATCATTGATGGACATTTGGGTTGGTTGCAAGTCTTTGCTATTGTGAATAGTGCCGCAATAAATATACATGTGCACATGTCTTTATAGCAGCATGATTCATAATCCTTTGGGTGTATACCCAGTAATGGGATGGCTGGGTCAAACGGTATTTCTAGTTCTAGATCCTTAAGGAATCGCCACCCTGTCCTCCAAAATGGTTGAACTAGTTTACAGTCCCACCAACAGTGTAAAAGTGTTCCTATTTCTCCACATCCTCTCCAGCACCTGTTGTTTCCTGACTTTTTAATGATTGCCATTTTAACTGCTATGAGACGGTATCACATTGTGGTTTTGATTTGCATTTCCCTCATGGCCAGTGATGATAAGCATTTTTTCATGTGTCTGTGAGTTTCATAAATATCTTCTTTTGAGAAGTGTCTGCTCATATCCTTTGCCCACTTTTTCATGGGGTTGTTTGATTTTTTCTTGTAAATTTGTTTAAGTTCTTTGTGGATTCTGGATATTAGCCCTTTGTCAGATGGGTAGATTGTAAAAATTTTCTCCCATTCTGTAGGTTGCCTGTTCATTCTGATGGTAGTTTCTTTTGCTGTGCAGAAGCTCTTTAGTTTAATTAGATCCCATTTGTCAATTTTGTTGCCATTGCTTTTGATTTTTTAGTCATGAAGTCCCCTTGCCCATGCCTATATGTCCTGAATGGTATTGCCTAGGTTTTCTTCTAGGGTTTTTATGGTTTTACATCTAACATTTAAGTCTTTAATCCATCTTGAATTAATTTTTGTATAAGGTGTAAGGAAGAGATCCAGTTTCTGCTTTCTACATATGGCTAGCCAGTTTTCCCAGTAGCATTTATTAAATAGGGAATTCTTTCCCCATTTCTCGTTTTTCTCAGGTTTGTCAAAGATCAGATGGCTGTAGATGTGTGGTATTATTTCTGAGGGCTCTGTTCTGTTCTATTGGTCTATATCTCTGTTTTGGTACCAGTACCAAGCTGTTTTGGTTACTGTAGCCTTGTAGTATAGTTTGAAGTCAGGTAGTGTGATGCCTCCAGTTTTGTTCTTTTGGCTTAGGATTGTCTTGGCAATGAGGGCTCTTTTTGGGTCCATATGAACTTTAAAGTAGTTTTTTCCAATTCTGTGAAGAAAGTCATTGGTAGCTTGATGGGGATGGCAGTGAATCTATAAATTACCTTGGGTAGTATGGCCATTTTCACGATATTGATTCTTCCTATCCATGAGCAAGGAATGTTTTTCCCTTTGTTTGTGTCCTCTTTTATTTCGCTGAGCGGTGGTTTGTAGTTCTCCTTGAAGAGGTCCTTCACATCCCTTGTAAGTTGGATTCCTAGGTATTTTATTCTCTTTGAAGCAATTGTGAATGGGAGTTCACTCATTATTTGGCTCTCTGTTTGTCTGTTATTGGTGTAGAGGAATGCTTGTGATTTTTGCACATTGATTTTGTATCCTGAGACTTTGCTGAAGTTGCTTATCAGCTTAAGGAGATTTGGGGCTGAGACGATGGGGTTTTCTAAATATACAATCATGTCATGAGCAAACAGGGACAATTTGACTTCCTCTTTTCCTAATTGAATACCCTTTATTTCTTTCTCCTGCCTGACCTGGCCAGAACTTCCAACACTATGTTGAATAGGAGTTGTGAGAGAGGGCATCCCTGTCTTGTGCCAGTTTTCAAAGGAAATGCTTCCAGTTTTTGCCCATTCAGTATGATATTGGCTGTGGGTTTGTCATAAATGTTGTTATTATTTTGAGATATGTCCCATCAACACCTAGTTTACTGAGAGTTTTTAGCATGAAGAGCTGTTTAATTTCGTTGAAGGCCTTTTCTGCCTCAATAATGAGATAATCATGTGGTTTTTGTCTTTGGTTCTGTTTATATGCTGGATTACGTTTATTGATACGCGTATGTTGAACCAGCCTTGCATCCCAGGGATGAAGCCAACTTGATTGTGGTGGATAAGCTTTTTGATGTGCTGCTGGATTCAGTTTGCCAGTATTTTAATTAAGGATTTTTGCATCTATGTTCATCAGGGATATTGGTCTAAAATTCTCTTTTTTGTTGTTGTTGTGTCTCTGCCAGGCTTTGGTATCGGGATGATGCTGGTCTCATAAAATGAGTTAGGGAGGGTTCCCTCTTTTTCTATTGATTGGAATAGTTTCAGAAAACATGGTACCAGCTCCTCTTTGTACCTCTGGTAGAATTCGGCTGTAAATCCATCTGGTCCTGGACTTTTTTTCGTTGGTAGGCTATTAATTATTGCCTCAATTTCAGAGCCTGTTGTTGGTCTATTCAGGGATTCAACTTCTTCCTGGTGGCGTCTTGTGAGTGTGTATGTGTCCAGGAATTTATCCATTTCTTCTCGATTTTCTAGTTTATTTGCGTAGAGGTGTTTATAGTATTCTCCGATGGTAGTTTCTATCGCCTTTATCATTTTTTATTGCATCTATTTGATTCTTCTCTCTTTTCTTCTTTATTAGTCTTGCTAGCGGTCTATTAATTTTGTTGATCTTTAAAAACAAAACCAGCTCCTGGATTCATCGATTTTTTTAAGGGTTTCTGTGTCTCTATCTCCATCAGTTGTGCTGTGATCTTAGTTTTTTCTTGCCTTCTGCTAACTTTTGAATATGCTTGCTCTTGCTTCTCTAGTTCTTTTAATTGTGATGTTAGGGTGTCAATTTTAGATCTTTCCAGCTTTCTCTTGTGGGCATTTAGTGCTATAAATTTCCCTCTACACACTGCTTTAAATGTGTCCCAGAGGTTCTGGTATGCTGTGTCTTTGTTACTGGTTTCAAAGAACATCTTTATTTCTGCCTTCATTTCATTATGTACCCCGTAGTCATTCAGGAGCAGGTTGTTCAGTTTCCATGTAGTTGAGTGGTTTTGAGTGAGTTTCTTAATCCTAAATTCTAGTCTGATTGCACTGTGGTCTGAGAGACAGTTTGTTACAATTTCTGTTCTTTTACATTTGCTGAGGAGTGCTTTATTTCCAACTATGTGGTCAATTTTGGAATAAGTGCAATGTGGTGCTGAGAAGAATGTATATTCTGTTGATTTGGGGTGGAGAGTTCTGTAGATGTCTATTAGGTCTGCTTGGTGCAGAGCTGAGTTCAATTCCTGAGGCGCTCTGATTTTTAGAATTTTCAGCTTTTCTGCTCTGGTTTCTCCCCATCTTTGTGGTTTTATCTAACTTCGGTCTTTGATGATGGTGATGTACAGATGGGGTTTTGATGTGGATGTCCTTTCTGTTTGTTAGTTTTCCTTCTAACAGTCAGGACCCTCAGCTGCAGGTCTGATGGAGTTTGCTGGAGGTCCACTCCAGACCCTGTTTGCCTGGGTATCACCAGTGGAGGCTGCAGAACGGCAAATGCTGCCTGATCCTTCCTCTGGAAGCTTTGTCTCAGAGGGGCACCCGGCTGTATGAGGTGTCAGTCGGCTCCTACTGGGAGGTGTCTCCCAGTTACACTACTCGGGGGTCAGGGACCCACTTGAGGAGGCAGTCTGTCAGTTCTCAGATCTCAAACTCCAAGCTGGGAGAATCACTACTCTCTTCAAAGCTGTCAGACAGGGATGTTTAAGTCTGCAGAAGTTTCTGCTGCCTTTTGTTCAGCTATGCCCTGCCCCCAGAGGTGGAGTCTACAGAGGCAGGCAGGCCTCCTTGAGCCATGGTGGGCTCCACCCAGTTCGAGCTTCCTGGCTGCTTTGTTTACCTACTCAAGCCTCAGCAATGGTGGACACCCCTCCCCCAGCCTCTCTGCCGCCTTGCAGTTCCATCTCAGACTGCTGTGCTAGCAGTAAGTGAGGCTCCATGGACGTGGGACCTTCCCAGCCAGGCGTGGGATATAATCTCCTGGTGTGTTGTTTGCTAAGACCGTTGGAAAAGCGCAGTATTAGGGTGGGAGTGTCCCAATTTTCCAGGTACCATCATCTGCCATGGCTTCCCTTGGCTAGGAAATGGCTATTTATATTTTAAAAGGAGATTTATTTACATAAAAACATAATAGAACACTTCATAGGCCACTTTACACAGTAAAATAGGCAATAAAAACATACTTATTTTTGTAATCATAAACACTCAGGTATACTAATGACAGTCATACAGGTGTAACAGTTACAAGAAGACGAACCATGTTAATAAAGAAATAGCTTATATAACTGTGGTCATCTGAAATACCGTGACATACAACCTAAATCTTTTGATGAGACCAATCAAAAACCACAATTCAGCACGCATATACAGTCACCCAAAGAGCTGAGATGTCAGGAAATTTTATATTTCACAAGTGCAGGCATGCAAAAAGCACATATCTTCATTTACTGAGGAAGTTTCAACATTTTTATATACACACACAATGCCTTATACACAGTCAAAGTGAAAATGTTACTTTCGAGGAGTCAAATTTCAAACAAACAAAAAAAAAGCCTAAGGTGAATTAGTAAAGACTCTAAAAGTCTTTACACAATTTATACTTCTAACATCGGAAAGAGTGTGAAGATGAAAAACACAGGATAGCAAGTTGTAAAAACTAATGCTGACAATTTAAAATCGTGGGAAAGAAAGTAAAAAAAAGAAAAAAAATCCAACCAACCCCCTCAAAAAAACTAAAAAGAAATCTCGGCCGGGGGCAGTGGCTCAAGCCTGTAATCCCAGCACTTTGGGAGGCCGAGACGGGCGGATCACGAGGTCAGGAGATAGAGACCATCCTGGCTAACACGGTGAAACCCCGTCTCTACTAAAAATACAAAAAAACTAGCCGAGCGAGGTGGCGGGCGCCTGTAGTCCCAGCTACTGGGGAGGCTGAGGCAGGAGAATGGTGTGAACACGGGAGGCGGAGCTTGCAGTGAGCTGAGATCTGGCCACTGCACTCCAGCCTGGGTGACAGAGCGAGACTCCGTCTCAAAAAAAAAAAAAAAAAAAAAACTCAACATATGGAAGTGTGTATTACAGGGATAAATTATGGGCAATTGCATGGAGGTAGTACATTAAGAGCTGGCCGACTTCTGAAGTCTTGCATAGTGATAAATGGTTGCTTTTTTTCTTTTAGGGCATGGCTCTCCTCAGAGAATATGGTCACATTCATTTTCTACATGGCACTGCTTTTTTGAATTTCTTCTATGAGTTGACATGCATGAACACGAGCATTCCTTATGAAATTTTCCCATCTTCTGTGTCATGCTTCTATGTTGTTTTGAGTATATAAAAATCCATTCTGCATGCACTCATACACAGACCACAGACTTGGCAGAAACAATCCCAATTATCAAACAGCAACCCCATCACATCTTCTTCTCCCGTCATGCACAAAATTATTTTTTGAACCAGTCAGTGACTTTGGGGGCTTCTTCAGAGAAATAAGTGTGGCTTTAATTCAACAAAAAAGCTCCCAGAATGTTATCAGCTGGAAGGAATGCCAATGCAGACACATGATGCAATTTTGTTTTTGTTTCTGTTTGGTTTTGGTTTTATTTTTGTTGTTGCTGTTTTTGAGACAGAGTCTCAGTCTGTTGCCCAGGCTGGAGTGCAGTGGCGCAATCTCGGCTCACTGCAACCTCCACCTCCTTAGTGCTGCCTTTGTTGTTGCTGCTGTAGTGCACGGCCACTTCATTCATGTGAATTTTCCAACAAATGCATAGGGCCAAATGGAAAACAACAAACTTTACTGATAACACCCTGAGGTTCGCTTTTTGAAGACTTGACCACACCTAATTGCAAACCTGCCATGGTTTGGGGATTCAATAAAATATTAGTGATTTTAGAATTAAAGGATTTCAACTTTAGAAATTTTGATCTTCCAGGATTTCAATATTCAGGAGAATGACATTTGGAATTTTATCTTTCAAGATTATGATTGGTAACCAATCTGGTGGCCACCATATTGGATGGTGCAACTCTAACAAGAGCTTTAGAAGAAAACGATTAGAATGTAAGAGGGGAAATAAGAAACAAGCTAAAGACATGAATCTTCAGATTAAAAGAGCCCACCATGCTCGTGAAAATAGACACATATTTAGAAATATAGTAGTGAACTTTCAGAACAAATTAAAAAGAAAACTCTAAAAGCTTCCAGAGGAGAGAGAAAGAAAGAGAGAAAGGGAAGGAGGGAAGGAGGGAGGGAAGGAGGGAGGGAGGGAAGGAGGGAGGGAGGGAGGAAGGAAGGAAGAGAGGAAGGAAGGAAGGAAGAGAGGAAGGAAGGAAGAGAGGAAGGAAGGAAGGAAGGAAGGAAGGAAGGAAGGAAGGAAGGAAGGGTTATCAACATAGAAATGAGAATCAAATTGCGATCAAAGCTATCATTAGCAACACTAAACGCTAGAAGAAAAGGGCTGGTGGGAGAAATTTCTGAGAATATGTTATTTTGGATCAGGAATTCTTTAATCAGACAAATTATCATTCAATTTTGAGGTGAAAATAAAACTTGGACATGGAACTACTCAGTTCATCCTGAGGTCCTTCGTAACGATCTTTGCAAAAACTTGTCTCCCGTAGTCAGGCTTAGTCCAGAACCAAGATTGACTTCTACAGCATGAAATACTCCACGGGCCAAAAAGTATCTCCAGATTCTGAGAGGTGTTACTTTAGACCACTCCAGGCCCTGAGAAGTAGCCTAACTCCTCCCTGACTCAATACAGCCAAAATTCATCTCCAACATGTAAGGGGTGAGAGGACAGAGAAGATAGTGCCTGGAAGAACTGCAGAAGCTCTGAGCCTCCCAGGCCAATTGTCTACTGAATTCGGGGGACTTTCTGTAGCTCCCACCACAGCCTGTTCTGTTGCTTCTACTTGAATACCTCTAACCATAGGTTGCTCACTACTCCAGGGCAGCCCATTCTGTTGATCATTAAGCAGCTGTGGCTGTTGGAATACCTTTTATGATGAGCTAAAAAATGTCTCTCCCTATATCTTAGGAAATAAAGAATCATATAATGAGGAGGAAAATCACAGAGAACTTTGATTCAGTTTCCTCATTTTAAAGATGACTAAGTGGAGGTCCAGAGAGGGATAGGGATATCCCAAGGTCACACAGCACAACTGTGGTCCAGCTGACACTACTGGTATTTGAGCCCTGGCTGGCCAGTGGCCTTGCAACATGAGGAGTTTTCCTGGTGATCTGGTCGGGGGGTACCTTTCAGTGTCATGTGTCTCTGTGCTGTGGCGCACAGGTTGACTTTATAAGGTGTTCTGAAAGCGATCAGGGGGTTTACAACAGTTCCCAGGAGACACTGCCCCAGCTTGCTGCTGTTTGTTCTCCCTCCCCTTTAAAAGGCTCGGCACAGGGCCCAAGAAGTAGCCATAACTCCTCCCTGAGTCAATAAAGCCAAAATTCACCTCCAACATGTAAGGGGTGAGAGGAGAGAGAAGATAGTGCCTGGAAGAACTGCAGAAGCTTGAGCCTCCCGGGCCGATTGTCCAGCCCTGTGCTGGCCATTCTGTTTCATCCTATCATCCCATATCAACCCAAAAGAGAGCAGATATGATTATTATCATCATCATCATCGTCATCATCATCATCTCCGTTTTAGAGCTAAGACTCCAATCAGTGAAGTGGCTTGTCCAAATCTTCAGCATGACAATAACAACATCCTACGGTGTGTAAGACCATGTGAGTCATCTTCAAACCAGAACCCTTTTGAGAGTAATTCAATTTAGAAGACAAAAAGGCAGCCCAGTAAATAATATTAATAACAAATAAGGTAGAAGCTTTAGGGAGTCCTGAAACCCCTTTTTCCTGCTCAAATAAGAAGCTGCTAAAAGGAAGGAGATTATACAACAAACAGTCCTCAAACAATCAACAGCTCCCACAGGCCTGCAGGAATCTGGGTTAAGACACCACCCTTTACTTACCGCAAACAGGCCTGACCTGGTTCAAGGTTTCCCTGGGAAACTGTTACCAAAACTACCAGACTGATAATAAATAGCACAGCTAGGGCAGGCCAGATAACCACCAGGACAACAGCGCTGTGGGTCATACCTTGGCATCATGTGTCTTAAGGTACTTTTACTTGAGAGATTTTTACAAAAGCAGAAAGTGGGTGTTAAGGGTGTGGGAGATCCATCTGCGTCTATATGGCTTGCCTGGACTCAGAGAAACACAAAGAGCATGACCGTCACGGACAGCAACCCTGTGCTGGCCATTCTGTTTCATCCTATCATCCCAAATCAATCCAAAAGAGCAGATATTATTATTATTATCTCCATTTTAGAGCTAAGACTCTAAGCAGTGAAGTAGCTTGTCCAAATATTCAGCGTGACATAACAACAGCCTGCAATGTGTAAGACCATGTGAGTCATCTCCAAACCAGAACCCTTTTGAGAGCAGAGGAGGCATTAGTAATAGTTCTTCTGGGATGACAGGCATACTTTGGGGCCATCCTGAGCTCACCAGGAAGTGTGGTCCCAGAACCACGAGCCAGGCATGGGTCTAAGTGCTTCGCGTGGACTAAGCTCATCTTATCCTCATCTACCCTTATCCCCATTTCACAGATAGGAAAGTCAAGCCACACAGCTGTGAAGTGGTAGACCCTAGATCCAGGATTTGAACCTGAGCAGCCTCACTCCAGGTCCTTACCACTATGCCTTGCTGCCTCTCCAGGAGCTGGGATGTTCACTCAAATATGCTGACCCCCAACACTGTGCACTGGACACACCCCCAGTGTCTCTGCTCTAAAGTCCTCGCTCAAAGAATCTCTACCTGACAATGCAATGGTATCGCCTGCCAATTCCAAATCCTTAACTTACTACAGGGCTGGGTATTGGCCAAAAAAAAAGGAGAAAGGAAGAAGAATCCTATGGACTCCAGGCAGGGTCATTTCCCAACAAGACCAGAAACACCCCGTTCTATCTTCTCCTTTGACAGTTTCCGGAGAACTGCAACACTATCACATCTTTTGGGAAGCGACTCCTTCTTTTGTACACCTATTTAACACACAATTCTGGAGAGATGACCTTGCCCCTGAAACTCCCCAAGAGACAACCAGTGGGAACTGCATCCTTGAACCCCCTTGACCTCTAACTGCCCTGTGGGCTCAGCCAATGGGAGGCATACAGGGAAGTCAAAGGATGAGTGGCTGGTGAGATTGGGGTATTCATTCCTCTGCCCTCTCCAGGCCCCAGCTCCTTCTAGGCCGTGCTTCCCTCTCCTGGTCTGCTCAGGCCGGATGGTTATAATAACTCCTGCAGTCCTGCGCTGCCCCATCCTGATGCTGCCTTTGTAAACTGTATCTTTACTAAAAATCCCAATCTAAACACATCAACTACTACCTGCCGGACCCTGTTTCCTGACAGTCTAGTAAGGAAGCCCACAAGCAAGTAGATAACTCAAGACAACTCATTCAAAAAATATTTTGAACATGAACTATTTGCCAGGCAGTACACTGAAGGCTGGGGATATACAATAATGAGAAACAGACACAGTCCCTGTCCTCATGGAGCTGACACTCTGATGGGAGAGACAATCAAATCCCAGAAATGGGTGCAAAAGGACAGCTGGAAGTGCTCTGTGGGGGCAATGCAGGATGCCCGAAGAGGTGACCTGGAAGGCCACTGGCCTGGCCAGGGAAGTCAGGAAGGCATAAGGGACACCGTGGAAGCATTGTGCAGGACCATCGGAGGAGGCAGGGACAGAAAAGCCTTGGCACCTAACTCCGCCCAACAACAAAGGCCAAGAGGAAGGAAGTGCAGCCCGAACAAAGCATCAGGTGCATGAAGAAGCAAAGGAAGAGGCCTGGGAGGGAGCAGAGCTCAGGGAGCAGGCTCAGCCCTGGGGTGTGGGGATGTCATGGAAGAGGGGGCTGCAGAGCAAGGCAGGGATGGGATCTGGAAGGCCCCTACCTGCCATTCCAAGGCCTCTGAATCTTCCATGGACCTATGTCTCTAAATCTTAGCCATGAAGTTCCTCCTCACATCAAACTCAGTCTTATCGTCAACAGTTGCAGCGGGAATTCTCCCAGATCCACAACTGGATGTTGTCTCGGCTGCGTTTGGAGCAGCAGCTTCCCCGTTACCTTTGACCTTAGAGGATGCATGCTGAGAATGGGGCTTTGGGGTCTGCCTGTCTGGGTTTAGATTCTGTCGTGCATTTGCCAGCTGGCTCAGCCTTGGGAAAGTCAACTTCTAGGTGACCCAGATTACTTCTCCATAATAAGGTATATTCATATGGATAATAGGAGACCTTTTTGAATGTGATTAAATTCATGGAATGCTAAGGACGCTGCTTGGCACAGAAAAAGGGCTCAGTAAGTGTGAGCTATTACGATCACCACTAGGGAACCCCGTAGACATGGAAAAAAATCTCACCCTCAAAATGTCTCCCCACACAGAGATGCCCACAAAAAGTCATGCAGAGGTTATTAAATATTTGATAAGGACCACTGTCTGATATTCAGAAGCCCGATCATCTCTTAAGCCCTGAGCAATCTAATTAGTGATTATTTTCAAAGCCAGTCAACCCTAAGTCTCCCCTGCTGCCTCTTAAACAGGAGGTATTTCTGCTGGCCCAGGCCCCTGCAGAAATTGTGTCTCCAAGTACAAGAGCTCATGGGATGTTCTTGGGAATGATTCAGTAACAAAACGGCATTTTGTGCCAGCAGATGTTTTGCAATAATTAAGTGTGGTCCCTGAACATAAAAATCAGAGCTGCTGAAAATAAAAATCTTGAGAGTATCTGCAATTTCTGGGACAGCTGCTCCCTCTGGGTACAGAGGAGAGGGGAAATGATGTTCTTACCAGAATGCTGGCTGGAAAGAATAATAGATTAGATCCAGAAAACCTGGGTTTGAGTTCTGTGTTACTCAGCATATTTACTGAACACAGAGTATATGCTGGGGGTACTGGGTACATCAGAGAGGCGATGCTGGGACATTTGAGTCATGCATCTTGAGTCCAGCCACGATTTTGCCTCTTGCTACCCGAGTGACCTTAGCCAAGTTACTTAGCTCTCTAAGCCTCCATTTTCATGTCTGTAACATGGGAAGGGGCCTAGGGCAGAACCTTGAGCCATACCTTAATTCCTGAAAATAACAGCAAAACAGGGCCCGCAATACTGAGGACAAGCCTCCAGAGATACAGAATGAAAACCAGGAGATGGTAACAGGAAAAAGATTGTTTGCAGAAAAAAAAAGAACGGTTCATGGCCACAAAGAGGTCTTGGGGGTAAGGCTTGAGAAGCCAACACTGGATCTCCACACAGGAAGGTTCCATCCTGCAAACGCCTCCCCACTGCCCCCTCTCCCCACACCAGGTGTGTGTGAGTCTGTCCTCACACTACTATGAAGATACCTGAGACTGGGTAATTTACACAGGTTTAATTAATTTAGTTCGACGTGACTGAGGAGGCCTCAGGAAACTGACAACCATGGCAGAAGGCACCTCTTCACAAGGTGGCAGGAGAGAGAATGAGTGCCAGGCAAAGAGGGAAGCCCCCTTATAAAACCATCAGATCTTGTTGGAACTCGATCACTATCAGGAGTACAGCACGGGGAAAACCGCCCCCATGATTCAATTATCTCCACCTGGCCCTGCCCTGGACACGTGGGGACGATTACAATTTAAGGTGAGATTTAGGTGAGGACACAGAGTCAAACCATATCAAGGGTGGTTCAGCAGCCTGACATTTCCAGAATCCTTCACTTTCTCATTTCTACCTGTAGTAGGATGAAATAGGACCTTACCAAGAAATCAGTTCTTAATGCCTGGAATCTGTGACTGTTAACTCAAATGAAAAAGCAGTCTTTGCAGTTAAGGATCTTGAGATGGCAAAGATTATCCTGAATTATCTGAGTGGGCCTTTGTTATGAGCTAAATTGTATCCCCCCCCAAAATTTATATGTTAACATCCTAGCCCCCGAAATTGCTGACCAGGGAAAGAATACAGAAAAGCTAACTCACAGGGCGACAGTGTTTGGAAATAAGGAGGTCCTTAAAGAGGTCATTAAAATGATGTCCTGAGGGTGGGCTCTGACCCAACATGACTGGTGTCCTTATAAGAAGAGATTAGGACACAGGGACAGACAGAAGGAAGACCACGTGAAGATACAGGGGGAAGACGGCCATCTACAGCCAAGGAGAGTGGCCTCAGAAAAGACCAACACTGCTGACACTTTGACCTCAGACTTCCAGCCCCAGACCCCAGAACTGTGAGACAATAAATTTCTGTTGTTTAAGCCCCTAGTCTGTAGTATTTGTTACGGCAGCCGGAGCAGACTAATACAACTCTAAGGGCAATCACATGTGCACTGACAAGAGGGAGGCAGAGGGAGACTTGACACAGGCACACTGCAGATGAGGAGGCAATGTCACTGATATGGTTTGGCTCTGGGTCCCCACCCAAATCTCATCTCAAATTGTAATCCCCATAATCGCCACATGTCAAGGGAGGGACCAGGTGAGAGGTAATTGGATCACGGGGCGGTTTCCCCCATGCTGTTCACATGAGTGAGAACACGCATCTTGAGTCCAGTCACGATTTTGCCTCTTGCTACCCGAGTGATCCTAGGCAAGCTACTGAGTGAGTTCTCATGAGAGCTGATGGCTTTAGAAGGCAGTACTCCCTGCTCTTACTCACTATCTCTCGCCTGCTCCCATGAAAGATGTGCCTTCTTCCCTTTCCGCCATGATTGTAAGTTTCCTGAGGCCTCCTCAGCCATGAGGAACTGTGTGTCAATTAAACCTCTTTCCTTTATGAATTACCAAGTCTCAGGCAGCTCTTTATAGCAGTGTGAAAACAAACTAATACAGTGACCATGGGGGCAGAGATCAGAGGGTTGCCGTCACAGGTCAGGAACTGGGACAGCCATTAGAGGCTAGAAGAGGCAAGAAACGGATTCTCCCCTTGAGCCTCCAGAGAGAATGCAGCCCCACTGATACCTTGATTTTGGGCATCCGGCTTCCAGAACCTTGAAAGAATGAGTTTCTGTTGTAAGCCACTAAGTCTGTGGTCATTCGTAACAGCAGTCACACACACGAAAGTACACTACCTAATTTTAAAATATGAGGCATCATTTATAGGGCTCAGGTGCGGTACTAGGAAGTAGGGTTATGGAGTAACACAGATAAAGAAAGCATCAGGTGACCTCAGGAACATAATACCTTAGCCATCTAGCATCTTTGACACAAATTACAGGGCACAGGCAGGTGATCATGGCCCTTTTGGAATATTAGTTCAACAAGTGTTTCTTAAGGCTCCCAAGGATTGTCCTAGGTACTGGAGCAGGGGACAGTTGTGAGACGGTATCGTAGGGGATTTTTAAACTTCCTTGTACTCCCTGGAAGTTCCCAATTTTCTACAGCGAGTATAACCATAATGATTAGTATTGATCACAGTATGGGTAGACTTCTGTGCTCTTGTTTGTTCTTAATCCTCAAAACTGCTCACTTTATTTCCATTTTATGGATGAGGAGAAGGAAAAGTAATTTGTCCCAGGTCACAAAGATAATAAGAGGAAAATCCTGTTTTGAAACCCAGGAAGACTGGCTCCAGAATCAGAACTCTTCGCCTCTATGCATTCTGTGACTGAGAAAACAAAAACCGTGCTTTAGAAGGCAGCTGTGTGAGCTTTCTCCTCTTCTGTCAGTAAGACTGTGGTAAGCATACTAGAATAAAGGCACTTAAATCATGACATGAGAGATTCAGGTTAGCCAAAAGAATGCAGTTCTTAGTAGAAAAGCACCAGAAATTGCTGACCGGGGAAAGAATACAGAAAAGCTAACTCTGGATTTATTTAAAAATAGGAAGGTAGTTTCATCTGTCTAAGTGACTCTCCCGAGGACTTGGAAGCCCAGATTGTCTAACCACTGCCATCTGGCAGCTCTTGCTGCTGGAGAGAGGCCTTTTTTGGAAACACCCAAGACCCATAATTGTGCTTCCTCAGGAGTCCAGCAATAGGGACTTGGGCAGAAAAGGGAAGCGGGCACAGAAGCCATCTCGTATGTTCTGTAAACCACACCACTGCATCTTCCCCAATTCAGATGGCCCTTGCCAGAACCAGCATTCCAATATCCTAATTCACCCCATCTACCAGGCACCGGGTTCATAAAAAACATACTAATGACCTAGGTTTAAAATATTCTCTCTCACACACACACACACACTACTGAGAGCAAATGTCATTTAAAAAAATCATCCTATGGAACAGCCATGTTAAAATTCCCCACTATGATTGTGGGTACACTCTCAGTTTTACCATTCATTGCTATATATCTTGTAAGGTGATATTAGCAGGTGCACATAACTTTTTTTTTTTGAGATGGAGTCTCACATCCCTGATCAATTCTAATTTTTTTTTTTTTTTTGAGACAGAGTCTTGCTCTGTTGCCCAGGCTGGAGTGCAATGGTGCCATCTCTGCTCACCGCAACCTCCGCCTCCCAGGTTCAAGCAATTCTCCTGCCTCAGCTTCCCGAGTAGCTGGGATTACAGGCATGTGCCACCATTCCCTGCTAATTTTGCACTTTTAGAAGAGACGGGGTTTCACCATGTTGGCCAGGCTAGTCTCGAACTCTTTACCTCAGGTGATCCACCTGCCTCGACCTCCCAAAGGGCTGATATTACAGGCGTGAGCCATCATGCCCGGCCTGCACATAAATTTTTTATTCATATCTTCCAGATAGTATATCTTTCAGGTGGATTGAGCCTGTTATGGTTATTATTATGAAATGTTTCTCTTTATATCTAGTAATGTCTTTTACCTTAAGGTCCATTTTGTTTTATATTTTTTTAAGTGACACCAGCTTTCTTTTGATTAGTGTTTACAATGATTATCTCTCTTCTCCCCTTTTACTGTAAATCTGCCTGTATCTCATATTTAAGGGATATCTCTTGTAAGATCATGTGTTGGATTTTTTTCTTTGTTACTGAGAACATCTAGTCTATTTACATATAATTATTGATATATCCGGGTTTATATCAACTGTATTACTATTTGTTTTCTATTTGTCAAAACTATTTTATGTTGCCTATTTTATCTTTTCTTGTCTTCTTTTTGATTAATCAACTATTTTTATTATAATTATCCCTCTAGTAGCTTTTTAATTACACATTTTTCACCCTTCTATTAGTGGTTACCATAGAGATAATGACACACATGCTTGGCTTATTACAGTCTAATATAAATTACTACTTTTACTGCTTTGCGGCCATTCAAGGCATTTATAACACTACCTCCATTTACTTTCATCTGCCTTTGTGCTACTGTAGTTATGTATTTTAATTCTACATACATTTGAAACAACTTTATTAAGGTGTCTCTTACATATCATAATACCCATCTCAAGTGTACGAGTCAACGATGTTTAATACATTTTACCAGGTGGTACAACTATCACCAAAAATTTATTTTATAGCAATTTACCCCCCAACAAAATCCTTCATGTCCATTTACAGTTAATCTCCATTCCCATTTCTAGAATTGAAGACTTTGAAGCTGGGCTTTAATGTTTTCTGAGGGATGCTCTATTTTCAATTCACTCTAACTCCTAAAACATAGCCATTTCAGGACGCTAACTGGAATTACCAGGGACCTTCCTCCCTAGCAGACCCTGATTTCAGTATTTGTCTGCCCAGAACCATAAGACTTCCAAAATTCCGGCTTTGTTTCCCTGTTTTGTTTTGTTTTGACTATTGAGTTCTGTTCAACTTCTTAACTCTTAGCCTCACACAGGTTACAACTGTCAAATGCCTTAAAAAAGAAGACACAGCAGAAAATTGGACTAACATCATTGGATTTCTCCTCCCTCTGGATGCTGCCTCCCTAAGTTCTGGCTGCCTTGGTAGCTCTTTGATGTTCTCAAACACACGAGTTTGGTTGTTGCTGTTGGTGGTGGTGGTGAGAGGGTGGTGGCTTTGGTTTGTTTCATTTGGGGCCAGTTTTTCTACTTGTTGTTTGTAGGAAAATTTTTCTGCAACAAGTTTCCATTAACAGAAAGAAAATCTGAAACACAGCTGTGCTTGCTCTAAAGTGCTACTTACTGCTGAAACTTCAGAATAAAGAACCCCCAGGAGAGGATGCTTCCTGGGACAGAATCCACCAATCCCATTTGTTTTACATAGGCACTTGCCAAAACATCACCACCTGTGACTTGACTTGCCAACGTTTGGGTTGCCGATGTGAGAGGTAAGCAGACAGGAGGCCTGTCCAACCTAAATGTGAGTCATAGCATGGAGACCACATGTAGCTGAGGACCACAGGCTTCCTCTCCAGCACACAGTAAATTCTCAATAAACGTTTGATAAAGGGAAGGGAACTGTTTGAAAGAGTGTGTGAGCAGGTATGAAAGAGACTAATCTTTCCTATGTAGTAGTCATTGATGACGCAGATATTCCCCCCTACTTTTTTTTTTTTTTTTGAGATGGAGTCTTGCTCTGTCACCCGGAGTGCAGTGGTGCGATCTTGGCTCGGTGCAACCTCCACCTCCCAGGTTCAAGTAATTCTTTCCCCCTCAGCCTCCTGAGTAGCTGGGATCATAGGCATGTGCTACCATGCCTGGCTAATTTTTGTATTTTTAGTAGAAACGGGTTTCACCATGTTGGCCAAGCTGGTCTCGAACGCCTGACCTCAGGTGATCCACCCACTTCTGCCTCCCAAAGTACCGGGATTAAAGGTGTGAGCCACCATGCCCGGCCAAGATTTTTCCCATTTAATATTATAGATGCATTTCAGACCTTTTAGGTATAAATATAATGCATATTCTTTGGATATTTCAATTAAGAATCTTTGCAACAACTCACTGTAAGTTTTTAAAAAATGGAACCCAAGTAATGTCCCAGTAAGGGTAGCAGCAGAAATTTTTTTCAACCCCAATCATATACAATGCACTACATATTTTTTTCTATTAATTTTCCAGTTCACGAATCTCTTCTGTTGTGTCTAACCTGTATATCGAGTTAATTTCAGTTATAGTTTTTTTTCAATTCTAGAGTTGTCATTCCTTTTTATGTATTCTACTTCTCTGGTAAATTATCTGATATGTATATATGTCATCAGAAAACTAGAACTGAAGAGAGAAGGTTCAAATATACACAATCAAAAATGATAAAGGTAACATTACAACTGACACCACAGAAAGACAAAAGATCATCAGAGACTACTATGAGCATCTCTACACACGAACTAGAAAACCTAGAAGAAATGCATAAATTCATAGAAACATACAACCTCCCAAGACTGACCCAGAAATAAATAGAAATACTGAACAGACCAATAACAAGTGTGAAATTAAATCAGTAATCAAAAAATAAAATCTCCCAACAGAAAAACTCCCAGGAGCACATGGATTCACAGCTGAATTCTATCAGATGTACAAAGAAGAACCAGTACCAATCCTACTGAAACTATTCCAAAAGGAGGAGGAGGGAATCCTCCTAACTCATTCTATGAAGCCAGTAACACCATGACACCAAAGCCATGCAAGGATGCAACAAAAAAAAAGAAAACTACAGGCCAGTATCCGTGATATAGTTTGGACGTTGTTCCCTCTAAATCTCACATTGAATTTTAATCCCCATCGTTGGAAGTGGGACCTGGTGGGAGGCGATTAGATCACGTGGCCAGATTTCTCATGAATGGTACAGCACCATCCTCTTGGTGCTATCCTCAGTATAGTGAGTGAGTTCTCATGATATCTGGTTGTTAAAAAGTGTGAGGCACCTCCCCCACCACCCTCTTGCTCCCACTCTCATGTTTTGTGCCAGCTCTTTCTTTGCCTTCTGCCATAAGTGAAAGCTCCCTGAGGCCTCCCCAGAAGCTAAGCAGATGCCAGCACCATGCTTATACAGCCTGCAGACTATGAGCCAATTACATCTCTTTTCTTTATAAATTACCCAGTCTCAGATATTTGTTCATAACAATACAAGAACAGCCTAAAACAGGAGTGGGGCATTGCTATAAACATATCCGGAAATGTGGAAGTGACTTTGGAACTGAGTAATGGGCAGAGATTGGAAGAGTTTGGAGGGTTCAGAAGAAGACAGAAAGATGAGGGAAAATTTGGAACTCCTTAGAGACTGGTTAAATGGTTGTGACCAAAATGCTGACAGTGATGTGGACAACTAGGTCCAGGCTGACAAGATCTCAGATGGAAATGAAGAACTTATTGGGAACTTGAGCAAAGGTCACTCTTATTACGCCTCAGAAAAGAAATTGTGCTCACGCCCTAAGGATCTGCGGAAGTTTTAACTGAAGAGTGATGACTTAGAGTATCTGGTAGAAAAAAAATTCTAAGCAGCAAAGCATTCAAAATGTGGCCTACACTCAGATGCAGGAGCGAAGAAATGACTTAAAGCTAGAACTTTTTATTCAAACAGGAAGCAGAACATAAAAGTTTTAAAAATTTGCAGCCTGGCTAAATGGCAGAGAAATACAAAGCAGTATCAGAAGAGGAATACAAAGGAGCTGTGGAGCAACACTTGTTAGAGGTATTAGCATGACTAAAAGAGAGCTAGGTGCTGATAGCCAAGACAATGGGGAAAGGCCTGGAAGGTACTCCAAAGATCTGCAAGGCAGCCTGGAAATCACAAGACAGAGGCCTAGGAGGAAAGAATGGCTTTGTGGGCAAGGCCTGGGGCTCCAATGCCCTGTGCCACCCCAAGAGGATACTCCCCACATCCCTCCTGTTCCAGCTCTAGCTGTTGCTCAAAGGACCCCAAGTAAAGCTCATGCTACAGAGGGTGCAAACCACAGGCCTTAGCAATTTCCACATGGTGTTAAGCCTGTAGGCACACAGAGTGCAAGAGTGAAGGAGGTTTTGGCATCCTCCACCTAGATTTCAAAGGATGTATGGAAAATCCTGGGTGTTCAGGCAGAAGCCTGCTGCAGGGGTGGTCCCCTTCCCACAGCTCCACTAGGCAGTTCCTGAGTGGGGATTCTGTGTGAGAGCTCCAATCCCGCACTTTCTCTCTCCACTGCCCTAGTAAAGATTATCTGTGAGGGTTCCACCCCTGCAGCAGACTTCTGCCTGGACACCGAGGATTTGAACTGGAAGTTCTACCTAGAGAAATCAGGAATAAAAAAATAAAAATAAAAAGCATCCAAATTGGAAAAGAGGAAGTCAAATTATCTTTGTTCACAAATAATATACTCTTACACCTAGAAAACCCTAAAGACTCCTCCGAAAGACTCCTAGATTTGATAAGTGACTTCAGTAAAATTTCAGGGTAAAAAAATCAATGTACAAAAATTAGTAGCATTTTAATACACCAGTAACGATCAAGCAGAGAACCAAATCAAGAACTCATTCCCATTTATACCTAAAAAGAAAATGCCTAGAATACATTTAACCAAGGAGCTGAACAATCTCTATAAGGAGAACTACAAAACACTGATGAAAGAAATCATAGATGACACAAACAGAAAATATTGGTAAAATGACCATACTGCCCAAAGCAATATACAGATTCAATGCAATTTCTATTAAATTGTCAACATCATTTTTCATATTTCAATTCAAAAAAACAATCCTGAAATTCATATGGAACCAAAAAAGAGTCTGAATAGCCAAAGCACTCCTAAGCAAAAATAACAAAACTGGAGACATCACATTACCTGACTTTGAATTATACTACAATTATACTACAAGTTTACAACAGCATGGTAGTGGCATAAAAATAGGTCAATTGAACAGAATACAGAGCCCAGAAATACAGCCACATACCTACAACCAGCTGATCTTTAACAAAGTCAACAAAAATATACACTGAGGAAACACACCCTAATTCAATAAATGGTGCTAGGAAAATCGGATAGCCATTATACAGAAGAATAAAACTGGACCCATATCTCTCACTATACACAAAAATTAACTCAAGATGGATTAAAGACTTAAATATAAGACCTGAAACTCTAAAAATCCTTGAAGAAAACCTAGGAAAAACTCTTCTGGACATTGGCGTAGGCCAAAGACCTTATGACTAAGTCCTCAAAAGCAAATGCAACAAAAACAAAAATAAACAAATGAGACTTAATTAAACTAAAAGCTTCTGCACAGCAAAAGAAATAATCAACAGAGTAAACAGACAACCTACGCAATGGGAGAAAATATTTGCAAACTATACCTCTGACAAAGTACTAACATCCAGGATCTACAAGGAACTCAAACAACTCATCAAGGAAAACAACAAATAACACCATTAAAAAGTGGGCAAAGGACAGCTGGGCATGGTGGCTCATGCCTGTAATCCCAGCACTTTGGGAAGCCGAGGCAGGTGGATCATGAGGTCAGGAGTTCAAGACCAGCCTGACCAACATGGTGAAACCCCATCTTTACTAAAAATACAAAAAATTAGCCGGGTGTGGTGGCGGGCGCCTGTAATTCCAGCTACTCAGGAGGCTGAGGCAGGAGAATCACTTGAACCTGGGAGGTGGAGGTAGCGGTGAGCCAAGATCGTACCACTGCACTCCAGCCTGGGCAACAGAGCGAGACTCCATCTCAGAAAAAAAAAAAAAAAGTGGGCAAAAGACATGAACTGACATTTTTCGAAAGAAGATATACAAGTGGCCAACAAACATATGTAAAAATGCTCAACATCACTAATCATCAGAGAAATGAAAATTAAAATCACAATAAGATACCGTCTTGCACAGTCGTAATGGCTTGATCCAGCAATCCCACTATTGGCTATCTACCCAAAGGAAAAAAAATATTTTATAAAAAGACACCTGCCCTAGTATGTTCATCACAGCCCTATTCACAATAGCAAAGTCACGAAATCGACATAACCTAAATCTATACACATATATACACACACCGTGGAATACTACTCAGCAATTAAAAAGAATGAAATCGTATCTTTTGCAGCAACAAGAATAGAGCTGGAGGCCATCATCCTAAGTGAAGTAATTCAGAAACAGGAAGTCAAACAGTACATGTTCTCACTTATAAGTGGAGCTAAACAATGGGTACACGTGGACATACACAGTGGAAAAACAGACCTTGGAGACTCCAAAAGGCGGAAGAGTGGGAGGGAGGTAAGGGCTGAAAGATCACCTATTGAGTACAATGTTCACTATCCAAGTGATGGGTACATTAAAAGCTCAGACTTCACCACTACACAATATATCCATATAGCAAAACTACACTTGTAGGCCGGGCATGGTGGCTCATGCCAGTAATCCCAGCACTTTGAGAGGCCGAGGCAGGCGGATCACCTGAGGTCAGGAGTTCGAGACCAACCTGACCAACATGGAGAAACCCTGTCTCTACTAAATATACAAAAAAACATTAGCCAGAAATAGTGGCACATGCCTGTAATCCCAGGTACTCAGGAGGCTGAGGAACGAGAATCGCTTGAACCTGGGGGAGGCAGAGGTTGTGGTGAGCTGAGATTGCACCATTGCACTCCAGCCTGGTCAACAAGAGCGAAACTCCATCTCAAAAAACAAAACAAAACAAAAAAAAAACTGTACTTGTACCCCCCAAAATCTTAAAAATAAAAATTTTAAAAGGAAACTAGAATATACAGTATAAATACTAGGATAAGATACACATACCAGATATGTAATGATATATACAAATCATATAATAGTGTGTATTCTAGTTTTCTGATGATATATGTATATTAAATAATTTCTCTGTACACACACACACACACACACACACACACACAAGAATGTAAAAGTAATGATCCCCATTCTAGAAATGGGAAATTTGGGACTCAGAGGTGTGAAGTGGCTTGCCCAGTCAGTAGCAACTTTGTCAGCTACTAAATTCAAACCAAATTATGAAATTCATGTTCCATCTGCTACCCCATGCTGTAAACTGTAATATTTACAGCATGGATTGTCTTAATTCAAGGTGCAACTACGCATGTGTTTGTGGCTTACAGGCCAGTGCTGGAGCTCTCTGCTGGAAACGTAACCTCCCAACAGTGAGTTGGAGATAGGTGGCCAGCTCTCCAACTTCTTCACTCCCACAGTTCCAAGCCATAACATGGCATCCCCAAAGGCCAGGTTCTTGGAAAACAGCCAACGTTCTGTTAAGTAGGATGGTGGCAGCACAGGACAGCAGTCAACATCACAGGCTCTGTTGACAGATTGCGTGGGTTTGAATCCCAGTTTCTGCCCTTCCCAGTTGTGTCACCTTACACAAGTCTCTTGCATCACTTTCTGCATCATAAAATGAGAATTAAAACAGTTCAGCTTGTTGGAAAGATTGGATAACAGTATATATGTAAAATGCTTAGTAAGTACTGAAGGCTTATTATTATTATTATTAGATATGGAGTTTCGCTCTTGCTGCCCAGGCTGGAGTGCAATGGCGCTATCTCGGCTCACTGCAACCTCTGCCTCTTGGGTTCATGCGATTCTCCTGCCTCAGCCTCCTGAGTAGCTGGGATTACAGGCATCCGTCACCATGCCTGGCTGATGTTTCTATCTTTAGTGGAGACAGGGTTTCACCATGTTGACGAGGCTGGTCTTGAACTCCTGACCTCAGGTGCTCCATCTGCCTCGGCCTCCCAAGGTGCTGGCATGAGCCACCACACCCAGTCCTGAAGGCTTATTATTATGATTATTCAATTTCATTTCATCTCACAGTAAAAACTCTCATTGAACCTGCACTGGGGTTAGGGATTAAATTAGACTGATGAGTAAGACCCAGTTTCCACCTTCAAAGAGCTCTTGGTCACTCAGAGGAGACAGGCAAGTAAACAATCCAAGTAAACAGAATGAATCTTGCCCAAGGAATAAATACAATGCCTGGGAGCCCAGTGGTCAGAGGAACCCCTTCCAACGTTGGGTCTTAAAGGATAGAAAGGGTTTCAATAGGCAGAGAGAAAGAGAAAGAGAGAAACAGTAAACATAGTCATAGTCACATGAAACTGCCTATCTGGAAAGACCAGTGAGATTCTAGCAGGAGGGGAAAGTAGGATTTGGAGAGAGAGAACCTGTTCTCCACCAATCCCATCTCCTCTTGGGTATCAGTGAAGGAGATTTTCTAGCTGTGTATTTTGCCCATGTTCATTTCTTCCGCTTACAGGAATTTCATAGACTTTGGCAAAAGCACGATGACATTAAATTTACAGGTAAGGATTTGCCTCTAGAGAGTGGCAGGCTTATCTACGCTTATGGCCTTTTCCAGGCATCTCTTTCTAGACGCTTCCTTGGGGAGTACCGTCTCAAGGTGGCAGCTTTTCACACACCCCCAGCGTCCCAGTGGAGGCTCACAGAAAATCTGAGGCACACTTTGTCCTTGAGGAAACTCAACCTCACTTTACCCTTTGTCGCAATTCATCTGGCAGAGGGGCAACTGTTGTTTTCACTCCTGTGAGTCTGGTGATCATTCACTGCTGTTTCTTTTATATTTTCTTTTATATTTTATGCATCTACTCTATACTAGTTCCCAGGGAGAGAAATATCTGTGTTATTTAAAAGGACTGGTACAGGCTATTTCCATTCATCCAAAGGCATGGAGGTATTCTTGGTAATCTTGTCTTTCTTTTCTTGACTTCAGGCTGGCTTTCTTTTCTCATCCAACACATCTTTTGTCTCTGACGGTCTTCTTTAAGGATTCATCCATCCATTCATTCATTTCCAAAAAATAATAAGGACGTCAGCCTTAGAGACAGGCAGCCCTGGGTTAGAATACTAACCTGCCGCTAACCAGATATGTGGCTTAGGGAAGTTAGTCTGCCTTTCTGAACCTCAGGCACCTTACCGGGTCATGATTTCAATCAAATGAGCACAGTGCCTTCATGACCAGTGCCTGCCACATAGCAAGTACTCGATGAATGATTTGCTATTATTCTCACCATTAAAATGATCATTCAGCAAATATTAGCCTGTCAGCTTTATGAGGGCTGGATTTGGGTTTGTTCTGTCCATAGCTATGCCCACAAGGTCTAGAACTAAGCCAGGCACAAAGCAAAGGTTCAGTAAACATTTGTCCAATGAATGAAGGACCACTAACTTTGTACCAGACCCTACCAGACTTGATGAAAAAAAATTTTTTTTTTTAACGGAGTTTCACTCTTATTGCCCAGGCTGGAGTGCAATGGTGGGATCTCGGCTCACTGCAACCTCCACCTCAGCTTCCCAAGTCACTGGGATTACAGGCGTGCACCACCATGCCCGGCTAATTTTGTATTTTTAGTAGAGACGGGGTTTCTCCATGTTGGTCAGGCTGGTCTCAAACTCCTGACCTCAGGTGATCTGCCCGCCTCGGCCTCCCAAAGTGCTGGGATTACAGACATAAGCCTGGCTGATGAATATTTTTTAATGAAAAAAAAAAAAATACAATGTGGGGTCCTAAATGGGATCCTGAAACAAAAAGAGGACATTAATGGAAAAACTAGTAAAACCCAAACAAAGCCTTGCGTTTCTGTGATAGTCATGTACAATGCTGGTTTCTTACTTTTGATAAATATACCATGGGAATGTAAGATACTGAAGTTCAGGGAAATAGGGAATAGGGTAAAGGGTGTGTAGGAATTCTCTGTAGTATTTTTGCAACCTTTCTGTACATCTAAAATTCTTCCCCTAAAAAAAAAAATGTATTTAGAAAAAGTATCTGCTTTTCGGTATCTATTTTTAAGTAAACTTTTTATTTAGAATTCATTTTAGAAAATTATGAAGTAAGCCTGTCAAAAGAAAAGGATATATGCATGACATCATCCTCCCCAGATTTTGGAATCATTCCAATGTCAAACATTTAGCAATGAACTCATAATGCTGGTGATTAATTGTGAGCTCCGACCCAAGCCAGACTGCCTGAGTTTGGATCGAATTTACTAGCTGTGCTGCTGTGGCCAACTTATTCATGCCCTTCAGGTCTCATCTATAAAATGGGGATAAAAATGGTGCCTATCTCATGGTGATGTTATGAGAATTCATGGATTTAATATGTTTAATAAGCTGAGAATTGTACCCCACTCATATAAGTGAACGTAAACTAGCCAATAACTTATTCCTTCTTGTATACGTGAGCTATTAAATGTAAAACTTGGCTGGGCATGGTGGCTCACATCTGTAATACCAGCACTTTGGGAGGCTGAGGCAGGTGCACCACTTGAGGTCAGGAGTTTGAGACTAGCCTGGCCAACATAGTGAAACCCCATCTCTACTAAAAAAATACAAAAAAAGAAAATTAGCCAGGCTGGCAGTACGTGCCTGTAGTCCCAGCTACGTGGGAGGGTGATTGAGGCAGGAGAATCACTTGAATCGGGAAGGCAGAGGTTTCAGTGAGCCAAGATCGTGTCACTGCACTCCAGCCTGGGCAATAGAGCGAAACTCAGTTTTGAAAGAAAAAAAAACACTTAAGCTATACACCTTTGTAAGGTGTCTTATATAAATACATTTATGAATCAGAAAATGCAATTATGAGTATTTGCATCATGATTTTGGGTTCTGAAATAGCTCAGTCTAAGCTACACATATGAATTAACATTAATATTCTAGGGACCACATACATGTGCACACATGACAATCATTGGGATTGGCCATGTTTTTGATTATCCATACCTTTTATCTTCTCTCATTAGTCTGGATAATGGAGAATTCAGGACACTGGCATAAGGCATGACTGCTTCTGGTTTAATCTTCCCTGAGTCTACGATGCTAAGCCTCAACTCAGCACCTTTCAAGAAAAAAGCATGTGTCTGCGCACACACACAGGCATGCACACGCGCACACACACACACACCCCTCTGGCTGAAAAACATTGGCAGTTCCCAAAGAAGCAATTTGCTGCAGTCACACCCGGCCAGGTTTTCCCGCACTGCAAAGCACAGCAATTAAAACATGTCAGGGAAGCTGCACTGCTATTTGGAGACAGAATTATTAATTTATGTTTACAGTTTACAAATCCAATCATAGCCATGTACTTGGACCATTACAGCTGTGTAATAAAAATAGGGTGACTGTTTTTATTTTGCAGAAACTATCATTTCCTTAGATTTTGCAATTCACTAACATTAATTGGCAAAATTGAATTCTTCCAGCATGAACAGAGATAAATGACCCCTCATTATTTAATCAGGAGAAAAACCAAGGACTTTGTACACAGATGCTCTGACCACATGACTTTACTGGGAACCGGAGGGATCTGCTTCTTGTTTTATTCAACTCCAGACACATAAGATAGACTTGTAGGGGTCAGGGGAGGTGGGGAAGAGGTATACAGCCAGGACCCACAAGACCTTGGGGCAGATCTGTGGGCATTATCTTGACAGGTCAAGAGGGGTCAGTCCAGGACCCCCTAAGGACCACTGGAGTGTTCTCTCTCCAACCCAAGACTGAGTGGCTGTTATGGGATGACCAGGGATGCAGAGATTATTAAATCCAGCACTTTCTTTACTCTAGAATATCGGATCTGGTAAACTCCTATGAATCCTGCAAAACCCAGGCCAAAGGTTCCTACCTTAGTAAAACCTTCTCCAATGACTACGTCAACGACTTTTATCCTTTTCTTATATTTCGAGTACAGCATTTTAATTTGTCTGCCTATTAACCAACTCCCCCATGAGACTGGGATTTATGAAGACTGGGTCTGTATCTGTTTCCCTAGCCCTAGCACAGCACCAGTCACAAAGTAGATGTTCAATGGAAGAGGAGACAAGAGAAACAGAGGAAGGGAAAAAATGGTTTAGCAGATTCTATTGTATCAGGGATCGCGTTGTATCCCATTGTAATAACGACATGGGACAATACCCAAACCCAGTGGCTTACAAGAAGCACTTATTTCTCATTTGTGGGTTGACAGGTAGGCTACACTTTGCTGGTGGCTCACCCTGGCTTCAGGCTGCAGGTGGGGTTCAGGTCTACTGCATGGAGAAGCAGCTTCCCCGGCGCTTGTCCTTTTCACAACAGGTAGCAGAAACGTGAGACTTGGAGCTAACTCATGCCAGCACATTTAAAGTCTGTAACTGAATCACATGCACCAACACTTGACTGGCCACATCAAATCTTTTGACCAAGTCCAACATCAAATGGTAGGAAGAGGGGACAGGATGTTCCCTCCTTCTAATGAGATGCATAGTAACGTCACATGGCAAACAATGTGGCTATGTAATATACAGGGAAGGGGAAATACGGAAGCAGTAGGGGGAAATGGTTACGTGTTAGACTCTAAAGTCTGATTGCCTGAGTTCAAATTCTGGCTCCACCCAACCAAGACTGTGACCATGGAGGAAGTGACTCAAATACTCCGCGCCTCAGCCTCCCCACCTGTCAAACGGATATAACAGTAACACCTACTGCAGGCAGTTGCTATGAGGATTTAATGAAAATGGCCCAAGCAAAGCATTTAGCACAAGGTCTGGTCCTAGCAAACGCTTAATACATTCTACCTGTTAGTTTAATTCTCTCCCTTCTCTGCACTGGATCTTTTCCCAGAAAATACCAAACACTTCCCAGCCCCCATCCCTTTCCTATGCCAACCACACACCCTCCTGTGGCTAGAATCCCTGGTTTCTTCCCAATTAGTTCACATATTTTATCTCATTCATGTGATCCCTATATTAACCATGAGATCTTTAGTAGCTGCTCAAAGTGTCCCCAGATGTCAGGCTCAGGGGACTAGCACCAAAGCCCCAGGCTGACATTGATGTGAGCGTCACCAAAGTCATTCTGCCCATAAAGAAGGTGTCGCGATGATGGATGGCTGCAGGGTCCTGAGCTGCAGTGTGCCTCCCAGACAATCTATCTCTTCCTTGGGAGCCTGAATGCAGTCATGAAGATAAAGAGCGCACAGTGGGAGTCAACCTCACTCTCCAATGAATGCAAAAGTGCACCCGCCAACAGCCTGAGTTTTTAACTGGATTAAATCAAGACAAAGACGTTCAAGACAAAACACAGGTTAAGTGCCTCTCAGGTGCCACTCCTGGGTCCAAGAGGCCCAACTCCACCTTATAATCAAAGACCCTTGGACCAGGCTCATGCTTGTCATCCCAGCTCTTTGGGTGTCTGAGGTGGAAAGATTGCCTGAGCCCAGGAGTTAGAGGCTGCAGTGAGCTACGATCCTGCCACTGCAATCCAGCTTGGGTGACAGAGTGAGACCCTGTCTCTCAAAAGAAAAGAGCCTTGAAGCTGAGCCAGACCTTGGCCCTCAGCTGGCCCAGCTCTGGCTTCTTAAATCTATTTTACAAAGCAGAAAGCTATTAATTCCCAGGAGGAGAAGTCTCTCTAATTCACAACTTGTTTGAGCACACAGCAAAGATTAGAATCTATTGCCTATCAGAGCTTTTTCTCCAAAATTAGAGATCAGGGAAAAGAAAAAAAAAAAGACTTCTTCAAATAGAGCATTTTGTTTTTCACTCCAAGGCATCTAATTAAAGATCAAAATATTTTATGAAAAGGCAATGCTTTAAAGAATTCTCCTACCTAGAAGTCACTCTTTCCCCCAAATGCACCCCATGTATGCTTCTGACCATCATCCCCATGCAGAGCCTTGTTGGATGAATATTTTATTCAGGATGAAAATCATGTCCTGAATTTTTCATTATGTTAATCACACATTGTACAGGCAACAGTGTCTTGGGAATAGCGAGTTTCTAAACTCTACTTTCTAACTCATTTTCTCCCGATTTGCAATTCAGAAAACTAGTGACAAGCATGATTTCAGAAGCCATGCTGATGTTGTGTGACCTTGGGCAAGTCACATACCCTTTTTAAGCTTCAGTGTTATCAGAACAATAAGGAAGGAAAAATAGGAATTCAGGGAGATAATACATAGAATGCCAGGTATATAACAAGTTCTCAGAGAAGCTGTTACTATGGTTACAGTTGTCCTCATCAATGTCACCATCACCATCATCATCATCCATGACCCAGAAGGACCCAGCAAAAGGAAGTAACACAATGGGATCTCCACCCAAGTTTCTTAACTAGATGAGAAAGCACTTTCAGGAGAACCCCCGAGGCTGCATGTTTTTAAAGCCACAGGCTATTAGTTTACAGGAACCTGATCTTCTCCCCAAAATCTGAGCAATGAAATTTCTGACCACTGCATACGAACACACCCCTCTGCTTCCTCCAGCATGTGCAGCTCAGCTCTGTGGTTAACAGTTCCAACTCTGAAATCGGATGGAGACAAGCTGGAATTTTACCTCTGCCATTGACTCGGCCCTCTTTTCTGTTCCTTGAACCCACTGCCAGGCTTGTTCCCACCATAGCATCTTTGCCAGGGCCCTGCCCCTGCCTGGGATGCCCTCCCCCTTGATGTTCATGTGACCATATCTTTTCCATCACTCAGGTCTCAGCCCAAACGTGGCCCCTTGCAGAGCAGCCTCTGAGCACCCTGTACACAGCTGTCTCTTCCACGCCACACATCCAGTTTCCTCTCTGTTTCAGTTGCTATGCGACCTTCCAAACACCAGAATGTGGATCTAGCTTTTGGCTTCCCACTAAGGTGTAAGCTTCTTGGGGCAGGAACCTTCTCCATCCTGCATCCACTGTATTTTCCATACCTAAAAACGTGCCTGGCTCAAAAGAGATCCTCCACCAAGGGCCACTGAATGAAAGAATGCAACAGTACCATTGGGATTTGAACACAGGTCCAAAGTGGATAAAAGTGAAGTAGGGATTTGGACACAGGTCTGCCTGAGACACAGACCAAACTCCTAACCCACCTCTGATGGTTCTTTGCCCAGCTATTCCTAACTTTGCCTTCTGATGTGATGAGCAGAAAAAATACTTCCTCCTCCTCAAACCCTTTTAGGTGTCTGTAAACAGCTCCCAGGCCCCATATGAAGTCCTCTCTGTAATGCCCCACTGTGCTCAGCTCTGTTTTATACAGAAAGGCTTCCAAACCTGCTTCAGGGTCCCTGTGTGACCTTCCAGTTCCTCAGGGTCTTTCTTCTCCAACTGCACTGGGACCAGGTTCATTGCAGGGAAGGCACAGGCACCTTGACATTGTACTTCTATTAACAAAACCCAGGACTGCATTATGTGTGATCTTAAAAGACTTCTGAAAGGGCTTTACAGAACAGGGAAATTGGGTCACACACAAAAACAAGAATCCTACTTGATGAAACTGAAAATGTGACATCTCTTTTTTAGCATAGCTGCCACGCTACAATGACAGAATCTTGCATGAGGGTTTTCATGGAAAACAAAGGGTCAAGTGACATGGGATTTTAGCCACTTTATGACACATGCATATTTAAAACACATATTTTTGCAGGTTTTTTTCTTTGAGCACCAGAGCAAGATTAACCTTTGAAAGGGAACAAAAACCATACATGATAAATGTTTCTTGTCTCCCTAGCTAATCCCTCTGAAGCCCTAACTTGGAAAAATAGCAACTATGGAGGATGCTATTTTAACTGTTACCCCAATATTAAATATGATATGTCACTCCAGCCAGCATTTTGTCACCTTAAACTGATTTGTGCTTGCGAAAATTTACAGCCATTTATGGCTGTCATGCAATGAAGTTTCCAGGAGATTTTTTTTAAAAAAAAAACTCTTAAAACAAAGATAAATCTTCCTCTCTCATTTTCATTGCCTGGTTATTTTTACTCATTAATAACAAGGACCTGTAAGTTTTACTGTAATCAGGACCCAATGTCACCTGCTATACATGTGCATACCTTGGTGCAAAGGGGGCTTGAAAATAGGGAAAACGCAGGGAAACGTGGGAGGAAGCCATCGGGTGACTCAGAAACACAAGTGGAGACTGTTCATTGTTTCATTCTTGTCCTAAACATGGAATTCAAAAATTTCAGGGTGAGAAAGGAGAGCACCTCCAGCTCACAGAGGCAGAGCTGCCCCCCAACTAAGAGTGAGCCCCTCTCCTCCCAGCAGGGAGGTGCAGTGTTCATCGGTGGTCTCGGCCAGCCAGGGCGGAGAGCCAGCCTGGTGTGTCCTTTTCCTGCCCACCCTGGGTAGTAACAGCAAGGGCATAGAGGAGCACAAAGTGCTGTCGGAGCCAGCAAGACCCCAACCCAGTTTGGGAGAGAATCAGTGAAAGCTTCCTAGGAGAAGTGACTCATTAGTGAAGACTCAAATGAGAACTAGATCCTTTGAAATGAAAAAAAAAAAACAAAAAAAACAAAGGGAGAGAGAAACCATTATCAAAACCAAATCATGCTCTTCCCCCCAACCACCCTGTATGTGCCTCTCCCAAGTCTCTACCATCTCAGTCAATGGCCACTCCATCCCATGGGCCACCAGGGGAGACCTTCATGTTCATTCACTCTGCTGCCCCCACTCCCCAACTTAAATCATCAGCAAATCCTCCAAGTACTATTTTTGAAATGGATCCCAACTCCATTTGCAACTCCCAGTGCTTGAGTCCAATTCATGGTCACACCCACTCTTCCCAACCTGGACTGTCCACCTCTGTCCTCCAGTGCTTATGGTCCATTTTCAACTGGTGGCCAGAGAGGTCCTTGAACTTGTATGTCAGTCAAGGCACTTCTGCATTCCCAGCTTCCCCTTTCATCCATAACAAAATCTAAACTCCCTTCAACAGTCTACAAGGTCCTAAGTGATTGCCATAGCCTACCCCAGCTCAGTGCCTCTCGGGCCGCACTTCCTGCTATTGCCCCCTTGTTCATTGCCCACCTTGACATTTCTTAATTTATCACAGGGTCTTTAGACCTCCCATCCCATCTGCCTGGAGCACCATCTCCCAGGTACTCACACCTCTTTCAGATCTTTGCTGAAATATCACCACCACACTGAGGCATTTCCCAACTACCTGCACTCCCATCCCCCCTTCGACACTTTATTTAGCTCTCACAGATAAGAACATCCTTTCAACATAACCACATTAGATTATCCTGCCAAGTGGTGACTCTTTCAAAACTATGGCAAGGTATAAAGAACTATACCAGCCATAAAAAGGAATAAAGCACTGATACATGCAGCAACACGGATTGTATCTGAAATTACTCGAAAACATTATGCAAAGTGCAAGACGCCAGTCACAAAAAGACCACATAATCTATGATCCCATTGCTGTGAAATGTCCAGAATAGATAAATACATAGAAACAGAAAGCAGATGAGTGGTCGCCTGGGGTGGAAAGAATTGGGGGATATGGAGTGGGCGAGACCTAAAGTGTATGGGGTTCTATGTGAACTGATAAAAATGCTCTAAATTTGACTTTGTTGACGGTGGCATAACACCTGTGAATATACTAAAAATCACTGAATTGTACACTTCAAATGGGTGAATTGTATGATGTTGTGAACACTGAATATCTGAGACAGGTCTCAGTTAATTTAGAAAGTTTATTTTGCCAAAGTTGAGGACCCACGCCCATGACACACCCTCAGGGGGTCCTGATGACAACACGTGCCCAAGGTGGTCAGAGCACAGCTTGGTTTTATACTTTTTTTTTTTTTTTTTTGAGAAGGAGTCTCACTCTATCGTCCAGGTTGGAGTGCATTGGCATGATCTCCGCTCACTGCAAGCTCCGCCTCCCGGATTCACACCATTCTCCTGCCTCAGCCTCCCATGTAGCTGGGACTACAGGCACCCGCCACCACACCTGGCTAATTTATTTTTGTATTTTTAGTAGAGATGGGGTTTCACCGTGTTTGCCAGGATGGTCTCGATCTCCTGATGTCGTGATCCGCCCGCCTCAGCCTCCCAAAGTGCTGGGATTACAGTCGTGAGCCAGGTTTTATACATTTTAGGGAAACGTAAGACATCAATCAACATATATAAGAGGAACACCGGTTCAGTCTGGAAAGGCGAGACAACTCGAAGCAATTGCTGGACGACTCGAAGTCGGGGGGAGGCGGCTTCCAGGTCATAGGTAGCTAAAACACAAATGGTGTTCTTTTGAGTTTCTGATTAGCGTTTTCCAAAGGAGGCAATCAGATATGCATTTATCTCAGTGAGCAGAGGGATGACTGAATAGAATCAGAGGCAGGTTTGCCCTAAGCAGTTCCCAGCTTGACTTTTCCCTTTAGATTAGTGATACTGGGGCCCCGAGATTTATTTTCCTTTCACAATATATAAATTAAATCTCAATAAAGCTGTTTTTTAAAAAGAACTATACCACCTAGAATTAAAACATGATCACTTTATTTGCTTCAGTGTATTTTAATAAAAGAAAATATTACTGAAGTCCCCTTCATACCCACGTAAATTTTGTTACATTAAAAAATTATTAAAAAATTTTTAATTACAGTTTTACTGCTGAGTCTTCAATCTTTTAAATTTTTTTTAGCCTTCATTTGAATTTTTAGCCTTCATTTACATAGATTTATCTTGAGGGGCCTTTTCTAGTTCTAGTGGTCTTTGGTTGATAAAAATCTCAAAGAATAACTGAGCCAGTGCTTGCAGATTGAGTTTATGGCTCTGGGAAGCAGTGAGTCATGAAAAAAACAAAAGTACAGAGAGAACATTATCAAAACCAAATCACTGCTCTTCCCCACCACCCCATAGTTGCCCCTCCCGTACATTCTCTACTGTCTCAGCCAATGGCTACTCCATCCTATGGGCCATCCAGGGGAGACCCGCATGGTCAGCATCCACTCTTCTCTTGCCCTCACTCCCCAATATTCAATCCATCAGCAAATCCTAGCATTTAACTATGCATTAACTGGACATTTCCTAGGATTTAACTATAGTGGGCCCTCGAACAACACAGCTTTGAACTGCATGGGTCCACCTATATAGGATATATTTCAATAAAAGTGACATCAAGTGTGCCTTTCCTGCCTCCCCTTCCACCTCCACCACAGCTCTTCTGCCTCTGCTGCCCCTAAAACAGCAAGACCAACCCCTCCTCGTCCTCCTCCTCCTCAGCCTACTCAGCATGAAGGTGACGAGGATGATGACCTTTATGATAATCCACTTTCACTTAACAAACAGTAATATTTTCTTTATGATTTTCTTAATAACATTTTTTTCTCTAGCTTACTCTATTGTCAGGATACAGTACATAACACATATAACCTACAAAATACGTGCTAATCGATTGTGTATATTATCAGTAAGGTTTCCGGTCAGCAGTAGGCTATTGGTAGTTAAGTTCTGGAAAGCCAAAAGTTATACATGGATTTTTGTCCAGGAGGAAAACATCAGTACTCCTAACCCCCAGGTTGCTCAAGGTCAACTGTATGGCCATTCCAGCTGCTGTGTGCATATTCCCCTGAGCTGTCCTTCTGACCTGTGTACCTGACGAGCCCATCAACCTCATTAGTTAGGTTATAAGTCATTCTCCATCTACTCTGTGCTGACCAAAGTTCTAAGCACTAAACTACAGAAATAAAATGGTACAGCTTCACAAAATACAACCAAAAGTAAGAAAAAAACATTCCAAAAGAGCCAGATTTGAGTTCCACTGGGGAATTCTGGAAGGTGATCCCGCCACTAACTCTAAAGCTGGACAGGGTGTCCTCAAGCCAGCTGCCCTGATTGGTCCCAAGAGCCTCCAAGACTGTGACTTGATGAGTCATGCTGTCTCAGGGCGCCTTCAAAGCTGTAAATCTGGGAGAGAAGGAAACCCCAGCTGCGTTCAGCCACGATTCCCATCCTTCCCATTCAGGGGCAGACCGCAGGAAAAACTCCAAGCACATCAAGCACAAGCAACTCTGCCAGGTGGTGCTGAAAAAGCAGCCCCAAATAAACCCTTCTCCTAAGAAGCCAGATGCAAAGTATAGCCATCCTAATAGAAATGCGACCACAAGAGATATTTCCAAGGGATTTCCAATAGGAAACAGAAATAACCTTCTCCTTCTGTTAGTCCCTTCAATTATTCAAAACTCACGAAGTGCTATGTTAGAGGCCAGGGGATCAGTAAACACAGACATAGCTTTCAAGTGGCCCAAAGTCTAATACCTACATGATCTTTCTGTATCTTCACAGGAGGCAGAACTTTACTGGAAGAATACGAGAGTGGGGGGCAGTGGGGACCAATGATCTGTAAAGGACAGAACCAAGTCTTAGTGCCATGGATTTTCCCCAAAGCACTACAGAAAAGGCAGAAAAAGCCAGAGCCCAGGCACCTAAGGGTGAGCTTCTAAACCCCATCCTTTCCCAGTTTCTCTTCAACATCAGATTCAGACCCTAATAACTTATTGCACCAGTACATGTGTCAGACCCTGTATAGAGCACCAAAGGAAAAAGACACATGGAAAAAACCCAGTCCCTGGTCTCCAATGGCTCAATGATCTGATCATAGATGCCAATAAAAATACAAACAACTGGGGCCAGGCACGGTGGCTCATGACTGTAATCTCAGCACTTCGGGAGGCCGAAGCAGGCAGATCACGAGGTCAGGAGATTGAGACCATCCTAGCTAACACGGTGAAACCCCGTCTCTACTAAAAATATAAAAAAATTAGCCGGGTGTGGTGGCAGTCGCCTGTAGTCCCAGCTACTCGGGAGGCTGAGGCAGGAGAATGGCATGAACCTGGGAGGCGGAGCTTGCAATGAGCCGAGATCGCACCACTGCACTCCAGCCTGGGCAACAGAGCAAGACTCTGTCTCAAAAAAAAAAAAAAAAAAATGCAAACAACTATAGTGCAAGGCAAGACAGAAGCATGAGGAAAGATTACAAAGGATGAGGATAACAGGATATGATTCCCATATTTCTTGATTTCACAGATATGAAAGAACTTGGAAGGCATGCTCATGGATTAGAACAGATGTCAGTAAACCATTACCCGTGGCTGAATCTGACCCACTGCCTCTTTTTGTAAATAAAGTTTTATTGAAACACAGCCACATTCATTTGCTTGCATATTGCCTATGGCTACTTTCACACTGCAATGACAGAGTTGAGTACTGTGACAGATACTATCTGGTCTGCAAAGCCAGAAATATTTACTATCAGGATCTTTACAGAAAAAGTTTGCTGACCCCTGCACTAGATTTGATACTGAAAAGATGTCTATTCTCAAATTGACCATGAATCAATAAAATATCAAATTACATTTAGATATTATTGTGAACATTGATAAACTGATTATAAAATGTATTATGGAAATAAAAAACACCAAGAACAATCAAGGCAATCTAAGTTTGAGAGACCTTTTCTGATATCAGTCACCCTTGGATAACAAGAACCTCAAAGAATAACTAAAACAATGCATATAGATGGCTTAGCATGGGTCTGGGACACAATGCACACACAGAAAAGTCAGCTTATTGCCTTTCCAGATGCTACATGCACATTCCTCTGAGCTGTACATCTGACGTGTGACAGCACAGGAGCATCACCATCTTGGACAAACACCACCATTTTAAGTTCCCCTTGATTGAAAACCACCTAAATCCAGCCCAAAAACATCAGCCTAATGGGCAATGTTAGCACGACCATACACTACAAGTGACAACTTTGACCAGAAACATTCCAGTCCTGAGATAAATTCCCCTCTGACCAGAAACATGCCAGTCCCATGATAACCTCCCCTCCAACCAGAGACATCCCAACCCCTCAATAAAACTCCTCTACACAGAAACATTCTGAGCCTGTGATAAGCTCTCCTTCCCTAAACCCTTAAATATCCTTTGTAAGAGAGAAGGCTCCTGACCAAAACCAGCCAGAAGCCCCTCTCAGGTTTATTCTCCAAAACAAACCTGTCTTTGACTGCTGAGCCATGTTTCAGGTTTCTTTCTTTCTTTAACTCTTACAACATGTGCATCTGGTAAGCCTGCCAACTTCACCAGTTAGATTCCAAGCAAAGCTGGAGGACTTACACTCTTGAATAGCAAGCCCGATACCCTAAAGTAATTAAAGCAGTATGGTGTGAGTATAGGACAGGTAAACAGATCAAAGAACAGAATAGAGTCCAAAACAGATCACATATAGACAGACACTTGATTCATGGCAAAAAGAGCACTTCAGAACATGGGGCAGAAAAATAACTTTTTTTTTGAGATGGGGTCTCGCTGTGTCACTGGAGTACAGTGGCACGATCTCAGCTCACTGCAACCTCTGCCTCCCGGGTTCAAGTGATTCTTCTGTCTCAGTCTCCCAAGTAGCTGGGACTACAGTCATGTGCCACCACCCCCAGCTAATTTATGCATTTGTATTAGAGACGGGGTTTCACCATATTGGCTAGGCTGGTCTCAAACTCCTGACCTTGTGATCCAACCGCCTCAGCAAAATAACCTTTTTAATAAATGGCTGTGGGTCAACAGGATATTCATACAGAAAAGGAAGAATCATGATCCCTAATTCACACCATACACAAAAATCAATTTCAGGTAGATTTTAGATCCAAATATAAAAGGTTAACAATAAAGCCTCTAAAAGATAACATAGGCTGGGTGTGGTGGCCTATGAAAAACATTAATATTGCGGATTACACTAAAATTGGAAGTTTCTGCTCATCAACAATGTCAGAGGGTGAAAAGGCAAGCCACATCCACCATCCATATGCCCCAAAGACTGGATGCACACTATATATAAACTTATAAAAGTTAAAAAGGAAAACACAGATAACCCCATACAGAAATGGACAAAAGCCTTGAACAAACACTTGACAACAGAGTCCAAATGGCCAATTTAAATATCTTTTTAAATGCTGAACACAGGCACAGCCATGATCCAGTTCTACTCCTAGGAATATGTGTACATGTACACCAACAAAACTTGGAAAAGAATGCATTATCATGTACTTTTCATAATGGTCCCAACTAGAAATAACCCAAAAGATCATTAAGTGTAGAACAGACATATTAAATGTGTGTGATATGCTCATACAGCAGAATACTATATAGCAATGAAAAAGAGCCAACTACTGTTGCACACAACATGGAGAAATCCCAAAATGGGTTGAGCAAAAGGAGTCAGACAGAAAGGAAAGCATCTTCTATGGTTCCATTCATCTAAGGTCAAAAACAGGCAAAACTACACTACTTTGGAAGAAGTCAGGATAGAGTTCATGCTTGGGAGAAGTTGGAAGAGATGATTAAAAGGAGGCAGAAGGCATTTCCAAGAGTAGATAAGTGCAGTGCACTTTGTGTGCTGAGAAGTGGTTATACAGATGTATTCACTTGTGATAACTCACTGAGCCACACTACACTTCTGATTAGTAAATGCCATACTTCAATTTTTTAAGTTTCATGGTCCCTTGTGTGGACAAAGATACGTTTGCTAATTGTTTACTTTGCTGAGTAAGAACATTAAGAAGGCCCACTATCTAATCTCAATTTTATTCCAAAAAGGAAAAAAAAAAAATTTGACCACCATAAGAGGTCAAAACTACACTGAGCTACAATCTTGCCACTGTGCTCCAGCCTGGACCACAGACTGAGACAGACCCTGTTTCACACACACACACACACAAAAGACAAAAAATGCTAATGCTCTTCTGAGCCTTTAGCAAGTTGTAATCTTCTTACTGGTGGAGTACTCTTGCTTTGATGTTGATGGTTGCCGACTGATCAGGATGGTGGTTGCTGAAGGCTGGAACAGCTGTGGCCATTTCTTAAAACAAGACAACAGTAAAGTTTGCCACATCAATAGACTCTTCCTTTCAGGAAAGATGCAATGCTGTTTAATAGCATCTTATACATAGTAGAACTTCTTTCAAAATTGAAGTCAGTCCTCTCAAATCCTGCCACTGCTTTATCAACTAAGTTTATGTAATTATTACAAATCTTTTATTGTCATTTCAACAATGTTCACAGTATCTTCATCAGGAGTAGATTCCATCTCAATAAACTACTTTCTTTGCTCAACCATAAGCAGCAACTTCTCCTCCATTTAAGTTTTATCATGAGACTGCAATAATTCAGTTACATATTCAGACTCCACTTTTATTCCTAGTTCTTTTGCTATTTTCACCACAACTGCAGTTACTTTCTCCCCTTAAATCTTGAACCCTCAAAGTTATCCATGAGGGTTAGAATCAACTTCTTCCAAACTCCTGTTAATACTGATATTTTGACTTTTTCTCATAAATTATGAATGTTCTTAATAGCATCTAGAATGGTGAATCCCTTCTAGAAGGTTTCAATTGACTTTGCCCAGATCCATCAGAGGAATCACTATCTGTGACAGCTATAGCCTTACAGAATGTACATATTAAATAGCAACACTTGAAAGTCTAAATTACTCCCTGTTCCATGGGCTACAGAATGAATGCTGTGTTAGCAGGCATGAAAACAACATTAATCTCCTTGTACATCTTCATCAGATCTCTTGGGTTTCCAGGTGCATTGTCTATGAGCAGTAATATTTTGAAAGGAATCTTATCTGAGCAGCAGGTCTCAACAGTGGGCTTAAAATATTCAGTAAACCATGCTGTAAACATGTGCTGTCATCAGGTTTTCTTGTTCCATTTACAGAGCACAGGCAGAGTAGATTTAGCATAATTTCTTTTCTTTTTTTTTTAACGACACAGGTCTTTCTCTGTCACCTAGGCGGGAGTGCAGTAATGTGAACACAGCTCACTGCATCCTCGACCTTCTGGGCTCCAGTGATCCTCCTGCCTCAGCCTCCCAAGTAGCTGGGACCCACAAAGCCACACCACCATGTCCAATTTTTTTAAATTTTTTGTAGAAATGATGTCTCACCATGTTGTGTCCAGGCTGATCTTGAACTCCTGGGTTCAAGTGATCCCCCCAACTTGATCTCCCAAAGTACTGGGATTACAGGTGTGAGCCACCACATCCAGCCATATTTAGTAGAATTCTTAAGGGCCCTAAGATTTTCAAAATGGTAAAAGAGCATTGGCTTCAACTTAAAATCACCAGCTGCACTGGTCACTCACAAGACAGTCAACCTGTCCTTGAAACTTGGAAGCCAAGCATCAGCTTTTCCTCTCTAGCTATGTAAGTCCTAAATGGCATCCTCTTCCATTAGAAGGCTACTTCATCTCCATTGAGAATCTGTTGTGTAGGGTAGCCACCTTCATCAACGACCTTAGCTTGATATTCTGGATAACTTGCTGCAGCTTCTCCATCAACACTTGCTCCTTCACCTCGAACTTTTATGTTATAGAAATGGCTTCTTTCCTCTAATGTATGGTAGGAGCTACTTTACATTAAACGAATTAAATCTATATTACACACATGGTGTGCATGCATGCGAACGTGCACACACACACACAAACACATACTTCAAGGAAAATGGAAGCCTGGCTATCTTAGCATCCAGAGAATTCTTTTTTTTTTTTTTTTTTTTTTTTTTTGAGACGGAGTCTCGCTCTGTGGCCCAGGTTGGAGTGCAGTGGCCGGATCTCAGCTCACTGCAAGCTCCGCCTCCCAGGTTTACGCCATTCTCCTGCCTCAGCCTCCCGAGTAGCTGGGACTACAGGCGCCCGCCACCTCGCCCGGCTAGTTTTTTGTATTTTTTAGTAGAGACGGGGTTTCACGGTGTTAGCCAGGATGGTCTCGATCTCCTGACCTCGTGATCCGCCCGTCTCGGCCTCCCAAAGTGCAGAGAATTCTTTTAATTGAATCAAACAGAAATCAAGACGAGTTCCTCCTTTGTTCAAAATCCTTCCATGGTTACCCACGGAGCATGCCAGCCTCCTCCACATGTGTACAAAGTCTTGTGAGTTGCAGCCCTGCCTCTCCCTCTCTCCTCTCCCCCATTCTCCCTGAGCTCAACTCACCTCAACCATGGGGCCCCATTCTGCTCCCCCAGTGAGGCCACATTGCCTCCAGCTACAGGAGGCTTCCTGTGCCTAGAAGGCCTTTCGGTGGCTCCCCAGGTGGATCTTGCCCACCTGCAGATCTCAGTTTAGCCATCACTTCAGGGAGGAAGTGTCTATTGAACTCCCCCGCTGCAGTTCCGCTGCCCTGATTACAGCTCTGCCACCCCTTCATAACCTGCTCTGTGTTGGAATTTTATACACATCTGTATGATATGGTGAATGTCTAATTCTCTCTGCTATTTTCTGAGCAACAAGAACACAGGGACCCTGTTCTGTCCACTTCTAAACATGTGGCACCTGGCACACGGGTGCTGAATGGATAGGGAAAATAAATATGAATAAAGCAGCCTGTGAACACCTACCATCTATATACTAAGCAGTATGGGAAATACCAGGCAGGCTAAGACACACCCCCTCTCTCCTGATGCTTAGAGTCCCAGCGGGGGTCTCGGACACAGACTCGTGAGGCAATCAGAAAATACAAACCAGAACATAATCAGAGGCAACTCCTGCTGCATGCCATCCCTTCCTATTTCAGGCAAATGTCATTCTTTCCTCTCTCTGGGGACATATCCCCCACCCTTCATGTGCAGCTGGGGTGGGACTCTCCATCCAGGGTCCCTAATTTCCCATCAGGATAGGTGAGCCCACGACTGCCCTCACCCAAGAGGACCCTCACTCCTGGAAAGCCACATCTGGCCTGCAGGATGCAAGCACCAAAGGCACTTGGGGCTGATCATCCTGCCGGTGAAGGCTCAAAGACCTTACTATTTAGGGCTTGGTCTGAACCCCAACTCCCCGGGCCCAACCCCTGCCACAGCTTCCACCAATGATGCCCTAACACCAGTCTTTTTCAAATCCTGGATCTTCACCTCTCCTATTCTCTGAAATCTCCCTAATGCTGTCTGAATTGTTTTCCATCTAGAATTAGTTTATGTGACTCACAACCAAAGAATCCTAATCAAAGCAAGGAGTGAACACTGAAATGTGTCACAGACTATGCAGAAGGTGTTCAGAGATAAGGAAGGTGGAACGAGGCGGAGCTGAGTCCAGGCTCAAGCCTCTCTCTCTCTCTAGTGCTAAAAAGTGAATAGCAAGGTCTTTGGCCTCATGACCTGGGTCCTCTCTCATGCTTCGTCCTTCATCTGGAATGGTCACCAGATAGGAGATGTTCCAACCAAGGGTGGAAGCAGAGCGCAACGGGGCGCTGGGGTGGAAGGAGAAGAAACCTTGGTGCACACAGCCCCAGGGCTGGGGGTGGACAGAGGAGGAGGAGAAAATTGGCATGGAGAGGGCAGGACTCCTCTTCACCATCTGCCAGGGCCATATTATGATGTTTACGGGCCCCAAAGTGCCCAAGCACTTTTGCTATTGCAAGTTCTCCATAAAATATATTATAAATTATACTTTACGACTATGTTGGTATGAAGACAAATATATTAATGTTATAGACTAAAACATTTTTGTCAGCTTCATAGTGCATTTTTTTTCTTCTTTTAAAAGAAATTAAAACAATTTTATGAGTTCCTAAAAGTATTGTGGTCCCCAGGCACTGTGTCCTCCCCAAGGGGTTGCTAACTCCCTGCTGGAGAAAGACAGATCGTATACATGTGTGCCTGTGTTTGTGTCTGTGTGCATGTCTATACACATCTGCACATACACACGCCTGCATGTATACACATGCATGTGTATAAATTTACACACACACGTGATTGTGTATGTTTTCTATTACTGTGTAACAAATCACCACTAAGTTAGCAACACTATCTATTATCTCCATTCCGAGGGTCACGGATCCAGGCACAGCATAATTGGGTCCCCTGCTCAGGGTCTCAGGCTGCAATATTGGTATCAGCTGGGATGCATTCTCATCTAGAGGTTCTAAGAAAGAATTCACTTCCAAGTTCATTCAGACTGTGGGCAAGACTTATTTCCTTATGGCTGTCTCACTGAGGTTCCCATTCCAGCCACCTGACATTCAAGTTCACTCTGGGCTCCTGGGAACTTCCCTCAGGCCCAAGTGATCCTCCCAACTCGGCCTCCCAAAGTGCTGGGATTACAGGTGTGAGCCACTACATCCAGCCATGTTTAGCATAATTCTTAAGGGCCCTAAGACTTTGCCACCAGGCACTCTCACAGTGTGGCTTCTTGCTTTTTCAAGGTCAGCAGGAAAATCTCTCCATGGGCAGCTAAGAAGGAGTCATGGAATACCCTGTACTCACAGGAGGGACATCACCCCTATATAGGGGCCGTATAACATAACCCAATCGAGGGGCTGACATCCCATTACAGGCACAGACCCCACCCACCAGAACACTGCCTGCCATAGGAGCTTTAGCAAATATCAGTAGCTCTATTTGCTCACGTCTGAGCCAGGTACTGTTCTGTGCAATTCACACTAGTTTTAGCACTGTGAGGTCAACAATATTATCCCCACGTTACAGTTGAGGAAACTGATGCTCAGGGGGTAAAATGAACCGCCAGGCTCACAAAGCATCCCTAGTGCGGAGTGATGTGCCCGAGACACAGCAGGAGGGCAAGAGTGAGATTTCTAAGCATGAGTAGCTTTCTTGTTGTTTTTAGCAAAACCAGGTACCACCAGATTGGTACCAAATCAAACTTGTACCCTGACTATTCCTACTGGGATTTGGTTCTCCAGTCCTGTGAGCTTGAAATTCCTTCAGCATGTCTTCAGTTGTTGCAAACCATAGCACACTGGTTCTCAAGCCTTAGTCAGGACAGAATGTGCTGAAACTCAGATAACCGGGCCTCACCCTCAGAGTCTCTGAGCAGGTCTCGGCTGAGGCCTGAGAATATGCATTTCTAACAAGTTCCCAGGTGATGCTGGTCCAAGGATCCCAGTTCAAGACCCACTGCACTAGTTTAATGATTCTCAAACCACCTGAAGCAGGAGCTCTAGGGGTCCTTGTTGAATAAACAGGCCTGCAGTGACACCCAGTAATCAGAATTCCTGGGGCGGGGCTGAGAGCCTGTGTTTTAAACCACCTTCCAAAGAATTATGAAACACTGAAGTTAGAAAACCACTTCAAAAAGGATCATCCCCTCCAAGGTTTCTTGTTTGGCCTACATGAATTGGAAAAGTCTAGGAAATCCTAGCTAAGAGGAGAGCTGAGAGCAGAGCCATGCAACAACATAGCTTTATCTCCCCTGAGGCCTGAAGGAAACCAGATTTGCAAAGATGTAAGAATTGCCTTGCTGGAGAAGGAGCCCTTGGGAAGAATGGAGCTGCGTAATCAGTTCCTGACCTTACAGGGCTCAAAACTCTCCCACCATCCAGCCAAGCCCCTTCACGTTGGCAGAGGCAACTCTGGGAAGCAGCCAGTGACTGTCTCTAGCTCCACCACAGGCCTGAAAGCCTGAGATTCCTACCCCAAAATACCAAATCCACAGTGCAAAGTATCTGGAAAGATCCACTGCAAGACCCACCATCTCCCACAAGTCTCCTCTACTTGACCAGACAGAGGTCACACAGAACATACCACCAGTTTATACCAAAATGATTCCTCTATAGTTTCTAACTTGCTGGCATCCTCTACTTCTTCCTGATGTCTGTCTATCTGAGCTGGCAAGGGCTAGACTTCTGCCTCTCCTGTATGCCCTAGAACACCTTGTCTTGGGGGAAATTAGTAGGTGCTTAGTTAAGTGCCTCTTGCAGTTCAATATTAACATTAGGAGAGGTTCCAGTGCCCCAACCCCAGCCCCATGACCCAGCAAGATGATAAAGGAGAGTTCCAGTTTCATCTAAGCCAGTCTTCTTAGGGGCCATGCAGGATGCAGCTCCTGGTCCCCACCCAGGTGTTCCTTTGGTTTATTTACGCTGTACAGCCAGCAGGTAAATCTTGCACAGAATTATAGAATTTGCATTAGGTCTGAGCACAGCGGCTCATGCCTGTAATCCCAGCACTTTGGGAGGCCGAGGTGGGTGGATCACCTGAGATCAGGAGTTCAAGACCACCCTGGCCAACATAGTGAAACCCCATCTCTGCAAAAAATTAGCCAGGTGTGGTGATGCACCCCTGTAATCCCAGCTACTTGGGAGGCTGAGGTGGGAGAACTGCTCGAACCTGGGAGGCAGAGGCTGCAGTGAGCCAAGATTGTGCCACTGCACTCCAGCCTGGGCAATAGAGTAAGACCCCATCTCAAAAAAAAAAAAAAGACTTTGCATTAGGTAGGATTTCATTTTTACAGATATAAAAACTCAATCAACACTTTATCAATTTTATCATCTGATCTATTTTTTAAATGGGTATCAATACGAGCTCTTCCCCTGGTCTCAGCCTCTTCCTTTAGACCTTGAAGGAAGAGAAGCCCAGCCCTGGTCCTGGGAGTTGAGTGGACTGGAGTATCTTCAATGGCACTTATTGATCCCACCAAGCAGCACACGGTTTCATGTGGCCTTTTATCTTAAGTGTGTGCTCACAAGCAGATCGGACAAATCACCAACTCAGCAGAGGCCAGATAAAGCAGTTTCAGTAAGAAACTGCCGCGGACTCATTAGGCACAGGAGGAAAGACGGGGGTTCTCTTCTGACCTGAACAGACACTCTACAGTGCTTACCAGGAATAAGATTTGACCTGTGTGTTGGGTAAAGGGGGTGACCAAGGCAGCCCAGTGCTCGGCTGGGAAGCTGCCTTTGATCGTGAGCACTGGTCTTTGTGTTACTCCAAGCACATGGTCCTCTAGCATTTTCCATGCATTTTAATATAATCCTTATAGTTCCTACCTTAGAGACTTGCCATCTCCACTTCACATAAAAAGCCGTGGTTCAGACAGATTTAAAACAACGGCAATGGGGAAAAAGAAACTTGTCCAAAGTAGCATGACAATATAACAGCCAAGCACAGCCAGAATGCAAATCTGACATCAAACCCATATCCTTCACTTCTTAAAACCACCTAGAAGGGACTTCTGGGGGCCCAAACCCAACTCCAACTTCCAGCAGAGAACCGTCCTCATCAAACACATCTTCCCTTTCTGCCAAGCTGCATCGTGCCTTATGACATTTTTTTATTTAAGGACTAAGGATATAATACATTAAGCAGTATCATATAACAAACTCAAAATGCTTCTGTCTAGCCTACCAGGTGATGTATGTTGTGAATGAAAATTTTTAAAGTAGGACAATGTATATAGACCTCAAAGGAAGTGATGTCTTCCTTCGGCCTCGGAAAGGAGGAGAATCTCATTTCTTCTGGCTCAATCATGATGGATTATAATAGTTTCTCCTGATATCGTCTGGATACTTGTCCCCACCCAAATCTCATGCTGAATTGCGGTCCCCAGTGCTGAAGGTGGGGCGTGGTGACAGGTGTTTGGGTCATGGGGACAGATTCCTCATGGCTTGGTGCTGACTTCAGGATCCTGACAGTGAGTGGGTTCTCCAAGATATGGTTGTTTATTAAGTGTGTGGCACCAGCCAGGCGCAGTGGCTCACACTTGTAATCCCAGCTCTTTGGGAGGCTGAGGCAGGTGAACTACCTGAGGTCAGGAGTTCAAGATCAGCCTGGCCCACATGGTGAAACCCCGTTTCTACCAAAAATACAAAAATTAGCCATGCATGGTGGTGGGCACCTGTAATTCTAGCTACTTGGGAGGCTGAGGCAGAAGGATTGCTTGAACCTGGGAGGCGGAGGTTGCAGTAAGCTGAGATGGCACCATTGCACTCCAGCCTGGGGACAGAGTGAGACTGCATCTCCAAAACAAAACAGAAGTGTGTGGCATTTCCTCCACCTCTCTCTTGTTCTTGTTTTCCCCAGGTGACGCACCTCCTTCCCCTTTGCCTTCCATCATGATTGGAAGCTTTCTGGGGCTTCCCAGAAACAGATGACGCCACGCTTCCTGTACAGCTTGCAGAACCATGAGCCAATAAAACCCCTTTTCTTTATAAATTACCCCATCTCAGGTATTTTTTTGTAGCAGTGCAAGAACAGCTAAATATACCTACATATCTCTTCTTATTATGGAAAAGCACCTGGAAATTGGGTGGGAGTTAGGCCCTGTATTAGTCTGTTTTCACATTACTATAAAAAAAAAAAATCTGAGACTGAGCAATTTATAAAGAAAAGGAGTTTAATTGGCTCATGGTTCTGTAGACTATACAGGAAGCATGATGCTAGCATCTGCTCCACTTCCGGGGAAGCCTCAGGAAACTCACAATTGTGGCGGAAGGCAAACAGGGAGCCAGGCACTTTACATGGTGAGGCAGGAGCAAGAGGCGGTGTGGGGCAAGGGAGGGGACGTGTCACAGATTTTTTTTTTTTTTTAGACAGAGTCTCGCTCTGTTGCCAGGCTGGAGTGCGGTGGCACGATCTCGGCTCACTGCAAGCTCCGACTCCCTGGTTCAAGCGATTCTCCAGTGTCAGCCTCCCTAGTAGCTGGAATTACAGGCACATGCCACCATGCCCAGCTCATTTTTCGTATTTTTAGTAGAGATGGGGTTTCACCATGTCGGCCAGGATGGTCTCCATCTCCTGACTTCGTGATCCCCCTGCCTCAGCCTCCCAAAGTGCTGGGATTACAGGCATCAGTCACCACGCTGGTCCTGTGTCACATACTTCTAAACAATCAGATCTCATGAGAATTCACTATCGCCGCGACAGCATCAAGGAGGATAGTGTTAAACCACCAGAACTTGCCTTCATGATCCAATCACCTCCTACCAGGCCACACTTCCAACATTAGGGATTACATGAGATTTGGGCAGGGAACAACCATACTAGACCCCACTGAAAGTATCCAGTCCAAATGTCAGCTATTGGGAGTGGCATCTGGGCCCTTCCTGATCAGCCTTCTCCACTCAGGGGTGAGACTGACCACCATCATCCGGGTTTAAACGAGGCCTCCATGAGCCTCAACATTTGAAGCGGATTCCCTGAAGCCAGCCTAGAAGAGGGGCTAGAGCTGCCTCTGGTCTCCTTTCTACATTTCCAGCCCTGTAAATTACTCAGCTTATTCTCAGGGTTCAACTCAGACCAAATCTTTCCATAGGGCTGGCAGGAGGAGGACTCTGCCCTCATAAATGCTTAATTCGTCTCATTACATTTTTAAACCAGGCCTTCATCATAAGCAGCAGCCAAGAAAGACATTTTATCCTAAATAAGCCCAAGCTTATTAATAAATAATCCCAAAACAATATTGAGTATTGATTTGCAATTCTCTGAAGAAAATGTGGGTGTAGGAACAGGTGGGTGGCAAAGCAGGGCACAAGAAGAGCATTTTGTAGGGGAAACCCTGGCTGAGACAGAACAGATCCAGGCAGATTCCTCCTTATTCACAACCTCCCCCACCTTCCAATGCTAGACGGGAGCTCTCCGCCTCACTACCGAAGAGAGAGATCTGTACCTCCCCTCCTCACCCTCTCGCCCCTGAAAAAACACAGTCTGTCATAGGTTTACAGATTTTTTTCTTTATTGTCAGGCATCCCAGGAAGGAGAAAGACCCACACTATTTTATCTCCTAATTGAAATCACCTCTGAGGTTATCTGAACTCTGAGCTTGCAGATACATTGTTGTTACCGTTGGTATTTAAGACCCAGTGAAATTAAATGGTGTGTCCGCCAATTCCACAATTCAAGGCTGGACACTAAGACTATCAATAACCTTATATTTCCATAAGAAATGTTTATACCTAAATGACCCCTGCCAATGCCTATCTTTTCCTCTCGCAGGGATAAGAAAGCACCTATCGATTTTCTCTGAATTGGTGGACTTCGTCTACCTGCAAGTACCAAGAAGAGAGGAGAAGAGGCAAACTTGCAAGGTCTACCTGCTTTGCAAACACAAAAGGCAGCCCAAGAAGTAGCCTCGTACTTACTCTCTTTGGTCTCATAAAAGATGTGTTTATTTTATGTTCTCCTCCAGCTCACGGAAGTCCTTAACAGCTCTGCCATGATGCCACTTGGGGTGAACACAGGTCTTGCAACCGTGGATTTCTGCACACACAACAATTTTGCAGCTCAGCATCCTAGCTCAGGCCTGTTCCATCACCTGAGAAGTTTATGACTCTTGAAAGGGAAGCACGGGCCCCACCGTGCTTTAGTTTACCAAGGGACAAGATAATAGCAAAGGGTTCTTCTGCAATGCTGAGTTCTTTTATCAGTGATCAATGCCTTCCCAAGAAAAGCTATGACGTCTCTGCGGGCTGCCATCTCGCCTCGACAGGGCTCCAAGTTTCCATTTCCAAGTGCCAGTGTCCACAAAGGAACTTCTGTTTAAATTGGGGACAACCAGGGTGGTACCACCTGACAAACTGGATTTTTAATGAACACTTAGGACCCAGGAGAATTCGCTATTTCAGCTGGAGCTTTCTTGGCCAAAGAGCCGTCAAGGTCAAAGAGCCAAGCTTCAGCCTATAGCAATCGCTTTGTGTAAGAAAGCCTGGACTGCTTTGAAACCCCCTAGCTTTCTCATGACCTCTCTCATTACCCTCAAAGGCAAGTGGCCGGTCCTTCATGCTAGAGCAGGCAAGAGAGTCTTTCTGAACCACAAGACAATGTGTTGATGCTGCCCGTTTCTCATGGGCAGTCCAGCTTTCTGAATAACCCCAGCCACAGGCTTTCTGATGTAACTAAAAATAAACTATGTCTTCAGTATGAAACAAAGTCCAGGAATTCTGTTTCAAGTAGAAAAATGGACTGCCAAAATGTGGCTGGCACTTTCTTTAAATTATGAAGTTCCTGCAGGCCCAGCTGACAGCAAATGTTCTCTCTGCCTTGTCATCTATTCCGTCTCCCGCTACCACTGCTAATCATATTATAAATGTGTGCACCAGTATTGCTGTCTTCAGACCCCAATAATTCGCAGAGAATCAGCTCTTGTTTAGCAGAAGCACGTTCTCTTTTTCTCTATGAACTACACAGTCTTATAACCTCACCGAACAGGGGCACAAGAAGTATTACCCAAGCCAAAAAAAATGTTGCGGTGGGAGAAGTTACTCCCAAACCCATCCAAAGATGTCTCATGGGGAGGCCGAGCTTTCATGAGAAGCCAGTCTGAAGGCTGCCAGACTAATTCAGCCTTATGTTTCCCAGAAAATATTTTGAAACTGGGTACAAATAGCATACATTTGGTTAGGCTGTGGAAGGGCTATTGGACCAGGAGATAACATCAGTGGCTCCGGGGACTGGGTTACCTTTAGAATTTCCCCCTGGATAAGACAGCTTGGACCTGAGAGTAACAGAGACCAGATAATGCCAGCCTCGCTCATTCCAAGACCACCCCTCCCCCGCACCCAACACACACACACACACACACACACCCTCATACACACCCCTCAAAGGCCTTGCCTTAAATCCTCTCACTCCTTCTGCCGGGCCTCGGCCCATACCCCTGGGCTGGGGTCTTCTCTACCACTTCCTGCTATTAAACTGAATTTAGGTCCTAGTCCACCCTGCCAAGCATTCTGGCACAGTCCCCAGGGGCCACTCCACCTCACTATAGGGAGACATTCGCCAACCGATCCCGAATACTGGCATGAGAGGAACAAAACGTGCTTCCAGCCTTCAGTGAGACTCTAGTCTTGGAGGGGGTGCCCGGTGGTGCCTGAAGGTTCTATTGCACGGTGGAGATACCTTCTCAGGGGAAATCCAGCGGCAAACACACTTTTCATCAAGGTTTGAGCCATTCACATTAACTGAAGACGGAGACATCACATCAAAAGAGGCAGGAACAAAAATCACCCACGTAGACATTTCTTTTCTCTGAGCTAATGGAACAAGAAGTCCACCATAACCACTCCACACATTACCTGGAGACACTGGGTGTTTCACTTTGCAATGGCCTTTACACGGGCTGGAAGTCTTACTTCCCAAAGAATCCCAACAAGCATGACATAGTCTCGGTCGGTTTGCCTGAATGTTGCTAGGAATGAAGATGTGCCCCAGAATAGAATTTTCGGGAATGTATTCATCTCTCTCCCGTGGTGGCATCTGCAGCATAGCATGCTGTGTAATAAGGGTCAGTTCTGGTCCTGGCCCTGCTCTGGTTTTGGCCACGCCCAGTTGGCACAAAGTGAGTCCCTGGGAGATTCCCGGGTGAATGTCTTGTCCAGTGTCTGAGGCAAAGGGAACAATAAGAAACAGACTCAAGGTCAGTTCTAGCTGTCAGAATGGAAGACACTGACAGCTAGTGGAAGGTCAAAGGACAGCAGTAAGCCAAAGTCAATCACACACCTATGGAAGCCAAGAGACAAAGTTAGGCCAGAAGAATGGGAAGAGGCAGACTGGAAACCTGGGCAAGTCCAGCCCAGGCAGCGGCATCTCCTTAGCAGTAGCACAGCCTTTCTGCCCCACAAGGTTTTAGAAGCATCACTTCCTCACACCTGTAAGCACCTACGCCTCAACATCTCCAACTCCTGGCTCTCCAAAAATGAATCCCACCCCCAGGAGGCTGTGCATTTCTCTCTCCAGCCTGGAGGTTGTTTGCTCTGTTTCTTTTTCAGGGAGTTAGTACGGTAGACTGGGGGGGAAGGCTATAAAACATTTGGAAATATACTAGGCATCCTTAGAAACACAAAACTGAACTCTCAAAGTAATAGAAATCTACTGTAGTGGGCTGAAAATGCCCCCTGCAAGACATTTACATCCTAATTCCTGGAACTTATAAACGTTATGCTATTTAGGAAAACGGTCTCTTGTTTCAAACAATGTGATTGAAGTTAAGAATCTAGTAATGGGGAGATTATCCCGGATTATCCGAGTGGGCTCTAATTGCCATCACAAGCGTCCTTAGAAGACAGAGTCAGAGGGAGATCACATACATAGATGAGGAGGAGGAGCTGGGTAATCATGGAGAGAGACTGGAGCCCCCGGAAGGAACTCAGGCCTTTTGAGACCTTGATTTCCGTGCAGAGATACTGATTTTGGATTTCTGGCCTCCGGAACAATGAGATAAACGCTGCTGTTGTTTTCAGTCACCGAAGTTGTGGTAATTTGTTATAATGGCTATAGGAAACTAATACATCCACAAAACAAACAAACAAAAAAATTACAAAACCGAAAACCAGAGTAATAGCACACACTAAGATTGGCTGTTCGGAGGCAATTGCTGATCTTGTAAAATGAATGCTAGAGTTTTATTAGTCACATAGGATAGATGGCAAGGTTTTAGGTTATGCTGGGATAGAGGAATTGGAACTGCAATACTTTCCACACACATATTCACACGCCAGCTATCTTAGAGGGCTTGTCGTCAGGGAAGATGAGACTTGGATGTGGGTCCTGAACACAGGCACAGGGAGGTAAGAAAGCTTGTCTGTCTCAGTACGAGTCCTGGATTGAGAGGGGTTGAGAGTGATCCCCCTTAATAAGTCATTACTCCAAGCTTATCCTCATATGAGTTGGGGTTCAATTTTATACTACCTGGGAGTATATGGAAGTCTCCAGCCTGGAAATTAACATTACCTATGGTAATGATATCTCACAGATAAAATTCCAAGAATAAGCTCAAAATCCAATCTTGCCAAGTGCATAAGGTAATAAGCTATCTTAGACATGAGTCAACAGAAAAGCAGAAGAAATGTACTCAGGAGTGCCAGAATTGGATTGTAAAATTCCTTTATCAGATAAGTATTCATTTTAAATGATTAAATAAATTAAACATATGATCAAGAGCAAGAGAGACAAAGAGTACCTTAAAATAATACCTAGGAGATTTGAAAACTATTCAATGAGAACTTCTAGAGGTTAAAAAAAAGACATTCAACAAAAAATGAATTGCCTGAGTTCAGCTGAAGATTAGACACAGCTAGAAAGAAAATTAATGAACCAGAAGACAGTTTTTAAAGTCATTATCCAGAATGGAACAGAGAGACAAAGATGGGAAATCTGAAAAAGAGTTCAAATTGAGAAGTCTAACACAAGTCACAAAGGAATTTCTAAGGGAGGGATAGAAATAATGGGAATCAGTGTTCAAAGAAATAAGTAACTGAACATGAGTTACTTGCATAACTGAACATGAGTAACTGAACACGAGTTACATGATTTGCATCTGAGATGCAAATCCTCAGATCTGAGAAACACAAACCCCAAATAGGATAAATAAAATTAGATCTACCCTAGCCACACTGTGGTGAAACTACAGAGCTTCCAGGACAAAGACTTTCAAAGCAAATCCATAGAAAAGAGAGACCACCTACAGAGAAATGACCCCAAAATCAAAGACCAACAACAATAGTAGAAGCCAGAAACAGAGGAACATCCTTTCCAAAATGTTGAGAGAAAATAACTCAACTTAGAAATCTATATCCAGCTGACATTATCCAGTAACAGTAGTCAAAATAAAACTAAACATTCTGGAGACCCAGCTGTGAAGGCTTTGCTGTAGCTGGTCCTGGCCTCCAGTTCAGATTGGTCCTGATCATGAATGATCATCTCAGCTGTGACTGGCCGGGTCCCTACAACCCAACTTCTCCAACCTGGGAGTTCTACCTGCAATACTTCCCGCTTAACAGGCCATGGGGTATTGCCTATTAATGGAAGGGAGGAGGTGTGAGGGGTTCCCTTCCTGAGATACTATTCCTTTTCACCTGTCTTGGAAGTGGCTATTTCCTCTGGGCTGATGAAGGTGCATGCTGGTCTCCAGCATCCAAGGGCATCTCCTTGCCCTGCCTTCTGCCTCTCCATCCTCTGCTCCGCTGCCCTAGTCCTGCTTCAGATCTCTCTACCCAGCCTTTCAGACAACTGCTCCATGTTAAGCACTGATGATATTGTAGACCCTGCCTCAGTCTCCAAACAGACCTTTCCACGTTTCCTGACACATTTCTGAGTGTACCATGTCTCTGTGCCGAATGGTTCATGCCTCTCTAGAGCTTGCATCCCTTCCTGGAGACGTGGTGCTCCTGAGTGTGGCTGCAGTTACCCAGAGACTAGAGGGACCCACCACGTACATTCCTTTTTAGATTCGCTTCTCATCATGGAATCAAGGTCAAAACTTCTGTCTTTTCAAGTAGTCAAGAGCACTACCCTCTTAGAGCTGCTGCTCAAAATCTCTTTAAATCTCCCCCAGCAGTGACTGTCTTCCTCCTGCCCATCACTCCTCTAATTCCCTCGACCAGCAAAGATGAAAACATCCTCCTCCCTTTTTTCCTTTACTCCTGGTCCCCAAACCAGTTCTTTCTTTAAGTGAGCTAACTCGTCCTCACTATATGTAACTGATAATGGCTTTGGGGAGATCAAAGAGAAGATTTCAAATTTCAGGAAGTCCAGGCAAGTGGAATCTAGCCTGGCCACTCGGCCACCATCATGACATTGTCTTTGTCCTTCGATGGGAGTCCCCCACTGGCTGTCCTGCCTGACTCCATGTCTATTTCATCTAACTCATTCCTTACATCCCTAGAAAGATAGATGTGATCCGAGTTGGTCAAGGAACTAATGTCCAAAAGAAAAATGTGGTCCAAGACCATAAAGCCACAACTAGGTTATTCATCAAGGTCTGAACGTCATCGCCCAGAGAGATGGGGGTAGGGGGGTCGGAATGCCAGTACATCATTAGTATATAATTTTGTATTTTCATAGCATTTTACATCAAGACTTTTGTAATCTTCCCTACTCCAAACATCACATTGTCAGTGTTAAGACTTCAAATAACCTCTGTTGCTTTAGGGTTTCCCACTGACCTATGTGGAAACCCACCTCATTTGCTTCTTGCCTTGTGGTTCCCGTCACAGGCTGAGCCTTACTCACCCATGGCCATATTATGGGGACCATCATAGACGTTTTGTTCAAACTACAGTCGTTCCATTTTATTTAGGAAGAATGGGAGGGAAATCTTGTCTGGTTAAGAGCTTTTCCCTCAATTTATTTACGTAGGTATTTCAATTGATACATAATAGTTGTTCATATTTTGAGGGTGTATGCGGTATTTCGTTACATTCATACAATGTGTAATGATCAAATCGGGGTAAAAGGGAGAAACATCCATCATCTCAAACATTTGTCTTTTCTTTATGCCAGGAACATTCACATTCTTCTCCTCTAGCTATTTTGAAATATGCAATTAACTACAGTCACCCTCCAGAGCTATCAAACACTAGATCGTACTCCTTCTACCTACCTATATTTTTGCACCCATTCATCAGCCCCTTTCTATTCTCCCTCTTCCCTCTCTTCCTTCCTGCCTCTGGTAACCACCAGAGTTTGGGAACACAAATGAGAAAAATCAACTCTTAAAGTTGTTCGGAAGCTGGTTTAGATATCCACATCAGGCCTAACGAAAACAGCCTGTGTGAAGTTAAGCTGGTTGATTACACATGTGCAAGAATGAGACCAATCCTAAAGGCTAAGTATATACCCCCTACACCCTGGGAAAGACAAAGCACCTTCATGGTCCCACTCCTTATGGATTTTTGGTATCATGGAAGCCATGAGGAAGCCTTTCCTCAAACGAGGAAACCCACTAGTCATTTAATCCCAGCACTTTCAGAAGAAAGAACCAAGGGTAAAGTAGGATCCCCAAGTTATTCTCCCACAAATGGGCCATTTTTCTTCTTTCTCAAAAACACCCCCCATTGTCTCACCAAATCCAGTGACACCCCTCTTGCCCTGTGGTGCCACCATCAAGGGCAGAGAGCTAGCTCTACGGCTGAGCACCCCGGGGCTGCCTGGGGCCATGTGCATCAGCGATTCAGCTAAGGCCTTCCCTTTCTGCACTAGACAATCTCAGGTCCAAAACTGGAATGCCTCAGAGCCTTGGGGCTATGTGTTTCTTATCCACATCCCCCGCCAGGCCTTCAGGAACCCGTGACCAAGGAAAGGGAGTAAACATCAGTAGCATAAGTAAGGCACCTTTATCACAATCCTACCACATACTTCATCATACAACAAGCTAGGCAAGGATGCAAGAAGCTGACAGCTGTAGAGACACGTGTTCACACGTGGCAGAACTCAGATGCCTGTCAAACAGTGGATATCTCATGCACAAGGGTGACACAAGAGCAAAAGGTAAGAGTATCGCTGATGCCAGAAGCGGCTTTTAAGCCAGCATGGGAGACCTGCTAATTAGAACTGAACACTTAAACCAGAGCTTGTAACCTCGTGGCCCACTGGCAGGACACAGCTGGAGAGTTTGATCTCTGGAATTTTAAACCTTTCATTGGTAAGGCACATCCACAAATTGGAGGGCTTTATAGGAACACTGGGACTCCAGGTTTCTCTTGGAAAACATGATCTGGCAACACTGGAAATCCTAATAGAATCTCTGAGAAGTGGCATCCAGCTCACCTGACCTGTCCAGCCCACTGTTTCAGACCAAATATCCGCTTCTTCCCGTGACTGTCTTTTTAACCTTAAACTGCTTCCTCTGGGATCAGATGATCCGCATTTTGTTTAAGTAATATTGGAATTTTATTTACTCAGCTGCCTCTTATTAAGGGTGACCGTATGATTTAGCATGCAAACAAAGACATGCTTGAGAATAAACGTTGATACTGTTAATTATACCAGGAAGAAACACACAAACCCCAGGCAAACTTGGTCCAATGAGGGCCCTTCTTTAAACATCCTTTTGTGATTGGAGGGGAGGGGGATGGCTGTCTTCATAACCGGCTGGTTCTTGGCCTTGGGAATCAAGAAAAAAAAATGTTGAGTTTTTTTTTTTATTCCAATGATTAGCCAAGGAAAACAAGTAGCAACTTTTTTACTTGTCAGAAAGACATGACCAGAAGAAATGTTTTAATTCCTAGTGTTATTAAACTTCCTCTCATTAAATAAAATACAGCAATTGCACTAATAACAAATAGCGATAGCAAATGTTGATCTATACTAGCATTCTGTGTCAGGCACTGTGAGAAACATTCTACCTGTAGTAACTCATTGTCAAACTCATCACAACCCCATGAAGTAGTAAACTATTATTCTCCTAGTGCAAATGAGAAAAATGTGGCACAGAGAGGTTATGGTACTTGCCCAAGGTCACACAGCTAGTGAACGGCAGAAGTGGCATTTGAACCCAAGCCATGGAGCTCTTAAATCCATACTAAAAATCACATGCCCCTGCCACTGACAAATAGGTCTCTGGAAAAATAAGACTGCTTCCGATGTGGGAGGCCTGTGCTGCTCACAAGCTGAGACCACCGCGTATGCTGCTTACTTCAAGGCTATGAGGATCCCACTTCACCCTGATGCTTTTTCCTGAGAAAATAAGCAACTTGTGGGAACTTCTATGAGGTCAAGTAGTGGTCCAAGGGGCATCATTGACAGTAAGTGCTCGCACCACCAGCTGCATGAGTCTCAAGGAGATCACCAGGGGCTGGTAGGGAATACTCTACCTTGCGGCTGAGGGTGGGGGATTGGGCAGGGAGGGGCTGCTGGAGGAGAGGAATGAGAGGCTGACTCCCACCTCTTTGTCCATTATGCTTAACGTATATCTCTTTCCCTTTAAGGCCTGGAGTTCAGAGTACTCCATCTGATCAGCCCAAGGGACTACTGGAATAAGTTGTTTTCCCCACTGACCTGGAATCCAGGTCGAGGCAAACTTGAGGACTATCAAGAAGAATTAGTCTTGAGAAAGAGAATGAACATAACTGCAATTTTGCTTTCCCAGATTCCACTAACACCATTTCATCATGCTAACAGCTACTCATAAGGATGACAGCCGCCCTGTAAAACAACTAATGATGTGGTCTAAAACAGATGCATCAATATCTTACTGATGAAAGCTGCTACACTGCCAGTACCATATGAGGCAAAGAGGATCCAAAGAAAACCAAGATAGACCGGGTGCACTTTGGGAGGCCAAGGCTGGTAGATCACCTGAGGTCAGGAGTTCAAGACCAGCCTGGCCAACATGGTGAAACCCCATCTCTACTAAAAATACAAAAATTAGCTGGGCGTGGTGGTACATGCTTGTAATCCCAGCTACTCAGGAGGCTGAGGCACAAGAATCACTTGAACCCAAGAGGCGGAGGTTGCAGTGGGCCAAGATCACACCATTGCACTCCAGCCTGGGCAACAGGAGTGAAATTCCAACTCAAAAAAAAAAAAAAAGACAACCAACATAATAGTTGTTGACCTCAGGAAGCTTAGAGTCTAACACAGAAGACATTAATGAACAGAAATCACAACCCAACCTAACATGTTATGAGGAGTGACTGTCACCCCAGTGTTAACAGATTCCACATTCATTCAACAAACATTCCTTTGCTGGCACAGATGTTCAAGCAACATTTCTGGAGATTTAATTTCTGGGAGGAGACAGCAGGAAGGATTCTGGAAGGAAGAACAGGAATAAATAGGGACTTGAATTTGAATCCTGGCCCAACCACTAACTAGTTAAGAGAAATATTTCTCTTTATGGGCCTCAAGTTTCCTCATCTATAAAATGGGGATGATTTCGCTTGCCTTCTGAGGATGCAACAAGGTCAAACAAGGTAATACGTAAAGCACTTAGCACAATAACCATCCCAGAATAAGTACCCAATAAGTGCCACCTATGGTTGTGCCCAATTGCCAGCAGTTCGCCATGGCGAATCTTTGTCTGGAATGTCAGAACACACCATTTCCACTGGAGAAACAGTCAGGCAAGAAACAGGTCCTACATACCACCACCCCTCAGGGATCTACAAGGAAACCTTAAAGCCGTGCTCCCATTCCCATGGACAGAACGACAGCAAGTGTGCGCTTGCTTCTTTGCTCATCCTCATCTGTTTAACTTTTGCAAAAGTCCCCAATGTGCCCAGCTCACCACAGATGCCGTAAATGTTGGTTCCTTTGCCTTCTTAGTTATAAATTTGGCAAGTGGCTTCCAAATGTAGATAGGCTTCATATTCAGAAGGACCCCTATATTGTTTAAAAGGCAGGGAAAGGGGTTCAGCTGGCAGCCTTCAGAAGGAACATGATAATAAAGTCAAAAGCTGCCCATACCACAGCTGCAGGTACCAGTCTGGCAGATGAGACAGCCAGACAGGCATGGCTTGCACATCTCTGAGTTTCTGCAAGGTGTGGTGCAGGGGACCAATCCCTCACTAGTCATGCAAACGAGGAGCCTTGCAGGTGGCACCTGAGCTGCAGCCCAGGAACAGTGCCAAGCAGCGGCAGTCCAGGTGCTGAAGTCCTGTCACCTTCCTGTTCTCATCTCCCTTCCACCCTCCTTGAGCTGGGCCTGGATTCAGGCAGCGTCAGCAGGACATATTAGACAAAATGACTTTGGTTGTTCTGGTCAAGCAAGGTAACTGCAGAAATGCTTTCTGCCCACATGAAGTGGGTTGGAAATCAACTTCTGTGACACAGGGGCAACTTAGCAAGTCAGAACTTGGCACAACAGATGAAGTCCCCACCAGCTATGGGCTGCAAGCTGGGGGTCACCCAACCAATAGACTGCCAGGCCAGGGGATAGGGCAATAGCCCTCTGCAGAGACGCAGCCAAATGCCAGGTCAGGGGGTAGGGGGTGTCCAGTTAAATGTTTTGGGAACCCAGGAGAATATGGACAAGGGGACTTGTCCAGCTGCACTGAGGCCACTAGCATACCAGCTTGAGTCTGTACTGCCTATCCCCTCGGAGGTCCCCCCAACATCCTCAGATGTTGGACACAGCCAAACCCCTCTATGATTCTGAATATCACAATGTCAGCAGATACCCCACCTGGGAGTGTGGTCTTAAGCTCCCACCTGAAGGAGGTCAGGCAGCAAGAATGGACAATGGCAGCCTCCATCGGTCATGCCTGCCTGACCAGATCAACTTCTTACCTACCATTTTGGGCTATAGCAGGGGCAAAGGCAAGTGAAAGAAATTTGGGTTGGGGGTTAGAAATAGAAGAGGATGAACTTCCTCATAGGACTATTAAGAGTGGGATGAAGGACCTGGAGAGGGAGGAGGGTGGGCAACAGCATCAAAGTCACCCCAAGATCCAGAGTGCTGCTCTCTCCTCTAAATCCTTGAGCGAGACAAGACACATTGTTTAAAACCCTTTGCAGAAGCTGTGGAATTGCCTTTTGTGAGCACAGGCTTTGGGGTTGGGCTGCCTGAAATTTAAATCCCAACTCTGTCAACATGGAAATCTCACCTGTTCACCAGGAAATCCTCCATCCACCCTTCGGGGGGCACAATAACCATCCCAGAATAACTACCCAATAAGTGCCACCTATGGTTGTGCCAAATTGCCAGCAGTCCGCCATGGCAAATCTTTATCTGGAATGTCAGAACACACTGAGGCAGATGTGATCCTGTCCAGCTCAGGTGCTATAGATTTGGGCACATGCTGAGAACTCTCTTCTTGCTAGCACTTTCAGACCTATTCTAAAAGCTTCCTGAAGCAACCCCTACATACATGTATGAGGTGGTGTGTGGATGGTGGAAGAGAAAATGAGAAAGCCACAGCACCACGTAGCATGAAGGGTACCGGCAAATAAGCATCTTTCAGAGCCACACTCTCAGGCTTGATCCCTTTCACATTGTCCCACACAAATTCTGTCTAATCCCATTCTGTGCTTCCTATGCTGGTCTAGCGGAGGGGTCAGCAAAGTTTTTGTTTTTTCTGCAAAGAGCCAGATAATAAATATTGTTGGCTTTATGGTTCACATGGTTTCACTCGTGACTACTTGACTCTGCCACTATAGCACAAAAGCAGCCACAGACAAAATGTACATAAATGGGCATGGCTGTGTGTCAATAAAACTTTATTTACAAAAGCAAGCAGTGGGCCAGATTTGGCCCCAGGGCTGTAGTTTGCCAGCCTTTGGTTTGAAGCTCACACAGCCAGCAACAGCCAAACTGGGACTAAATGAGAAAGAACCACATGCTTTTCCCATGGCCCCACCAGACCTTTATGCTCCCACTACTGCTAAATGGGTCAAAGTTTTCATTGGTCTCACCCATGCCCAATTTCACCCTGCCTCCCAGAAACCTATCTCTGCTGCCCCACTAAATCCTAGGCGCCATTTAGTGCACAACCCCCTCCCATCTCCACCTCTTTAAATATCCTTACTGCTCCATTCCTGGAAATCAACTTTTTCTCCTAAGACATGAGATACTTACAGATATAAAAGATTTGCCCCAGTTGCCACTAGGGACCATTCACTTTAGAGGTGAAAGGGACAGGCCTGAGCACCAGACCAAGGCTTTCCTTCCCAAAGGGTGTGAATGTGGGCATGCAGGCAACCCCCGCGTATTTCCTTTGCCTGTGGAAATTGGCTAGGGTTTTAAAAAATTACAGGAGCCTAGCATGGTGGCTCACTCCTACAATCCCAGCATTTGGGGAGGCTGAGACAGAAGGATCACTTGAGCCCAGGAGTTCAAGACCAGCCTGGGCAACATAACGAGACTTCATCTCTCCAAAAAAAAAAAAAATTAAAAATTAACCGGGAATGGTGGTACATGCCTGTGGTCCCAGCTACTTGGGAGGCTGAGATGGGAGGAACGCTTGAGCCTAGGTGGTCAAAGCTGCAGTGAGCTATGATCATGCCACTGCACTACAGCCTGGCCCACCATTTGCTTTTGCAAATAAAGTTTTGTTGGCACACAGCCATGCCCATTCATACACACTTTGTCTGTGGCTGCTTTTGTGCTACAATGGCAGAGCCAACTAGCCATAAACAAAAACATGTGGACTATAAAGCCAACAAGATTTATTATCTGGCTCTTTGCAAAAGAAACAAAACCTTTGTTAACCCCTGCCCTAGACCAGCATAGTAGCAGGAGACTGAGGCAGGAGGACCACTTGAGCCTAGGAGGCTGAGGTTGCAGCGAGCTATGACCATGCCACTGCACTGTAGCCTGGGCAATAAAGCAAGACCCTATCTCAAAAAATAAAAAATTATAAAAATTACAGGAGCTGGTTTATGTAAAACATATAGGAAGGGTTGTTCAGAAAATGGTATCATTGAAAAGTCACATTGTGTGTAATTCTCTTTTCCTCAATATGCTTTATGTTTACACCAGCGAGACCAACATCTCCAGGAGTATCAGCCATAACTTACTCTCCAGATCCTGTGGTTCCTGGCACTGTGCATAGTAGGTACTCAGCGAGTACATGGGATCTGTAGCTACCTCTCACTTGGGACATATGTGATTAACCCAGCTGTAAACCCCTAGAGTCTGCGAATCATTTTCACATACATTTAAGATCTCATTTGTGATACTCACTGGACTGTAAATGGCTGGCTGGAGACGTATCAGTGCTGGTCTCAATCCCTTTCGCGTCCTAATTGAGTGAGCTCTTTCGACTTAAGGTTAATGATTCCTCTTTGCCTTTCTTCAGGGAGAGTGTTCTCCCTGGAGACTGCTAGTCATTATTATTCCATGTTGCATTGCTCTCTTGACATAAAGGATTTTTTTTTTAAGAAGAGGCAGAGGATTTCATGGCCTGATTTAGGCCTGGGTGCTTCTAAAAGAAAGTGAATGAAGCCGCAGGGGAGGTACTTTAGAAATCCGATGTGCCCTTCCCACAGGAGTCTCAGAGAAGTAGAAAGGCAAGGCAAGGGAACCTCAGTCCAGGAAAGCTTCTGAGCCCTCCTACCTAATGCATTCCAGATAAAATATTCCACAGATGTAGAGAGTGGAAGATTTTCAACCTTCTGGACAAACCAAAATCAAGTTAGGAGTGCAGTGGATGGCGGACGGTGTGCATTCAGTGCCTCCATTGTCTATGACCAAAGGCAGCTGTGCCCCTCCCCACAAACAGAGAAGACTTGACTGACCCATAGAAGGATGTTTTCACACATTAACTTAATTAATCTTTGCAATGACCTTATGAAGGAGTGCCTAGTATCTCCATTTCACAAAAAAGGAAACTGAGGCACAGAGAGGCTAAGTAACTTGCCTGAGGTCACACAGTTTTTAATAAGTGAAACTGGGACCCCAACCCAGGCAGTCAGCTCCAGAGCCCTCACTCACCCACTCCATGAGCTGCCTCTCTGTGCAGACACATCCAAGATGTGCTTCTCTGAGCTCACAAAATCTCAGGCCTGGATGGACCCAGCAGCCCTGAATCCAGTTGTCTTGTTTTGCAGCAGGGGATGGATACCCCAGGAAGGGGGGTGCGGTCTGCAATTTCCAAGGTCATGCAACTACCCAATGAAAGCATCAACACTGACTCAGGCCCCCAGACTCCTGATACAGTGCTCTTCTCACCATCTTCCTGAGACTCAAGCCAAAATGCACAATTAACCCTAAAACACCCAGGAAAACATTGGAGGAATGTGTGGTTGTTTTCCCAGTGGGAATTAACTCCAAAAAAGCAGAGAAACAGGCATCCAATATCGCATGTGACTCCAACCCAATCATAAGCATGTCTCAAGTACCACTTGTGAGTTAGAGTACGGTGACTATTTGCACCAAGCCATCCATCCTCACCTTTTTTTTTTCTATGCGACCACATGTGCATCCTAGCAAGACAGCTAGCATGGGTTATAAGGCCTACAGCCCATGCTAATCTTTCCCTTCCGTATAAAACGCAAGCCATTTGGAAGACAAATTCATGAGCAAAGACTAATGAGGAATCCCCACAACCAAGTCAAAGCCTGGGAGAGGCTGCTCAGAACACACACTTACATGCATGGAAGTTACTCCAGCAGGGGCTGGTGGGGCATAGATTAAACATAACTCTTAGGAGCAGAGAGAGGCAAGCTGACAAAGGCAACCAGGCTAGGACTGGCACCTGCCCTCAAAAGATGGCCACAGCATGGCATCATCAGATCCATCCTGACGCACCCTCCTTCACCCCTCAGCTAGCCACAGAGAAAATCGATGACGAAGGACAAACAAGGGCCCTCACACATTGCAAAAGCAGTGCGTTATCTCATGGCAAGTCCTAAAAACTTTATCTTTTACAGTGATAAATGCCAGGCAAACC